>NC_134849.1:47949121-48574121 GCF_965363235.1 Mytilus galloprovincialis
AAGCAGGTGTTTTATGAGATAAGTATATATCCGCCAAAGTTCAAATGAAGTGGATGTTATCAATGATGTAGCCAACCGGCCTTCAAGAATGAAAAAAAAAAACAAAACGCACACCGTTTAGTCGGCTATAAAAGGTTTCGGACATAAACACAATTATTTATAAAACTAACAGCCTAATTGATAACACTACCATTTACGAGAAACAAATATACCAGATATGAACCAACGACAATCACTGAACAAACTACTGACTCCTTACTTAAGAATGTGGCGGGGTATGGTTGATTTTTTACGAAAAGTAATATGTATGACGTGACCAACGAGTAACAAAACAAAATAAAAAAATGTTACTAATGACAAACGATAATCTACCGTTAAATCCCGAGGGATGCAAAAAAAAAAAAAAAACCGGATTGCACGTTACCATTCAGAATTAATCATTTTTTAATGTAGGGCTTAACATGGGAATTCCATTGGAAATAAGAAAATTGGAGTTATCACTTTTGTTATCAAGCTTATATATATATTCAGATTGTTTGTAACGATAGGAATGGCATCTTTCTATAAAGACACGTGCACCGAACGAAGAACATAGTTATCAAATAATAAACATATTGGTTATCATAAACAACGCTACGGATGTCCCTAATGGAATACAAATTGAGGAGTTTTCAGGGGAACCTGTCGTAACCCCTCGTTTTAGGGGTATTTACTTGACTCAATTTAGTGTTTTGTGGATTCTGCTTGTCTTTTCTTCCCTTTTCTATATACTAATTGTCGTCTACCGTTTTTGTTTACTGTAATGTCGCTATTTTCAGAACCCTTTAATTAGAATGAAGGAGTTTCATTTTACATAGTAAATAAGTGGTGTGCATTGACTTAAAGTAAACTGGACATTGAACGGTAACCATGATGTTTGGTCGTAAAATTCGTTCAACTGATCAGATGCAAGATCAAATTCGTTATACAACAATGAGGTTACGGTTAATTTTATATTTATCATCTCACAGGTAAATGCACGGCATTGTTCTAGTTGTTAACTACTGAGATTGTATTGCAAATTTCTGATTTCAGATGAAATAAATTTAGGCAGTGGCCATGGTTTGGATTACGATACTCAGAACTCGTACACCATTACCATTATATGTGCTGATGCTACAGGGTCATCGACTGAATATTTAACTGTGAACGTACTGCAAAACTCTCCGCCGGTCATAACGAATCTCCCGGATTCTGGGTCATTCACAACTGGGACAACTGCTAAGACACCGCTTCATGATCTGATTGTCACTGATCCTGAAGGCGACTCTTTTATCTGTACATGGAGTAGCACCCCAGTTGGACCATTTGGCTTTAACAATACAGGTAGATTTTTCTTTATTATGATTTAATAATTTGTTTTATACATTTATCTTAGGCTGTTCTTTTAAAACTTAATTTGTGTGACATTCATTAAATGGTATTTTAAGATAATCAATTGTTTAAATGACGCATATTCTTTCTATGAAGTTAATATAATGCGTCCTATTAGTTTATACTGTTATATTTACATTAGATGTATGTTTCAACACGTTATTTTGTTTGACTAACATCAATCTTGAAATGAAATTTAACATTAATGATGACACACGTTTCCACAATAAATGTACAGGTAAATAACAGAAAAACTGTTTTCATGATCATAGCGAAAAAATGTAATTATAAGTATTGAATGCTTTTTTTCGTAATTTCATAGGGTTTTAAAAGCGTTGACCGTGCGCTCATTTTTAGAATGAAGCGCTTCTGCACTTTATGAAAACTGTACTTCGGTTCAACTGTTTTACACCCAAATGAATTTACAAAAAGAAGCATTCAATTCTGTCATAAAACTTTTAATTCAATTTTGTACAAAACGGAAAATAAGGTTAAGGAATAGAGAACCCGGATGCTGTTTTTCAATGGGTTTCTTATAAAAGAACATGCAAACAAATGATATAAGAAACCGACCGTGCAAGGGTTGTATAGCCAGTCAAGGTCGTTAAAAACTTCCATTTGTTGATATAAGAAAAACACTAAGCAAGTATCATTTAACAGAACTAATCAAACAGTTCATATCACTGTCATATGTTTTTTTCAGCTAACCAACTATACGTAAACGCAAACCCTACATTCTCTGCTTCAACTTATGCAATCGATATTCAGTGCAGCGATGCTTATGGATCAACAACAAAAACATATACATTATCTGTTACACCGAATTCGGATCCAGTCATAACCGGAATGCCTTTAACAGTGACAGTTTCCGAAACCGAAACTGCTTCTAGCACGATACATCCAATAGCAGTTACAGATGCCGAATCTCATACAATATCATGTTCTCTTGTGTCTGTACCAGCAGGTCCGTTTTCAATTAACGTGAATCCACCTTGTAAGTTTTATTTAGTTTTATATTAAGTGTAGGGGGCTAAAGTGTATTGGTCGCGAACGGACCTGATACCGTTTTATTTGCCTGTTTAATTATGTCGTCTCTGAAATAACTATTTGTTGGAAAACTCGAAATTGGTTCTCGAAATACATTATGCTTATCTGTTGTGATTTTATGAATATTGTTTAATCCGCCTTTTCCTCCAAATCCATATTATTCAAGTGACAAAGAGCATCACTTTGATCATTCGCATTTGTGTTTGTACTTTATTCAAAATTAAACAGAATTGAAAAGATGATTTAGATGATGCCTATAATCAATTATACAGTTACATACGTAAATGCAGTGCGAAAAAGTATGTTAATACATTTTATTATGAGCAATATTGTGACCTTTCTGATGATGTCGATCTTTTTAGCTGATTAAATAATTTTAATTTTAAATTTACAGATATATAATTTTTACTCTGACTTTTATTTAAAATTTATGCAAAAATTATATTTTTTAAACATGCGAATACTGCTCACCATAGTAATGAATACACGATTTCAGATACATATAGTCTCGTATTAGTTTTGCATCTTGGTTAAGTGAAACGTGATTTCAGATTGGCTTTCCTCAGGCATGGTCCCAAAATTACACAATACAATTGAAGCATTACATGCTACATAATATATATAAATTACAGTGTATGAAGTTATACTGGATGCGAATGCTATCAATTCGTTAGATGGTGTCACTACCCCTTCACATACAGTTACGGTAACGTGTCAAGACACAGCGGGCGGAACAGCAACTGGTAATCTTACCGTTGATGTTACTCCAAACTTGGCGCCAACTGTAGATAAACTTCCTGATCACTTTGAAGTAAGTGAGAACCAAATTGTGGAATTAGAAATTTGGAATCTGGAATATACCGATCCGGAAAGTGATACACCAGTTACATGTGTAGTTGTTACTGATCCTGTAGGTGGACCTTTCGATTTGCGCGAATCAGGAACGCCAAATGGTAAGAATAATTACCTGGAAATCACTTAAAAGATTCAAAGTATAAATTCATTTAATTCAAGGCACATTTGGCATATTCTAAAATCTCCATCAACGCTTGAATGCCTGCTCATTCTAATGTATGAATGTAAGAAGATTGCTTTCCTTAAATGATAGTTTTTGCATGCATGAACATAAATATTCCTGTAGATAATTGATTGAAAGACGATATAGAAATAAAACATTCATATATTAAAGCATCAAATTATGTATTAAATTCTTATTAAGTAATTTCATGAAATCTCTGCTTTGGATATAGTCAGTTGTTTTGCGTACCACATAGCTATTAAAACAATACTATCCAAGTTATTCTTACTATTTGGGGAATTCAAATATCACATAGACATTATAACAACCATTTATCACTTTTACCCTGTTATTCAAAAACTTGAAAAATTGGTAATTATCTAGTATTAAGATATCAGAAATTTACGACATTATCATAATAAATGAATACAGTTTTAATGTTCAATATTGATTTAATACAAAAATTGAATATTAATAATAAAAAAAGTGTGGCAAAAAGTAAAATCACAAAAATACTGAACTCAGAGGAAAATCAATTCGGAAAGTCCATAATCACATGGCAAAATCAAATAACAAAACGCATCAAAAACGAATGGACAAGACTGTCATATTCCTGACTTGGTACAGGCATTTTCAAATGTAGAAAATGGTGGATTGAACCTGGTTTTATAGCTAGCTAAACCTCTCACTTGTATGACAGTCGTATCACATTCCATTATATTGTCACCGATGCTTGAACAAAACAAACAGAAACAATAGTTAAAAATGTCAAAAAAAGGGTACAGCAGTCAACATTGTGTTATCATATTAATCACTATAAAAACAACAAATGTAACGAAGAAGCACACATCAAATTAACATCCTCCTTTTGATTATATTATACGATTTTATTTGTCTATGCAAAATGCACCCATCAAGGAAGGAGGGTTTTGAGTACTAGTGTAAAATTGTGCGTTTGAAATTCGCACAGGTAGACATGAAATAATTTTGTCGTTCAAAGTATGACGGGATGCATAAATACAGTCACGCAAAATAAATATAACAAAAAGTGACCAAACAGTATAAAGTAATAATAAATAAAATAATAGTGTGGTTCAAAGTATGACGGGATACATAAGTACAAAGTCACGTCAAATGTATATAACAAAAAAGTGGGTTAACAGTTATTTTATTTTTTAAAGTCCTATTAATAAATAACATAATTTTGTCATTCAAAGTATGACAAGATACATAGGTACAGAGTCACATCATAAAATAATTTTGTCGTTCAAAGTATGATGGGATACATAAGCACAGAGTTAAGTCAAAAAGGATATCTAAAAAAAACCAGACTTAACAGTAAAAGTAATATTAATAAAGATAAATAAAAGAATAATATAACACGTTATTAAGATAATCAACAACGTCAGTACGCAAAATCTATACTTCAAGACCATCATGTATTATTTGTGAAGTTGATACGGAATATTTATCAACAAGTTCTTGGTACCTTCCGATGAACTTTTTTAGAAAAAGGACGAGACGTTCTTTGACATACCCCTGGTTCATCAACTTTCTGCTCAGACATTGGTGACGTTTTACAAAGTCTGACTAGGAGCTGCAAGCTCTTGAATATCGAATAAGTTGGGAAATGTATATTCCATATGCAGGTGAAGTTGGTATATTGCTACTAAGGTGGGGGAAATTGATAATTTCAAAATCAAAATCGTCTCGTTTGTCATAGATTCTGGTACTAAGATGACTGTGCATGTCAAATTCGAGGTATAAGTCTAAAAATGAGGCGGAGGAAGCCGTGTCTGTTGTCTCTTTAATTTCTAGTTCTGGTGGATATATTTATTGAACCCAATCAGAAAAGTTCGGATTGTTAATGGAAAGAACATCATCAGTATATCTGAAAGTGAAATTAAATAACCTGGCTTCTTTGATCTTCTTGTTTTTGACAAGTGTCTGAAGGAACTCCGATTCATATGAAAATAAGAAGAGGTCAGCAAGGAGAGGCGCACAGTTCGTTCCCATAGGAATACCGACAATTTGTTGAAAAAGTCTACCTCCAAACTCAACAAATATGTTGTCGATAAGAAACTCCAGCATACTGACCACTTGTTCTTTTGTGTAGCATGTTTTACCTTTTTGTTTGTCACTATTAACGAAATATGCCTAATGAAATCCCAAAGTAATAAATTTATAGCGTATGCTACCATTTTTATGTTGAAAGGCATTGTGGATTATTTCTTTTAGGCGATTTTTCAATTTTACATGGGGAATGGTGGTATACAGGGTTGAAAAATCAAAAGTTTTGATAGAACTTACTTCAGAAAAAGACCGAGATTTAAAATTGTCTAGAAGTTCTTTAGAATTTTTAAGAATCCACATATGGTTAATACCACTACGCGAGTAAACAGTTTCACAGTATTTCTGAAGACCCTCTTTCACTGCGGATAGAATTTTAGTCAATCTAATGGACAATTCTTTAGTGGAACATGAAGATGAGCCAGCAATATACCGTTGTTTGTACGGAATTTTATGAAGTTTTGGTATTCAATACAAACAAGGTAAGTCCTCCGATTTGGTGTTCAATGTAATATTTATTGAAGCCATGAAGGACTTATGATTTGTTAAAATCTTATCCTTGTCAAATGATATGTCTTTGTATGTGGGATTACCTGAGTGCTCCTTTATACCCAATTCTTTTACAAGACATTCGTAGTAATACGATTTACATACAAAGACAATATTATTTGAAGCTTTGTCCGCATGCTTTATCGATGTATGAATCTCAAGAATCGAATAAGAATGCAAATCAAGGCAATAACAACTCCCCTGAAAGGTCAAGACCGGGTGCGTCGACGGGGTAAGCGTTGCATGTTGTTGTTGTTGTTTTTTTTTTAAATAGAGCACTTTTTTATATGTAATGTTTTGCTGCCTATTAACGTTCTGGTTTTAGAGATCGGGAAAACTTTAATTAAAGCAGTATTTTGGACAAAATAAAGAGTAACTTTTAAAAGAACGTCTATATACATGTGTTCATCATTTTCCTTGCAGTTAAGTATTTTTGTGATTTGACTTCGTCATAGTTTATTGTAAATACTAGCCATTCCAGTATTTGTAACATACTAGTATTCTAATGTTTTGTTAAGTGTATTGTATAAAAAATATGACTTTATGAAACAAAGCGTTGAAAGTTTAATTTGTTTTAGATTACGGATTATGGGTAACGGCTAATCCTAATTTCAACTATACGGGTGTACCTACACACACAGTGACCTTTACTTGTACTGACCATCATAATGGAAGAACAGGGAGGAGTTCTAGTGGCATTTTATATGTTGATATTCTGGAAAACAGACCACCTGTATTCACATCTGCTAGTACGTACATGCATGTAATTGGGATTTCATTTGCTTCATATCTTTATATATATATATATGATATGAGACTTTTAGTATCTAAATTTCTAGGTACTTTTCAAAGATCTAGTCTTGATCTTTATAAGTTTTATCAGTCAAACATACTAATAGTAGTAAAACAAATAATGTTATAAAATGGTTGATACATACATGTGATGAAAACTAGTGTATATAAATTTGAATATCTTTATATATTTATGATGAACACGAGTAGTGATGAGGTATACGCTAATCACACATCCACTCAACGATATATTAATACCTAAAAGACATTAGGAGCTAACATACACTTTTAAAAATAACCAAGTAGTCAAGTGAAAGTTTCTGTAGGGAAGAGGAAACCGTGAAATAACAGATGGTTGGTACCATGTTATTATTATTTCAATTATGAGTGTGTACCAACATACTATTTTAGCGATTTAAGGATTGATTGATTGATTGATTAATTTTTAGAATTTAATATTTAATTAACCTTTTTATCTGTCTATCTGTTGCAGACTCTCATACTCAAAATGCACAATCAACTCCTGTCAATACTAAAATATTTACTTGTGTTACTACCGATGCTGATTCAGATACTGTTACATACAGTATGTCAATAAACCCTTCAACAAGTAGTTTTACTATGGATCCAGGTAAGGTTTTTTTTAGAACTATATACCAACACATATCAAAGTATATATTAATGAATGTGTCCAGTTAAACGACATTTCACAACTTATTTGACAGTATCTATTGTATGTGGGTGCATTATGGTAAATAGCTAAAATAATTTGAAACAGCATAAATATTTTTTTATCCTATATTTTGGTCACCTAATTGTATAAAGGCACTTACAACTAGATGGCGGATACGTAAAGAAAATTGAAATTTTGTTTAACATCGTATTATGCACCACACTATACTGAAATACACAGTAAAGTTTATATGTAGCAGTCGCATTCATTCATGATAGTAATATTATTAAAACAAAAACATTTGTATAACGCGAAAATAATAGTAAGGTCATTTAATTTATAAACCCTGCATGTGGGGTTGATCCGCACAGTAATGATACATATAACAATACGTTTTGACCAATTTATGATATTTTCATCCTCGTTGTAGAAATAAGACAAATATGAAGTTAATTTTCTTGTATAGAAGGGTTTCCATGACAAGAACAAATGTTCCTAAACTTACAAGTAAACGTGTTTTATGCAAAATCAATGTTCAGTTGATGAAGGTGAATATTAATGATTTTGTTACATTTTCAGTAACTTGTGATATCTGGACCACTCAGGATCTAAAGAAAGAACTGAATAGTTTTTACACGGTGACAATAACGGCTGATGACGGCAAAATTACCACTATTCAAGACCTTGGATTAACTCTTACAAGTATGATTAAAATACATGCCTTTAAGAATGTTCGCTGTCAAAACAAAACATAACATTGTATTTTCAAGGTTCAATCAAATTTTTTTTATAACACATTTCTTTACTGATTCGCAACATCAATATCTTTTAAGTTGGAACGGATACAGAAAGCAGTTTAGACTAGCCGAAAAAAATTGATGAGAATTATGTTGGTTAGGTTCAACCAGCCCTGACGGTAAATAAACCTTATTTTTTAACCGTGTGATCTCTGATACTATTCACATTGACAGTCTCTCATTTTGAACAACAATGTATATGGAGAATTATTTATTGAGCATTCGTTTCTACAAAAACTGTCCACAAGTATGATTCAACTTTTGAGAGCATTTACACGGTGTAAAATGAATATCTTATTCAAGTTTCAAAGATATTGCGTGTACTCTTTATCTTTAGTATAACTTGAAATGAAAAACAGTTCCGCAAATTTAAATTAACCTAATTAATCAATGGTGTCCTTTTTTTGAAGAAAAACTGTAGTATTGAATTGATTTTTATTTTCTATGCAAGCATCCAATGAAATTGAAAGGCAATAAAACTATTAATTCATGTCACTTCGCGTACATCTTCTCATCAACACATCTTTTTAATGAGTACCTATACATTTTAAAGTTCTTAACGTCTGAAAGCGTTTCTATTAAAATGCTATTAAACCTTATATTAGAACCTCTGATAAATAAAATACAAATAAAAAACTTAAGATAATGATCGAGATCATATCAAGTAAATAGTTGTAATAATGGTCTCAAGAATGTATAGTAATTCTGGAAGAATAGTAAGGTTCTGGACCGTTTAAAGTAATTTGAATCTTCATTCAGACTATTTTTGACGACTTCTCCATAATTAAACAAGTTTAATTTTGTTTAATATAAGTACCTACGCGATGTTGGACATTGTGTAGTATGTAAAACATTGATAAAAGACCAAGAAAGCTTTTCACTTTCTTATGATTGACTGAAATAAATGTTTAAATGGAAAATAATTTTCTGTCTTTAAATATAAAAAGTGGTAATTTAATAAATTAAATAAAAGATATATCGTTCATAATAAATTCATATAAATTCAATTGTGCTAATTGTGTATCAAATGTGTGAATTTGATTGTAATTTTTTACTAGTACATGATTTTACAAAAGTACATCTATTATAAGCATACCTGTTCGACTGAGTGTTAAACTAATTATTCGAATGCTTGAGTTGGAGGACGGAATATGATGACTGTGAAAAAAACAGGCTTTATTTCCTTAGCAATTTCCTGTCCTTGTTGTGAAAGAAATAAACACATTAGAAGTGAAATAACTGCCTTCAGAAGAATTGTTTCCTCTTTTTTTGACTTGTGCTAACCTTATGTTGAAGAAAAATGAATACAAAATTCAGAGTAAAGTTTTTGATAGATTAAATAAATTTTCTTCCCCGAGCTATTTTTTTCACTGCCATATTGTTTTGTAGAATTTGTTTATGGTTATAGTAATTAATAAATCAATAAACTTGTACTTTTCTGACCACATATCAGTTAAATCAAAAAAGATGAAGAACTAAGGCACCAAACAAAAAGCTCAATAAAACAGAAAAGTCCCGTGATCTAAACTAATAATGACGAAAAGACATAGACGAATAATTTGCATTACATAGATAACTAAATAGTGAGCACCACCAAACCACCAAAATTTAAAATAAAGTAAGGTTTTCTAGAATTGTTTAGCCTAAATAACTAATGTGGCATCTCTTACAACAGATGTAAATACAGCACCAGAGATTACAAATATAGGGTTAAATCAAGCGGTAAAGGTTTATTTTGATGAAACAACAGCAACCAATACATTGTTGTATTCGCCAGTTGTCTACGATCCGGATACAGGACAAACACAGACAATAACCTACACCGTATTTCCTATTGGAGAAGTAGGCACATTTGATGTTTCTACAAGTATGTTTTATTACGTTTTAGTACTGCGATCTTCTCTCATTCTGAACTTGTAATTCGTGTTGTTTTTATAACTTTTGTAAGCAACGCCAATACATCAAGTGTCGTTTTTCTTAATTCAAAACTATATTGAAAGAGCCGCGCTAAAAAAGGGATCAATAAAATAATCTAGTAACTGAAGACATCGATCTTTTTTGTATACTCGAAAATGAGTTCAAGCTATCATTAAGAATCAATTGAAAACGGTCGACGAGAGTAAAACATTGATTGAAATCGAAAATATTTAATTTCGATACAGTTTTTTTTTATAATTTTGGATCGTCAGTGTAAATAAACAAGATGAGATGAACTACTTTTTAATAGACATTTTGTTTCGATGTAGAAAGTTTCTTAAATTACTATGTGTTACGTTTTATAACAATCTACTCTTCAGATCTTCATATCATTTTGTTGCAACGCTTCTCTTGTATGTATTATTGCTAAAACCTAAAAATGTTTCTACTATTTTTTATAGTTTCAGTCATTCTTCTTTAAAGTAGACAACGTATCTGTATCTTATGATCTAATGTTTTTGTGCTGAAATTTGAATGCTATGTGTCTTTTTAGGTGAGATAAGATTAAAAAATGGAAAAACATTTGATTATGAATATATTAATTTGTACAAACTGACCATATATGTCACTGACAGCTACGCAACAACTGGTCCATACTACCTGGATGTACACATTAACAATATACCAGAAGTATGTGGATTTGACAAAACAGTGTATGAAGCTAGTACTTATGAGGCAGGGGTAGGTTTTTATATCTTTATCATTTTTAATTGAATTACTGATGATAATGATTTAGTCGTACAGCTACTACAAAGCAGCTTAGCACAGACAATATCTAAAATATTCTAGTATTTTCAGAACAATAAAATTGAGAAAGGAAATTGGGAAGGTGTCAAGGCGACAACAACCCGACCATAGATTATTCTATTTAAAATTTTGGTTCCCAATGGATCATTTACTTCTAGCTATATTCGGCATTTATTATGTCCGTGCGTTCGTTCCCTTCAGGTTTAAGTTTTTGGTCAAGGCAGTTTTTGAAGAAGTTGAAGTCCAATCAACTTGAAACTTAGTAAACATGTTCCCCATGATATGATCTTTCTAATTTTAATGCCAAATTATAGTTTTGACCACAATTTCATGGTCCACTGACCATAGAAAATGATAGTGCGAAGTTCAGGTTAAAGTTTTTGGTCAAGGTAGTTTTTGATGAAGTTAAAGTTACAACAACTTGAAACTTAGTACACATGTTCCCTATGATATGATCTTTCTAACTTTAATTCCAAATTAAAGTTTTGACCCCAATTTCACGGTCCACTGAACATAGAAAATGATAGTGCAAGTGGGGCATTCGTGTACTATGGACACATTCTTGGTTTTTTTTTTTTTGAGGTACACTGAAGAATCTTTTATAGTCAGAACGAATGCTAGGCTTACAAAATCTTGAATTCAATAAAAGATTTAAGAATATGACAGTTGTTATTTAATAGTTTGTTTCTACATTTTGTTTTATGCATGTTGCATTGTTGTTTGTTTGTTATTGCAATTGTTCTGTTGTTTCGTTTGTTTCCTCTTATAGTTGATGTGCAGGGGCGGATCCAGGATTTTTGAAAGAGGGGGCGTAGTTTTTCAAAGATCGCGGAGCGGAGCGAGGTGAAATTTTTTTTTTGGCCCTTTTTAGGACTAAAAACATAAAATAAGTGAAATATGCACTTTTTAAACGGTTCCTGGCTTGGGGCATGCATATTTTGTAGTTGCTGTTAAGGTGTAAGAGTTGGAAATTTTCGATGCTGTATTCTCCCTATTAAGTGTCTATCATAAAATGATAGTATGGATCCATAGCTATGTGCTGATACATTTAATGTGGGATTTGTCAGTAAAACATAGACATTGAAAATTCTACCACGTATGTTGTAAGTTAAGTTAGAATAACCTCACATATTTCTTGTTGTAAACAAATGTACGCTGGGCTATTCGATTGAATTTGAAATATGACCGACACGAGTTAAAAAAACAAACAAGCAATTTTTATCTAAATGTTTGGTTGATATATTTCACCAACAACATTAAGTAAAGTTAAGGGTTCCAAATCAATCAAAGGCTAAGAATGAGTCTGAAATGACAACTAATTTATGAATGGCGACCGAAAAATGGAGACATAAAGCCACACCCAGCAGGCAGGTTGCGGTCTGGTCTTGAAAAAAGTATTCCATATATATCAGTTAAGCGAAACAGACATTCCGGTCAGACATATAGACCCCTGCCACAAAAAAATATGCCTGCTTTTATTCATCATGTTCATTTAATGCCAAATAATTCTGTTGGGAATTTTCGTTTCAAATAGCAAAAAAGTGGACAAGATTTTTGTTTTGCGTCCAGAATTTTTGTTTAAGGCAAAAATCAGTCCATTTTTTCTACGCAATGTGTTACTGTAATTTGAATTTCAAAATGACTGAGACACGTTTTATTCGACGCACTGCAGGTCAACTCCACCATAGAGAATCACATGACTTTGATAATCAGTAAATTCCAGCGAAAAATATCTTTATAAGTCAAGAATTGTCGCATAAAAATTAAATAGTAGTACACGGGAAATAGCAAAGTTCACGAAGTCTAGTCTGATTAATCAATTTACCAAAAAAAAAAAAAAAAAGTCCGAGCCCCCCTCTGGATCCGCCACTGATGTGTTTCCCTCGGGTTTAGTTTGTAACCCGAATTTATGTTATCTCAATCGAGTTATGACTTTTTAACAGCGGTATACTTCTGTTGCCTTTATTTACGACAATTGTTTTTTACCCATTATTTTAGGATGATTTTGTATATTGTAGGTAAGTGGAGGAAGAATGAACATTGGTTTCACTTTATCTGATGAAGATGATCCCGATTACCATACATTTTCTTTAGTCACAAATCCACATAGCCAGTATTATAAAATTGATCAATATACTGGCGAAATATCCTTCAAAACAGACTATGACATTGATACCTGTGGATTTGTACACCCAAAAAATGCAACTATAATTGTACAATGCACAGATCAATATGGCGAGACTGGTAAGTTGAATCATATCATTTTGTCCTCCATGACCCCCTCCATGCTAAGTTTACAAAATATTGAAAATGGTTTTAACACATCAATGTTAAAATAATGGAATTTTATGCGACTAAGATACAAGTAAGGGGTTTAGCTATCCATAAAACCAGGTTTTTGTACATAAACAATGCATATAACAAGCCAGGAATGTGACAGTTTTGTCCAATGGTTTAATGTGTTTGAGTTCGTTATTTTTGTTATTTTACTTTTAATATAAGTTTCGCAATTTAGTTGTGTTGGTCAATTTTATTAATCGTTAACAAAAAGGCATGGAAAGAACATGAATGAAAAGAAAATGAAAACAATTGTGTCCATAAAAACTTTTTCAAACAAATCCTTTTATGAAAAGAGTGAATTGATGGTGATATGTTTTGCAGAAAATGCGTTCATTAACAAATTAAAAGGTTGTTTTAGGAAACATTAATCAACTACAATATGAAACCTTGCATATGAAAAAAACAAAAGGACTTACCTATAAAACAAAAACAAAAAACAGGTGTAATGTGATATATTAGACATGTACTACTATATGTAGCTTTCTATTTTTGTTTTATTAGTGCTATATTGTCGTTGCTTTGTATTGTACTCATGATCAGTCCTAATATGTCTGTTATTTCTAAATGACAACAAATTAATTCATTACAGGGACTGCCACTGTATCAGTATATGTCCAAGATGTCAACGATAATAAACCAATATGTAACAATACCGGTAATGTTATGATAGTAACGCAGTACACAAACCCGGGCGCCTTTATAGGAAGTATTGCAGCATCGGACTGTGACAGTGGTGTAAATGCAATTTTGGAATATAGCGGTGCATCTGTCACCGGAAGTCCATACTACACCGTGACGGCTAATGGCAACGTTTACTTGACAAATACAATAGACTTTGATTATGGGACAGATCATACTTTCTTGATCAAAGTAAAAGATAATGGCATTCCTCAATTAACCGGGACATGCCAATTGACAGTTATATATATATGGACCACAACAACTACAACTACAACTGTTGCCCCTAATATTCCCACTGACTGGTTGGATAAACCAGAGAACATAGCACTGGTGGCCATTTTGTCTCTTTTGGCATTGTTTCTTCTAGGTCTGTTGCTTTATTTGTGTTGTCGCCGTGGATTACCTTGTAGATCTTGTACAAACCCATTCAAATCATGCAAGTAAGTACATGTGATTGCTTTAACAAAATAAAACTAAATTCTCAATAATAGAATATCGAATATATTGGAAATTCGTTTTTACACTGGTATTCTGGTGTCTGGCAAATTTTCAGACTTCTTAAAACTATCAATATGTATCCAGATGGTAAAATATGAATTGATATATCAATCAAAATTATTGTAACGATATCTTGTCTCTAAAAATATGTTGACGCATGTGTTCTTTACTTTCCATAGAAGTTGTTGTAAACCAAGACAGCCAACCAGAAGAATTGTAACGTGAGTAACCCTATTGCATATATGAAGCTTGATGTCGAGTGAAATAATAAATAATAAAAGTTCTTGCATTTTGATGAAAATATTTTCAAAATGATTTTTTACAATTAACATAAAATGGGTAAGATATATTTTGTATGCACGTTATTTTCTTATTGTAAAAAATATATGGTTGAAAAATGAGAAGATGTGGTACATTTGCCAATGAGACAACTCTCCATCAAAGACCATAAGGATGTGTTTTAGTCAGGTTTATGATTTTGTGTCATATTTTCGGACTCCTTGTTTTGTTTTTCATTCGATAAATTGAACCATTACACTAAATTTTTTTTCATGTAAGACTTTGATAGCTCATGAAAGGTCATTTACCAAAATTTTAGAAGATTCTAGAGTTCTTTTCTCTCAAATCGAGACCCAAAAAAGAGTAATGCAAATATAAGGTAAAGGTCCTAGTCGAGTTTCCCAAGGCATTTAAAAAAATAAATAAATTGAAAAGAAGCTACACAACTTATAAATATTTTTAGCTTATCTTGTTCTATAACTAAGTACATCCATACTAACTATGTATTTAAACCTTTTTGTAAATTACATTTCAGTCCTAAAGATCCTAAGAAAGATCCATTCAAGTTCTTTGATCATAGTAAGTACTCGGAACAAAATATTATATGAGTACAAGTTTCAGTAAACAAAATAGTCCTGGTAGATATATTTGTAAATATCAAATGCTTTACTGTATTTTTTGTATCTCAATTTTCATATATTATACGAGTAAATACTGAAGTAGTAGTTAACACTATACAACTGCATTACTATATTTTATCTTTAGTGATTTGAAATTTTCAAGATCAAAAGAGAAAATTATTAATGAATGAAAGTTAACAAAAGAATATCATTATGCAAGAGTATTGGTCAATTGAAAAATGGAGCAGTAACATAACTATCATTTTGAGAGAATAATTTATATAAAACTTGGTTGGTTGATAATATTTTATAACTCCAGCTCCTGTGGAGTTCAGAGTAAGCACTCTTTTTTTCTATTTTAAAAGAAAAGCTTAATAAAATATGTAATAATTTCAGATGACCTTAATGTCAAAAGAGATATGTTTTCAACCAGGGATCAAGTTACAGATGCACCAATGCCGATGAAGATGTAATGTGTATCAAACCGATCTGTGACACAAATATAAAATAAACAGGATGAAAATATTTCTACAATATGAAGACATTTTATTTGTATGAAACCGAAAGTGTGATAAAAAATATAGAAAAACATAAAAGATTAAATGCTTTGAAAGAAGCATGAATAAAAAAACTTAATTTTCTGACTGATTTAAATTGGGATTTTCAATCAAAATGGAAAGCGAGACAGGCCAAAACATTTTCTGCAGTCAGCCAGTTTAAATTTCCTCATTGAATTAGTTTCCGAATATATATTTGCATGTTTAATCCTGCATTTAAACTTTAGCACTTTAATACTTAATCATCACTTTTTGTATTTCAAAGAACTAGCCTTTACTTTTAGGCCTACATAACAGAGGACTTCAAAATGCAGTTAACATTCCTTATTTCATATTATGGTTAACGAATAATAGTGAATAAAACGTAATGATATAGGACTATATTTTTTGTAGTTATAATATTACACAAGTATATTTGTACACCTTTAAAGATGGGTGACTGAATGTTGGATAAACTATTGTATTTGTCATTTTAAAAGTACTGCGACGCTATAACGATATTGTTATTAATGTATGAATGTATATACTGTTAATTTATTACTGTATTAAAATTTTGTTTAACATATGTTTGCGTTTACCTGTTTATCTCTTTCACCTGACAATTTGGAATTATTCATTAGTACTGATCAACCATGTTCATAAAGTAATACATCCAAACTCCACTGTTATAATATTTGAGATGGTTCTCGTGTTTGTATGAAAAAGTATTGCTTGAACTTGTTCGGAGGTAATTGTGAAATTATTGGCGTCTATGAAACGTAATAGCAGATGGCAACATTGATCATATTTATGTTTGTTATTTACAGTTAATAATGAATAACATGTTTTTTTTTGCTATCATTCATTTGCATAAATACAAAATAGGTATCATGTTATATCATTTTAATGAAAACCCTACCTACAGAATAGAAAACACTTAAAATATAACTCTAACCGATCCTTGGAATTAATAAAATGTATATTATAGATCTATGAATAGTGATGAAATTACGTTAGACCGACATAATCAAGTACACACGTCTAGGTCATGGTGCATGACTAGATCTCTAAGCAATGACACAGAAAAAAAGAATACAGGATTTTGACCACACAACAACCACACTCCAAGAAATAGTTGTACATATATAGACAATTACATGAGATAAGAACACATCATGAAGATAGTCTGACTAGATAACAGTACACACTGTTGTAGGGTTTAACTAGTTCGTCATCCCAAATCCTACACAACACTTTGTCTATATAGTGAAAACGTTTTTTGAGTAAAACCACATAATAAAGATCTTGAAAACTGCAACAACCGATAGTGACTTCTAACTTGGTGAAAAAATTAAAAGATAGTCACTTATATTTGGAAAACAGGATGAAAATGAATTCGCTACTACAGGCAGCTTGCTAAGGTTGCACATATGTTTGTGTTTTATTGCCGCTGCAAAAAGGAAGGTCGATGGAAGCACACAGTAAATCATAATGTAAATTTGACAAACAAAAGTTCAGTTTATCGTACTTGCAAGATAAATCTTTATACTAGCAGATGAAATTTTGTGAAACTTCAAAAAAGAAAGAAGAGAGGACAAACAGTGTCATGCAAAATAAACAACGAACATAACCTGTTAGTCCATACTAAAACATTAATGACAAATCTTTCACTCATGTACACATTCAGTTTGTTTGTTAATATGTTTAAAATAAAATCGTGTCCATTTAAACTGGATTTGAAACAAACGTACTTTTTTTAAAAGGTTAAAAATTCAGAATTTATCAATAATTGTGAGACTTGATATTATATGTATCAAAATCCTTATAATAAGCTGTTAACAAAACTTAGAATTTTTGAAATATTAAGGCTTTTCTACCTCAGGAATAGATTACCTTAGCTGTATTTGGCAAAACTTTTAGTCGAGTCTTTTGTAGACGAAAAAGACGAAATACCAAACTCTCCAAAATAAACTTAATCTATGATGAGCTTATTTACAACCACTGGGTCGATGCCACTGCTGGTGGAGATTTATTTCCCCGAGGGTATCACCAGCCCAGTAGTCTGCACGTCTGTGTTGACATGAGTTATCATTGATATGTTCATAATAATAAATTAACTGTTAACAAAACTTTGAATTTTTAAAATAATAAGGCTTTTCTACCTCAAGAATAGATTACCTTAGCTGTATTTGGCAAAACTTTTAGTCGAGTCTTTTGTAGACGAAACGCGCGTCTGGCGTAAGTGTCAAATTTTAATCCTGGTATCTATGATGAGTTGATATACACACCTTTAGTATGAGAGTAATTGCTGTAAAAACATATAAAACCTTCTGTTTATAAAAGGTATTATAAAATGTCCGGACGGATACAAAGAAAAAGTCTGCATGTCATTGCCTAGGCGCTGTGATGGTCTTTTATCAGTAATTAATGAAAAAAGATGAAGTATTGATGCCAATGAAACAACTCTTCACAAGAGACCAAAAATGACACAAAAATTTATGACTAAAGGGGAATGTACAGTCTCCAACAATGATTAAAACCCAGTACGCATATTCAGCTATAAAAAATCACAAAATCACAAACATAAAACAATTCAAATGAGAAAACTAACGGCCTAATTAGTGTACAAAAAAAATGAACGAAAAACAAATACGTAACACAGCACCAAACGACATCCACAAGCTTAAAAACCAGGTTTAATCCAACATTTTCTACATAACAAAAATCTTGTATCAAGTCAGGAATAGGAAAATTTTAATCCATTCGTTTGATGTGTTTAAGCCTTTGACTTTGCCATTTCATTTCCGTGTTGAAATTTTCCTCGAAGTTCAGTATTTTTGTGATTTTACTTTTTACAGTCTGCTAACTTGAGCCAGATCCCATACATATATATGGCGGGGTTTAACACGTAAGCAGGATTCCAACCTTCCTAAATGAGGAAATGTTATAAAGGAGAGGAGAAAGATGGTTAAGGCATAATCAACCTAGAAAATAATAAAGTTTCATTTGGGATATTTGTGTGATATATTGAGCAGTAAATCGAAATGGAAAAACAATTTTTAAGTTTATGCATTTACTTTCAAAGCTAAAAGGACTTGTACTTTTCAATAAAATGACGTTGTGGAAATATTATAAAATGTCATTCAGTTTGATTCCGCCTACTGGAGGAAAGTTATATATTATTTATTCATTATTATATATATTTTCAAAATCAATTATGTAATTCTTGAAGAACCATTTATAAACTGTGTTTCTGCATTTCAATACAAACTAAATAAATTTCAGAAGAATCAAAGTAATATTTTCCATACCAATAATTTTAATAGAACAAAAGTTTAATCAATTTTAAGCTTTTTAATACCAAACATATAATTTTGGAATAAATACGAATTCATTTAGAAATTCAACTATGACAGGTAACAATTTGATAGGTAAATGGTCCAATATCATCACCGACATTTGGTAGTGAATGAAAAGTAACAATTAAGTAATGAAACCCTACTTTCTGATTTTCGTACGTACAAGTTACTGCTGACACCTGCCATTCGGAAATCAAACAACTCAGTACGAAAAGTCATGTTCTTTTTTAATTACATTCTAGACAAAAAGTGATGTCAATCATAGTATGCAGCTATGCTCAAGGCCAAAAGTCTGAAATATCACAAACATAAAGTGTTTGAGGAAATATAAAGCGTGAGCACAACAATAAGGGTGGCCTTAACAAATAGGCAAAATTCGTTTAAGGTATTCATTGTTTAGACAAGTTGTATTCTTCGCTTACGAGTATTTAAATGATAAAATAACCTTGAAATTGACATAACAATTCGTCATTTCAATTATGTCAAAACTAAAGTGCAGACTACTGGGTGTATTTGCGTAATGCTCTGACTGATAGAATATAAGCAGCTATATCGATCGCCATGAAGTGGGCGTTTTAACTCAGTGATGATTACTACATCCTTATGAAGTTGTCTCTGGAAAATTTGTTTTCCTTTGGTCCTAAAGACTTCGAGAAAAAAAAACTTTCTTCACATTTGGTAAAATGTTAGGATATTAAAATTATATAGTGTTGATTTGATTCTGTAACGATGGCAGATCTGGGAGATTTGTATTTTTATTTTGAAAATCCTTTTGATTAAAACAAACATTTGAAAAAATACAACATAAAGTTGAAAACACAAGTGTTTTGAAATATCTGAAATTCATGAAACAAATGAAAAAAGTACAACAAAAATTAAGACATAAAACAAACAATGGCAAATAATATCATCTTTAAAAATTTTCAACTGACAGTTATAGAGTCTAGACGTACATAATGCAAATGAGCCAGAAGGAAAACGTTAATTAAAAGTAATACAAATGCATAAATTAACTTCAAAATTTGCATTGCCATAGATAAGATGTAATGAAAAATATTCAATTGAGGTTTCAAAGGATCTTGAGATATCCTGCCAAGAATGAAACTTTTGTATTTACAACTCCTTTTCATCGGCAGTGAATGCGATATGATAAATGTCCAAGAATGTACATGTATATTATGATTGCAGTATTTACTAATGGCATATTAATTGGTCTGTACCTAGAGAAATATAATAATATTTATTTATTTTATTTCATTTATCAAAAATTCAATCTAGCATTTTCAATTAAGTTTCAACCTTGTTTTCCTATTTTTTTTTAAAGTTTTTTATGATGCTTTGCATAACGTATAATACAAAATGTAATATCATTCTTGCTGCAATTGAAGTCGTCAATACCATACTATAAGAAAAGAGGGATTGTATTCCTCTATTCAGTCGATAAATTGCTATTAAATGAACAAGTACTTGGAATCATATTTAACTGGTCATTATCAAATTCAACAGCAAAGTCATTTACTGGTGGAGTTTTAATCATTGATATGGTCATAGTCATAAATTAACTGTTTACAAAACTTTGAATTTTTGAAAAATACTAAGGCTTTTCTACCTCACAAAAAGAATACTTTAGCTGTATTTTACAAAACTTTCGTACTCTATTAGGCTTTTAGAATTTTATTGTTCGAACGTCACTGTCGAGTCTTTTATAGACGAAATGCTCGTTTGCCGCAAATATAAAATTGCAATCCTGGTATCTATAATGCGTTTATTAACACAAAATATAAATGTCTTATACATCATATTTCTTACAGAAATTCTCGTCAACATCACACTCTCCAAATTAAACTTAAAACAAACACACAAACATATTTACACCAAATAGTGAAGAACAGAAGAAAAGATAGAACATGTACAAGCCATTAGATTTAAGCACTATACTATAAATAACTAATGTGTATATGCATTGGAACAAGAATCGTCCATATTGTCCGTCTTTCAACGCAACAGCACGTTCACCTGTACACAATATACAAATATACCAAGAGAAAAACAGATTATGTACTTGCTGTAATATAAAAAGTGTTGAAGATGTGTACCATTTTACTTAAGTGTGTCCTGTGTATAGATTTGTACGACTGCAGTTTTTACCAAACTATTATTATTCGTGGCCAAATGTGACAAAAATAAGGTATTTGTATCAAGCACAATCTAGATAGATAGTTTGACAATTGTGTTATTATTTGAAGTCTCCCTGGCAGATAAGATCACGTCTAAATTTTTATTTATTTGTCGATTGTTTTTTCTTATAATATTGTTCTCTGCTGTTCATTATGAATTACAATGTAATATGTCTGTGTTTCTGTAGCATGTAACTACTGCTTTACAAATAAAGAATTCGTTCATTCATATTAATTTTCTTTTTTTTCTTTTGGAGATGTAGGGTTATTAAGTGGTCCATAGCTATATGGGAACATAACAATATGTGTTGAATTGACTATAAGCCTAGATATCAATGGAAATGAACTCATTAAGTGTATTTGAGGCTGAAAATGGGAATGTTCAAGGATACAGTTTTTACTCAGTTTAATGTTTTAGTTACAACAGTTAACAAATCCTTTGCATCGATATTTCGAGTTCTTAGTCGATAAATTAGCCAGTTCTGATTAGAACCCAATATTTTCGTTGAAATAGTTTTTTGGACTATCTGTCACTAGAAAGATTCAAATCCAAATATGAAATCCAAAAGTTGACCAACATATATATTTAGAGCATGAACTCCCGTTTATTCAAACTAATAGTAATAACTGTTTTTTGATACTACAATAAAAAAAAGGAGTAATGCTCATATATATATGTACGACTTATTACAATTAAAAGATAGATAATAAAATACATAAAAGGGTATCTTTGTAACGTGAGTTATGATGTTTTGCATTGAAATTTTATCTTTGAAATATTAAAACATTTTATATTCGGTTTCATTCTAGAATGTTCATTAATAAATTGCATTCATCCAACGTGATCAGTCGCAATTTTATACTAAATGATGTGTGTTGAGTTATGTTTGAAATTTTGAAATATCCATTATACCTATAAACCCTATCATTAAGGATTGAAGTATGTCAAAACCATATTTAAAAAAAAAGAAATCGTGTTAGCTGTGCAAGGTTAATGGACATAATTTATATCAGTTTATGGTCTTGTATTACTTACAATTATATCTCAAATTTTTTTGCATCTCTTTCACCATTTTAAAATTGCAGTTGAAATATTGAGTAACTGTATGAATTTCTGAAAGGGTATAATTTATTGCCGCAATTTAAGGTTGAATTCAATATCATGTGCGAACTTAATTATATGACGACTTTCAAGATATGTACAAAACATCAAACTTGCGTAATTTCCCGACTGATTAATTTGATTTATTGTTAACCTTCTTACAGTCCCCAAAACATTTTGAAAAGTCCTTCTACATTTGATGATAACTTGACGATGTCTTTACAATCTTATCTAAATAGAATTAATTATTGTTCAAATATTTTAATATCATCTTTTATGTTGAAATTGAATACACATTTCGACGAATAAAAGCACTTCACTATATTGGGTTTTCTTCTATTTACCACTGATGTAATTACCTTTCCAAATGACGTTAAAATAGTCGGTAAATATACAAATTAGGCATCACGATTTTTACAATAGAAAGAAAAAAAACAACACACCTCATACCGTTTTAATTCTTAAAATTTAGAATAAAGTTAAAACGATTTTGATTACAATTATAAAACGTGTGCGTTATTTAACAATCATTAAAAGAAAAAAATGAATATTTAGCTGGAAAAAAATGTCTGTATTTTTTGTATGAATCAGTATGATGTAATATTCAGTCAAACATATTATACTCTTTTATGAAAAAGAAATACAAAGAAATATAGAGTTTGTTTGACAGAACACGATGAAACGAGCAACGTGGTTTTAATATGATAGGAGGATTTTGAATTATGGACAAGCGATAATTCTTCTTGTCATACAAATGTGATGTTTATAACTTGTTGAGTTGCTGTTATAAACGTGTACTTTTCTTGAATCGTTTGTTTGATGACGTTTAAAATATTCGAAATACCCTGATTAAGCCTGACACCGTAATTAAATCGCTCATTAATGTAAGGACAAAATGGAAATATACTTTCTTAACGGCTAGTAATGATAGTTAGGTTTCAGAAGTCTACCCTTTCGGCATACAGTAATGATAGTCTATCTTATAAACACATGTTTACAGGATAGGAATAAAATAATATAGCTCTTAAAATTCACTACTTGTCATACACAGGCAAAATTTGCTCCCGTGAATTTCACATGAATCTCACATGAAATTCACGTGAAAAATTTCATGTTAGATTCACCTCAAACGAGCTTATACATGAAACTCACGTGAAAATTTTCATGTGAATTTCACGTGAATTTCACGTGAGATTCACATGAATTTAAATTCACGTGAAATTGATGTGAATAAAATTTGCCTGTGTAGTCCTATAATTCCCCATTATCCTTATTCAATTTTGTAATTTAATACTGATTTTCTACAAATATACCATTAATATATAATATAAATACAACATAAGAACGACAAAAAACATTGATGCATTGTTAGAATTGTATATTCCTGTGCTATTTTATAAATTATTATAATAGTTTTGAAGTGGTATACTATTATGTTGGTTTGGTTTTTAAATCGGTGAGACACCCAGTAATTTCTTTTCCTGAACAAAAGTTTGTTTCCTGATAAGAGTACTAGTACTTAGATCCTTATTTCTAAGGGTAAACCGATTTGTAAACAACATTTCAAAAGATATTATAGATTAACATCACTCCCCTTAGTAAACAACCTTATTATGAAATACAGTGTGTGTATATGTTGAAAGAGAGGAAATTCAAAAACTCTATTTAAAATTAAAGGAAGCGAAAGTTATTTTTCTGAAGTTGAATAGCCTATCAGAAGTATTTTTAACCGATCTGTACTCTTGGTTGATCAGGTAAAATTGTTATGAAATTCAGACGAAAGAATCTACTAGATTGTACACGCAAAGTTTCTTGTTCTCGTCTATCTTTAGTAAATGTGTTGTGTTGTATACTAGTATATAACGTAGGACAAACCAACGATAACGTATTGATATCAATAAGTACTTCACTATATGCACTACGATACACACACAACATAATTATACCCTTAAACTAGAATTAAAGCAAGTAGAACATTGAGAAAAAACTAGTGGTGAAACGCTGGATCTACAACCACTTCCTACTCCCCTTTAGCACAATTCTCATTACCAGTCGTTTTCTGGTTTTATCCCGCAGTTGTTGACAACCAAAAACAAAAAAGAGAACTGGATTATGGCTTTGACAAACTGGAAAAAAAGTAAAATCACAAAAATACTGAACTCAAAAGGAAAAAAGGAAAATCAAATCGGAAAGGCCATCATCACAAGGCAAAATCAAATGACAAAACACATCAAAAACAAATAGACAAGAACTGTCATATCCCTGACTTGGTACAGGCATTTTCAAATGTAGAAAATGGTGGATTGAACCTGGTTTTATAGAGCTAAACCTCTCACTTAAAATATGCGACCCTGTTTTGCTAAGTTAATATACCAGACTGCTATTCATAACACAGAAGTGTCAATAAAACGTTAAGACATTGATTTTGACTTTACCATTTGTACCATTTCTTTATTAATTAAACGTAGGTAACAAAAATAGATCATCCAATTCTCCTAAATGGTAACTAATAGTATCTTTATCTGAATTTAAAGACACTTCCTATCCTTATCAATTATCAATTTCATTTTTAATGTCATACCTCGGAAAAACAGACACAGTCACAATTAAATTGTTATAACATGTACCTCGACTTCAAACCTCACATTTGTCCAAATTTTTTTTATCGCCATCTAATCTCAATCACACCTGGATGACAAATTGTGTTTTGCAAATTTATATTGGGTTGCTGTAAAACATGGAAGGGTTTCTAAGGAAAATGCGCACGTTTGAAATTGATTTGACCGTTGTTATGAAATTTAGTTGAAGAACAGCAATAATAGATTTGTGCAGTTGTATTTGGTTTTCTGTGGCGTGTAAGGATTTTGAGTAATGAATTAATAAACTATATCATTTTACAATATAAGAACACCTAACAGAAATGCACACTTAATAAATAGCTATACTATATAGTGAATTGATTGACAGGAAAGATGTGTTTAAACGTAAAACCTTCCATTCAGCCAGACAGCAAAAAACATCTACGCATTCAATGCAAATTTTAAATATAACAACATCATATTATAATAATATTATGTGTTTTTCAGTGGTTTTTTTTATTACATTTTATAAAATGCTCATCAGAACAAAACATTTTGAAATTTAATATATACTTATGTTTAAAAAACTCATTCAAATCCTTGTTCAAAATTTTCAAATGATTTTTTGCAACAATTTTGCGGTTTTTTTTCCCTCCGACCAACAAACAACCTGAAAGCATGCTGACGCAAAACAGAAAATAAAATATTATTTGGGTCTAAGTTTGATATGATTTTTTTGTGCAATTAATAATTTAATAACCTGATAACATCTGCTTACACATTCTGCATCAATATATATCTCCTGCTATGTAAAGAATTAACAATAATTAGAATTGAAATGTAAATGATAACCATAAACATTAAATCATTTTCGTTTTTAAGTGAAGAAAAACATACTAATATTCGATTAACGTCTTTCATTTTCTTTATTTGGAATTCAGTGACGCGGAAGAACGGTATTATTTAATAAACACAAAAATAAAAATGATTGGCGTAGAAATTTAAACGTACCCTTTCTTATATTACATTAATGTAAAATTACATAAACGGCAAAACCTTAAACAGGAGATATGCTATTTAGTATTTTACAATCTATATTGTTTTTGTCGTTTTTTTGGAAAGAAAGTTTATGTGCGGTAAGCAATTTTCCTTTTTGTTTTATGAATTAATGACCATCGACAACTTAAAAAAGTGTCTTTAAAAATATTATTTTTTGTCGATTTAGATCGTCATGGGGAATAATAAGTTAGTTACCTCACTATGATATACAATTTTACACAGAATATAATGAAGATTTGTCCATGAAGATTGGGGATGTTTCAATTATTTTAATAAGATAATAATAATGATTAGAAGAAATAACATTAACATTAACGGTACAAATTTTACTGCACCAGACATTTCGACAATCTCCCCTGGTCGATACGCAAATATTTCGATTCGGATATATCCTCTTTCGGGTTAGACATAGCTAAATTCATAGCAAACTAAGACAAAGAAAATATGACGGACATAAAGAAGATGAGTAAAAGATGAGTAAATGGTTATTAGATTAGAGCGTCACTGATGAGTCTTTTGTAGACGAAACGCATTTCTGGCGCAAATACTTAATTTCAATCCTGGTATCTAAAATGAGTTTATTTATAATATTGTAAAATAACGACAGTAAAAAGAAAATCTTTAAGAGCAGACAGATGTAAGAGAAATTGGATCTAACCGACAGAATCAGTTTAAAATTGCACTTAATTATTTTTAGAAGGATTTTTCTAAACAACATCACATAAAGAATATTCAGAACGAAAAGTCCCTGATTAAATCACAAAATTATTACAAACACATCACACGAATGGAAAACAACTGGCATTCTCCTGACTTAGTACAGACATTTCCTAGTGTAAAAATGTTGAATTAAACCTGTTTTTCTTAGCTAACTAAACCTGTCACTTGTAAAAATAAACTATTATTTATATAAACTCTAGACAAAATATAAATATACACAACTGAAACTAATATAAATAAAAGATATAGTAACATAATGATCATTACTTTACAAAAAGAAGTATCATAGTATCAGTAGATAAAACAGATCGCTGTTTTATTACTATTTACTTGCATGCTGCAATAAGGCCGTTAGTTTTCTCGTTTGAATTGTTATATATTCTCATTTCGGGACCTTTTATAGCTGACTATGCGGTGTGGGCTTTGTTTATTGTTGAAGGCCGTACAGTGACCTGTGTCGTTTTAATCTCTTGTGGAGAACGGTCTCATCGGCAATCATACCACATCTCCTTTTTTATATGCATGTCTTTTATTTTTATTTATTATTGTATATGGTTTTTTATACTCTGTGAAAAGATCATCTATGCTTACGTTTAAATTTTTTGTCAATATGCCGAATCATCAAGTTGTACTTATTTACTAACTTACTTACTTATGAATGCCAAAAGGATTTATATCATTTCTTCGAACAATACATCTTATAGGGTTACAAACATGTACAAGAACATATATAGGAAACCAATGTTGTGGCAATGTACTCGAAGTTGTGAAATAAATAAAATTCAGAAAATACTTACCTCAAATTAGTTATTATCTAATCACAGAATTTTTCTTAGTGTTGTATTCAAATTATGATTATAATTAGTAGAAGTGTTTGAGCTTTTTCCTTTCTAGGAAAAGACGAGGCGAATTCAATCTTATTTTTTAACATTTCTTTATTCCTGTATTGACACGAACCAACATTTATCCGCCTTACTATTACATATGCCTTATATACAACACTTTTATAATATATGTTCTAATCAAAATGGTTTTGCTAACGTTGTTTATCTTAAGAATTTAAAATCAAATATGTATAGTCAGAACCATGCATCAGATTACTAAACGTCATCACCCTCCCTTTCATAGAACGACACATACTTATATTAGATTGTATGTTGACTCTAAGGCTTTTATGTCTTTGCTTGCTTTTATCAGTTGATTATTTATCTTATTAGCACGCAATGTATATTTTACTCCTTGTTGCTGTTAATCATCGGTCTAAACTTCTTACATGTGTAGCTATGTTCATATTCATTTTATACTTGTTTATTGATTTTCAGGCTCCATTGTTCTCAGGACTCCCCACAGAAAGAAGTGTTGGAGAATTAGAAACAGATTCGCGTATTATATACCAGATAACAGCAACAGACCCTGATGGAGATGCTTTTGCATGTTCTATTGATTCTATAACACCTGCTTGGGGAGACTTTGATGTAACTTACAACACTCTTATATCAAGTAATACTATTCCCTTTTTAAATTTTAAATTGCTGTACTTACATGGAATTTCTCGTGTATTCCTGATTTTGTTTGGTTATTTGACATACCTTATTTATATCAGTGAAAGGAGTAGGTTTGGTAAGGTCCTAAAATGGCCCCCTATTTTAGCGTAATCTTCAAATTAGGATTTATTGACCAATATCACAATAAAGTATAGCTAATACAGTGACTAGATAGGAAATAAGATATTTTGTTGAAAATTGACGTTCCTGCGTTTGATTATGACTACACAAGTTGTACTCATATTGAATTTCCACGAAAAAAATGGGTAAATTTCCATAGATTATTGAACAGGAAACATAGAGCCAAAATATTTTATCTTGACCTTTTTGGGATGTAAAAATCAACGTGTTAGAATAACACTTTGACAAAAAATAGTTCTGTTTAACTTTCTCACATGTCTTTAAGTCAATTTAAAATCATTTTTTGTCTTGTGACATTGAACTTTATAATTGGGGCCAAATATGGCCTTTACCGAAATTACTCCTTTGAACAGCAAGACTCAAACAAGTCAAGAAAAGTTGGTATGAACATTTACTGGTTTTGTTGCTTTTCATTTATTTGTTTGTCTAAATAGGTGAATATATCAAGTATAAGACGAAAACACTGTTTCAACATTTTTTTTTTTACAAAAGTATCTACTGAAAATTTCAGACTTTATGATACTAAAGTTGATATAAATTCCAAACAGTGTGCACACATTTGCATGTTTTAATGTTATATTTCTAATTTTCTTCTTGTATGTATTTTATTTGACAGAATGGACTGTTAATACAGTAGGCCCTTCTTTTGATTATGCAAATACAACCCAGTTTACTGTAACTATAGCATGTGATGATAGCAATACGACCCCACGTACTGGAATTCTGACCGTTAAGGTGATAGACAATGATTTATTACAGTTTACCAACATGCCTGGTAAGTTTTTCTGTTCAAATACTACGATCCAATGTAGCCTTTATCTTCATTGTCAATGTCAGAATTATCAGAATCAGTTTACATATCAATCAAATGTGTTGCAATCTATGTTTGTTTATAAACACTTTTATAGAAAAGATCAGAGACAAACTGATGGTTTTCATTGGTTGCTGATTGTCCTATATGTTTTTCATTGCTTGTTTCAGCATATACTGGTTTTCTTTTTTAAATTGTTTCAAATTTTATCAGAAGTCTTCGAAGTCTTACAAGACCGTGTTTCTCGTTGTTGAAGTCATTACAATGCCCTATCTGCATTCTGTTGTTGATATTCCTTTTGGTTCTGTTGTATTGTTGTCTCATTGGCAATCATATCATGTCTTCTTGTTTTTATATAAGTATGCACTAATAGTTGAAGTAAATCAACGTTAATCTGTCGATTTTACGAATTGTGATGTTGTTAATAAAATCTGATATTTCTAAAAAGCTCTTATTCTTGAAATAAGATAGCTAACTTTGCTAATTATTGTATTATTTTACAGTATCGACGACGTCATTCGATGCATCAATAACGGGAGCTGGGACCACATTGTATACTGTTTCGGCAACTTCCGCATCAAATAGTGGATTACTATCGTATACGATCTCTCCTATGACTGATTTTTCAATTGATGCATGTGAGTTTCATATTGATATCTGAATCTGATTATACTTGCTAAATTATGGGCAGCTTTTTTGATGATGGTTGTAGTCTATCAAAATCTTACGGTGTTTATAAACCTGTAAGTAGTTTGTCTTTATGACTATCTTATATTGATGACAATCTCTCTGGAATTTGTAACTGAACTCGTTATACTGTTACGGTTAATTTGAAAATTAAAATCATTCTTACATTCTCCGTCATTTCTTTTCCGTAACATGCATACTGTCTGATATTCAACTAACAGAAAGCTGCAAGGGTGCCGCAGAGAAGATGATAGCCTTCAGACATGAAAAATGAAAAATGCAACAGATCAAGAATGGTAATACATGTATTACAAATACAAAGAGATGTGATATGATTGCCAATGAAACTATTATCCATCAACGTTCAAATGAAGTGGATGTAAGCAATTAAAGAAAACAGTACGTTCAACAGCAATGCTGGAAAACAAATACCGTAAAGCGGCTATGATAGGCACCGACAGATTAAAGACGGATTTAATTCTATGCATTGACTTAGAAATGTTTGAAATATAGAAATTGTCTAATAAAAACCACGAAATTACTATAGCAATATATACATCAACCCTAGGATATATGCATAAGAAATCAGATCCTCCATCTCTTAGACAAACGAGGTGCCTACCACAATCTATGCTACTTTTAATTGCACAAAAATAATGTAAACTATCTGACCATTCGAATTTTCTATCAATTGCATGTAACATGTATGATGCTTAAAAGTAAATACATCAAAATCATTGTTTATACAAAACTAGAATAAATTATACATACTAGGATTTAATGTCAACATAAAATTGTAATTATCATTCTTTTAATTTTGTAGCGAGTGGTAAGGTAACAAATAACGACCATTTGAACCGACAAATCGCTTCACCAGCAGATCTTTGGGTAACAGTCTCAGATGGAACCATTATAGCAGAAGAACATCTCAGAATTAACATGCACAGTAAGAATTAAACGCATTTATCTGTTTAAAAAACTGTTACCAAAACAAAAACATAAATTTCCTTTGCCAATCATAGCACCTGTAATGAGTGGGCTTTTTACCTTTCCTTATGTTCAGATAAAATACAAAAGAAAAAGTTTTAACATAATTAGTTTTGAAAGAACTGATTCAATGTCGATATTGATGTGAATGAAATGAGTAATTCTAAAAAGAATATTTTATGTAATACCCATTGTCTACTACTCTGAACCCTTAAACTATAATTATTAAATAAATCGTCGTTTAAATTTCAGAACAGAATTAATTCTTTCATCTCCTGATACATATTATCCGGTACTGTTCCCCAAGAATTTCCAATAATTGTATTGTGTTATTATCTTTTAAACAATTACGTTGATTTCCTATTTTCCAAATATAATAAATACTAAGTTCCTTGAAAAGTTCTGTGATGGAATTAAAATGTTCGGAAACTGCGATTCCTAACAACGTTAGAATGATAATTGAGTAATATTGATACACGTTACTATACATTGAAGAGGCATTTTGATTGCTAATGGTTTGTTCGATATTTGTAAACTTTTGAGTAAATCATTCCCATAATTCCCGTTAGTCTAAATATTCCACTTACAACATTTAACAACTCGAACGACCTTACAATGAAAATATCATTGGAGTTTTGAACTACAATTATATCTTTACATTTTCGTTGTATTGGGCATATCAATTATGCTATGAGTGTGTTTTTCTCTCGGTTTATATTTCATTATTAGTTTGATGTCAGTGTTTAATAATGACTCATTATATGTGTATCAAAAAATGTCATGTTAAACGCATATTCGCAATGATTAATACGTGTCCGTTTAAATCTTATTTATACTTATAATGAAGTAAATTAAATGGGAAACGTTTTATTTCTGTGTTCTGAAAAAAAGAAGAGATTACTACAACAAATATACTGCGAAAGACTGATTCTAAAAGGTTCAAAAAGATATGTAAAGCAAGAAAAATAATCAAAATAGAAAGATAGTAAAGTAATAAACCTATGGTAACTGACCTAAATGTTTCCAGACGTTAATAATGTACCATACTGGACAAACTTACTGACACCACAAACGATAACTATCGCTGAGGACACTGCGAGTGGAACTTTGTTGTATTCTCTGACCTCACAGGATAATGATGTGGGAGCAGCTTTGAGTTATTCCATGAATGTAATTCCTGTAACAGACACTACCAAGTTCTCTTTTAGTACAAACAGTAAGTCAACAAAAAGTATATTTTTTTTGCAACTGATAGTGTTAATTTATAATGCGTATTGATTTCACCGACAGGATGGGTTTTACATATTTTATGCATTAATAGTTGCATCGTTTGCCCCGAATTATAATAAAGATATAACGCGATGATTGTTAAGGCTAATAATGCAAAAAATAAAGTAAAATCTTTATGTATCCAATTGTGAACTCTAATAGCGTATTGAAGTTTAATCTGAAAGATTCCCAGCACAAATTTCGTAAAGGTCAAGTGAGGCAGGAGAAACTAAGGGGACATTTAAATCTCATAGTCGAAGTAAATCCAACAACGCTGTGGCAAAAATCGACAGACGTTGAAAGATACATTTATAATACTAGCAGACGTTATCATTTTTGGTTGGAATTAGAAGACCATCAATGTTATAAAAAAATTAATTGAATCTCATTATTAGTAGCGATACTGTATTTAGAAACAGGGAAAGCGTATCCTATTGTATAAAAAGAAGAATATGTAGTATCATAACTAATGCTAAAACTCTCCAATAAAACCAAATAATGTAGAAGTTACCAGCTCCGTACGACCTTTAACTATGAGCAACACCAATACCGCATATCAAACAATAAAAGGGCCCGAAATGACAAATGCAACGCAACTGAAACCTTAAAAACTGAAGGTCGTGTTTATGTATGAAACAATAAATAAAAAACTAAAATGATGTGCAGCAGCAAACGGCAATTATTTAATAACAGGCGCTTGACTTGGGAACATACAGCATTCGTCAGGCTAAACATGTTTTTAGAAAATGTATCACTCAGAGGGATTGAAATTCTAGTTTGAACAAAATTTTTGGGAAAATGTGTCATTTTCGTCTTTCTTTTTGTAATATTTTATGGAACATAATGCAGTATGTTGCCATGGTAATCCTGTTTCTATTTGCTCATTTGGTTGTTAATGTTACTAATTTTAGAAAAATGTATCACTCAAATGCAATTACGAAGTGCTAACATAGGGAAAACATTGATTAAAGAGTTACAAGCTTAAGACCTATTGAAAATGAAATAAACCTAATCCCCAATCAAACACTATATTTTACAGCTTTAGAACTACGGTTGGCATCAGGACAAAGTTTTGATTACGAGACAAGGAATTTTTACAACATAACATTTACTGTCGATGATACAATGGCATCCACCACTTCTATACTTTATGTTAACATCCAGAATGCCCATGAAGCATGTTATTTCGACCAATCTTTGTATCACGTGACTGCCCCAGAAGGAGCCGTAAGTTTTGATTATGTATTGATACATTATTTCTAGCATAAATAAAATATTCAAGGTCATTTTTTTCTTCCGTCTCTAGAATTAAGTCCATCATTGTATCTTATAAAATTGCTGTTTAAAGAACATTTATCAATATTATATAGAATGGTTTTAAGGGAAATTTTATACATTTATTTATCTTGACAGTCATTATTTTTACCATTCAATACAGAATTCGTTGGTGTTGGACTGCTAAAATTATGAAATTATTTTTTTATGGTATTAATAAGTCGCCTGACTATTCTTTACTCTTTAGAGTGGAACCGGATCTATGAACCCAAATTTTGTTGTGAGTGACTACGATGGAACTTCGACGTATTCATATTCTTTCCTGAGCTTTAATAATAGCAACAGGTAATATAATAAAAAAACAAAAGAAAAAGAGTTGATTGAAAGATTGAAAGTATGGCCAGTTGCATTCGTATTTTGGACGGAGAAAATTACCCATCGACATTTAATATGTATATTCTTCGCCTGGATCGACCGGATAACAGGGCTATAAATTTAAGCCTTAACTGTTAATAAAACGCAACAACGAACCATGCAAAACATGGCACTTATGAAGTCCATTGGGATTTATTTGCATGTTTTGAAAGCTGTAGAAATCGGGGCAACATGAGACGATTCCATTTCAATTGACTCGGTTGCATATGAGTACACATGATAGTTAAACGAACCCTCCCCTATGATAAGATTAACTGTCTAGTGGGATAGGTCCGTATACCGCTACTGTAAAGTCAGATTGTAGACAAGTCGTTATGAGATGAAAGAACGAAAATGGTTGTTTTTTTTATATGTTTTCAGTTTTGATTCTGAGTATCTTTACGTTTTTTGTGTGATCATGCATCATAGATATTTTGGATAACAGACATCCTTCATCAGTATGATCACGATGTAAAATGAATCATGTCAATCTATTCTAATTATAAAGCTATCACAATCTTGAAATTTATACAAAAAAAAACAGTTTCAGCGAACATCAGACATTATATTTGAAGGTTTAAAGAAAGGCTTGCTATATATTGCAATTAATGTTTATAGAAGTATGACGTAGTAAATTCTACAAATGTGAGAAAATGGCATTAAGTTACCTTTGTTTTTTAAATTACCATATGAACATTAATTTAACTCAAAATACTTAATATTTCTGTCGTATTTTCAGATTTGCTATTGACGCTTCTACTGGAATAATAAATTATGCTGTTCATTATGATATAGATAATAGTGCAATGCCCTACCTAGTGTATCTGACAGTTATTTGTACCGATACAACATCTAAAACTGGTACATCTCAGGTCGAAATAACAGTAACTGTAAGTATACACTACCAAACTTATTACATATATGGTGAAACAAACAACTAAATAATAATCTGTACGCATACGTCGCCTCAAACTGAAAGATGACATGTGGCAATACCAGTAATTCCTGTGAAACAAACAATACATGTTAGCATACGATACAACACCGTAAAGATAAATCGAAATAAATAAAGACTTTTAGCTCACGATACAATGGGAATCATGATAAATGTATGGAAAAAGTATAACCTGTCAAACTCTCTTTGATTTGGGCTTTTATGTTTTGTCCTTTTGCTATACCACTCAAACATCTATATATATATATTTTTTAATTTTGAATGTTTCAATTTATATTTATATTAGCATTCAAGTACTCAACCAACAGACTGTAAACAGAAATATTTATATCACAATTGCTATGATGTATTTTAGTATATTTTAATGCTTCAAGATTAAATCTATATCATTAAAAAAGATAGCCTGTAAAGTGTACGGGCTAGATATTATGAAATCCTATATTGAATTGTACTTTTTTATATAATAGGATGTAAATGACAACGCCCCATCCTTTTCTACTGCCAGTAGTCTACTTACAGTTAACCAGTATACATCTCCAGGAACAACAATTGGCAGTGCCGCTCCAACAGATGCTGACTCGGGAGTAAATGCGGAGTTTACTTGTAGCGGTACATCAGCAGTTTCAGCAGCTCTTACGTACTATCAGATCGGATCTGATTGTGGTGTATATCTTTTATCATCACCTGATGGAACGTTAGCATATGGAACCATGTATACAATGACAATAACGGCAGTCGATAAAGGAAGCCCAGCCCTCACATCAACATCAACGGTTGACATCTTGTATAAAGAGTTGACAACAACTACTGTCACTACAACAACAACAGCTAATCCTTATAATTTCTGGGATGACGATGGTGCAGTAGCAGCCTTTTCGATGGCAATAATTTTAGCATCTCTTTTAGCTGTAGTGTTCCTTTATTTCTGTATTCGATGCTGCTACACTGGATTGTGCTGTGGTCCTGACCCATGTGACTTCTGTAATTGGTGTAATAGTAGAAACTGTAATTGCTGCCAACATAGGTAACATTGAGCTCTTTCATAATTATTCTTTTAAATATTTTTATGGCCCCGCAACGAAGTTGTCGGTGCCATATAGTTTATCCTTGTCCGAAATTCCGAAATTCTGTAATTCCGTAATTCCGTTATTCCGAAATTCCGTCATTCCGTCATTCCGTCATTCCGTCATTCCGCAACAAAACCATTATACGGAGTTTTTTTCTAAACGCCTTCAGATATATGGCTGATTTTTGGTATGTGAGTTAACCATAATGAGTTACAGATCAAGTTTAAGTTTCGTTCGGTCCGCTAATTTTTGCCGAAATTACGGGCTTTGTACTTTGATAAATTGTTGAAAATCACAGTTATACAGACTTTTTTTCTAAACGCATTCAGATATTGGGCTGATTTTTGATATGTTAGTTAACCATGATGAGTTACAGATCAAGTTTAAGTTTCCTTCTGCTCTGCTAATTTTTGCCGAAATAAAGGGCTTTGGACTTTAATAAATTGTTGAAAATCACAGTTATACAGACTTTTTTTTCTATACGCCTCCAGATTTTGAGCTGATTTTTTTATATGTGAGACTACCATCATGTTTTTGTCCACATGTAATATTCAAATTGGAGATTTTACAACTTTTTGGTACGGGGCCATTCGTGTCGCTTTGACACATCTAGTTTTATCTATCATTTTTTTTTAGATATACCTTTATAAAGTATTTTCAAAGTTGTTATTTTCTTGCTTTTTTTTCAGTTGGTAATCATTAATTTATCTATTTTTGTTCAATATTATTATCTAATTTTCAGAAACAGACCGACCCGTACTATAACACCACAGGAATATAGGTAAGTATGTTCTATAAAAACAGAAATATTATTGCATATTTCCCAAAGCTCACAAGGCTTTAATAAACTATTTATATAGAAATACAGAAAAATGAAATATATATGACACCTACAAACAATAAGAAATTTCTTTTTTTCAATATGTGTTCAGAGTTCTGTAGATTTATTTAACTGATATGTTTATTATTATCTGCAGCACAAAGTTAAACCTACCTTTCTGTGAAACGCAAATCACTTTTGATATGAATGAACTGATATATCAAAGAGTTTTTCTTCCAAGCGCTGTTAAGCTATTTGTCCATTTCTGTGTATTGACTTCTGTGTTTAGTTTTGCTTTTTCTATGTGTAATGTTCCTTTCAGTTACTTCCTTTTGTAACTATCTCCGTTTTAAGCCACAGCTCTGTATACCGTATTCAATGTTATTTCAAATTGTTTGTTTTATTCTTCAGAAATCCCAGGAGAGCTGACGAATTTGATTATTATGATAGTAAGTATTTCATTCTTTTTCTAATAGATATAGGAAGACGTGATATGAGTGCCAATAATACGACTCACCATTCAAGTCACTATTTATAAAAGTGAACCATCAAGATAGAGTCTTCAACACGTATCCTTGGCTCAAGCAATAAAGGGCTCCAAAATATTATTAGTGTAAAACCGTATAAACGGAGAAACCAACGGTCTAATCTATATAAAAATGAGAAACACGTATGAACCACATCAACAAACGTCAACTACTGGCCATCAGATTCCTGACTTATAACAGGAACAAACGAGTGCAGCGGGGTTAAACGTCTTAATGGTACCAAATATTCTTCCTTATCTGAAACAATAATGTGACATCACAACATAGAAAGACACACTATAAAATATCTATTGGAATGGCTAAACTTAATAAGAAATCGTAGTAAAACAACTGAACATACACTGCACGAATAAATTTGATCTATGATTGAATGTAAATACAAAGTTAATAAAAATAGGGGATGCATAATTAAAGTAATTGACTCTTTTTAAAATATTTCTTTTGAGTAAAAAAGTTTAATGAGAATGAGCGTGATTAAGAAAACCTATCGGAGAGATTTCACCCTTTAGAAGTACAAAAAATTACAAGCTACTGAAAAAGAAATTATAAATTTTCAGATGCAAATCCTCAAATACTTGTTCGTTTTATCGGTGTTTATCTTATCTATATATAAAAATGTCCTGTTTTTCATAGCTCATAAGTGGGTTAATATATTTAGATATTAATAAAATTACATTAACTGCTGTTTATCGCGTTTCTTGTTTCTTCTTTTCTAAGAGAATTTTGATAGTGACTACGAATCCCTGAAAAATGAAGAATTAAGAAGACCAAGGCAATTAAACAGTAGTAGGTTCGTATCGTGTGCATCAGTCAAGCTTTAATATCAATTTCAAACGTTTCGGATTTTTTTCGGGTGTGTACGATCTGGTCGCAATCATAAAAGCAGTGTAGTCAAAGGAGGCATAAACACTGTTTGGGGGATATTTAAACCGAGATCGTTTCATTCCTGGTCTTGAAAAAATGTTTTTTGTCTGCGAATTGATACTAACAACTACAAAAAATTAACCAAATACCGGTTACATTGAATAGGAAGAAATTACTTTAGAAATAAACATTCAATAAATAGTAAAAAATCAAAACTTGAAAATGTTCAAATTTTTGTGCGAAGGCATGGCGTATTCTATAAACTGTTTTCTTATTACGAGATCAAAACGTAACACTCTGTCAACATTTTCTTTCAGCAGCAGAGTACATGGATTACGAGACTACCCGGACTTTCCGAACTCACAATCAGCACAACTCACCCCTTCCAATGGTAAAATGGTAGAACCAGGCAGAGTGGTGTTTACGCGAGGAAGGCCATTGCCTATTGGATATTATTGATCATATAACTACGATAGAAAGTTTTCACAACTTCTTAATGAACGAGACAAGATTGTTTTACATTCAACATTTGCATAAAATACGTTTTTATTTATTGATGTGGCTCGCCATATGTGTTTTCTGTTTGTTTAATGTTCATCATAATGTATTTGCATGGTTGATAATGTTATGTTTTCAGCTGTTAATTCATCTGACATTGTTTTTATTTTGATCTTTATTTGTCATGCTCCATCTTTTATATCTATTTGTAACAATTGTCTTTCATGTTCATTGGTTACATTTTGTTTTGTTTTAATTTCATCGCTCTATTCCATATAATTCAATTTTATATTATTTTCTGATTAAGTCTTTGAATAAATTTGACAAAACAAAACAGGTCAATGACGAAAATGACACCTACATTTTTTTTTATCAAAACGAATAGCTCCATGTATATTTTATGTTTTATGATACAAACTGACGCATAGTTAATGTATTTTGTTTACTTGTATATTGTTTATTAAAACAAAGTGACTAGTTCTATACTGTTGAAGGCCAAATTTTATATTCTTGCCCTTGTTTGATGAAAAAATGACAGGCATATTACGACTTCTCTTTAGTTTACGTTATTCAGTAATTTCACCTCTTATTTCAAGATACGGTTAGTACCGGTGTTACGTGCCTTTATAAAAACGAAACGATACTGAGAAGCATTCTTAAGGGTTTCAACAGACGAAACAATTGATGATGATACATTGAAATAAATTCATAATACGCATTTAAAGCCAACAAGTTCTTAATGTTGGCATTTGTTTTTGTATAACCAACGGAAGTAGTTTCTCAATTGATGCTAACGTTATTGAACTTTGAAGACTTACTCACTTTGATACCACGTTAAGATAGTCGGTAAGATAAATTCGTTACATACTGTGATCTCACCCTATATAGCATTTACTGACCCCATATATATCGTATTAGTACACTAGCACACTTTGTAACTAATTTTATTTAATAAATTGATAGCATTGTCTTTCCCTTACCCTTACAGACACAACCTCTTTCAAAACGTTATTGGTATAAATGTGTTAATGAATATTTACATAACCTATGCACACTTATTTTGTCAAATTGCATGGTCATGCGCTGTTTTTGATAACAAAGAATAAGGATACAACTTTCTATCATGTCAAAATATTTTTTTTCTAAAATGCGAAAACACATTTGCGTAATGATTTATTTTTCTATTATCTAATTGTAACTTTTTTCAATAAGTCGTATCAACATAATTTGCAAAATTTAAATGATTTCAAAACATTAATACAAAACATGACTTAAGGTAAATTTCAGTTCAATTGATGCATTTGCATGAATTATCTGTATTTCATTGAAAGAGGGATATGGCGTGAATAATTCAACTTTTCAAACTTCAGTATTAAGATGATGCAGATAAAAGGATTAACTATTTGTTAATAATATCAAATAAATAGAAATTGAGTCTGAATATATACATCTCTATTCAACTGGAATTAGAAACGTCGAAAGGGTAAAAGGGTAGAATTAAGGAAACAAGAAAAGAAAAGAAAGAAGAAAAGGCGACAATGATATGATAGACGATCTAAATAAGTAAATTCGAACCCACTTATTATACATACGAATTATAGAATATTAAAAATATGAAGTTGACCAAACTGAATACTTTTTTTTCCCTCATACACCTCTTTGATATTTTAGTTATTTCATTTAAAAAGTCGAAGCACCATCCAAATATTCAGAATCATTTGATGTATTGTACGGTGGAAAGGCATCAGCCGATTTATAAAATTTACAAGTGAAAAAGTTTTAATGAAGATAATACTATTACTAACCATTAGTTCTGTTATTGTTCAAACAGGATATTGTGCAGTGAGTATCTTAACCTTTACAATATTATGTAACATCTTTGATCTCACTACTTGATTCTGTTTTTCGTATGAAAGGAACTAGTTTTGTACAATACATTCAGCATAAGAACTTTGTTGATGTGTAATCCCTGTTCTTGTTTTCTTTAAAATTAATTGATCGAAAATTGTTTTTTCATTAAAGCAAACCGGTGGAATGAACACCGCTGGAAAAGTTCAAAAGCAGTAAAACAATGTATTCTGCAGCAATAATTTGTTGGATTTTTCTGTTTACTTTTTCAAAATTGTAAATTTATTAATAGATCATTGTTTTGTTGAATGTGTATTGCAACAAGAAATCAATTTGTGATGTTTAATCAGACATTTTATATGCAACTTTGGTAAGTGTTTTGTGGTTTTAATCACAACTTTCTATGATCAAGAGGTTTTTAGTTACATGTATATGCTTCTATATATTTCTGATGTGACAATGTGTATATTCTTACACCACCAACTACATAAGTTGATCTTTTTCAATGAGTAATTTACGACGAATGACCACAAACAGTCCTTTATATACGAACTCGAAATTAATGTTGACATTAATGATACAAGTTTAAGCTTTCCATAAAGATATCAAGTATTTCAAGTATCAGAAATTATTTTCTGCTAATGTTTTTGTATTCTTGTTGATTTCTGATTTTGGGGGTTTTTAGAGAAAAAGACAGTTTTATATTTATTGTTAGAGTAACCCATAATTGGTGCTTTAAATTTAAATGTCTTGTCAAATAATCTAACCATAAATACAAGGATTAAAATTGTTTTGGTAAGCTGTGCGTTTCGTCTATAAAAGACTCATCATTAATGTTGGAATAAATAAAAAGTTAAAACTGCCCAATAAAATACGAAGTTGAACAACATTGAGAAACCAAAGTTCCAAAAGGGTGTTCAAAATATGATAATCTCTTTCTGGGACTGAAAATCTTAAGTATTTCGAAAACAGTTTTGAAAATAGTTAATTTATAATTAGGACCATACAATGATAATTAACGTCAACGCTAAAGTGCTGACGAATAGACTGGTGATACCAGGGTGAGAGATCTCCACCAGCGATGACATCGTCCCAGTGGTTGTAATGTAAACTGATAATAAATACCAGGATACTTATTTTGTATGCAAACAATTCTTATATATGCATGTATGTGGCTTATGAAAGAGTCATTTTAGATCCATACTTTCTAAATTATATCACGTGAATGTTTAAACAAAATACGTTTGACAAACAAAACATTATAATTACATATCAGTCAGTTTTAGTCAAGAACCCTTTCATTTTCGAATACCGTAATATTTTTATTGACTGACGAACTGATATTGATTCAAAACACATCATACATAGGAAATAATGTGACACAAAACTAAACTTTTTATACAGATTAAAGTATAGGAAATGAGTAAATGGATAATAAACATATGCATTTTGTCTATCATGTGCTTCTTCGCCAACAATAAGTGTAGTTTCAGCAGCATATTTATCGATGATAGAGTGAGAATTCAGTGGCTTGGTGGTATATTAAATACATATATACTGAATCACCAGCCTATCAAAATTGAGGTTGGGAGTTTGAAACCCAGACGTTGCAGGTTCGCTCGGCTATAGTCTTAATTGGCAGTAGAACATCAATTGTTAGTTCCTGTTACCTCGTTTTCAGGACTCGATTACTCATACAAACAGGTCATTCATATATAATTTACTTGTTCCAACTTTTATAACACAATCTGACTAATAGAATCTTAGCCATTCCAATAAATAACCACCTGGAACTAATTGTAGTGCTCCTTTTATTTATTACTTCAAGATGACGAGTATATGATCGACTGAAACTAATAGTTTCGTAAAGAAACAAGCAAAATATTAACAACATATGTATATATGTATTTTGTATATGACACGAACTACACGGGTGCAAGTGTCACTCCAGGAGAGTCGCCTCCCGAAACTCCAAAATAGAAAAAGAAAAAGAAACACCACCAACAACAATAACAACAATTTCATTTGGAGTCAAAATTCGGATAAAGTATAATAGATATATAAATTGGCAAAACAAATATAGAATACTAGTAATCGTTTATAAATGACGTTCGAGCTATCTGTCATCAGGTTTTGTATATCATTGATACGGAAATTATCACTACAAATCACATGCTTACGAGTGTAATCTATTTTTTCAAGTGATGATATACACCAGTATCTTACCTTTCATATATTTCTGTGAATACAATTGGTTGAAAGCAACCGCGTAGAGACCATGTTTATTCCAAATTAGATTAGTAGGCGGGGCTTAATTCAAAACACGGTTAGTAGTGGTGACACGTCCCTTTATCATAACAACACGGTGCTGATGACAATTCTTACAGGTTTCAACAGTCTAAGAATTTGATGAACGATTGAAATAAATTCTTAATACACATTTAATGCAAACAAGGTGTTATTGTTGACATTTGTTTTTGTATAGACAAATAGAAAAAGGTTCATAATACTAATGACATTGTTCAAGACTTGATCCCTTAGATCGGTAAGATAAATTCAGTACATAGTGTACTTCGGTCTCACCCTATATTGAATTAACTAACCCCATATATACCGTATCACGTTACTAGCACACTTTGCAATAACCCGTTTAGTTGTTCAAGCAAAAATTACAGCTGTTTAAATAAAAATTACTGTCAATAATGTAATATACGTTAATGTTCTGTCGAAATATGTTGTTTCTACATACAATAATACAATGCACTGAACTTAACGAAATAAGAATGATGGCAAAGATATTTTCATTTTAAAAGGGAAATTGTTGCAGTGCAATTGTGACTTTGCTTAAATTATTATTATATTAAATTAAGAGTATGTTCATCGAAAAGAGGCCGTTAAAACATGTAATCTTTTTAACATATGCTTGAAATAGAAAATGAATTACAGTTTCAAATTTGTGACTAAGATATAATACCAAAAACATCGTATAAACAAAAATAGAAGTTTTTCGTGCATTTTGTACCTCTTGAAAGGTTCACCACAGTACTCTTATATATTTAGTAAGTTGAATGATGCATTAAAGGTATTGATCAAATTAGATCATATTGACATTTGTCAATGATATGAATGTTAAGTTATTCATTACGGATATATTAAAAATTAGCGGAATGTGAAATTTGAATGAGTGATACAAACTATTCGTATGTGACTGTAATGTTTAAGTGAATTGATTAAACATATTTGTATTGGAAACAAAATCATGAAAGAAAACAAACATGGTAATGTCATTATGTCAAGGAATACCACTGAGATAAAGTCTCATAATCATAATAACGACACATACATGTAACATAGACCTATATATGTTGATATATATAGTGAAGTTTGTTCATTATAATAATAGCACATTTTCAAAATCATTTTTCCTATTCATTTCTTATATTGAAGACTAAATACGTCGGAATCAGGGGGGAACAGGGAAGGTAATGGGTTTATAGAACCCTACGTTCTCTAAGGTATTTTCAAGTCAAATTTCAAAAAGAGAAAAGATAGAATAGATATTTGTAGCCAGTATCTTTGATCACGGTTTGTGACTCTCACCTCCAAACTTGAAATTTGTATCTTATTTGTCACTGAACTCAGTCAAATGTATGATGACTGTTCCATATCAGGAAAATCGTCCGTTGTTCTCAGTGATTTGCTGTGTGTGTTGGTATTTTGTTTAGTTGGAGATTTTGTCTTTTGAATATTTGTTTTTTAGGATGATATAGAAAAAAACTTTACGGTCTTTATGTTATTACTTAATGTTTATTTGAGTATAAGTAAAATGAATTCTTGATTTTTTTTTTGTATTATTGATGTTTACTCAGAGATACCATTCCTTTTCATTCCATACATGTATATAGTATCATCTTTTGGTATCCTCTGGTACTCCTGGTGCACATGTACAGCGTTGTCACACGGTACGAAATCTTTCATGTTTAATAAGATTGAGAATGGAAATTGGGAATGTGTCAAAGAGACAACAACCCAACCAAAAGAGTAAAAACCAACCATGTTTGTTACCTTGAACGCTTTACAGTTATCATTCTTTAATTATAAGCCGTAGTTTAAAACAAAAGTGGATAAATAATTAATGATGGTTGATGAACCATCACGTCTAAAAAATTAAAAGTATACCTTTATTTCAATCCTAGCTGCTGTACTTCAAATAAAATTAATGTTATTAGGCAATTATTTGTGCATATATGTATATGTATATATAGAAGTGTGTCAATGTACTATCTACAAGGAGAAACAGTTCACTAGATGTGTCATAAATCCCTTGAAATAAACAAAGTAATGCAGATGACTGCCTGCCTTATTGGTACATTATACATGTAGGTTAAAATATTCAGTTTATTTTTTTGGTTATGTAATGATGCGGTAGAATTGAGACCAAGTTTCGATTATATTACTTTTTTTAAAATTTGATAGAAGAAAAAAATCTTTTCGTGAAAGCATGCATATATATACTAGTATTATGATTTTATGAAGATGTTGACAGTTCATATAATGCTCTTCACATAAACATTGTATAGTACTTCTATTACAACGTGAACCTGTCATGCTAATGTTATTTTTTATGAATATAACGTTCATATAGCGTCTTATCTCAAAATCTTAATAGGTTAATAGGCCTTTAGTAAACTATTGAGTATCCTTTACAGTAAATATCGGGTTTATGCATAATGTCTAGTTTATATAAAAATGATTCAGTCATTGTAAACAATACAATGAATGTATGAGCAGCGTCTTTACTTTCACATATTGTAAACTAAGGTTCTGAGTTGTGCGAAGCTTTAAAGAGCTGTTATAAACTTAAAGTTTTGTAATTCAAATTTCATTATTTTTTGTTTTATTCTTTTGTGTGTCTGACATATTATCTAAAACAAAAATGTAGATGTTATTCCAAGAGATAAGAAATACAAGTTAGATTGAATAAGAATTCGTTTAGGTTTTCTGACTAAGATTGTGGGCCATTATGATATAAGACCATCAGAGGAGTTTAATTCATTTTCACATAGATTTTATAACTATAAGCATTCATAGAACAGAATATAATCTTGTGCAGCGCAAACAAAAAATTGCGTTAGAAAAAAAACGTTTTCCTTCTTGTTCTTTTTTTCTATTTTTGTATCGTTGGGTTGTTTTTAAGTAGACTAAATCATTGCACTATTTTTTCCTTAGATTTATACATATTGAAGCTGTATATATGAATTTGCAGTCTTATTAATATCAATGATTAGGAAATCCTGATACTATTTTTAGAGCTTGAAGAACAGAGATGTTGACTCAGAGTCCGTCAAGTGTACCATAGGTTGCATGCGACCTATAAACAAGTGTCTATTCGAAATAAGGTGCGATCCATCCTCGAATCACCAAAACAAAACACGAGGTATTCGCTACCACGATATGCGCACAAGTAAAATGTAAAACATCAAAATTTCTATCTCATACGATCCGGAAGATTTTCAATCTTAAAATTTTGCGAGGTTTATACTGCTCTAGTTTTAATTTTCTGTAATATGGTAATGTCGTTGTCTTTGTTTCTTTTTATATCTTCATTAGAAATAACAAAACAAAAGTTTTGAAACTAATATATAAATGCACCTTCTTTTAGTTCATAATAATCTTTACATTTGGAAAATCAAGGTAATAATGTTGAACATGAGGAAACCATTTAAAAATTACATGATACACACAAATTAGTCATAGTTTTATAAATGTCATCGTTTGACCGTTTGAATGCCAACAAATAATATTTTGTAAACTATAAATGGTCTTTTTAGGTTATTAAAAGATGGGTAAAAAGATGAAATAACTTTTTTTTGATGTCCCAGTTTCAGCTTATCAGAGAGTTTATACGTTTTATTAAATCGTACCCGTTCTACTCAAATTGAACTTTTCAAACTACAACCATCTGGTTTGAAAGGAAAAATTTAATATGTATTCAAAACCACATATATCATATGAAATTTATTTCACCTTTATAGCAAAATATTAAAAGAAATCCAGTATAATGAAGTAGCGCTCATAGAAAGTTTTGTATGATCACGATAATTTAAAAAGATTTATTGATGGCCAATGATCACCTTAATATAATGACATTGGGTAATACTATTTATTGTACTGTTATTGGTCATAGATACATTTATGTTGTTGCTAAAGAAAATTCAATGGAAAAAAGATCATTAATTAAAGCCCATCCATGCGTACGCTTTCTTATTCAAATGAATTACAGCTGAAGAAATAGAGTGAAAACCTCTTTGTAGCCATCTCATTTTATTTTTCCTCACCCACAGTCTGTTATGAAAATTATAGAATTTCAAAAGATTTATCATTAAAAATGTGTTTATAAAGTTATGAAAGTTTTCCCCGAAGGTCACTATATGTATACATATAGTAAGTGTTTATATATCATTTAGTGTTATTAACTTCTAAGCATAGAGTTTGTCTTTTGTCAGATTGAGGTTCATGAACACTTCACATAATCTATCAACTTAGAAACACTGTTATAATGTCCTCATACGCCGAGTTCGGGATAAAGTAAATATATTTGTAAGTTTAAATAGTATCAAGAGACGTTTTAAAAGTAGACGATTGAAACAGACGATGGTGCATTCTTGTTTTAATTATTCATTTACTTTTAAAATTTCATAAGGCCACACCAATTTAATTTCTTGTTCTACGGATTTTTGGACTCCAAAATTTGGGGCGAGCGAGCGATTTGAAAATTTTAATAAAAAAATATTTAATTTGAAAATTTTTGAGGCGAAGCTTGAAAAGTAAAGGCGAGCGATTATAATTTTTTTTTGTAAACATGAAATAGTAGGTTTTGGCAATATTAAAACTTGATTTATCACTTGTACTTTGACATTTCTTTAATTTCTGAAGTATTTTTTCCCTTTTCACCAAGAAATAATTAAATCTGGTCTATGTCTGTGTAACTGACAATGATACAATTCTCAATCCAAGTCATAATCAGTTTTGGGGCAACCCCCTTAATGTTACAAATATCCCTTTTACATGTTTTATGAGGGATCAATATAAAATATGTTTGTTTATACAAAAGGGCTTATATTTTCTCAAAGAACTATATATCTATCTGGTATTAAATGGTCAAAACATGTCCAAGAATTTTTGTAATATTCCTGGACTTTAACCATGTTAACACATTTACTTTAACAGTTTAATATTATTCAAAATATTTGTACCCCTCTTTTAGAAAAAGTTGTTTAACATATGATATAACTTTCCTCTTTTTGAGTACAAAATTCTAAGTTTTCAAAGGTTTTGTATAGAAGAACTAAACAAATCCTTGGTATTTCTATTTTCTTTTCTACATCAGTAAAATGACCCCTTGTCTGAGGGAGGGTTGTTCTCAACCTGATAATAACAAACACAGGTCAAATAACGGCCTTTTACACATGGCTTTGATACAGACCAAACAGAAAGCTAAAAAGGACCCCAAAATTATTAGCGTACACAATTCGAACATGAAAATCAACGATCTAATTTATACATCCGAACCGAAAAATACCAATGAACCACATCAACAAATGATAACTGCTGAACGACAGGCCCCTGAATCAATCAGGACAGGTGCATAAACATGCAGCGGCTATGGATAGTTTGTTTCGCCAGCATACAACATAATTGCAGTTGAAGGCAAATCCTTCAGAAGTTCTTTGTACTTTATTCTAACAACGAACATTTTTTGATAGGGAATATAAGTAAGGGGGAAAGAAACCAATTTTTTGTTGTTTACAGGTATTCCCGCTGTTATAAATTTACGTCGGAGCACTCTCACTTTTGATAAATAGGTTTCATGCTAAAACAAATATTCTCACAGATATTTACACAGTGTGGTAGGGTGCTTTTATGTTTAAAATCGTTATATACAGGTTAGACTGTGATCTTAAAAACAAATGTTAATATCTTTTTATAATATTTACAAAAAAAAACGGTGCGGGAAATGGACATGATTACATTTCCGGATGCGAGAAGCGGGAATATAAAAAAAATAAAAATATTCTGTTTTTAAAAAAACTAGAACACACCCGCGAAATCGCGGGAATTTAGAGCGTAGTTTAAAGTATGTAAAGTGTTTTTGGAAGAATTTTGTAAAATATTGAATAGCTGGAGAATTTCAGCAAAAGTATCATTAGTCATAGGTTATTGGGGACGGAACAATGTTTTTTTTTCATCCCTCCTCCTTTATTTCCAAAATTCCCAATTTTTGGTTTTCTATCAATTTCAATATGAACATACCTTTAGTATGTTATGAACATTTAAGTAAGGAGCCTGTAATTAAGTGGTTATCGTTTGTTTATGTGTTACATATTTGTGTTTCGTTAATTTTTTGTAGGGGGTCTCATGGGGGGTTCTGATCCCAGATCCCGATTACTGTTTTGTCAGATTCCCGCCGTATCCCGCTTACACTACGTACGAAAGCAATTCTTATTTTTGTTGTAATTTCCCGTATCCCGCTAGACTTCATTTCCTGTTTTCACGGCACAATAATTTTACTTTCAAGTGTCACGCTTACAAAAAAATCGGCAATCCCGCGTCACGCTTAGACCCCAATGAGACCCACTTTGTCCATAAATAAGGCCGCTAGTTTTCTCGTTTGACTTGTTTAACATCGTCATGTCGGGGCCTTTTAAAGCTGAGTATGCGGTATGGGCTTTGTTCGTTGTTGAAGGCCGTAAGGTGACCTATAGTTGTTAATTTCTGTGTGATTTTTGGTCTCTTGTGGAGAGTTGTCTCAACATGGCAATCATACCACATCTCTTTTTTTGTAATCAATGAATTTTGTAAAAGAATTAATGACTGGAGAATTTCAGAAAAGGTCACATGAATTATTTTAGCGCTTATCTGTATATTATGAACATTCAGACATTACTTAGTCTATATAAATAATAAAAGTGTTTTTTTTTTTGCGATCAGCTAAGCTTTGATACGTACTTACTAGGTTTCTAATTCGTTTCAATTTTCGCTAGGTTTGTTGTTGAATTTTCAAAACATACGGTGGAAGGTCCAGTTTTGCACAAAGGGTCACTACGTTTCGATACGCTTCGTTGCGTATATTGCCGTTTCGCTACGCTTTCAAAACATAGTAAAACGTAGCTCTTGAAACACAGAAAATACACTTTGTAAATCTGGAAAAGCGCTGTGCACGCTGGAAATTGTCAAGTCATCTTTTCGTTCACGATTAAACTGTCTATAAAGCTAATAAGCAGATATTGTTATATATACATATTTCGTTATAAATAATGGTCGCTAGTTCACAGTCTGGTATCTGTATCACTCCGGAATCGGAAAGGGTTATTCCGTATCCGGACTGATATTAGCTTTTTTTTCTTGTTACTGCGGGTGGCAGGCGGAATTTTATTATTGAGAGTAAAATATAACAACTAATCTAATTTGTACGTATTTGATTGTGTCCTTTATATACAAAGTCCCCCAAGGATACAGAATGGTGGAGGTCCCTTAAACTAGTGTAAATTACAGTGCTGTGATCTGTACATTTTTTGTTCCGTGACACGTGCTCTTGCTAGACTTTGGCTGTTGAGGATTTGTCGACGAATGGTGACCGACTGTGCATAATTATTTTTTTTTTTTTGTGTATATATATTATGTGTTAATAATAAAACTGTAAATAAAGAGAATTTTGGTCCTTGATCTATAAATAAAGTGAATGTATGGGTGTAGATTTTACATGCTTGGTGAGAACAGTCTTGCCATGTTCATCCAAATATTTTTTCGGTGAGAACTGTCTTGCCAAATTATAATATTATAACTCGATTTACTAGTATGATATAAGATACCAACCAAATCGTCTTTATTTATGGAAGAATCAATTGAAAATAGACCAGACTCGAAACAAAATGAATCGGTGTCACAATTTTTTTTAAACGACTCATTTTTGAAGGCTCATGCTTTAACTGAACTGTTTTCTTTACAAACTCCACCACATGATTCATTACATGCGCCAATAACTCATTCAACAGCAGTTAGACCAACAGTTAAACTTCCGTTTTCTGAACCTTATTCTATTCAAGAAGAACTCCCCCCTACACAAATATCATTTCAACCAGAACCTAGCGTCGGCGTGTCGCTTCCACACACATTTACTAATAAAATGGAAAATTTGGCTACGTGCTCTAAGTTTCACGGATATCCTCAAGATAATGGACATACGTTTTTGACTGAATTTGAATCTTTCTCCACATTGCATGGTTTATCTGAATTTAACCTGACTGACAAGCGCATGCTAGCTGCTTTTCATTTACACCTCAAAGGTCCGGCTTTAACATGGTACAACTCATTAAGCGATGAAAGCAAATCCGACTGGAAAAGTGTCCGAATTCTTTTTAAGGAGAAATATGTAAATTTCTGTGGGCATGGGGCTAACGCACTTATGCATAGTGAAATTTTCCAGAACTTGTCTCTGTCGTCTGGTCAAAGCGTGGAGGATTTTTATTGTTTAATTTATGAAAAGGGTAAATTACTCGCCAAGCCGGAACACGAAATGCTCTCAAAATTCATCAGTGGCTTACCAGAGCAAATGTCATTTTTTGTCCGCGCAGGGATGCCTCAAGACATGCAAAATGCCCTCGCTTCCGCAAAAATGGCAGAAGCCTATGGTTATAGGAAACATGACGAGTCTGTTAATGCCGCGGGATTGTTCAAAAACAAATTTCATGATAATAGAAGAACCGCCGCTGGTCAAAATACTGAAGTGCGCGATTTGCAACAACAAATTCAGGAGTTACGCGAGCTTGTAAAAACGCAAAAGGAAATGAAATCCGACAAAAGTTTTCCGGAGGCTACTACAGCGGCTTCATCTGAAATATCCGAAATGAAGGATCAGATACAGACATTAACGTCTCTGTTATCAAGCATGAATGTGCAGAATAAACCACAAGCTACAAATAACCGACAAAATACACCTTACCGCAATTATAATTATCCAGCGAATGACCGTCAAGTCAACAATGACCGCAATAATTTTTCCGGACCGTGTTTCAAATGTCAAGGTAGAGGTCACCGACAGCGTGAATGTTATTGGAACGGTATGGGTCAAAGTTCGTCGACTGCAAAATGTCAGTTATGCCAGCAGGAGGGGCATACAGCGAATTTCTGCGCACAGTTTGATTCGGGAAACCGACAGAACCCGGGAGACAGGCACGGTCGTCCGGGATAGATTATGAAAGTGCCTTCATAGACTTCAGTTCACAAAAGAAGCATCAATTTTTGTACATAAATGTTTTTTTCGATCAGTTGAAAGTGGCTGCATTAGTTGACTCTGGCAGTTCAATAAATATCATGTCAAAATCTTTATTTGATTCTGTTTCCGACAAGCAAAAATTATCATTTGAACAGTTGGATTGTTCCGAAATTAGGCTAGCCAATAATGACACAATTAAAGTAACGGGAACGGCCAAAATTAAAATGTACATAGAGACACGAGGGGAAATTGATATTGATGTATATATTCTCCCAGTAACTTCACATCCATTTATTCTAGGGACGGATTATTTGATGAAAAACAATGTTGTGTTAGATTTTAGCAAAATGTCTTGTCAATTGAATACCGCAAATGTTCAAACTCAAAAGCGACTTAGCCTTGAACCAAATACAGAAACTATTGTTTGGGCTAGGGTTCCGAATTACATTACATTGGGACTACAAGGTGTGTGCTCCAAAAGCAAGTTTTCGTGTAGTAAAGGTTTACTTGTAGCTAAAGCTGTTGTTACCGTACCGTACAATAGGAAAGTTCCGGTTAAACTTTTAAATCCAACAAGTGAGAATGTCGTTATTCCGAAAGGCCGTACAATAGCAGAATTTAGTGTACTAAATAACGAATATGAATGTGCATCATTTTCAGATACTATACCGGAAGTACAGCATGTAGACGTTTCCGAAACTATTGACTCACCTCATTCAAAATTTACTTGTTCGAAACCCGACTATTCAAAAGTGAAGTCCTTGTTTACCTTACCCGAAAATTTGCAAGAAACTGAATCAGATAAACTAGCGTGTTTGTTGCATGACAATTTAGATCTTTTCGTCACGGAAGATAACCCAAATTTAGGCTTTACTCGTGTTGTGGAACATAAGATTTTACTAAAACAGGACGCCGTTGGCAAACACCAAAAGCCATATCGCCTCCCCCCTTTTAAGAGGGAAATTTTGAGAGAACATCTTGACAATTTATTACAACAAGGTATTATTGCTCCTGTGAGTGAAACAGAAGATTTATTAATTACAAGTCCTATTGTACTAGTCACTAAGCGATCCAAGAATTCTGCAAAACCTTGCGCCCAAGACTTCCGATTTTGTTGCGATTTTCGTTTCTTAAATTCACAAACTAGGGAATTCAAATATGCAATACCAAACTTACAAGAATTGACCGAATCGTTCAGCGAAGTCATACCGAATTTTATATCGTCAATTGATCTTTCTTCAGGTTTTTTCCAAATGGGACTTTCACACGACTCTAGCCAATATACAGCTTTTAACACATGTTTTGGTACTTTTAAATTCAGTCGATTACCAATGGGTTTAAAAACTGCTCCAAATACATTTCAAATGCTTATGGATAAGGTCTTGCACGGATTGAAATTTAAATCTTGTCTATGCTATTTGGACGACGTCTTGATTTTTTCCGACACATTCGAAAAACATTTATCCGATTTAAAGGAAGTATTTCAACGATTCCGTGCTGCAGGATTAAAATTAGGACCAAAAAAGTGTTCATTTGCAGCATCATCTTGTGTTTTTCTTGGACATCTTATCTCGAAAGACGGAATCCGCCCGCCACCAGACCGTGTAAAGGCGATTTCAGATTACCCACGACCAAAGAATATCAAGGAATTAAGACGATTGTTGGGTTTATTTAACTGGTTCAGAAAATTCATACCGAACTATAGTGCACTTGTATTTCCATTAACTCGACTTTTGAAAAAAGAGCAGATATTCACATGGCGGAGTGAACAGGAAACAGCATTTAACGATTTGAAACATAAATTGGTGAATTCCGACATACTTAGTTTTCCGAAGTTCGATCTGACTTTTCGCTTAAGTGTAGATACATCAGCACGAGGTATTGGATATATGTTATATCAGCTTGACCCAGATGACGAGACACAAAAACCACGTATTATTAGGTTTGGCTCTAAATCGTTGAGTCCGTGGCAACAATCTTACGGACCAACAAAATTAGAACTTCTAGGAATGGTCGTGAGCATACTTGATTGTGCGGATTATTTGCGTGGGAATTCCTTTATAGCGGAATGTGACCACCAAGCATTGAAACCTTTGTACCAAAAACAATTTAAAGGGGCAATTTACGAACGTTGGATGTCAATACTTCAGCAATTCTCGTTTGAAATCGTATACAAAAAGGCAGACGACATGCAAGTTCCCGATGCCTTATCTAGATGCGAAAATAGCAAAGCGGAAGTTGTAGAGAGCCCTGTTGAAGATGATCCGTTTTTTCCGTTCGTCGAAGACGTTTGCGGTAAAGTGAAATTACCAAACGGTCAAAATTTTTCCGAACTGATTGCTTCAAAAGGTGCCGATGTACAAGCAGTCCATTTAACTGACAATGCGTATGACGCAGACACATTGATTAATGACCCGTATGATGCCGATACAGATGAAAGTGACAATAATGTTAGAAAAAAATCGGTGAGAAAAATTTCGAAACAGCGTCGAACAATGAAGAAGTCAGAAACCGAAATCGTTGACAAAACTTTAACAACATCTGTTTTTGAACATTTATCAATTTCTACCGAAAAAATAAAACAACTGCAACGTCAGGATATCACATTGACAAAAATTATAGACTATCTCGAAAATGACACTTTACCCGAATCTCAAAAGGAGGCTAGGCGAGTTCTTTTAAAATCATCTGATTACGCCTTGATTGACAAAGTCCTATTTCATTCTCGTGTTGCTAAGGCTAAAAGAAACAAAATGATGGATCATTATCAAATTGTTATACCCGAGGCGTTAATTAATACTGTGCTTAAAGTTGTTCATGATTCACCTCTTGGCGGACATTGCGGGATTAACAATACTTTGGACAGGGCAAAAGAACACTTTTTCTTTCCCAGAATGGGAAAAATTATTCCAGACTATGTGCAATCATGTCACCTTTGCCAAATTCGCAAGGTTTCAAATAAGAAAACAAAACAGGAAATAGTGTCTTTCCCAACGCCGGCTGAACCATTTCAGGTGTGGCAGATGGACCTATGTGGCCCCTATCCACTTTCCGTTAATGGAAATACATATGTGTTTACAGCGGTTGATATGTTCACCAAATTATTATTTGCGTACCCGTTGCGAAATAAGGATGCCATAACCGTATGTGAAGCAATATACAGGATGTTTACTACTTATGGAGTTTGCAAAACTTTAATATCGGATCGTGGTAGTGAATTTACAAATAAATGTACAGCCGAATTATGTAAATTGCTTGAAGTTACACAGGAGTTCACGCCAGCATTTGCCCATCATTGCTTAGGGGCTTGTGAACGCCAACATCGAACGTTAGCAGAACGTTTAACAACTCATGTTCTAAAAGGAAAATCATGGGAAAACGAACTACATTCCGTTACATTTTCAATGAACTCGTCTTCGTTGCGTATATTGCCGTTTCGCTACGCTTTCAAAACATAGTAAAACGTAGCTCTTGAAACACAGAAAATACACTTTGTAAATCTGGAAAAGCGCTGTGCACGCTGGAAATTGTCAAGTCATCTTTTCGTTCACGATTAAACTGTCTATAAAGCTAATAAGCAGATATATTGTCTTCAACCCTTTCTCGTCTGGTTATTATATTTGAAACAGCTCTAGCCGAGATATAATCTTGTGTGCAGCAGCGGCATTAAAACCCACCAATCAATCAATGAAATCTTTCTTTTACGCTCAACAGACTTTAAATCATACTGTTGTTACTTTGGGGGGATAAACGACATTTATTTTTATTTATAGCTTTAAAAAGCAATATTTAAAAAGAAAATACTGTTTAATTTGTATTTGAAATTTTGTACAATATTGTGAATTCCTGTACTCTTTATTGCATGCACGTGGCTGAATAAAATCTTTCATCAAATAAAGCAAACAATGAGAGTAGAGGGTAGGACCATATAATTTTTTATCAGCAGGTAAAGTTTTGAGCTTTCTTTCAATAATTGTGAACATTCTGAAGGACGATGTAATATTGTTTATAATCGTATGTGTTTATGTGTCTTTCATATCAGTATTCAAGAGTTACATTCTTTGTCTGTACTGATTGTATTTTTTTTGTATGTGTGTTTCATAGTCCGTTGATCGAGATTTAAAAGATGAGAACTGGCACATAAAATAGATATAGGTAAACCCTGCAACATATTCATGTCCATGTCAGGGACTTGTCAGTTGTTGTCTATGATGTTTTTTTGTCATTATTTTTTTTTTACTAAATTGAAAATAAAATGCCATTCGAAATATTTGGTTTGGATCACAGATATTTTTACATATACATAGTTCTCTGATAATAGAATGGTGTTCACAGCATACAAAGAGCTGAAAAAAAATCAGGTACATTCAAAATTTTAAGTCGAAGAAAACCTTACAAAGTAAGACTGAAAACGGATACTCTTTTACTCATAAAACATTATATAGAAACTAAGATTTGTGAAATACGACCCCTATTAGAAACTAGGGATTAATTCATGAAATCTAGAAGGATAAGCAGATCCTGTGTTATTAATAAATAACCAACAGACCTAGTATTGTTACTGAAGGATAACGATAACTGAACTCCCCTCACTACATTAGCCGTCTCCTTTTTCTATACAGTGATGAAGTTTATTAAAGCCTTTTCATGCCATAAGAATTATTGCTGCAGAACTGAATGAAACATTTTAAGGTCACTTGTATACATATGTTTTGGTATTAATATACATGGATTTATGATATTTTTCATATTTATGATAACTTTTGAATTGGCATTTTTTTCTTCGATATCATTTACAGTTTTCAAATTCAGAAATATTATAGAGGGCATTTATTGTAGGCGCCTGTTATACATGGTTTACCGACATCTGTAAACGTCGGAGAGTTGGAATACAAAGGAAGATTGATATATGAGTTAACAGTCTCAGATATCAATGGCGATTCATTCGTGTGCCGAAAGCAGTCGGTGTCGCCATCACCAAATAATACAAATGTTGACTTCAGAGTCTTGATAGACTCTGCAAATGGAAGTAAGTAAAATATGTTTCCTCCCTTCTAGTAAAATATCAGTTCAGTTGATAGAAAAGTATGCTGCTTTGGTACATTCATTTTTTTTTTTTGGTAAACTAATTCTATATCTTCATTGGAATATTCAATTTTTTTTTATTTCATTTTTACTTATATTTTTATTTTGAAGATTTCTTGGGAAAGGAGGAAGACTGAAATTACAGTATGCATTATTGCATTAAAACTTATGCAATATTTGTGTAAATGTCATTACAAGGTTTACAAAAATTTAACTTGAATCGTTAGATTATGTATATTTTTAATCAATGGGACATAACTCGAACTCGCTTTACTGATTTTGTATGGAAAAACATCAGTCAGTCTTTAACAAGTAACAAATCGAACACTGATCGAAGTTTATATAAAAGATAACAATATCTGGTGTTAGAAAGGGTACAATACATATTTGCACGTATTTGGTGGTTTTTTTTGTTTTTTTTTCAAATTCAATGCTTTGGAAGTAAAACAAAAAGACAGTATGCGCAGGCGCAGGATAACAACCAATCTTCGTACATGGTGTGCTTGTGTTGAAACAAGAGAAAAGCCTCACTTTTAGTGTAAAGCTCGTGCACATAAAATATCTTTAATGCCCGAAATACAGTTAGTTGCTTAGAATAAATGGGCTTACATATATGACTTAATTTTACGTATGTTTGCTTTCAGGGTACGGAGTTTACCTGATAAATCAAAACGAAGGGACCTCCACTAATCCTAATGTGATGTTTAATTTCGACATTGAACAGACATTTGATGTCTTTGTCGCTTGTACTGACGCCAGAAATACTGTAACGAACCCAATTCCATACTTAAGAGTTGACATCATTGATAATGACAAAGTAGAGTTTACCAATTTACCGGGTAAGGCAAGTTTTCAGTTTCTGCAACGTCAATACTACCGTGCTCAACACTTCACTAATTTGGTGTCGCTTTATTTTGTGACATCAAAGGGAAAATAAAGAGATTCAGGAATGCGTCAAGAATGCCGAATAAAAACAGAATAAACCAAAAATCAGACTCAATAGATAAAAGTGTGTATACCATTTATCGAGCTATCAATCGGTCTGAGTCTGATTTAGGTTATTACAAACAAACGCCATCAACGCCTTTCTCTTATAAGCTTCTTACACTTTATGTTGACCATTGCAGATCATAGTTGATTTCATTCTACAGTGAATAGCTAACAACCATATTGACCAATATCGAGTTGTGTGTTTTGAGTTTCAACAATAAAAAGAAAAGAAATAGATATATTGCATATATGCTTTAAAGAAAGATGTATCTATACAAGTTCAGTTAAATATTTCCTTAAACTCTTCTATTTTTGTATATTCTTATCTTTACTTTCATTAGTATTAAATTTAAACAAATTGTTTTACTAATGTTTTATTTTTCAGATACGGTATCAAAAGATGCCACTGCCACATTACAAAATGATATAGTATATACAGTGCAAGCGCAAAATGAACTGACGACCAACGACAATGGATTGTCGTTCAGCATTTCGACAGTGCCGGCATCTTCAAGTTTTGAAATTGATGGTAAGTTGTGTCTTGGTTTACTTCTTCGTGCAAATTAACACTAGTTATTTTTCACATGAAATTTTCGTATAAAGAATTTAATCAAAATCTTTGTAAGTTTTGGTGGATAACATATCAATTGAAACCTATCTTTTTTCAATATTTTTTAGGAAATGGAAATATTCTTGCAGCACGGAATTTAGTTCTAGAGAACACTACACCTATCACTATTTATGTAACGGTTACAGACGGTGTTATATGGGTTAAAGAAACATTAAGAGTTGACCTAACAAGTAAGTAACGAGGTGAATAATAGAATATCATAAACAATAAACAAACAAAGAAGGGAATTTAGCTTAAACATTTGTTTTATTTTATGTAAAAGCATTATTTGCTGTAATGATTATATAGAGATATGTAATTTTTATGCCCCATTTATGGGCATTATGTTTTCTGGTCTGTGCGTCAGTCTGTTCGTTCGTCCGTCCCTCTTCAGGTTAAAGTTTTTGTTCCAGGTTAGAGTTTTTGGTCGAGATAGTTTTTGATGAAGTTGAAGTCCAATCAACTTGAAACTTAATACACATGTTCCCTATGATATTATCTTTCTAATTTTAATGCCAAATTAGAGATTTTCACCCATTTTCACGGTCCACATTCTTGTTTTCTTTCATGTTTGACTATACAACGAATGGTAACTAAGCGAAAGCTTTATGTTCAGTCAAAGTGAATTTTTAATAATATAGATATGTGTATTGTTTCAACTGGTATGCATATTTTTCAGATATGAATAACATCCCAGAAATAACCAACTTGAAAAATTCTCCTTCAGTTCATATGTCAGAACTGTTAGCTAGCAATTCACTAATTTATTCCTTGACCGGAAGTGACGGCGATGCCTCTGATACATTAACCTACTCTATGAATATTGACCCCGTTACTGACACTGCTCTGTTTGAGCTTGATACTGGAGTCAGCCGTAAGTAAACTTAATTATTATAAATTAATCTTAAAGCTATGTCAAAATTATCAATGTAAACGGATAAAATGTGCTGAACAATGAATTTTACACTTTCAAAGTTTTGTGTGATCGAACAAAACATTTGAATGAATCTTATGGAGCTATATTTACGAAAGTGATATAAAAATGACAAAAATTCAACAAAAGCCAGCTTTGTCAGAGGATGTTAAAACCACAGTTCGTTGTTTTTCCTTTATGTATAAACGAGGAATTTAAAAACTATATGTTATAGATCATGTAATGGCGTGAGCATTTTATACTAATATATATTTTGCTGTCTAGTTGACATTTTGGCCAAGTATATGATCTTCATGTATGCAACCTTTTATTACAGACAAACAATGTATCAAAAACTAAGGAATGAACATTTTATGCAAACGGCAATACAAAAAAAGTATCTCTGAATTCATGTTTATCCTGTCACACATAAAAATAATCGTTATATTTCTGTAAATGAATTTAGAATTTCAAAATTTACTGGAAGTAAAATAAAAGACTTCTTTCAAGTTCAGTCAATGTTTGACAACTTCAAAATATATTGTATTCCAAATGTTTTCATACTTATGTTACAATGAAAATTTTGAATTCGCTTTTAAGACTCAAGTAATCACAGAATGATAGTATATATATATAATACCGTACATAAACATATTTCAGATATTGAGTGTATATTCTGGAATCTTTTTGCAGGTTAATATATGTAAGAAATTTTTAACCATCTGAAACTATTTAAATCATTTCAGCCTTGCAACTGAGATTAGCACCTGGAAAAATGTTTGATTACGAAAAAACACAATATTACAACATTACTTTTACTGTGACGGATTCCAAAGCCACTGGAGGACCATTCATTTTGAATGTTCATGTTCTTAATGAAAATGAACCATGCTTCTTTGATAAATCTACTTATTCTCTTTCAACGAACGAAGGTGCTGTAAGTATATATCTGATGTTATTTCATATCGGTTAAGAATTAGCTTCTCTTATTGGATAAAATGGGGCCACATTTTTTATTCTTCAGTAAAAAGTTCCATCGGTCTTTAACAGAACAAAACTGACCAGAAAACCGGTCGTTAACAGACTTTAACATGTTAATGGCCTGTTGGGCATGGTTTCTCTGTTAATGACCGATGGGGCGTGGTTTTATTGTTAATGACCGGTAGGGCGTGGTTTTTCTATTAATGACCGGAGGAGCGTGGTTGATGAATTGTTTACACGTTTTGGGAAATTATAAAATTATATCTAACTTATCTAGTATTCATATACTGAAAAATTGCACGTAAAGACTCAGTCATTTTCACTGTCTTAGTCAATACCACTGTCTTGTGGGCAGTCCATATATCACGATAATGACCAGTTTTTCAATACCATTATGTAATTATAACTGACGTTTCAAACATATCATAATTCAGTAATAATATAGGGTTGTTGCATAAATATTGGGGAATATTGTTCCGAGTAGAATTTTATATTGCACGAGCTTGCGAGTGCAATATATGTTCTACAAGGAACAATATTCCCCAATATTCATGCAATAACCCTTTTATTGTATAGCAATATAATATTTGAAAGTAAAAATTGGTTTAAACTAATATTTTGTCGTTGATGATGTCATGAATTTTGATAATTTATTGCACTAGTGCAATATTAGAATTTATTGGACGCTAACTTTCTGGTTACTTTCTGTGGGAAATATTATATTGCTATGCAATAATAATAATAATAATAATAATAATAATAATAATAATAATAATAATAATAATAATCCATTACTTAATTCAGCGTACAGTGATGCAGTTTATTTACATCGTAGTGTCATTGGATTAAAGAAACTATTGTTTCGTTTTAGGCTAGTTCAATAAGCTTGAACCCAGGCTTCATTATAAGAGATGGTGATGGAGTGAATCAAGCATATTCATTGTCATTTTTAAACGGAAACGGCAGTGAACGTTTTACAATGGATGCCAGTTCTGGACTCATTAGTTATGCGACAGATTACGACATTGACAACAACGCAATGCCTTCCACAGTTTATTTGAGTGTTAAATGTCAGGATGCAACCGGCGAAACTGGAAACGCCTCAGTCATTATCTATATACATGTAATATTATTAAAGTGTATTTTACCCCTTTTCTTTCCAAAGATTTCTGGTGGATTGATAAAATTAATGACAACTTTTTACGCCAGGTAGAACGGGAAAAAAATAAAGTTAAAAAAAGATGAAAAAAGTATATGATCCAAATATATTATTATTTTGTCATCAACATACTGGATAGTACAGAGATGAGCATATTGATAAAAAAAAAACATGTTGAAAAAAAAAACGAATTATTTTAACAGGGGATAATGGATTTTATCATATGTACGTTTTTCATAAATTAATTATGTAATATTACTGAATATAAACGACATATTTTTTTAAAGCCGGTTAAATAAAACTTGTTTAAAATCAAGGCTGCTAGCCCATATTAACACGGCCTAACGTCTCGTTAGTTGCTGATATGGGAGTATCAGCTATTAAAGAGAAGTGTAAGGATTCCCACTAGAGTCTCTGAATGATATGAGAGTCTCGAAATAATTACCAAGTCGATATGGATAAGTTCAAAATGACCAAATGATACAGAAGTTAACAACTATAGATGACCGTTCGGCAACAATAAAAAAGCCCATACAACACAGTCGACTATAAAAGACACCGAAATCACAAATGTTAGTTAATTCAAACAAAAAATCTAACGGCCTAATGAATGTACAAAAATATGAACGAAAAACAAATACCGGTATGTAACACTGCATCAAACGACAACTACTGAATTACACTCTCCTGAATTGGAACAGGTACATACAAACATAATGTGGCGGGTTTAAACATTATAGCGGAATCTCAACTGTCCCCTAATCTGGGACAGTGGTGTAACAGTACAACATATGAACAAACTATAAAAATCAATTGAAAACGGCGTATCTTATCAGATGGATACAAATAGAAATGCATCTAACAAAATCTGTTCAAGTAATGAAAAAAAGCATGCACCTAGGACTAAATTATCAATCAGGACACATCCAACATCCAATGGATTGAGATTATAGACGTCATCAACCTTCAGAAAAAAAAAACAATAACCATGTACAATGGCAAGATACAGGTATCAACAGATTGTAGATCTATGAAAGTGCGGCGTTTGCATAAGACGACTGATATCTTTAATACTTTAAATATGAGGAATCCGACATTCGTTTCAGAGGTTTAGTTTAAGCTGGGTAGTGGTCAAACTAAACTGTAATATTTATCAGTTCCCTAGCAATTTATGGTATTGCCCTATCTATACTTTTTGTGTCTTGCGAACTGTCATAATTATTCCTAACGTTCGTAGGTAATATTGAATAGTGACAGTCATATTTTCATATCCTTTAAAAAAAAAAAAGATTTAAAATAGTCAAATTACAATGCTGGGACTAGTCAACTAGATTCAACTTGGTCAAAGATCAACCAGATATAAAATAAATTCTTCTAAAGTGTCAAACCATGAATTTGATAAAATAACAGCTCAGAAAATTACCATTACTGCATAGTGATGTATTTTACATTACATTCTTTTTCAGGATATCAACGATAATTCCCCTGAATTTGGCAGTGGTGATTATTCGTTTTTCGCTGACCAGTTTACTGGGGTCGGATCTCTTATTGGAACTACAACTGCAACAGATATTGATAGTGGCACAAATGCCCAATTTACCTGTAGTTACGGCAGTACCCAGAATGCAATTGCCAACACATATTTCACTGTCGGATCAGATTGCAGTGTATTCTTCACTTCAAGAACTAGTTTAGCGTATGATACAGTGGTAAGATAATTTTAGTCTCTACATGACATTGTGGAAGATGTTGTGTATTGACAAAGCTGTCAGTTGTTCACTCTATGTTTTCTGTGTCATCGTTAAAGTCGTCAAACTGAGAATTGTAAAACTCACATTAGGAGAACAGATTTTCAATCTAATATTCACATAGTTGGTATTTTTTAGACCCTCCAGATTGTGGTTGATTCAAAATTGTTTAACAGTCTAGTACTAATTTTAAAAAGGATACCTTATTTTTCAGATAAGATTTACCCTTTTGGCTATAGACAAAGGAACCCCTGCCAAAACTGGCACCACTTTTGTTAACGCAATATACCGTGAAGCATCAACGACAACAATATCAACCTCAACAACAACTACATCAACTACCTCAACAACAACGACAACAGTTGCACCTAGTACTGGATTAGAAGATGGAAGTATAGCAGCTATTGTTATTGGTTCTCTTGTCGGTGCTGTCTTATTAGGACTCCTTCTTTATATGCTATTTCGTTGGTGTTATACTGGTTTCTGTTGTGGACCTGATCCGTGCGATTTCGCACGTTGCTGTCAAAGAGGCGATTATTCGTGAGTATATTTAAAATAAAAAAAATAATCTTTTTTGGATAAGAAATTAAATTATGGAAAGAAATCTACTAATGAATTGGTACTATCCCAAGGTTACTCAAATCTCATAATAAGATTAACATTGAAGGTCGCCTCAATCAACTTAAAAATTTAAACAGGAGCGTATAAGTTGTGTTGCATCATGTGATTCATAAGAATTTCTAAAGGCTTTGTTCAAGATCTTTACAAAACCAAAAGAAATCAGTGAAGTTTTATGTTCTATATATTTCAACGATTAGATTTAAACATTTCTAGAAGAAAACAATTTATACAGTAACAGATGTGATTTGTAGAACTTGTGAAGAGTTAACTGATTTGTCAATGAATATAAATGTTTTGTTTGTTATATCTTGTTTTGGATACTAAGTACTAGCTATCTCCTTATTTTTGTTAAATCAACTCGGAGAAGGGAACATTGTGTTGCAAAACATATCAGCTGATATATGTTACTGTCGTTGTCTTCTGTAAATTAAGATTTAAAAGTCTACAATGGGGAAACTTATGTCATCGTGTTTGGCATAAGCCGTGATCGTCATTTTTTCATATGTGTAGATTTCTTTTAAAATTTTAATGTGAGTTATATCCTCATTTCTCTGTAGTATTCGTAATCGTAGGTTTCCTAAAATATATGAGTTGTAATAAAGACTGAAACGAGGTTTAATGAATGATAAAAAAAAGCATCAATATATTTGATTTATTAATTTTCCTACCTTTCTTTCTAGAATTGTAAAAATATTTGTATAAATTTAGTGCGTTCAAAAGAAACAAACGAAAACATTTAAACAAAATCATTGAATATCACGCGGAAGAACATATAGCAATCTATTTTTGGTAGTAAATCAAATTAAATAATATAGTTGTTCTTGATGTTTGTGCTGCACTATTTGACATTGACTGTTTTCCTCCTCTGTCATATGTCTGACGTCAGTGCAATTCAGAGCTTTATAAGTGTTACACACAAACAAACACACATGTTCACCCTATTTGAGAAGTAGTTTATATATTTGGGCCTTCTATTAATATTTAACAATAGCGGATCGAACTATATAACTTGATATTATCATAAAGTCGTATGTAAGAACGAATTCAATGAGGAAAAATAAGTTAGAATTTTACAGTTTTGTAGGGTATCATTTCCCCTAGGCGCAATCAATTTAATGATAGTATGCATGTTGCTAAATTCAAGGAATTGATAACTTGATGTTTAGCGCCAAAATATACGTTAACTCATTTCAGTTCTTATTTGGATATATGTTTGGGTCAATAAATTCAAGGAATTGATATCTTGATGTTTATTGCCAAAATATACTTTAACTCATTTCAGTTCTTATTTGGATATGTTTGGGTCAATAAAATATCTTATACAACGCGGATGTTAACACCTTACCAATTAGTTTGTGCAAATCTTGTATTAAATATCTAAAGTTATCTCTTCCTGCGAATGAAGGTAACACGTGAAACTTATTTTTCTGTAAACATCTATGAACAAATTTGCTCGAAAAAAACATTGATTAAACAAGAAGAGGTGCAGTTTAGATCGCGAAAGTTGTTCTAAAATTAGCATAACTACTCTCAAATGCATAAATCTTTACAAGGGATGTATGACTCGAGATTTATGAATGCAAAAAATATGTCCAGTTGAGGTTTTAAATCGCTATCCAGTTTTTACACTATCCCCCATCCATATCATTTTATATTCTGTGTAATCAATTTGAGGATTCACAACTTCACATTTTTTTTGTGATAACTAATATTGATAGTATTATCTCTCTTTGTATCTATCCAAATTTACGAGTATTATAAGCTGGCGGGAATCATTTGAATCATCTTGAATATCTTATCTACCACTAAATTTATTGTGAAATGGAAGTAATCATAAATACCTATTTTCGTTTTAAATAATTCGTCATATCTGCTGGTGTGTCGTTTTATATCTTAACAAATGTCTGTATATTGTGGGCAGAAAAATATTTTTCATAATCATTTAAGAGACAAGCTTGAAACGAGGTACCGCGACAACGTACATTGTAACATATCAATATTTAATTTCAGGAATTACCAAAGACGTCAAATTACTCCCATCAGGTACGTAACATATAATTTAACCATAACTCGTCATAGTCAGTCGTTAACTGGGTTAAGAGATCTTTATCATGTGTCATCATTGCTCTATACTAACATCTTTTACTTGAAACTCATACATCCCCTCACTCTGTTATTGTGCTGTGGTACTTTTTTGTGTTCTTATCTTTTGTGGTTTTTTTTTGTTGCTTTGTCTATATTTTCTTTCTTTCTTTAAATATTTTAAAAAGGAGATGTGGTATGATTGCCAATGAGATAACTATCCACAAAAGACCAAAATGACACAGACATTAACAACTACAGGTCACCGTACGGCCTTCAACAATGAGCAAAGCCCATACCGCATAGTCAGCTATAATAGGCCCCGATAAGACAATGAAAAACAATTCAAACGAGAAAACTAACAGCCTCATTTATGTAAAAAAAAATGAACGAAAAACAAATATTTAACACATAAACAAACGACAACCACTGAATTACAGGCTCCTGACTTGGGACAGGCACATACATAAATAATGTGGCGGGGTTAAACATGTTAGCGGGATCCCAACCATCCCCCTAACCTGGGACAGTGGTATAACAGTACAACATAAGAACGAACTATAAAAATCAGTTGAAAAAGGCTCAACTCATCAGATGGACAAAAATACAAGTAGACGTGTTTTATAGTGATTAAGATTATAGCACATTGTTGACTGCTGTTCTCCTATTTTTAACATTTTGACGAGTAGTATGTTAAGCTGGCGGGATTCATTTGAATCATCTTGAATATTTTATATTCTAGTTAATTTATTTTGAAATGGCGTAATCATAAATACCTTTTTTCGTTTTAAATTATCCGTCATATCCGCACGTGTGCCGTTTCTGTCTGTTTTGTTCACAAATTGCTGTCAATATAATGAAATTTTATACGACTGTCATACAAGTTAGATGTTTAACAAGCTGTAGAACTAGGTTTGTTCTTCCATTTTCTACATAAGAAAATGCATGTTCCTATTTAGGAATGTTACAGTTGTTATCTATTCGTTTGAAGTGTTTAAGCTTTCGATTTTTCTATTTTATTAGGGACCTTCAGTTTTAAATTTACCTCGGAGTTTAATATTTTTGTTATCTTACTTATATGTAATCCCAATAAACATGTTGATGAATAATGATATCCATTATTCTAATATTCTGTGTTGTTGACGATGGTATTGAATAGCATGTAACAGTGTTTTACATATAGTGAAAACTTGAAGCTTTTAATACAGGAAATACATGATACCCTAGCAAGACATACAATGTCATTATGCCATTGAGTTACAAAAAGGACCAACTTAACCTTTCTTACACAAATCTTACATATTAGTACTTAATATGGTCTTATTAAATTATAACGTTCCAAGATTAAATGCCGATTTTAATTTTAAATGTAAATTTGCTGCATTATGTAAATTTGCTGCATTATGTAAATTTGCTGCATTATGTAAATTTGCTGCATTATGTAAATTTGCTGCATTATGTAAATTTGCTGCATTATGTAAATTTTCCGTTGACAAAGTAATACTTTATTAAAAAATTAATGTTCAAACGATGATATAAGATGAATATGTCTATTTAGGGTCCCTTTTTGTCATATGTTTGTTGGATTTATACACTAAACTTATCATTATAATTTAAAACCAAGATTAAAATTTCATAGGCCAGAAGCGCATTTCTTTTACAAAAGAATCATCAGTGATGCTCGAATAAAATAAGATAAACATGTCAAAGGGACAAAGTTGAAAAGCACAATGGACGCAAAATTCCTATAAGGTTTTCCAAATACAGCTTAGATAATCTATTCCTGGGATGCAAAATCCATAATGTTTCGAAAAATTTTTAAGTTTTGTTAAGAGTTAATTCATAAATTTGACCATACCAATGCTAGTTCAAGTGCTGACCACTTAACTGGAGAACCCCTCGGGTAGACACTTCAACAGAAGTGGCATCGACCCAGTGGTTGTAAATAAATAAACGCATCATATGTACCAGGATTGAATTTTATATATACGCCAGACGCGTGTTTCGTCTTCATAAGACTCATCAGTGTCGCTCGAATCCAAAAAGGGTTTAAAAGCCAAATTAAGTATAAAGTACGAAGTTGAAAGCATTGCACACCAACATTCCAAAAAGTTTTGCCAAATACAGCTAAGGTAATCTATTCCTGAGGTAAAAAAGCCTTAGTATTTCAAAAATTCAAAAGTTTTGTAAACAGTTAATTTATAAATATGACCATATCAATATGATAACTCAACTCATCATAGATAACAAGATATACTTTTTTGTACGCCAAAGACTCGTTTTGTGTGACTGTTTGGATTTGAGCGTTCCAGATAAAAGTAAATACATACAGATCTTCGGACGAACACGATTAAGAAAGTGCACTTAGAATTTTAAAATGTTGACTTCATTTACTGTCCATCTCTGTTTATATATTCGTTCCTTTAACTATTTATTATTTACAGATCAAGACAGCGTATTGAAGATAGACGGCGTGACAGTTATGAACTAGGTACTATAGTTGCACTAAAACACATGTGTAAATACATATTTATCAACACAAGTTTATTTCAGATCTAAACCTGGAAACCCATACAATAAACAAGATAACCCATACAATAAACCAGATAATCCAAATAATAAACCATACAACAGCATGAACAGGGATACAGCAGATGAATTTAACTATTTCAGAGATGGTATGAAATACGCAACCATCATGCATCCCTTATAAAAGTATTGTTTTCCTTAGCGGGTATAGATGGCTTTATATTGAATAATCAAATACCTATGCATGCTTATTAATGTAGTTTATATCATTTGAAGTAGTTTTAAAGCCTTTATTCTTTTACAATGTATAACTATATGTTATGGAGTACATGCGTTGGTAATAACTGACTTGAAATGATACAATTTTGTGTGGACTTTTCAATAATTTGAATCGAATTTTTATGTCTGTTCATTGACAACAAATCCTTTTAAAATGTGTTCTGTCATAGTTATTTGCAATAATTAAATTAAAACTAAATTTAAATTAAATAAGTCAATTGAATAATTATATCTTAGTTTTGAAAAGTCCGGTTTAGTAATATAAACATGTCCCATACGACCTCAGATGTAGTCCAATTTTACTTTTGTTCTTGTTTAGAACACACTCGCACCTTTTAGTCAATGACAAATGAGTATTTCTTCTATTTGTCGTATTGTATACTTTTTCCGCTATACATGGATGAAAAGTTTATGTTATGGCAAGCTCTTGATTGCTGTCAATACAGAGGTTTCAAAGTACCGAAGGAATTGTTTGTTAGACTTTTTTAAAAGGTGTCTTAAAATATAAATATAAAGCTGGTACATTCAGGGAAACCCTTAAGTTTAAAAATGTTGACCTATCTTCTTGTATGTAGTTCCGGCAATACACTATTTAACCCTTGTTCGTCTCTCAGTTCAACCCACGAAGGCTGCATATTTTTCGATGGCTTTCTACTCATTCGGTTTCAAGCCAGAACTTTATTTAGGACAAAATGTTAGTTCATGTGCTAGTACTCACGTTTGCATATTACTAGTTTGAGGATTTTGACTTCTTATATTTATTGACACTTATGTAGGCTCATCCATCCCACGTAGGCTACATATTATTCCATGGCTTACTCGTCCTTTGGTTTCACGCCATAACTTTATATTATTCAAGGTATTTGTACATGTACTAAAAGAATGCATAAAGGATTTCGAATTCTTCAAATATTCTGCAAATGAAAGGATGTCGAATATTGTCATGCTTTGCTGAAATTATGCTTGTGGATACATCGAATGCCTAGCTAGCATTGAGGAGTGTTTACAACCCTTGGCCGAATCCAACACTGATGGAATTTAATCAGTCACCGATGTCATCTTCAACAAGTCATCACTTGTGTGTCTTAGAAGTTATCTTTGACGATTTTATAACCACTAAATCGATGCCCTCCCCCGAAGGTATCAACAGACCAGCAGTCAATACTTCCAAGTGAATATTTCAAAACCAATACTTCCAAGTCAATACTTCCAAGTCAAAACTTCAAAGTCAATACTTCCAAGTCAATACTTCCAAGTGAATACTTCCAAGTGAATACTTCCAAGTGAATATTTCCAAGACAATACTTCCAAGTCAATACTTTCAAGTCAATACTTACAAGTTAATACTTCCAAGTCAATACTTCCAAATCAATGCTTACAAGTCAATACTTCCAAATCAATACTTCCAAGTCGATACTTCCAAGTCAATATTTCCAAGTCAATACTTGCAAATCCATACTTCCAAGTCAACACTTCCAAGTGATTACTTGCAAATGAATACTTCCGAATCAATACTTCCAAGTCAATACGTCCATGTGAATACTTCCATACCAATACTTCCAAGTGATTACTTCCAAGTGACTACTTCCAAATCAATACTTCTAAGTCAATACTTCCAAGTCAATACTTCCAAGTCAATACTTCCAAGTCAATACTTCCAAGTCAATACTTTCAAGTCAATATTTCTCGGTCAATGCTTCCGTATTGCCATGAATTGTCATTGATATGGTCATAATTATCAACCAACATTTTAGAAAGCTTTGAAATTTTCTAAATACAGAGGATTTTCTAAGCCAGGGATAGATATCCTTAGCTGTATTTGTCAAAAGCTATAACTATGATGGGTTTATTGAATTATTCACCAGCCCAGTAGTCAACACTTCGGTGTTGACATAAATATCAATAATGTGGTCATTTTTATAAATTTCCTGTTTACAAAATTTTTTTGGAAAAACTAAGGATTTTCTTATCCCAGGCATAGATTACCTTAGCATTATTTGGCACAAGTTTTTGGAATTTTGGATCTTAATGCTCTTCAAATTTGTACTTGTTTGGCTTTATAAATATTTTGATATGAGCGTCACTGATGAGTCTTATGTAGACAAAACGCGCGTCTGGCGTACTAAATTATAATCCTGGTACCTTTGATTATTTATCCAAAGACATAAATTACTTTTGTCGTTTTGGCACAAATTTTCTTGGTTTTCAGTGCACACCATGTCCTCTTAATTGTTTAGATTCGAGGGCCAAACGAAATGCAGAACAAAATTATAAATCTAGTACTTTAATGAGTGTTTACCCCTCCACCTCTTTTTGGTTATATTTAGCTATCTAGAACTTTTACTTTATGCAGGGGTACAAAATAAAACACTATATCAAGATTTTTTTTATTTTGCTCACAAATAAACAGAATTTAAAAATTTGACGTTTTTGTGAAATTATGCCAGTTTGTTGTATAGATTGTCCCGATAACATTTCTTAAAAATTTCCAACTATACGTTTTTCCTATTTTATATATATCTTTATTTTATATACAGTTTGAATAAATAGCAAGGTTTTGAACCTAGAAATTTTTATGATCCCATGGTTAAAACAATACTTTGTCGATCTATAAGGAAGTAAAAATTCACCAATTTCGAATTTCGACAATTTTGAAATTTCTATTTGTAGATTCTGACTACGGCTCTCTCAAGAATCAAGATATGCGACATTCACGGTTAGTTATTTTTAGAAGTTGCTAAGAATGAGGGTAATACTTATTGTATTTGTATAAAACTATCTGATATACCGAGATCTTTGAAAACTCTCTTCAGTATAATAAGCATCCCATGCAGTTTACACCTTTTGGCCTTCCGCACTTTGGTTTTCCTGATGATAATTCAGAAAAACTGCCAATGAAGTTAATTTCAAACTCGTCTCTTTTGTTACCTTTTAATGTTGAAGAGTATGTGAGGTAGTATACAATGTGAATGCGAGCATGTTTTGGCCATTCGCACTTTGGTTTCCCTGATGCTTGATAATTCAGAAATACTGCAAATGAAGTTAATTTCAAACACGTCTCTTTTATCCCCTTTAATTTTGAAGAGTGTGTAATGTAGTATACAATGTGAATGTCAGCATGTTGTGTTGCCTTTGTATCCTTTTAGAAAGAAGCAAAATTGTAACATTGCCAGGTTTAAATTCAAACTTTTTGAAACTCTTTCTCCAAACAAACTTTTAACTGTATTGTGTCTTGAATTCAAGTGATATTCCAATAAATAATCATTCCATTAGATATAGATATTTTTTAACACACATGCATATAGTAATAACATACGATATCGTGCTCTAGTACAAAGGCTTCAACCCAACCAATAAAGCATATTTAGGGTATACTATCAGAAACAATGACTACAACATATGCATGGTAACATTATCTTCAATTAAAATTATTAGCAAAATACCTTTATATAAGGTGCAAACTATACTCTTTCCATTAGGTCTCAGATCATTGGTTTCAATATGTTTTAAATGTGCTTTGCATGTATGATTATGGATTAAATTTGGATGGCTACAATGTAAATACATCAATTAAGCGCATTGAGAGATTTGTGTTGTACGCTGTTTCTACAAGGTTTATTTACAGAAATCAAATTTTCTTTGGTGTTTGTTGTTTGAAAGAAGTGAATTATGAGACTTATTATTATGGCATATTTCCTAATGCTGTTTCTATTGATTTATATGCCGTGTTTGCTTCTGGAGTTCAGTATCAAAGCACAAAAATGAAAGCAGTTTGAAAAGTATAATAATTGATATGAAAAAAATGTATGGAAATAAATAAGTATTTGTTACTTATACACATACTCTTTTTACGGAATGTTAATCAAATTGCTGCAAAACACTTGTTGTGTTTCAAAAGTAGGCACTAAAAAGAATCAGAGAAAATAAGGCGTAACAGAGTACTTGTCTTCTTTTTCAGATTTTCGAGGCCGGAAAGAAATTATCCCGACTTCCCACAAGTTGGTGAGCCACAATTCCCACGCCTCTCCCCTTCCGATGCACGAGTGGAGATGATTAGTCCCAAGTATGCAAGAGGGCTTCCTGCAATACGATACTAGTCCAGAACTAACAGGCTTAATAGGATCGCCCCTCAGATTCTGATAATAATAACAATATTTGAGCATGCAAACATTATATGATGGTGTGTATTATCACAAGAGGAGAATATTTCAAAAATGTGATGGAAACATTTTACTATCGAAATAGGGATTTTGAACGTGTGTGTTTGTTGTTGCCATTTTTTTCTTTTCTTTTCTTTTTAAATACCACTATCTATTTTATACTTGAAGTTGCTAAATTTGTTTTAGATTGCTGCGCAACGTACGTGTCTTTATACGGCTGCTTATATCTATCCTTACCATCATTGTTTAATGTATGTGTATCATGTAAAGGTCAAATAAATACATGGGTGAAAAGATATGGAGAATTATACAAGTTTCAAGTTTCAAGTTTTTTATTTCTCAAAGACCGCAACAGGGGTATGTGAACAATAACAAATACTACATAAGTATTCATAATATAACAAATAACAAAGTATCAAAGTTATGCAGTGAACATTATAAACATTCATTAACATATATACATTTGAAAAAGTAATGCATTTAAAGGAAGACAGTAAACTTCAAATGGACATATTAATGGTTGAAACAATATTAGTTTTATTAACAACAGATAGTACAATTTTACAAAATTTTGCAATTTTAAGAACAACATTGTAAGAGTCAGAATTAAATAATTCATAAAATTTGTCAGTATTATGATTGGTAATAAGATTACAAGGTAATAAAGATTTCCTTTCATTGTTGAAAAAAGTACAATTAAATAAATAATGATATTCATCACCTAATTGGTTTTTGTTAAAAACTTATGGTAATATCTAAAAGGGTATGCATTAAGCCTTGTAAGAGACATCCGCAGCATTACTCGTATTTTTAAGACGGATAATAACACAAACGCAAAGGATAAAAAGAAAACAGAAAAACATCATATTAGAACACTCATGTATGCCATCCTTTGTGACAAAGTTGTATGAACCAATCTATAGTAATGATATTGATTTAAACTGGATGTATACCAGTTACAACGGTATTCCAGTGCTGTATTTCCTATCACGATTTTCTTGACAGAGGGTTGCTGCTCGCAAGGAAGCTTTTAAACCAAGAGTTCCAAAGTGTTGAAGTTGCAATCATCAGCTGGTTGGTCGTTATGGAACATCCTTTACAAATGACAGTGGATATGTTCCAAATGTCATAACTACAATCCCGACCCTCTTTACCCGAATGTGACCTACCAAATAAAACTTATTACCGGATGTGTGCTAACATGGTTAACACGATTGGTGCAACATTTTGAACAGGATCTTCTTATCCTTCAGTAGCACCTGATATCCCCCAAATTTTAATGGGATTCGGTTTGCTCAGTCTTTGGTTTTCTATGTTGTGTCTTCTGTACTTTTGTTTGTCTGTTTGTCTTTTGTCTTATTTAGCCATGAGGGGTCAGTTTATTTTTGACTTATGACTTTGAAGGTTTTTTTTATATCTTTCGCTTCTAACTTTTTAGCTCACCTGGCCCGAAGGGCCAAGTGAGCTTTTTCCATCACTTTGCGTCCGTCGTCCGTCGTCTGTCGTCTGTCGTCCGTCGTCGTCCGTCGTCGTTAACTTTTACAAAAATCTTCTCCTCTGAAACTACTGGGCCAAATTAATCCAAACTTGGCCACAATCATCATTGGGGTATCTAGTTTAAAAAATGTGTCCGGTGACCCGGCCAACTAACCAAGATGGCCGCCACGTCTGAAAATAGAACATAGTGGTGAAATGAAGTTTTTGGCTTATAACTCAACAACCAAAGCATTTAGAGCAAATCTGACGGGGTAATATTGTTCATCAGGTCAAGATTTATCTGCCCTGAAATTTTCAGATGAATCGGACAACCTGTTGTTGGGTTGCTGCCCCTGAATTGGTAATTTTAAGGAAATTTTGCTGTTTTTGGTTATTATCTTGAACATTATTATAGATAGAGATAAACTGTAAACAGCAATAATGTTCAGCAAAGTAAGATTTACAAATAAGTCAAATGACCGAAATGGTCAGTTGACCCCTTTAGGAGTTATTGCCCTTTATAGTCAATTTTTAACCATGTTTCGTGAATCTTAGTAATCTTTTACAAAATCTTCTTCTCTGAAACTACTTGGCCAAATTAATTCAAACTTTGCCACAATCATCTTTGGGGTATCTAGTTTAAAATTTGTGTCCGGTGACCCGGCCTACCAACCAAGATGGCCGCCACAGCTAAAAATAGAACAGGGGTAAAATGCAGCTTTTGGGTTATAACTCAAAAACCAAAGCATTTAGAGCAAATCTGCCATGGTGTAAAATTGTTAATCAGGTCAAGATCTATCTGCCCTGAAATTTACAGACCAATCGGACAACCCTTTGTTGGGTTGCTGCCCCTGAATTGGTAATTTTAAGGACATTTTGCTGTTTTTGGTTATTATCTTGAATATTATTATAAATAGAGATAAACTGTAAACAGCAATAATGTACAGCAAAGTAAGACCTAAAGAGAATTCAACATGACCAAAATGGTCAATTGACCCCCTAAGGAGTTATTGCCCTTTATATAGTCATTTTTTAACAATTTTCACAAAATTTGTAAAATTTTACTAACATTTTCCACTGTAACTACTGGGCCAAGTTCATTATAGATAGAGATAATTGTGAGCAGCAAGAATGTTCAGTAAAGTAAGATCTACAAACACATCACCATCACCAAACCACAATGTTGTCTTGAATCCATCTGTGTCCTTTGTTTAATATTCACATAGACTAAGGTGAGCGACACAGGCTCTTTAGAGCCTCTAGTTTAGTTTAATTTTAACAATGTAAAAGTAAATATTGAAATCAAAGTTATTTCGTTTGCTTCAATGTTGCCGTCTTCCTGTTACATTAGTGTTTTATTATATGTTTGGTTGTTCATTATGACTTAGATAAATGATCAAAATTTGTGAGACCCTATTCGCTCTCTGTATCGTATGATTTAGCAGTTAGAACGAATATGCAGCTTCAATGCACTACGTCGGTTTGTTTAGACGTTGTCTTTATATTTGTTTTCGTATAAATTTATCATTATACTTTATCTTTAGTATTGCTTCCGGAAAAAAAAACACCTTTTTTTTTTTAAATCAGTGTATTTACGCTTATTAGTTCTGCAGCGATGTAATAAAGGGTGATTAAATATTGATTATAGAAATATTAGTTTATTGGTTTGTATAAATCCGATTTAATTTTTCAACTGAACAATCAACTTGTACGTGGAGTTGAAGGAACTGCATTTAAAGATTAAAAGATTAAAGTTTTTTTTAAAAGAAGACCGTTACCTGTAGTTGCTTGGTGTTAAGAAAGGGAAATTTATTGATTAATAATTTATCAACCACGTGGATGTTAATTTCTCTCTAAGGATGGCATTGATCGGGTATGGAGCCGATAGTTAAAGGTAGGACAATTATAACGTATTTCTTATTTTACGGTTAAAGAAAATTATTGTAGTTTAATTGAACAATTAATACTTTATTAGAAACACTATATTCTTTGTTGCTATGACTGTATGTGTAAGGATTGATAAAATCTCAGAGGTAAAGTTAAAAAAACAATGAATTTAATGTTATAAATTCTTACAGTTTTGTTATTTGATATATCATATGCATTTTTTGGAATCAAGTTCTCTAGTGCAACGTTTCATCAGCATTATATATCATCTAAATTCCAATATTAGGGAGAAAAAGTGCTAAATGTTTGTTATTAATTTTCAGTAAACATGATAACTCATATGTTTTGATATTTTATTAGTTTTCTCCCTCGTTTGATTGTATATTGTGCTTTCTGTATAATATATTTGCAAAACTGACCAACAGTTGATGCGAAACACGTGTCCTTTACATCATGTTCTCCTTTTTCTTGATCCTGTATCTTCAGCTGTCTAAAGCATATAATGTTTTTATTATAAATAAATTTGAAGTAAAGATATATATATATAACTTGAAATTGACAATTGAGCCCTTTATTGGTATATTACGACAACCCGATGTAAGGACCATAAGTGACAACTTAATTTGTACTGCACTCGATCGTAAAGAAATCTTCTAACGTTACTACACTAACCTTTTAAAAGTATTTCTTTTAATTATATTCAAATGACACATTGTGACTGTATTTACATTTGATTTTAAGAAGTAAATGACCTCATATCCCTTTTTCGTCTAGTGATGCATCGACGGTCGTTGAAGTTTTTTTTTTTTTTTTTTTTTTGTTTTGTTTCAACTTACCGTATTCTTAAAAATTGTTCTATGATATCAACTGTACCGAATTGAGATTATTACTGAAAAATTTGTGGTTGCACCCTTAAATGTTGGAACTTTATCTTATTATAAATAATACTTGAACGGTTCTAGTTGGGTTAACAAAAATAGTTTGTGTCACTAATTTAAAAGTATTAATATATCCTAAAATATTAATATGATATTAAGATAATCTTACATCATTCATTTTGTGTTTTTGTAAGATGTTTTCTATCATAAGAAAAAGCAAGATTTTTCTTAATCTGGCGACGAATTGTTCATATTCTAAATTCTTTTATCTTTATCATATTAATATATTATGTTTTTGATGAAAGACACGGTCGCCATGATCCACATCTATACAAGAGAACACAAAGATAAGTCTCTACTCACATACTTAGTTGTAATAATTGTATTTCTGCTCAGTATAAAATAGCAAAAAGACATTTAAAGTATTTCAGAAGAAATTGGCTGCTCATCAAACTTCACTAGAAGAACATTACGACATAATGGCAAACATTGTCGAGTTACAAATGCAGTAGAAAGCTTATTCGTTAAAGCAATACATTTTTTTAGTCATTTTTCAAAACGATTTTTTCTCAATAAAAATAATATGTAGTACAGTTGCACAAAAGAAAATAGAATCTACTTCATACATGAGTCTAAAACTTATGGTATATAGAAAATACAGTTTTATTTCAACAGTGTATGTTTCATTGACTAATTTACATCTCCGTGTACTTATTTCCCTATTCGTTTGATGTTTTACAGAGAAGGTTATTGGTTAATTGCATAATATCCTCTCTCAGGTATATGGATAAGGGATGATCTTAAGTATGCCAGGTATGCTTGTTTTTCGTACATATCTGAAATTCATAGCGCAAACGAATTTGCCTACTTGACTGTCAGTTGTAGCGTATAATTTTCTTTACTAGTAACGATGAAAACATTTCCTCAGATGAATAGAAACTATGATAACTTTCAGTTCAAGCTCAGAAACTTTGAATTTGAAATCATTCTGATTTGACTGTTCATTTATAATGTTTTATAGACACCTCAATTTATGTGACGCTGGACAAAGTATTGAGGCTGAGCTCATCTATATGATTCACCTTCATTAGAGATAGACATCTGAATAATTTTACCCCACTAAGATACCCTTCTACTATGCTTCATTTGTTATTTATAATAATAAAAAAAAGTATCTTTCAGTATACATTGCCTTTCTCTGTCGTATTGAAAATAGACAAACTCGTATAATATGTTGGACTATCTACTACAAAAGGTCTTAACCGAAAAGCCAAAACAAACTTTTAAAAGTCAACTTTCTGTAATTAAAATACTTGTTACCTTAGTTATACAGCCTATACTTTGCTACAGGTGTTTTCATGAATGTAATTTTTAAATACTTGTTTGAATATTTGTGGTTATGATGAAGCAAGTATTGTTAGAGGTTAACACTTTGTGCTAATCGGATAAGTGTGAGTTTACAAAAATACTTAAAAGAAACTGTTATTGTATGATTTAATATGAAGGATGTTGGAAGACATAAAAAAAATTAGTGCATAAACAAACTTTTTAATTTTGTAGTTTTTTTTCAAGTCTATTTGTAAAAATGAAATACAGGGTTGTACCAAAATACCGCCGTCTTATCGAGGGCACTGATAAATCACAAGGATTCATTCTATTTCGTTGACACTACATTATCTGAATAAGTAAATTTACTTAACTAACATAAATCATCTTGTGAGATATGCCAACTCATCTAGTAAAACTATGGGTCTTTGTTTGAAAAGTAAAGTATGCTTAAATAGCTTTGGTGTCTTTTGTAAATTGGTTTTTGGTTTTAAAATTGATAAATAATGAACGGGATATATTAAGTTACTGATTTAGAAGCAAGCATTTAAAAATCAACTAATTCATCATCAACCTTTCGGGTATTAAAAAAAATAGGTTTTAACAGTAGTAAGAATACGACATTATCCTGGGACCACTTATGGTTGGATTCTAGCGGGGGAACCGCCGCTACATGTACTGTAAACAATCTTTAAGACTTTCGACGAAACGATTTACCTATATTGATAGGGAGTCAAATACCTTGCTCGGTTTTACTACTGGTGTGATACAAATTTATCCGAAATGTTGTCTGTTATATTTATAACACATGTACCAATGGTCCGAGGTTACCCGAACATAATCAACAATAATTTTGGCTAATTTTGAAAAGCGTTTATTCTTTTTTTTTAAGTTAAGTATCTCTAATTTTAATTTAAAAAAAAAACTTTTTTGAATATGTCTCGTCTTATTAAAACTTATCTTCCAAGACATTGTTTATACCTAAAGCCGTATTTCTTTACTCGCTTAGAAGGATTGTAAAAGCTTCAACACGAGGCCTTAGCATACATATAATATATTAAGCATGTTTTATCTACAAGAAAATTATACATCACAATGGACAAACAAACAACGAAAAGAAAAACCGTGAACGATACAAAAAATTTTAAGGTTGAACAGGTGCTTCTGGACATTTAATTCTGCAAATTCCAACTAAATACTAAAAGTACTTATCCGTTGCATGAACGTATGTGGAGTAGTATTAAAAATTATATCATTCAACAAATAACATTCTGTGTGAACTTTTAAATCGAATTAAGAAGATTTAAAAATTATGTTTTTACTAATTTTGATTCATATTCGAATTAAAAAGCAATCATACTTTAATAGTTTGAAGAGGTTAAAGTGGCACTTTAATGGTTGTTAGTTTCGATCAAAATTGGGGCATTAAAGTCAACTATTCCAGTAGATTTTGCTCCGTTATATAGAAGATATTTAAGTTAAGTTTTGTTTTCTTTTGAAATCTTGGTTATTTAAGGCATGAGTTTAAACCTTTTTTTTTATAAACATTTCTAGAGAAATTTAGTAGTGTATTAATAGACGTAATCGTACAGCGATTTGAGAATTTTTTTTCTAAAAATCCAAATCAAGCAGCTTTATGATGTTATATAATATATACAGTGTGAACAATAAACGTTCAAATATCGTCTGCTATACAAAATAAACCAGGTGAATGTAATACACGAGACGATACTAACATGATAAACGTATCATTAATGCACCTCTTTGTCTTCTTTAAAAGGTTCCTTTTGGTCCATTTATACTTCTTCTTTCTTCAAAATTTGAACATTTAAGGCGACTGTATCAAAATTGTACGGAAGAATACCCGGAGCTATAAAAAATTATTTCAGTGAGACGTCATGATGAAATACAGCTCTACATCTATAATAAGTTATTTAAATAAGCCATCAGTTCGCTACTCAGTTTCAAAATAAAAAGCTTTTCATAATATCATTATATATAGATGGGTGATTAATAAAGAAACCAGAAGAGCGAGAGAAAAAAGATAGGCCAGTTTGCTTGTTTTCGAGATATTAGCAAGTGAAATTTGGACGGGAAAATATTCTCTCTGGATTTTTTTATACCTTTATCATTGAAAAGTTTAAGTTCTCAAAAACTATCAAAAAGTAACAAAGATTTTAGAAAACTTTTATAGATGGTTTACAATTAAATATGTAAAAGATTGATGAAAAGAAAAATGGGGGTTAATGCGCAAATTTTTTTAAGGCATTCAAATGGATAAAACCAAAGGATTCCGAAAATCTGACAAAATCTCCAAAATATGACGAGCGAACATCCTTGATATTAAAATCCTTAAAATTGATGACCATATGAAGTGGTCAATAATCAATATCAATACTCGTGACCTCGTCTAGTATTAAATCACTTGATTTCACTGTTTATTGTTTACGTTCATTTTATTTTTTTAATCTTAAGACCGATTAAAATGCAAATATTCTAATACATAATATGTTACTCAAGGTTGTAAACAAATTATAATGTGTGACGTCATATGTATGATGATAGACCAAAGCCTTGAAATACAGCTATAATTCATTAAGCCATTATAAAGTCTTAAATTAAGTAAAATCAAAATTCGCAATTTATGAATGTTGCCAAACCAATGCATAAGCTGAATTACAAATTTTAAGGAACAATTTTAAAGGAATACGTTATCAAAGAAAACATCTAACTTGCGGGAAATAATTAATTCAATACATACGTTATGTTCCTCTAATATATTTCATGATGGTATAATACTGAACCCCTAACAGCAGGGATTGTGCTTGATATTCATATGATGAAGTCATAATCTTTCAATCAGTTTAATTGAGGTCTGGAGCTGGCATGTCAGTAACTGCTAGTAGTCTGTTGTTATTTATGTATGATTGTCATTTTGTTCATTTTCTCTTGTTTCATATTCTGACATCGGACTCGGACTTATCTAAAGCCCCAGTCCCACTAGACCACGATCACACCACACTCACCGCGATCTAAAATAAATTCAGATCGTGGTGAGGTCGCGGTATGAGCGGCATGAAAATATAAATTTTCGTTGCTTTCACGATGCTACTACGTCCTCATTACGCTTCTACAACGATCCCGCTACGACTATATGACGTTCTCACTGCGCTTATTCTGCGACCTCACTACGCTTATCAAGATCTTTCTACGCTCATCACGTTCTCACTACGACCCCGAGTTAACCGATTGCAACACGATCTTACCACGCTTCTACTGCGATTATAGCACGTTCTTACCACGATTATACTTCGTTCATACCGCAATCTCTCTACGTTTTCAGCAATAACGTCAACATCGTGTTCCATATTAATAAAGTTCCATTCCTTATATTTCTGATTAATACGTAGATTTCTATGAAACAAAACAACGCTAGCCATGCCATCAAAATCTACTAGAACACGTGGGTGTGGTGGTAGGAGTTGATGATAGGCAAATGGAGCTCTGATAGTAACGAATCCTGATCCAGCAGAGATGTCGGACCGACCAATCAAAACCTAAATTACAACCTTTGCTGGTCCATCAAGCTCAAATGACGATATTTTAGTTAACGATAGCAGAGATGAAACAGATGTGTCAATAGATATAGGAAGATGTGGTATGAGTGCCAATGAGACAACTTTCCATCCAAGTCACAATTTATAAAAGTAAACCATTATAGGTCAAGGTACGGTCTTCAACATGTAGCCTAGGCTCACACCGAACAGCAAGCTATATAAAGGGCCCCAAACTAGTAGTTTTACTAGTGTAAAACCATTCAAACGGGAAAACCAACGGTCTAATCTATATAAAAACGAGAAGCATGGTTGAGCCGTTAGAGAAATGGCTAGAAGTACTAATTACATACAGAGAAACAAAACCTGGAGAGATTTGATATATTTTATGTGAAAATGACAATGAGAATGATGGTCGTAGTATGAACGTAGTGAGGTCGTAAGAAGAGCGTGATGAGGACGGCAAGGGCGTGCTAGAATCGTAACTGTGGTCTTGAATAGCGTGGTGTAAACGTGGTATGGTCGTAGTGGAAGCGTAGTTGGGTCGCGGTGAGAACGTAATGGTCGTAGTGAGGTCGTAATAACGTCGCTGTGAGATCGTAGCGCAGTCTCTCCGAATAGAATCACGCTTTCACTACGCTCTCGCTACGATGGTACAGCGACCTTTGCGATCTTAACACGACCTTACTGCGCTCTCACTACGCCTCTACTACGACCTGATTTCACTACGACCGCACCACGATTGTTTTGAACATGTTCAAAGTTGGCCATGATCATCACGATCTTGAAAAGCTCACCACGACCGTGATACGACCTTACTGCGATCTACACGATCGTACTACGATCATCAAAATTTGCATTTTTTTCACAGATCGTAGTGCGATCGTGGCCTAGTGGGACTGGGGTATTAAACTGAGTTTTACTGTGCGTATTGTTGTGAGTTTGTTTTTCTACATTGGCTAGAGGTAAAAGGGAGGGGCCCGGGGGGGGGGGGGGTTGAAATCTAAAAAAAAACATGTTAAACCCCGCCGCAGTTTTTCAAATGTCCCAAAAGGAGTCTCTGGACTTTGTTAGTCTGGTACGATTTTTACATTTAGTTTCTTGTGTATAATTCGGAGTTTATTATGACGTCCATTATCACTGAACTAGTATGCATATTTGTTTAAGGGTCAGCTGAAGGACGCCTCCGGGTGCGGGAGTTTTTAGCAACATTGAAGACCCATTGGTGGTCTTCGGCTGTTGTGTGCTTCATGGTCGGGTTGTTGTCGCTTTGACACATTCCATATTTCCATTCTCAATTTTATTTTATTTTCATATAACGAGTAAATTTGCACCATTTAAAATTTACGTTTTTGGGGTGTTTCATAAAATCTGTGCTTGTCAGTATATCATTAACTATTCTTGTGGGTATTTCATAAAACTGTCTTTTTGGGATGTTTCATAAAACTGTGCTTGTCAGTATTTCATAAAACTGAGTAATTGGGGTGATTCATAAAAACTGTACTTGTTGGTATATCATTAACTATGCTTGTGGGTATTTCATAAAACTGAGTTTTTGGGGTGTTTCATAAAATCTGTGCTTGTCAGTATATCATTAACTATGCTTGTGGGTATTTCATAAAAGTTTTTTGGGTGTTTCATAAAACTGATTTATTTGGGGTGTTTCTTAAAAACTGTGCTTGTTGGTATTTCATAGAAACTGTGCTTGTGAGCATTTCATAAAACTGAGTATTTGGGTTTTTCATAAAAAATGTGCTTATGAGTATTTCATTAAACTGAGTATTGGGGTATTTAATAAAATCTGTGCTTGTCGGTATATCATTAACTATGCTTGTGGGTATTTCATAAAACTGAGTTTTTATGGTGTTTCATAAAAACTGTGCTTGTGAGTATTTCATAAAACTGAGTTTTTGGGGTATTTTATAAAAACTGTGCTTGTGAGTATTTCATTTAACTGAGTTTTGGGGTATTTCCTAAAATCTGTGCTTGTTGGTATTTCATAAAAACTGCGCTTGTTGGTATTTCATTAAAACTGTGCTTGTGAGTTTTTTTTATAAAACCTGAGTTTATGGACATTTCATAAAATCTTTGTTTATGGATATTTCATAAAATCTGTGCTTGTGAGTATTTAATAAAACTGAGTTTTGGGGTATATTTCATAAAACTGAGTTTTGGGGTATATTTCATAAAAACTGACTTGGCCATATTTCATAAACTGTGTTTTTGTGTATTTCATTAAAAAAAACTGTGATCATGCGAAATACAGAAAACAATACAAAGAATGAGAGCTAGAAAGATGACTGTGTACACATATGCATGGATTTAAACTTTAATTAATCAATAAATCAATTGTCTTGATACAGAATTGGTAAAAATCAAATCAGACATATATACACGACATCACTAAGATGAAGTTACTAAATCTGGAAAGTTTAGATGAAAATGCTATTTGTACAGTTTACAAAAACAAAAATCTTTATCAAACATTTATCGAATGTATCTCTTGTTATGCTGTTATTATATTTTGATATACTTGTACGTTGTCTTATCTGTTGCTGGGTAATCATTTCACACTTTGCTTCTAGTATTCTCATTTGGGAAGTTGTTTTAATGAAATACTTAGAACTTCTTTAACCGTTATATTGATCTGTTTCCAAGGAGTGAACGTTATGATAACTTGTTGTGTCAAAGATTGCCATTACTTACCAAAATAAATAAACTAATTAAAGTTGAACGTTCAATTGTAATGTGAAACATATTTGACAACTTTAAAATTAACAGACGAAGAGTACAGAGAGTTTAACTGATAGTTTGAAGTGGCTTTTGAACAGGTATACGTTTAAATCATCATTGTTAGGTTGGATGTTATTTAGTGTCATCGTGTCTTATAATGATAAATCATTTCTTATCAAAAATATTTAGTCCAGATTTTAATGGATTTGACAGACACAGAAAGCTAATTGTCAAAAATCAATTTAATATTGAAGAATGAGTAAATAGTAATCTTTATATAGTAAAAATAAGTCAATGACTGACAAACAATAATAAAAGTATGACAATAAGTAATAAAAGAAAATACAATTTAGTAATAAAACAAGTACATCTGTTATTGTGCAAAGTTATCAGTGGTGTATAAACAGAGCTGAGATACAGAGTAGTGCAGACCATTACTGCTAGAGAGTGAAACATAGGTCTTTGCATTACTAGATTGTATATTCTTCTAGGCAACATATGTCTGTACATTACTAGATTGTATATTCTTTTAGGCAACATATGTCTGTGCATTTCCTAGACTGTTTATTATTCTAGGCAACATTTGTATGTGCATTACTAGATTGTATATTATTCTAGGCAACATATGTCTTTGCATTACTAGATTGTATATTCTTCTGAGCAACATATGTCTGTGCATTTCCTAGATTGTATATTATTCTAGGCAACATATGTCTGTGCATTACTAGATTGTATATTATTCTAGGCAACATATGTCTGTGCATTACTAGATTGTATATTATTCTAGGCAACATATGTCTATGCATTACTAGATTGCATATTCTTCGCAACATATGTCTGTGCATTACTAGATTGTATTTCATTCTAGGCAACATATGTCTGTGCATTACTAGATTGTATATTCTTCTAGGCAACATATGTCTGTGCATTACTAGATTGTATATTCTTCTGAGCAACATATGTCTGTGCATTACTAGATTGTATATTCTTCTAGGCAACATATGTCTGTGCATTTCCTAGATTGTATATTATTCTAGGCAACATAGGTATGTGTATTACTAGATTGCATATTCTTCTAGGCAACATATGTCTGTGCATTACTAGATTTTATATTATTCTAGGCAACATATGTCTGTGCATTACTAGATTGCATATTCTTCTAGGCAACATATGTCTTTGCATTACTAGATTGTATATTATTCTAGGCAACATATGTCTGTGCATTACTAGATTGTATATTATTCTAGGCAACATAGGTCTGTGCATTACTAGATTGCATATTCTTCGCAACATATGTCGGTGCATTACTAGATTGTATATTCTTCTCGGCAACATATGTCTGTGCATTACTAGATTGTATATTATTCTAGGCAACATAGCTAGGTCTGTGTATTACTAGATTGCATATTCTCCGCAACATATGTCTGTGCATTACTAGATTGTATATTATTCTAGGCAACATATGTCTATGCATTACTAGATTGTATATTATTCTAGGCCACATATGTCTGTGCATTACTAGATTGTATATTCTTCTTTAAATACAGGGGTTTTTTCGCATTTATAAATTCATGTTACCAGTTAAGTGTTAAATCTACAAAAGTGACATGAATGAGCACCTTTGGTTTCTAAGTTACTATGTTTTATTGAGTTACATTTGAAAAGCACAGTAAAAATATATGTATACCTTTAATCTATGTTTCTGTCTGAGATTATGTCTTGTGTCTTCAAGCCATAAGTATTTTATCGAAACGTCTGCACTTTTCTCCATATAGTATTTTTTTTACGTTTTTTTCAGTCTGTATTTGGAATCTTTAAACAACAATGTGCACTACAAGTTCAGAAAGGAAAGATATTTCGACAACATATATTCACCTCGTATCTCAAATCTAGTTTACTGCAAAAATTATGTCCATGTGATATTTATCCCAAGTTCGATATTTCCCGTAATCTAAAAAGTGGAATAATTGCGTGACAGTATTATATCGTGCATATGAGGCATGTCGTCTTAGTAATATCAATATATCTAATTCCTTAGGCATGTTAGAATAAACATTTAAAATTTATCTTCATCAGCCACCCCACAGACCCAATTAACAGAAAGGATTTCCGTATGCATATTGAGATAAGATAAGTATCTAAAATCTGTCTGCCTCAGAAACCCCACAGATCAAAGAAAGGAAATACTAAACAAGTTTGAGAGATTTGTCTTAAAGCAGTATAACGATTAAAGACTTAAGTTAATATTTTTTGCATGAAAGGTTACAAGTTAAGTTAAAATAAAACAATGACAAAGGACGTACCAGAAGCTTGTGTACTCATGTGTCTATGGTTTTCGTTTAATTTTTAGAAGAGCGGGCACTAAGATGTACAACAGTTTAATGACTAGAGTAATTTGACGATAAATATAAAAAAGAAAGTTTAAGGGTTAAACAGTACATGTCTATCATTTTGCACAGTACACGATTAATAATGGCCTTATATCACGAATTCTTAGTTCTTAATTGTTCTTAAAAAGATTTGAGGTTAGCTGTACCGGTTTTGGTACGTGATATTATCGACACAGAAAGAGTCCATTCATAGCACCTTTAACAATTTATTGTAAGTCTAAGTCAACCAAGAAATTAACTGTTATTCATACAGAAACTTCTCTTTTCTTATGCACTTTTGGTCAGTCGAGTAGGTTTCTGATATCCATCCCGTGTACTTGAACAAATACTACAGGACTTTTGCGCTTTTTTACCTGTAAAACGATAGGACAATTGCACTTCAAATTCTATGGACATTTGCGCTTTTTACCTATATATAAGAGAACTTAGATGTTCAAAACTTGCAGACTATCTGACAGAAAATTTGACAATTGAATCACGATTTACTTGACTCTTACTGCTATGTTCATCTTTTTTGAAGAGTATCATTGAACGACAGTCGGTGAATTACGTTATATTGATAAACAGGCACCCTATTCAACAACTGAGAAAGAGAAACTTGATTTTTGTATTTGAAATGTTGACGACAAAACAGTCAGAAGAGATAACAAGAGCGAAATATTTTCACTCCTTAGGCTTCATATATTTAGCGAAAACTGACCTGTGATGACTGGGCGTGTTTTAAGTCTTTAGAATGTTTACTTTTAGCTGTATATATAAGCTTTTAAACATATAGCAAAGTGCTATGACCTGAATGTATCTGAATGTACTATGAAATACACTGTAAAATATTTTTAAACTGCCAGGTCAAGCCTGCCGGTCCAAAGCCGGTATAAAAGAGGAGGTAAGTGATTATTCCAAATATTGCAAAAGCTCAAATGTCCTATGTAAAAAGCGCAAATGTCCCGCGCCGACATAAGCATTATCATAACAGTGTGATGTTGAGGCCTAAACAGTTATATCTACGGTTTGACTTTGCTTTTGTAGAAGGCCGTTAAGTTGATTTATAGTAACTTACATTTGTAAATCAACTTCTTTTGTTCGCTGGTACGTTGTAGTTGTATCATTAGTAATCCTACCACATGTCCTTATTCTTATATTAACTTTTTTTATACTTCACGTCTGCGTTTGCAGTTATGTCAACTGAATTCAAATGAAACGGTTACATCATTCGAAAATTCAAAACTGAAAAACTGTGGAATTATTTCATTTCAAATCGTAATAAAATAAGGAATTATTAAACATTTTCGTGTCATTTTAAATAAAACAATATGATAAAACTGTATCATGTTAATCAAAATGGATCAAATGTTTTGTGAGACATTAAACAGACAATCTCGAACGTCGTGTCATATCGATAAGCTGTATATCGAAAAAAATAAATGGATAATAATAAAAAAAAATTTGCTGTTTTGAAAAATAGGAAAAATCTAGTTCAATCTAGTAAATATCTGAGACTAATCAAGTATCTAAATGGGAAAGACAGCTTCAAATAAAATCAAAGGAATGTTCTCACATCGCATGATATTATATATGTATTGTGAATATGTCTAATCTGATGTGTTTGAAAATAAACAATTCATAGAAAATTGTCCTTACTTTTCCTTCCTATCTGCTGATTATTTCAACCGCATAAATTATAGTTATTTTCTAAAAAGTACGTTTTATCTTGATATTGAGACAATTAAAGATGTGTTCTTTACGTTGCTAATGGTTAAGTATACTGCTTGAAAAATCAAGAATGTCGCTCATGAATTCTTAATCAAACAACACCTATGAAAATGTAATCAAACCTTATAAGCGTAAACTTATAAATTATGCATAAGTCACGAATTCGTTCTTTACTGGATATTCTTCTCAGAAGCAGGTTTGAGTTTTTTTTCTATATTGCACCCATAACTATACCATATGTTTCAATGTCATTGTAACATCTGCAGAGGATCAAGTTATTGTCTTCTAATGTTTTCGTCAAACGACATTTCTGTTTTCCTCTTTATAGATGTTTAATCTTATGGGATAATATACAAACGATGATGCATTATTTATATGTGAATCTGATGTTTCGGAAAAACGAGTTAAATTTTTCCATATTTAGAACAAAATACGCTACTCGGATTTTAACTAAAATAAATCTTCTTTTTTTCCGTATATGTTCCTTGCCTTGACGGTTATTTTTTTCCCACATACTCGTTAATAACGTTTGCATTCTCATTACAGTTGTACTTTTCACGAACAAAACCTATTGTATATCGTAATCTATCAATGATTGTTACATCTTAAATACTTCTCGCCGTGTGAAATTAAAATCACAAAATTAATATTTGAACTATTGTGAATGTACAAAAATGTATACCCCAATACCTAATGAGATTTTAACTGTGATTGCCTATTTTTATATGAAAGAAAATGTAACGACGGTCTACTCTCTCCTCATAATGATATATTTAAAATGCAATTAGTTAATATATTTATATCAAGTTTGATTGAAATTCGATGTTAAAGTAAAAACCCATTTCGTTTATATAAGAAAGAATGAGTTGATACAGTATATGAATTGTACAACTTTTAATGATTTCACATATTAAGACAAGGTTCTTACAAAAGCTAAACTTCATGATATTTCTTTCAAAAAGTAATCAACAGTTTTCCCATGTAAAGTCAACACTTTTAAGCATTGAAGCGAAATAAAAATGTGAGATAACTAGATTGGTACAACATAAGATGAAATCAAGGGTGGTTTCTACATATTGTGTGTTGTAGCCTTCTTAAAATCAAGGATTTGTATCTTACTATACAAATCCTTGTTAAAATATAGCAATGAATTTTCATCATTATTTAAATCCGAAGTTTTTGGTAATTTATACGAAACTTTCAACGTCAATCAATATTAGATAAGTTTATTATGCACTTTACATTCTTGTTTTGACTTGTCATCATCTAGAATTGTATTTCTCTGGAATATATCATCAGTGTAGTAAACTGAGGATGTTACAAAAAATAAGTTCGTTTTAAAGGTTTGATTATTCTCATACGTATTTGTTTATTTACACATCAAACTCTTGTAAATTAAAAAATGAAATACATATTATGGATTATAATTAATATACACAATTTATAATTAATATACACAATTTATAATTAATATACATAATTCATAATTAATATACACGATTTATAATTAATGCATTTTTATTTCTCATGACATATGTTGGTTAATCTATTAATAGTAGTTAACTGTAGATTTATATAATCATTTCTAATGTATTCTACAATCACTGTTTGGATGTGATATTTTCTAACGTAAGTTATTCTACTTATATATTGAAAATCGATTGATTGATTATAATCATTTATAATTAATGAAAGAATCTCGATCATTGTTAACAATCTGAAGCAGATTAATAATCTTTTGATTATATACCAATCAGTACAAGACGTAAAACATTTTTTTTTTCAAAACGAGACTTCATAGTTTATGGGACTGGACATTGATTCAGCTAACATCTATGAAACTCTCATTCTTGTTAACGCTTGAATGTTTATGGTTAAACATATAACAACAAATATTTATCAGAGTACCTAAAAAGAGAATTTAACATAAGGATGACCTTCTCTTTATATATACATGTATATAATTAGAAATGTAAATGCGCAAAATGGCAATATCAGTAGGTCAACTACAGATTATGATTAACATATAATTTACGATTGGTAGGTCAATATCTTTTAGGGCCTATAATATGTTAATGCGAAGTAAATTAAGAGTACACTTCAAATGATTTATACTTCTAGTTGAATTTTCTTAAAAACAAACATTTATCTATTTAATTTCCCTAGTTCTTTGTAAATAATTTGTCGATCTTTTACTAAATCTTTTAAATATCTATGGTCAAGTTAAAACGTTTTTTTTAACTTATTATGAATAAAAAGAAACACAAAAGACATCTAGAATTCTACGTACTAAGTATAATATATGGTATTTCTGAATAAATTCAACTGACACTTTTAAAGATTTGGCAATGGTTTTGTAACTTACAAAACCATTAGCACATTGCAACTGACAACTATTGAACGGTAACAGGCACATGTAAGATTAACACATAACAAAAGACAACCACTGCATTAGGCACATGAAACATTATCATATAACAAAAAGACAACCATTGAACGGTAACAGGCACATGAGCAGATAACAAATTTAAAGACAACCACTGCATTTAGCGGTAACAGGCACATGAAACATTAGTATATAACAAATTTAAAGACAACCACTGCATTGAACGGTAACAGGCACATGAAACATTAGCATATAACAAATTTAAAGACAACCACTGCATTGAACGGTAACAGGCACATGAAACATTAGCATATAACAAATTTAAAGACAACCACTGCATTGAACGGTAACATGAACATGAAACATTGCCATGTAACAAAAGACAACCATTACCAGGCAAATAAAACATTAGCATATAACAAAAGACAAGAAAACTATTGACAACCATTGAACGATGACAGGCACATGAACCATTAACATTAAATTATAACAAAAGACAACCATTGATCGGTAACTTGTGAATTATCAAATTTAAAAAGAAAACATTAAATTCCGAACATGGAACACTTCAGGATTCGGTCTCTCTAGAAAATGAATATCAAAGTAGTTATTGAGGAGAATGAATTTGATGGTGTGTATGTATTTTTTTTTTTTATTTCTGGTATATCTCTCTCTGAAGATAACGTGAAAATCATACATATACTATTCATTTATTAATCTTAAAAGTAACTAAGTCTATTAGTAAAGTCTTTGTTTCATACTGACAATGCAAATTCAACCTGCTCACTATCAGTCAAATTGTCGGAAGGAGACGATAAATGACTGACCCGTGTTGAGACGATAAATGACTGACCCGTGTTAAGAGAGAGCAATATATGATTTTAAAATTAGTTGGACGTAATTAATTACTTATCATATAATTTTTTTTTATACAGGACTATGTTCTTCTCATTTATTTCATTATAGTATGATACTAAACCCTAACGGAAAGGATTGTACTTGATTGCATATGATGAAGACATACTTTTTAAATCAGTTTTATTGAGGTATGGAGTTGACATGTTAGCTGGGGTTCGTGTTGTTTATTCTTTCGTTTTCTATGTTGCGTCATGTGTGCTGTTGTTTGTTTGTCTTTTTCATTTTTTACCATGGCGTTGTCAGTTTGTTTTAGATTTATGAGTTTGACTGTCCCTTTGGTATCTTTCGTCCCTCTTTTAGTAAATGTTACATGTAGTAGTCCTTTGTTTTATTGTCATTTTGGTTAGTTTCTTTTGATACCTATTCTGACATTTGACTCGGTCTTCGTTTAAACTGAGTTTTACTGTCCGTATTGCTGTGTGTTTCTTTATTCTACAATGACTAAAGTATTTAGGTAGGGTTGAGATCTCACAAAACATGTTTAACCCCACCACATGTGTGCGCCTGTTTCAAGTCAGGAGCCTCTGGTCTTCATAAGTCTTGTATGTTCTTTTTTAATTTTAATAAAATTGAGAAAGGAAATGGGGAATGTGTCAAAGTGAAAACAACCCGACCATAGAGCAGACAACAGCCGAAGGCCACCAATGGGTCCTCAATGTAGCGAGTTTCATTTACACTGAATTTTGGGTTCCTGGCGTGTGATAGATAAATACAGAATGTGGTGGGGTTAAAAAAAAACAACATGAAAGCGTATACCCTTAACGGTAAAAATTTCAAAATTTGAGAAAACAAAAGTCGCGTGTATCTTTTTTTTTTTGGGGGGGGGGGAGGGGACAAGGGAATAACTGTGATGTTCAGTCTTTTTTTTTTTCTAATGACCAATTTTAAAATGACTAATCTGAACTTTTCTTTTAATTTTATGAAATCCTCATTGTCTCAACTAAAATGATCTGTTAACCCATGAATAAATTTCCAGGTTATAACTTAATAAACTAAATATATTCATTATTTTTAAGCAAATATAAGAATTAACAACATTTCTGTGCATGGAAACAATTGCTACAATATTTAATTTGTTGTGTTTATGTTTATCTAGTCGCCAAGAAATTATCAATTAATAAATCATTACTCCTCTGAAATTAGTGTTACGTTCGTTTTACCCTTTGTTTATGTTTTATGTTTCGTTATTTAGCATCATTTAATTCTTCAAAATAAGAGACAGATTTCTCAGAAATACTTTGATGAATCCGTTAAAATAATTAAGAAGTACAAAAGTGTCATCCGACTACAGCAGTCTTCCAAGGTCTCTTAAGTATGTTTGACAGACACACATCACTTAGATAAGACAGTCAACGTGGGAGAGATCCGTTTGCGCCAAAAATGCGTCCTTTTGCGCCACAACTTTTTTCTCTAATGATACGTTTGCGCCACCTGTTTTAAAATTACATGGTATCATTTGCGCCAAAAATTAAACATGCGATTGCATGCACCAATTAAAAGAAAAATGACTTCCCTCCTCCTTTATTCGGACTTGGAACCGTCAGTTTACACGGAAAATGTTTCCTTTTCTGAAACATACTTTATTCTTATTGCTTCTGAATGGGTACTTCCTAATTTAATGTATGTAGTAACTTGTAACTTCATTTTATTGTCCAAAAATACAAAAAAGAATGAAGGATGAAATTCTAAGACAGTTCATAATAATTCTTCGTGAAATGCTCCATTTATTGTACATCTTGCGGTAGATAGAGTTTCAGTCCATACGGATGGTGGGAACAAAGCACGGTGTCATCAACATATGTGGCTAAAACATAATCAGCTAAAGCTTCTGTTTTCTTCTCTTTTTGGCATATCTTGTATTAAATATTCAGCAAAGCAATAAGTTTTAGTCTCTCTCTCTGTATATGGACTGTCTACTGCATTTCAATTCATTTCTCTCAAGATGCTCATCTTCATCGTGTAATATCTCCGATCATATGATACTTTTTAAGCCAAAAATAAGAATAAGTAGTAATCATTAATATTTATGATAGATATGTGTACAGGTAAATTTGCGCAAATGAGTTCCAATTATTGGCGCAAATGATACATTTGGAAAACAAAATTTGGCGTAACTGATACCCCTGAAAAACAGTAGTTGTCGCAAAAGGACTGCTGCCGTCAACGTTGACTCTGTCGGACCTGTTTTGTTTACTATGATAACATTAGATTGATTACACTAGCTTGGTAGAATAAAATGTCTTCACCTTTTCAAATTTAATACGTCAAAAGAAACTCATTAAGTATGTATTAAAACATGTAATTGAACAATTGAAGTTTAAATCGGTTTAAAACGATTATGGCACATCAAACACACATAAAACGATAAAATTTGTTGTTCAGATACTTCCAGAAAATATTAAACATAAACAAAAGTAACCTCATCACACAAAAAGCAATTTCATTAAATGGATTAAACGATGTTTGAAAAGAAACTACTTGCATTAAGAAGATAATCAGAAATTCGATTAATTGGAAACACATTTATCGACACCAACACGGAACCTGCTTTGACATAAGGCAATAAACAACATAAACCATACATTGATTCATAACAAAAACAACAGAAGTTTATGGTAACACTTTTAAGATGTCTAATATTTTATACTTTTTAAACATTGATTAAATTGAATTTCACAATTCTAATAAACTGTCTTCTTCAGTGTACACAATGTATTAACGTGTTTTTCTTATTTTCTTTTAGATGAGTAGTTGATTTTAAACAACATAATGTATTCTGATAAAGTGAAAATTAACGAGAAACCAAATCGACTTAAATTACGTCATGGAGACGCAATCATTCGATCGGAGTATAACGATGGTGTTCTACGTAATAACAACAGAGCTAATAATAGACTGGACGGTCAGATGAAAATGTTTGACAAAGCACAACGAATGATATTGAAAGACTTGGGGAAAGAAGCACAGATAATACGCTCTAAAATGACTTCGACGTCACCACGACATTCCATTTCCACCAATCATATCGCCTCCTATAGCGTCCATGGAAAATCGTCATATACAATAAAAGCACAACATAAAAATAACACACCACGAGAGATTACAAACAATTGTACATTCAAATCTCTTTCTGATAGAAGTATGTATTCTCTTGCAAAAGAGGCACAGCGTCGGAATGCAGCAAGAGCCGCACGAGTCAAACCAATTAACGACGATGCCTTAATCGAAAATGTAAACAACGAAAGACTTAGAGTGCCACTTCTAGGGAACAAATACGAAGACAGTACTACGCCAAGAAATGAACACAGAACTGATTCAAAGCTTAATACATTTACAGCTCGATATGACAGAAAAACAGAGTCCGTTTTCTCTGAAACTCATCGGTCAAATCAAATGTCTGCAAACACACCTTACAAAAGTGGAGTGAACAGTTCATTAGCAGAAAGTGCAAACACACCTCACAAAGGTGGAGTTAATAGTTCATTAGCAGAAAGCAATAGAATGACATCTGCAGGACATATGAGTTTTATTGAAATACTACAAAAAGCTGAAGAAGCGAAAGCAAAGGGATTGAAAGTTGAAGATCATGTTCCGCGTCCGAGAACTCCTGAACTTCTCTCTGATTACGGCAGTGACGATTTAAACTTGCGAGAACCTAAACGTAAACATTCTTTTGGTCATATTGGGATTACACCAAAATCTACATATATTTCACATCAAATGTAAGCTTTTCTTATTTGCGAAAATTTCTTTATAATTTTTAGGAAACAAGAACAGTATTATAGAATAAAAACACAGATACACCCAGACACAAACACATATTAATGTTGTTGCCAAAAAGCCTTTTTATTATTATAATTGTGACAAAACCCTAAGCGCTCTCAGTGTTTGTATCATCGAATATACAACGTTTCTCAAATATACATATTAATCAATTGTTTGTTAGATTTTAATAAAAAAAAAAAAGAGATGAAGTGTATAAATTGCTGACTAAAGAACCCTTTATTTGATTGGCTGACAATAATCGAGTGGCATTCCAAAATTAGATTGTATTTTTTCAATGAGACAACAAGTTATAATGCGGTGGATGATATCTAAGCAATAATATTATAGGTAAAACTATTTATGACAGCTAGACAACAACCATTGAACTAAACGCTTCCGTCTTTGGACAAGCACATAACGAATATGGCGGGGTAAAACATGTTTGTGAGTGCCCAACCGCCTCCTAAGCATGGACGGTGGTGTTACAACACAACACAAGAACAAACTGTAAACATCATTTTAAAAAGGCTCAAATAGATTATAATAGATCGTTTGTTTCCCGTTTGAATGGTTTTTCATTTTGTGGCCCTTTTTTATAGCCAAGGCTCCGTGTTGAAGACTGTACTTTGACCTATCATTGTTTACTTTTATAAATTATGACTTTGTTAGAAAGTTGTCTCATTAACACTTATACCACATCTTCTTATATCTATGAAGTCATCAAATCGATTCAAACAAAAAAAGAATCAAACAAGAACACGGACCGGACTTGGCAGGGTATTTATGCATCACTCATCCCTAAAAACCAACAACAAATAAACACTAATCAGAGATATGCCTATATCTATATGAGAGTACTCGCGGTATATAATGTTGACAGCTATAGTTGAAAGCCCATAACAACTTAGAAAAGAATCAAGTTGTCTGTTATGAATTCAAGCAACAACGCTTTGATGGTACCGTATGTGGCCTGTTGCAAGGAAAAATGTCTGACCCTATCCAATAAACTATAGTACCCTTTTTCCAGTGGCAGACCAAATTTCCCCATACTTTCAAACAGAACTACCATAACATAGATCCAATCTACTATATTTATTGTTTATTTGTTCTCGTCTTGAATATGCATGTAATATTTGCCACTGGACGTTAAACAACAATCAATCAATCGTTAATTCGTGACAGATTTTTACAATTCTTGAATTCTTGTTGTATTCACATACTATTATTAAACCATGTTGAAATACAACTAATTTATGTTGAAGACCAGTTGAACCTACTTGAAAGAGACGTTCTTATCTAAGATTACATACATGTACATAAAAGAATATGGGAACATTTCAACATATATCCATATGTATACGTGTACAAGTTTTGAAAAGATTAACAAATGGATTTATTCAAATTTTTAAGACTGTGCTTTAATTTGTTGATACTGGTGGTCGGTTAGTCTAAGTACTTTACATTACCACACCTGGGAAAGTGGTGTACACGTGTAACTGTACAACATAAACACAAACAATAGAAATCATTCGAAAAGGGCTAAATCCTTATGTTTGGTAAATTGCAGTTCAGTTCTATATTTGAAGTGCAATGTACGTATCACTGTCACATCGGTACTGCTTTGGGTCACTGAACAGTTTTGATATATATGCTGTCCTCATCCATTTAGATTATAAAGTCAGTATATTCATTCACATGTCTTAAAGAAAAGACATTTGCTTTAAAATTAAGAAAATATACATTCACGAAATATATATATACCGTGATATAAATTGTATTCATAAAATACTTGCAGACATAAATATAACACAATAATTAATTACAACATTAAAACGAATTAATTACACAAATGGACTTAATAAGGAAAAGGACATAATGTATATCTGGAATTATTTTGATTATCTTTTTTAGTATTAATATAAACGGAAGTAGTAGTAATCAAAATTCAACAGTATTTAACAGATAATTTTTCTGTTTTAGATATATATAAACGAACAGTGAGTTATCCTTGGGTTATTCTTTTGGGGAAAATGCGGATGTGCGACAAAGTAAAAGAAATTTTCCGCAAAGGAATCGTGTTATAATTTAAAAATATGCATGTTTTGATTGCCTTCTCTATTGCTCTCAAATCGTCTGTAAGGCAAAAGTGATAAATGGATTGCATAACTTAATTTTAACATACCAAATGCAAACTCGTGAAAGAAAACGATATAAGACGATAATCATACTGAGTAATTTTATGCATTAGCTTGTTAAGAAATACCTTCATACTCATAAGACAATCGTAGTTTTACTACAAGTATATGCTTACATTTACACTAACTGTTCAGGGCAAAAATAATGGTTACTCTCGTGTCTTTTGGTTTATTATATTTGATGTAAACTAAACATAGTGCTCAGCAAGTTTACGACAATCGTTCATTTGTTAGTTTTTATTACATATAATAATTACACGACAGTTTAACGACATGTATGACTGAATACATTACCTACACAAGAGAGTCAAACATACGCCTTTCTCCTTTGCAATAAGTTGTGTGACGTCACAGCAATGAACATGGCATATATAGTGTAATTATTATCTTTAAATGTAACCGCAAATCTTTATTAAACATTTCATACAAAAATTCTGCGCACATTCAACACTTTTTACAACCCTATAAAATAAAAAAATAAGCATTCCGTGAATCATCATTAAAACATTTGATGTTACAACCATGGCATTACGAATTAAATCAAGCCCCCCCCCCCCCCCCCCCTCCTTCCCCCTTCTCTTGTTTTGAATTTCATTCGTTAACTTTTGCAACAGGACCAAATAAAACAAAAATTATCCTCAATCATCCCTTTGGTATTTAGTTTTTAAAAAATCGTCCGATGATCCAGCCTCCCCAAGCTTTAGCAAACATGAGAGTTTAATTGTCACTCAACTCCTTTAATAAGTATTTGCCCTTAAACGAAAATTTGGTGTTTTTTTATATAATTATCTTGAAAAATGTATGAATAGAGAAACTTTTTATAGCAAAGATGATGTAAAAATAAGCTGACATGGCTATAAATTGCCAATCGACTCTTTATTGTTGCATTGAAATGGCGATTTTAATCATTTTTTTTGGGGGGTGTTTTTCCTATTTTCATGAGAACTGTAAATGAGAGACTATGTAAAAGTAGCAAAATAAATCAGCAAGACAAGTCAACAAAGTAGATAATCTGTAAACAACAAAAAATTATCAGCCAAAAAAATAGGATTCTATTTAAGAATTATATTATAGTCTATAATTTTGAAGAGTGCTCATTATTGAAGAAACGCATAGACTCAGATAAGGACACGTGCTATTTAAAGCCTCTTATAATAAGTTTCATTTGCGATTGATCGATTGATAGTTGTTTGCTTACTGCAGAGTGCAAATGTTTCAAAAATATTCAGGACGAGAACAAATAAACAATAACTTTAAATAGGTAGATTCGTCTAAATATTTTGTTTTAGGATGAAGGTTGGGATTTGCTTTGCTCTTATATGGATGTACCCCACAAATAGTTTACGTCTTTAACCCAATCATTCTTTTCAGTTGTTTTTGGGAAAGGTGTGATTACACACACACAAACACACACAAACACACAAACACACACAAATGGCATTGAAACATAGTTCACTTTTTAGCTGACATTAAGGTAGAACATGTATCATTTGATTGTTTTCTAGATTGCTTTATAATGTGCAATCGAAATACTCTACAGTTAAAAATGATTTAAGAGTTTTCCAATTGTTTATGAATATCTGTCATATTATATTATCACTTTTCTTTAAATATTTGCGGTGTATATATTTTGCATTGAATGGTTTTCATTATTCGCCCGTTGTCCAACGCATTACACACTATTATGTCGTGTGTGACAAACACGAATAAATCAACACCATAATTATAAATTCAGTGAATGTAATTAATTTATTTCATTTTTAACATGCACGGTCATTAAGAAATATTATCACAATGGCGGCATATATGTTGTGTTTTGGGATCTTTTCATTTTTTCTCGTTTCAATCCAAGGACAAAAGGTAAAGTCATTTTAAAACAAAGAAAAACGTCTTAAAAAATAATATGCTGCTTGATAATGATTTTAAAAAAGAAATCAGCAAAAGCATGTGTGCCATTTTTTCTACGCAAATACAATTTTTCAAGTTCTAAGAAATTTAACTCTTTTCAAATTTCGAACCTGTTTGTTGTTTTGGATCTTTTCCTTCGCTTGCATTGCTGTTCAAACTTTATTTCTAAATGGATTAATAGATTCTACCTGAAGCGAATATTGTAAACAAAAGTAAATTTTCCATTCCATTATTTAAATCTTGATTTAAATAATGATGTGTTATGTATGCATGGACACGTACATCAGACTTGAGTTGCACCGTGTCCGTTTAAAATTATTATACATGTAGTATTAACATTATATACGCAGTAATAGTAACAGTTTAAATGATCAACATAAAATCTGTAGATTTGTTATGCACTAATTTTAAGAAAAAAATAATAACAGAGCGGACTTCAAAACATACTCAGTGGTTTGATGAAATACGTGTTTTTGTTCAAGCTGGACCTAATCAAAAGTTAACAATTGTATGTTTCGTATAACTCTATCAAAACAATTTTGTTCCAAACGTGATGAAGATGATAAACTATTTTGAAACTAATTTTACAATGCTCTTTTTCAAGTTTTTAAACATAATTATTCTTGATTAAGCATGAAATAATAATAAGTCCTAATAATGTAATCGTGTAGTTTATGAATATGAGTGACAAGACAACAACGAAGTTCAAACTAGACAAAAAAAAAGAAGTGTTTCACAGTACACAATTCATTTTGAGTTAATTAAAGCAGATATTAAACAAAGAACCATTATATAGCTGTCGACAGAGAGTGTATTTCGTTCACAATATTTCTATACATGTATGTCTTAATCAACGTCCTTCAGGGATAAGTATCGTGCAGTTTTATGTGAGGATATACATACAATACAATGTTAGGGAAACCCGTTTGATATGTTTTGAATAAAGACACTTATATAAATATTTTGAGTTCACCGGTTATTGTTTTATCTAGTTTCGATTTTTTTCACGATTTGAGCTTTTTTTGAAATACCTGACATTTTACGAATTTCAATAATTTTCATACTAATATGAAGTATGCTGAAATCAACCACATGTTTAACACCATTGTTATATTATAGTTTGTGTCTGTGTGTGTTACATTTTAATGTTGTGTTTCTGTTGTGTCGTAGTTCTCTTATATTTGATGCATTTCCCTCAGTTTTAGTTTGTAAACCAGATTTGTTTTTTTTCTCTATCGATTTATGAATTTCTAACAGCGGCATACTACTGTTGCCTTTATTTATTATGCATTATCGGTAGGGATGTGTGTAGTTCATTATCTCTATTCAAATTCGATCTTGTAGTCAACTTTTTTCGTTAACAGCTAGGAGGACACAATATCAATATTGTTTATTTATTTCGAGATTTTGAAGTGTATACTATAAGACATTTAGGAGAATTGATATTAAAGTCTCATTTGATGGGTAAATATCAGGATAAATATGTTTATATTTATATTAAACAAAACAGAATTAAGTTATTAACATGCAGTGAGTAACCGATTGACAGCAAACATTAAAAACAAGTCATTCTTTCCATTAAAATATGCAAAATTATACATTAAAGGCTGCACCTAAGGTATCAGAGGCGGATTTAAGGGGGGCAGGGGGCCCGCCCCCCCCTTTTTGGGGAAAAATTGGTTGCTTATACAGGGAATCACTGAAGCGTGACTGGAGCGGGCCCCCTCTTAGGTCAGTCAGTGGGCCCCCACTTATGAAAATGTCTGGATCCGCCACTGGGTATGGTAAATTTGTACAGTTTGAACTAGACTTTTCCTCTTCATCACACCATCAAAGTTCTGCCGCCTTTGTATCAATAGACATACAACTAGCACAAATTAACATACATTACATTGTATCCTTGTATGACATATAATTTGCACTTTATATACCATGATACTGTACTGTTAATGAGGTTATCACAAAACTTTATCAAACATCAATATTAAAAAATATTCACATTTTTTTTTCTTTCGTATCCGTTCATTGGTTGTTTCCAAGCTATCTTTCTCTTGATTGTAATTTCGAGTCATTGTAATTTATTATTCCTGATCATTCCTAATAAAGACAATATAACTTTTCAGTTTCATGTACAAGTAAATGAAACTTCACTATTGAGGTGGACATAATTAACTTTGAATTTGTTTTTAAACCTGAAAAGGAAAAATGAATTTGAGAGCCAATTTAGGGTAAAAAAAAATTTCCCCGAAGAAATCGCCTTCTCAACATAAAAGTTTGTTGTTGCATAAAGTAAGTGTTGAAATGCAGTATTTTCAGCACTGTGAAAGTGATATAATGTCAGTATTCTATTCATTGATGCAAGAAAATCTCATTTGTCCAAGAATTTTCTGCTTTATATCTATGTTTTATTGAATTGTATCCAAATACGCATGAAAAACAACCTGAAATAATATTATTATTAATATTTTTTTACCTTTTAGACAACCAAAACCATCAGCGTTAACAATGGAAAAAGGGCATTTGTGTTCAGTGCAAAGAACCAGTTTAGTTTTCCAGGACCTAAAGAAACCGGGAGTACAGTTGGTGGTCAGACAAGTTCATCGACCAGTACAAATCAACAACAAAGCCAATGGAAAAAACAACTTCCAGTTAATTATGAACCTGGAAAAACACAACAGCAGCAACAACAACAACAACAACAGATGCAGAATAGTCCTTCGCAGGAGCTTATTCAACAAAACCAACAAAAATTTCCCAACTCAATTAATCCGATGGTAGGTAACATAGTCAGGTCTTTATATTTGTATGATTGCATGTAATTATTGATAAAAGTGTGATATAAAAAATCTCTAAATATCTGAAGAGGAGAAAGCCAAACAAACTTTTAACTGATAGGTTACATTTGCCAACACTTGATATCTATACTAATAAAGGAAGATACCGATTTTTTTTATGAACAGCAACTCCTCTGAAACCATACGTTGGAAGTTTGAGCGTTAAGGAAGGTAATCCTAAATATGCCACTGATGCTTCCCCTTCCGACACAAAATACTTATAAAATGGTTTTTACATATGCAGGTATCTTTAAGCTCCTAAATGAATTTGTGCTGCTACACATTTTATGCCCTTCTAAGGTAGTATGAGGAAATAAACTTATTCGATCAAGCATCCGTTCTTGTGTACTGTAATAGGTAACTGATCAAGCACCCATTGTTATATACCGTATTAGGTTATTTGTTTAGCAAACATTCTCGTGTAACGTATTAGGTAATTGATCGAGCATCCTTTCTTGTGTACCGTATTATGTAATTGATCGAGCACCCTTCTTGTGTACTGTATTAGGTAATTGAGCGAACACCCCTTCTTGTGTACCGTATTAGGTAATTGATCGAGTACCCGTTCTTGTGTATCGTATTAGGTAATTGATCGAGCATCCGTTCTTGTGTACCGTATTATGTAATTGATCAAGCACCCCTTCTTGTGTACCGTATTAAGTAATTGATAGAGCAACTGTTCTCGTGTACCGTATTAGGTAATTGATCGAGCACCATTTCTTGTGTACCGTGTTAGGTAATTGATCGAGCAACCGTTCTTGTGTACCGTATTATGTGATTGATAGAACACCCTTCTTGTGTACCGTATTATGTAAATGATCGAGCACCCATTCTTGTGTACCGTATTAGGTAATTGATCTAGCACCCGTTCTTATGTACTGTATTATGTAATTGATCGAGCATCTGTTCTTGTGTACCGTATTATGTAATTGATCGAGCACCCCTTCTTGTGTTCTGTATTAGGTAATTGATCGAGCACCCGTTCTTGTGTATCGTATAAGGTTATTGATCGAGCAATCGTTCTTGTGTAATGTATTATATCATTGATCGAGCACCCATTCTTATGTACCGTATTATGTAATTGATCGAGCACCCGTTCTTGTGTACCGTATTATTTAATTGATCGAGCACCCGTCGTTCTTGTGTATCGTATTAGGTAATTGATCGAGCACCCGTTCTCGTGTACAATATTGTGTAATTCATCGATCACCCTTTCTTGTGTACCGTCTTGGGTTATTGATCGAGCACCTGTTCCTGTGTACCGTATTATGTTATTGATCGAGCACCAGTTCTTGTGTACCGTATTGTGTAATTGATCGAGCACCCGTTCTTGTGTACCGTGTTATGTTTTGATCGAGCACCCGTTCTCATGTACCGTATTGTGTAATTGATCGAGCACCCGTTCTTGTGTACCGTATTATGTTATTGATCGAGCACCCGTTCTCGTGTACAGTATTGTGTAATTGATCGAGCACCCGTTCTTGTGTACCGTATTGTGTAAATGGTCGATTAGATTATATATGATAGGGCCACAGACATGAATTTTTCTTTTGCAGTAATATAGTATTAAGTTCAACATTACATGAAGAGGGTTTACTTTGTAACATGCGTTTATAATTTCTACGTGTTCCTAATGCTTAAAAAGTGTTACATGTCTTTGAATATTTTTATCTTCTTTATCAATCTTTCGTTAAAAATATACTAAGTACTTTTATTATTTTAAAGTAACAAGGTTTCATTCATTTTCTTCATTAAACTGTGTGTCTTCGTTAAGTTATTCGATAAAAAAAAAACGATGTTAGTTGTATTTAAAGATTCATTGAATAACAAAGATTTTATTTTTGAAGAATTCACAAGGATTTCAAAGAAATCGCAATTTTGGAATGGGAATGAATAACCAGCAGATGAATCATCAAAATACATTCCAACAGCGACAACAACAGCAGCAGCAACTACAACAACAACAGCCACAACAACAACAACAGCAGCAGCAGCAGTATCAACAACAACAAAATTTCGGTCAGCAGCAACCAGGTCAACCTCAAATTAGTAATATGAACCAGGGTCAGCATTTTTTTCGACAACAGCCACAACAGCAACAGCAACAGCAACAGCAACAACAATTTAATCAGAATCATATGAATAACATTCCAAACGGACATAAGCCTTTTGGAAATTCCCAAAATAAAAAATTTAACCAATTCGGTAGTCAGCCTAGTGGAAATGGTGTTTCTGTACTTTCGCAGAGTAGACCTGCTAATGGCCCTCCTTATCAAAGAATGCAAGTCATGCCACAAAATCAGAATGGTTTTCAAAACAATCAACCACAAGGTCAAATGACTCAATACAATCCACAACAACAACCAGGAAATACAATGTTCAATCAAATGCCAACACATGGACAAATGACTGGACCGCAACATGGTCAAATGCCAATGCAAAACATGGGACAGGGTATGCAAATGCCCGGACCACAAGTGTCTGGTCCAATCCAAAGTCAGTCAGTTAATGTAATACCTGGACAAACTGGACCATCAGCGTCAACAGCAATGGGCCAGCAGCCAAATGTACAGGGACAAAAACCTTATATGGGCCCTGGACAACCCTTTCAATCAAACCCTAATCTGGCAGTAATCGATCATCCAGTCAAGCCAACAACAACACCAAAACCACCATCGTCGACAGTGGATGGGGAAGGACTGGTTTGTATGACCACTGCTGACTGTGAAGTTGGTTGTTGTTTTAATACCACAGGACAGTTGTTAGATACTACAACATATGGTGCTGGTGGTCCTCAGGAAGGACGAGGTATGTTATGCTGAGAAGCAGAAATATTTACATGCATGCATTTTTGTTTTTTTTATGTAATACTTGTGTTTCTGAACTACATGTAATGCATTCCAGTTTTGGCAGAAGGAATTCGACTACTAGTGTTGTGTTTATGATTCATTTCATTTACCACATGTACATTGAACACATACTTCCCATTTCTGATCAATTATGTTTTTTATGTAAACAGTTGTTGCCCGTTTTCAAACCAAGCTTACACAAATATCAAGATTTAAGCTGTTTCAAGTCGAAAAGACCTTCGTAGCTACGATTCAAAGTAGAGACAAATCAAAGGTTCATGTATTATCAAGTTGCAATTGACAAAGTAGGTGAAATTGTCTTTTAAATCACCAGAGAAACAAATTCTACCACCAAATTTCGTAGAATACGATATTACTCCAATCTCGACAGTTACATCTTAAAAATATTATAACAAGTGGCAAAAAAAATTGCATTTAAAATTTGAAAACTGACTCGAGTAGATAAATGTCGTATCACATTCGATGCAGGGGGAGAATCTAGACATAAATATTACATTCCTCAAACAAGCTTTCTGTGTCATTTGGTCTCTTGGGGAGAGTTTATTGTCGCATCTTCTTTTTCGAATATTTATAGAATAAATATATTAAAATTAATTGAAAAATGCACGCTTTATTTAGTAAACATGGTTTGATTTACGAATATTTAATGGTTTTATGTGTTTACTGTTTCTTTCTAGCATCCGGAAAATGTTTTATTAAATCTCCCGGACTTGGGGATGTTTGCGATGATTTATGTCCATGCACAATGGGTAAGTTAAAATCATTAAAGTTAACAACAAACAAAAAATATTGAGTGATTGGAAATTCCTCATGTCGAAACGTCATTTGTTACCTTTCAAAAAGTAAATCGTAGAAATATTCAAGTTAAGATTTTACTTTTTACAAGTAAAATACTGATAAGCGCTTATCATTTTCACGTCGAAACATCGGTGACATCTTCTCTTCATATCTTTTGTACCCCCCCCTTTTTCCGCCACAAAAAATGCAAAAAAGTCGAAATGTGTTGATCAGTTTTGATTAGCGATGTTGTCTGTAACCAACGTGTCCTTTCCACTAATATTGGTCGTAGTTATCGCTGTGTGGAATCCGGCTTTCGGAGGTGCAGGTTTTGTATTTAGTAAAGATAAAATTGCTTATGCGATTTTTTTTTTTTGATAATTATATGGAATAAAAAAAGGGCCACAGCAAAAAAGTAACATGTGTATTCAAATGATTTCTCAATTTCTCATTCAGATCAATTAAAAAATAAACATGAGCGGAAGGGGATTTTTTAGTAGAGGGGCGAAAAATACAAAAGGGACTGTCAAACTCATAGATCGAAAATAAAACTGACAACGCCAGCCCATGGCTAAAAAAGAAAAAGACAAATAATAGTACACAAGACACAACATAGAAAACTGACGACCAAGCAACACGAACCCCACCAAAACCTGGTGCTCCGGCTTAATAATGATTGATCTTTATATTGACACTGTGGAATTACTTTGTAGGTCTGAAATTGTTAAAAAAAAAAAAAACCAATTCAAATATTATCCTTGCATGTTAACATATAGAACCATAATTTTCAAGTTAGGTGATCGATTCATCCACTTTGGAGCCATCTTATCATCCTTTGCGTTTAAACCAAATCTCCATAATTAGGTTTATTCAAACGATTGCCCTCCCGGTTTGGCTTCCAAAAATGTGAAATCGAATTGGATATTTCTGATCTCTGATTATAACGCCCTAGCCGTGCGTTATATAATAAACGTTGTAATTTTGTTTACTTTTAAAACAGAATTTCTTTCAAGATACGAAATATATCAAGATTAAGATGACCTTTTCAATAGAAAAATGCGACTGATTAACCCCAGAAATTTCAGTTTTAACTTCTGGTAATTACATTCTTTCTCACTCAGGTCGTGCTACTATGAATCTCAGTATGATTGTGTTATATAGACACTATTAAAAGTTGATTTATGTATGCCTTCAACCCATATGGGTAAAAATGTGCATTTATTCAATAAATGTATTTTTTTATTTACTAGGTCACACATGTTACAGACGATATACTCCCAATTATCCTCAACCTGGAAAGGCACCACCACCTCCTATTGATCCAGAGACTGCACCTAAACCACAGAGAGCATGTCTACGAGCAGGTGTTGTCGATGCTGAACGATCAGCGTTTTGGCAGTGTTATTTTGATGTTGCCTGTTCTGGGCCCTTACCATAATTGACAAGACAATTTCTGTGTTGCATATTTACAAATTTGAATATTTAATGCTTTGTGGACAATCTTTTTGTTTATTAGATTGCAGACATTACACAGAAGTTACGATGTAACTGTTGAAGAATACATTATTCGTTTCGTTTATTCATTACATTTTAAATGTCTATGTTGTTTGCGGTATTTTTTCGTTTGACTGCAGTCTTTCATTTATTTTATGTATGAAATGAAGTACTATTGTTCTCAGACTGATGAAACATATGATAATATAAAAAATATGTTCAAGTCGAGTAAGCTTACCCCCTAATTACTTATTGTAGGGATCATTTAAAAAAAAAACATTTGCATGACTCCTTGTAACTTGTATGACATTGCTGTTAAAACAAAAATTACTGAATAGTACATCGACCGATATTAGAGTGTAGAATTGAATTATCATCAGTAATTTCAAGTCTTTAGATTTGCATTCAGTGAGTATTCTTTCATACGGTATAGTTTATTATCGTTTTGTGGATACGTGTGTATTCTGAAGGCTAGTATACCGCCATTTGATAATAAAGTGCTTTAAATTATTGTGTTTTTATGTAAGTGTTGTTGTTCAATTGATCGACAGTAGAAGGGAGACGTTTGACATCTCGTACACTACTTAAACATGCCTCATCTGCATGTGTCTAAGCTAGGACCCCACCAGTGACATGTTGTACGTCAGGTATAGACACTTGTTTATTATTTATGACTACATGTTTACCTCTAAATGTCTTTTTGATTATTTGTGTCAGGTTTAACATATATCTCCTCTTGCTATCATTAGAAAGAACATAAGTCAGACGAATCGACGCATTTTTATGTTGAACAATTACTAAGGTATTAAAGGAAGCCAATACATCGTGTCAATTGTTGTGATGTTCAACAGCAGCATTCAGTCTAGTCGTTGGTAAAGCGCCTCCATCTAGGATCTTATCTTTAGGAAAAGTTATAATCATGAAACTTCATGATTTACTTTTCTCAGTTTTGAGTATTTCAGTGCAGTGCTTACGTCAAGAACAACGATATCATTGTAAGTTGCATTGTCAGCAGGTGTATACACAAAATGCTTTCCTAGAGTATCTAACTTGCTTAGATATAGTTGTTGTTAAATAATTTCGTACAATTTTACTTCCGAATTTTGTGTAGACACAAAAGGAATAATCCAATGTTTTATCAGCTTTTTCTCTTCTATAACGAGATTTGCTGTAAGAGGGAAAAGGTAGATGGACTATCGCCATTTCTTGTTGTTAATTTTGTCATGTAAGTTCCTTTTGTAAAAAAGATCACGGACACTCAAGAAATAGACGTAATATTTTCAGTATCAATGTCGGCTGAAAAAGATGTATTTTGGGACATTTTGTAGACGCTAGAAAATATGTTAGTTCAATGTCATCAAAGTATGAAGGTATAGATCGGTAGCATAATGTTTCCTTATCCCATCCTATTATCAATCAGACCAATCTAACATGACTGTTACAAAAGTGTGAGGTTTGGCGATTTTTATGGGTCATCTCTTATTTTAGATAAAAAAAATTAACACAGAAATCAAGATCACTATCCGTGCGTAAAATGGTGTGATTTTACATGTTGTTTATTTCAAGGTGCTATACACCAGGCTGAAGCTAGCAAACAATATACTAGTTCTACCATATAAAATCAGTTACACCTATCTACTATAAAATTCCCTATTTTGAATAAAAACAAAAATAAAATTTATAGGTTTATTTTTAGCATGTATTGAAATTATTATTCACAAATTAATATAACTTGAGAATTTATCCACTTAAATCTACAGACTTTTTTCTCCATGGTAAAATGCTGGACCTTCTTCTAGACTTCCTTCTAATAACAAGTTCAAAGTCCAATCTTGAACTTTTATTACTCCCACTATAATACCTTGCTACCAATGTTATGAAGAAGAAGACAGATGCCACTAACAGTGTTGCAGCAGCACAGAAAAATGACATGTCGTAATTTCCAGTTGTATCTCGTATAAACCCTTCAACAATGAAAGTAATAAATATGTAAAAGTCAATTAATAAAAAGGAAATAGCCTATTCCAGATATTCATCAACCAATATGCAAGTCACAACATCGCTCCATCTTTCAATTTCTAACTCTCTTATATATGTAAGTGTACTTATTATGGGTATCTACACAAGCTACTTACTGAGATAATCCCTGTTTAGATGCAGTTCGTAATGCTCAGTCTTTAGTTTAATGTTGTTTGTCTGGTGTTTTTTTTTTTTTTTTTTTTTTTTTTTTGAGTATAGGCTAATTAACGCATTTAACTATGTTAAAATTATTTTGTTTATAGTCTATTGTTTATTGTCTCTTTAATGTTCAGTACCATTTTTTAAATATTTTTTTTGGCATATGGATTGTGAATAAAAAGGGATGTAAGAATACGACAATGAAATAGCAACCTCATAAAACATAAAACAAATTACATCAATCAGTCATCATACGGTCTTCGACAATAGATTGGTGTGATACAAAATGTTAATCTCTATCTCTCCCGTAGTCCGTAAACAAAACTTATTGGGATTGATAGTTCATATTGACAGATAGCATACAACTTAACTAATGGCATTTAAAAATGTCCTATCAGTAAACTTGAAGTATTAACCTTGAAAACTCTTACCTGATATAGGCCCAGCTGCGGCATTCATTACTCCAGAACATGTCATAGATATTCCAAGAGCAGCTGAATAATTTTCCTCTCCAGCAAGTTTGATAATAGAAATTCCAAGGACAGTAACCATTCCACCTAAACCAATACCATATAAACACGCAACAAGTAAAAATGATGTATAGGACGGAGGCACTAAAGGAAATATGGCAATTGCTATAGCACCAACTAATGCACTAAAAGCTGGAATCGATATTACACTTACATGAGGTATTTGCTTGAGAATACCCGGTACGAACCTAAATAGTGTACTAGTTACGTTCATATATAAATAAATACTAACAGCTTCACTTCTAGAGAGTCCGTTCAACTGATAGAAATCAATGAAAAATATCAGTACTGAATTGAATGCTGCCACAACCAAAGCTTGAGCAAAAATATAGCACATAAATAGTTTATTCCTAAATAGTTGTTTTAGAAGTTGACACATGTGTTTGTTGTCATTTTTGTCCTTGTCAATTGTTTCATAAATTCGGCGAATTTCAGATGCGCTAAATGACACACGTTTTAGACTTTTTGTGTCATTTATTAACAAATTACTAGTTTTTGCTATGCCATTTTCATCGGGTGAATTACAGTTTTTACAGATCGAATTTATAGATTTGGAAGATCGTTCGGAAACGACATCGCTAGGTTTGAGTTTTATTCTACTTGATGGTTTATGAAACAAACAAGCGTTTACAATCAAATGTAGCATCAATCCTCCAATAATCAGAAGAGTTCCTCGCCAGCCATACTCTTGTATAAGTTTTTCAAGTAGAATCGGTAAAACTGAAGCTCCAACACCTCCTCCGCTTGATATAAAGGCAAGAGCCATGAGCCTTTGTTTTCCTTCAAAATGTAAACCTACACTTGTAGATGCAGATATGTAGGACAAAGAAAATCCAATTCCTGTAATAAAAATATCAAAGTCTTGGAGAGAAATTTATTCACTTTAAGATGTTCAATAATATTATATAATTAAGAATAAGCTCTATTGTGTTTCTATGTAATGATCAGAAGTTTAATTATGAAATGTCAAACATTTTCTAACCAAGCCAAACAATGAAATCAACATGCAAACAAATAAGTTTTGCACTACATTTATTTTTGAAACTAACTATATCAATATCATTTGGGAGCCAGCATCATATGTAATTAACTATGTTTCTCAATTTTATAGATTTATAGAAATATTATTTTTGCATACCATAAATATGAGGGTTATAGTGACAAACATGCTTTGATAGTGAATGATAATCGCAGAAAACCAATTGCAATGCGTATCGTAACACCGACGCACTGGTTCACACATTGAATAAAACCATATACACTATTCCATTACAAGATAAAGGTGAGTACTTCCAATGTACATTTTGTGGATAGTCATTTTTTTTCCTTTCTGAATTTTTAAGATACCTTTTGTTAGCTATTATCGTGTGTTTCTCTGTCCTATATTTTCTCCCATTTATTTTTATTGTAGTCTTCCCATGTAATTTTGTCATTTTAATGTTATAAATAACATTACCATTAAAGCGGGAGGTTTGGCATGCCACACAACCATGTTCAACCCACCATTTTTTTTAAATGTAGGGAAATTGCCATTGTTATATTATAGTTCGTTTCTTTGTGTAGTACATTTTAATGTTGTGTTTCTGTTGTGTCGTGTTTCTCCTCTTATATTTGATGCGTTTCCCTCAGTTTTAGTTTGTAACCCGGATTTGTTTGGGTTTTTTTTTTCTCATTCGATTTATGAATTTCGAACAGCAGTATACTACTGTTGCCTTTATTAAGCAGAAATAAAAATGTTCAGACTTCCCTTTCTTTGACCTTTCAATATAACACCCCACAATTTGTAATAATCGAGAGTTGTGGTAGCAGCATATATTTATTACTTACCAGAGACAATCCCAACAAAGATAACGAGGAAGAAGATGGAAGTGGCAACAAACGAGATCGATAAACCTGCAGCGGCCAAGATACCACCTACTATACCACATCTAAAGGAACCATATTTTGTTACAATAATTCCTGAGATACAACCTGAAAATAAGAGGAGGCAAAGTCTGTTCATCAATTTATTTGATCATTTTGTGTACTTGCGAGGAACGAATAAGATTATTTATCCTACAAACAATTCCATGACTTTTTTTTCTAGATTTCGTGACAATATACGTATAAAACTTTTCCTTTCTGAAATAATAGAAATCAAATGATCAGAAATAACATTTCATGAAAACATCAACAATGAAAACGAGTAACTATTGGAATTCATGTTAACTTATCATTTGCAGTTATATAAAATATGATTATATACGACTTTAATCTCGGGTATTTCATGTACCTGTAATTTTTTAACATTTTACAATTCTACATTTTGAAAAGGGACCACCCGACTGCCATGCAAAATATATTTAGATAGATAGTACAAATCGTTGGCAATTATGTAATGTTTTATTAATTTAATATTTAGAATTTTTGTAGTCTTTAAAGACTATAGGGATCTTTTTTTAAATGATAACTCTTTCTGAACTTTTCGTTCCATTGTTTGTCTGTTTGTCCTTTTCATTTTAGCCATGGCAAAGTCAGTTTATTTTCGATTTATGAGTTTGACTGTCCCTCTGGTATCTTTCGTCCCTCTTTCGTTCCATATATAGCAACATTTTTGTAGCATCTGCACTGGCATATGAATTCGATTTTACTGTGTTTCTCGATGAATGCAGCTAAAAAATGTCACTAGTTTTCCTTGGAGCTAGATATGTTTGTTATTTAATTTTCTAAACTTCTTTCTCACAAAAAAAACCCAAATATTATATAAAAAACGACAACATATTTATATGTAAAGGTGGTTTTTGTGCCCTAGGTGTAGACAGTATACTTGTACTTATTATTCAAACTAACAATCCTTCAACTTAAACAATGTACCTCCAATTAAAAACAAACCAGTACACACAGACTGTACTAATGCTGTTTCTGAATTTGATTTGCCAAATTCTTGTAACCATTCTACATAAAGAACAGACATATTAAATGGAAATCCAGTAGCTATTCCTATAGTTGTGAATGCAGCTATTAGAACGATCCATTTTTTATGATTTTTGCCTCCCGGTGGTTTATCCGTAAACTGAATTGTGGCCTGCTCATTTCCATTGGATGGAAGTATAACTGACAAGTTTTGGTCTTGCGCTGCTTCCGCTAGAGACACATTATCAAAGTCACTCGTCAAATTGTTTTCACTAAGTTAGAAAAGAAAGTTATATTGTAATCAATGTATCATGTGACTACCCTTTAGTTTTTTTTTATTTAAATAAGCAGCTTTGGTTTTCTTTCAAATGATCTTTTAATAATTAAAAGCATTATGTATTTTCATGCAATTTATTAAAACATATTGCCATATACTTCATTTTCAAATAATCTATTTTAAAAATATTGTGACTTTCTTGTTATATACCTGAGTAATTGATATATACAATGAAAAGGTGAAAAACGGAACAAAACTAACTAATATATTTTCGACTCTGTAAAAGCTACCACAATTTCTGTGTGAACAATTCGAATAATTCATATGCATTAAAAAAAAAAAGTAAAAGAACACAAAAAAACGAACTCCAAGGAAAATTCTAAACTTTAGGTCCAAAAGCAAATGGCAAAATCAAAAACTCAAAAATATCAAACGAATGGACAACAACCGTCATATTCCAGACATGGAACAGGCATTTTCTTATGTAGAAAATGGTGGAATAATCTTGTTTTTATATGCAAATTCTAAAAGCGCAGATGTTTGGCTAGCCACAAGGTTAAACACACCATTTTGCTTTAAAATATCCTGTACCAAGTCAGGAATATGGCAGTCGCTATCTTATACTTCGTTTCTATGTATGTTGCTTTGTTGTTTGTATTTTTGTTGCACTTCTGTTTTCTCTTATTGCGTTGGTTTCCACTTAAGAATAAATCGATTCAGAGAAAACAAATCCGGTTTACAAATTAAATCAGAGAGAAACGCATCTTTATCGCAGTTATTGCTAAGTTCTCACTTAGACCAGCCTGCAGAACATGCTTTATTATGCCTTGTCAGTTCAGTATTATAAAAAACAAGTTTTACCTGTGATTACTTTTGTTGTTTTCCGTCGGACATCCAATCGTAAATATTTTCGGGACTACCACATTATCTATAGTATTTGAGATTTTATCGTTTTCTACATAAATACCACATTGTTCATGCTGTTTGATTTCAATAGATATTTCCATCTTTTGCCTAACCTCCTCCATAACATTTTTATTTAGTTCCATGACTTTGTCTTCATACTTCTGTATCACCATTTTGCTTCTATATAAGTATTTAAATCTACTGGTCAAACTATCGGATGTCGTGCTTGTACATTAATCAAACATAGATATATTATAACATACGTATATTCAGTAGACTTAAAGCACGTATATGTAATAGAAGAAAATATTTTGTAGTGGCCTTGAAATGCTTTTACTAACTGTAAACATCATCATTTTAATGTCATTAAGATTTTGTTTATCTCAGAATAATCGTTAATACTTCAACACAAACGTTTTGCAATTCAGTTTATTAGAATCAAATTCAAAACAGTGTGGCTGTTAATCAGGAATAACCTTTATGTTTTGATTTATATAATTGATATAAATCAAAACATCGTGTTATTTCTGATTAATTTTTCGAATTACTTTATTAAGGTGTTGAGAACCTTTGGTGACCCCATAGTTTAAGTGTCTTTAAAAAGTACATAGTGAGCAGTGGTCGTTACATACGAACGTTCACCTAAATTGTCCCAGTCGATGGATGAATTTAATGTGTCAATCAATGGCCACAGCCACACTGTTTTGAATTTCATTCTATATATAAATATATGTTGGTTCTCATGTCCTAAAATATTTTATGCATTGGCTTCAACAACATTATTCGTTTTCGATCAGTTTGAACATGGACATTTCATAAACATGTGTCGTGTCGTGTTCTCGGATATCAGTATCAACGCTTGATAGACACAGTTCGGAATTGCTGCTCGTTGCATGTTAGCCTTAGAAGGTTTCTAGCCTCATACTGCGTTTAATATACTGACTTGGTTCAAAAAGATCGGAATCGCTACTTTATCGTGTCAGCCTTAAAGAGTCCTATCCTCATACTGTGCTATACTGGCTTGTTCAAAGCGGTCGGAACAGTTATCAAAGGTACCAGGATTATAATTTAGTACGCCAGACGCGCGTTTCGTCTACATAAGACTCATCAGTGACGCTCATATCAAAATATTTATAAAGCCAAACAAGTACGAAGTTGAAGAGCATTGAGGATCCAAAATTCCAAAAAGTTGTGCCAAATACGGCTAAGGTAATTTATGCCTGGGATAAGAAAATCCTTAAGTTTTTCGAAAAATTCAAAGTTTTGTAAACAGGAAATTCATAAAAATGACCACATTATTGATATTCATGTCAACACCGAAGTGTTGACTACTGGGCAGGTGATACCCTTGGGGACGAAACGTCCACAAGCAGTGGCATCGACCCAGTGGTGTAAACAGTTATCAAAGGTACCAGGATTATAATGTAGTACGCCAGACGCTTGTTTCGTCTACATAAGACTAATCAGTGACGCTCATATCAAAAAATTTATAAAGCCAAACAAGTACGAAGTTGAAGAGCATTGAGGATCCAAAATTCCAAAAAGTTGTGCCAAATACGGCTAAGGTAATCTATGCCTGGGATAAGAAAATCCTTAGTTTGTCGAAAAATTCAAAGTTTTGTAAACAGGAAATTCATAAAAATGACCACATCTAATCCACCTTAAAGGGTTCTATCCTCATCCTGCGTTATACTGGCTAGTTCAAAACGATCGGGAACCGATGCTCATAGCATATTTCCCTTAAAAGGTTGCATCCGCATACGGGCTTGATTGAAAACGATTGGAAATGCTACTCGGAACTGCTTCTTGTAACGCTATAGCATCGAAGGTTTCATCTGCATACTGCGTTTATTGGCTTGATTGGAAAGAATATGATCTTGTTCAAATTCGATGTTGATAACTTATTGATTTGCACTAAACAAAAGTTAGCCTAAGACGATTTTTTATCAGGCAATAATTGGTTCGTATGTTCTTAAATGTGTTTTATATTTTTTTTCTGGAGCATAGCTGATGACTGCTTTGCCAACAACGTGTGTAGTGCGTGCAGGAATTAGTATTATACGTTTATCATGATGTCATTTTGGAAAACTATATAGTATTCTGTTACCCAACTATCTTTAAATCACAATTTATATAACATTATGTACTACTCGAGCATCAGTGAAACCTCCTAATTTAAAAGTGGTGCAAAAAAAACTGCTTAAGATCAGCTAGTTTTCTACATAAATACCACATTGTTCATGCTGTTTGATTTCAATAGATATTTCCATCTTTTGCCTAACCTCCTCCATAACATTTTTATTTAGTTCCATGACTTTGTCTTCATACTTCTGTATCACCATTTTGCTTCTATATAAGTATTTAAATCTACTGGTCAAACTATCGGATGTCGTGATTGTACATTAATCAAACATAGATATATTATAACATACGTATATTCAGTAGACAAAGGTTCTCAACACCTTAATAAATTAAAAAATACAATGTCATAAATACAGTCAATCTCATATCTTTATGTACACATAAACAATAACAGTGTAGGTCGGTTGATAACTCAACTTCAAAATAAACAACTTCAATTTACACACTTTACAATTCAATTTCTATGTATGCAATAATATTCCAGCAGCAATTGCATATTAATCATAAATATCCCAGTTTATACGATGTTTCAGGGCTTGTATTTTTTATAAGAAATTAAATATTTTTTTTCTTGAAAGATGGTTATGGCTAACGAGTCATGTCTGAAATTATTACGTACGCCCTCATGATTTGGGTGACCGTGATTAGGTAGACCATGATTTGTTTGATTTGTGTTACATTTGACACATTTGATCATAGACATGTATACATATGTATTCTCCTTTTGAATTGGTTATAGGTATTCCTATGTGCACAAATTGCTTCCCTTTAATAGCAGACTTGTTCCTGTACTATTATAAATAAAAGTTTATGACCAAACTCCGTAAAGACCAACCTAAGTTGCATTTTAAAATTGATAAGTTCAACAACACTTAGTTATTGTTATCTTGATGATATTTTTTCGTTAATAATGTCGTTCATTATTTTGTACAGAATTAAGTCGTTATTTTTCTTGTTTGAATTGTTTTACATTTGTCATTGTGGGGCCTTTTATAGCGGAATATGCGGTATGTGCTTTTCTTATTGTTGACAGCCGTACAGTGACCTGCCGTTATAAATTGCTGTGTCATTTGGTCTCTTAAAGAGAGTTGTTTCAATGACAATCAACCCACATCTTCTTATTTTATGTTAGAGCCTGTCACGACAAAGTCTTTTATTTGAATAAAATATTGCAATTATCTTTAATTGAATATTTCAATTGAAAAAAAAACTGAGTATGATATAAGTGTATGTCCATGAAACAAATTCCGATAAATTATCAACATTGTTTAATTGCTGTTCTTCATCTTGGCGTTTACTCAAAGGTCCTTAAGAATAAACAAAGTACATCACACCTTACCGCCATGTTTTAAATTCATTAAATGATAAGAATAGTACACATTCTTTGCAGTATCAAAAGGGTAGACACCAATACTTACTATATCAATCTAACTAAACCTTCCCACAATTTCATCAGTTGTCCAGCAAAAGACTATTGTCAATGCAACTTGAGACAAATATAAAGGATGTCGAGATGTTAAATGGAAGAGGAATGAGTTCTCAACGAGAAAGGGCTGAACTATCAGAAAACTACTTTAACCCACAACATTTTTATGTCGTGTCTTTTTGTTTTTGGAGAGTTTGGTCCTGATGGCATATCTTTGATTGTTAAGTTTATTTCAGATCCCGGATAATCTAGAGCATGTCATATTGTATAAACATCTGTCTGTTGCTGAAACCTGATTAGTGCTGCTAGGTATTTTTATTATTGGTGTCATATAATTGCTGTCTTATTGAGGTGATAATACTTTTTATTCGATCACATATAATCATTTTGGGACAAAAACTTATTATGGGGCAAACATTATTTTTCTATTTTCAATTTTAACTTTTTGTTTACTTTTTCGTTTATACATTTATTTAGGCAATTTAAGCGTAAAAAAAACCTTTAAGTCAAGGTTTAATACATTGTAGTCTAAGTCAATAGGGACGAGCTGTATATAATTATATATATTAATATATTAGATGTGCCAAAAAAGTCGATGATAAGTTGTAGTAATGCATCTCTGTAGAATAGTTATCAAAGGTACCAGGATTATAATTTAGTACGCCAGACGTGCGTTTCGTCTACATAAGAATATTTATAAAGCCGAACAAGTATAAAGTTGAAGAGCATCGAGGAATCAAAATTCCAAAAAAATGTACCAAATACGGCTAAGGTAATCTATGCCTGGGATAAGAAAATTCTTAGTTTTTCGAAAAATTCAAAGTTTTGTAAACAGGAAATTTATGAAAATGCCCATATTATTGATATTCATGTCAACACCAACGTGTTGACTACTGGGCTGGTGATACCCTCGGGGACGAACCGTCCACCAGCAGTGGCATCGACCCAGTGGTGTATATAGTTATCAAAGGTACCAGGATTATAATTTAGTACGCCAGACGCGCGTTTCGTCTACATAACACTCACAAAGCAAGAAGACAAAAGATGCATCACAATAGACAAGTAATTATTCATTAAGCTATGCTTATTTTTGTTTTAACCAATCAGACAAAATCTTTATTTTATTTTTTTTTCGATTTGCTTTTAAACGTGACAGTAGCAAAAAGACACTTCTTTGACAAGTCCAAAATTGATTTGAATAGATCTAGATTCTGATCGATAAATCCTGTCCTTCAGTAAATGTTCAGGCAGAGGACTGTATAATTGGTACTATTCATTTAATACTCTTGCTGTGAATTAAGATCCACTATGTCTATTTTGAAAATGCTCAGTAAAAGTAACTAAGCATTAAATTTTGACGTGTCTGAAAAGTGATTAAAGATTAAAAGCAAATATTTGTAAATTCACTTTTACTTTTTATAAAGTTATACTTTTTGAGAATTTTCAGATTAAAATCAAAAGTTTCTTATCAGACTCAATGAATTCACAATTGTTTCTATAAGTAAGTATAGAATATAACTTACCAAGAAGAATTGCACAAACCGTTACTGAGTGACTCACTCAAGAAAAAGTCGGTTCTATTCTTGGTAAATTAAGATAAAAATTATAATCCTGTGCGGTTTCAACTAGACAACGTATGTTTCAGATAAGGTTTATCATCGTTAGGTCGACTTAAAAGATATTTATATTGAGCATAAACAACATTAATTTTTCGTGTTGCTATTTTTTTTTTATTATTTCTACAACGCTTCAACTAATTAAGAAACATTCAGACTGATCAAGTAATTCAAACTTATATCAGGAGGCACTGCATACATATATCAGACAGCATGTATATTATTTCTATCTAATGATATCCACTGATTGCTTCTTCCATGGCAGACTGCTTAATCTTCTCCATGATTTTTGTCTAATGACAATTTCAAAGTTGAGTTCAGATGATTTGTGTCGATTTGCAAAGAATCTAATAAACATAATAGTGACGAAAACGATACAGGCAACAAATGCGGTTGCAGCTGAACAAAAAAATGACATATCATAATTTCCAGTTGAATCTCTGATTAATCCTACAAAAAACATTTTATTGAGCATTAGATCCAAAACGTAAAAAATCATATTTTATATAGATAAAAGACTATATTTTAAGAACGACTATAAAATTGATCCTTGTCCAATTTTCTTACAAAAGATAATACAAATCAAACTATACAGACATGCAGTTCTAATTAAGAAAATGTATGTGAGAATTAATGGACAAGATACCCTCTGGTACAAGTCGTCCTCTATTCGGATCCTTTACCAATTATATTTGTTTGTTTTGTTCATACATCGTTGTCAATAAAAATACAATTTAATGCGACTGTGAGAGGTTTAGCTAGCTATAACACCAGATGTTAATCACCATTTTCTACATTCGAAAATGTCTGGTCCAAATCAGGAATATGACAGTTATTATCCATTCGTTTGCTGTGTTTGAACTTTTGGTTTGCCGTTTGCTTGGGGACTATACGTTTCAAATTTTCCTCAGATTTCGGTATTTTTTTTTTTATTTTCATTTTTTTACTACACTTTTATCCAGTAAACATAATGCATGAAATTTCATTTTGCTTGCAAATTACTGATAAATTGATTTCCTACAAAACTCCACCAATTAATGACTATGATACTTATATTTTCGTGTAACTTAAACACCAATGATAATTTTGCTTTATATTGTTTGACTTTCTTTTATGTTTTGTTTAACCTGTCTAATGTGTACGCATGGAATGAAGAAAAAAATATCAGAAATCGATTTTAAAAAATAATTGAAACAAACCAGATACAGGTCCAGCAACTGCATTCAGTATCCCTGAAAATGTCATAGATATTCCAAGTGCAACAGAATAATTCTCTTGTCCAGCTAGTTTTACAATCGATATTCCAAGGACTGCAAACATTCCACCTCTGCCGCAGCCGTACATAAATGCAACGAGCAAATTTGCAATATACGATGAGCCAACCAATGGAAACAAGGCCATTGATGACGCACCCAATAAAGCACAAAATACTGGAATTGCTATTACACTCACGTGCGGTATTTGCTTAAGCAGACCTGTTACAAACCTAAACACAATACTCATTACATTCATGTAAAAATATATACTGACAGCATCTGATCTAGTCATACCTTTGAACTTAAAGAAGTCAATGTAAAATATCATTATAGAATTATATGCCGCCATACACATCGCTTGTGCAAAAATGTAAGAAATAAATAATTTATTTTTTAATAAACCTGTCAAAATATCAAACATGCCCTTTCTTTTAGAATTATCGCCTTCCTTATGCATTCGTCGTATTTCTGATGTACTGATTGATGCACACTTTGAACTTGGAGTTGCATCTGTAGCCCCTTGAGGTCGACTTTTATTCTCATTAGCAACTAAACTGTCGTTATTAGAAACATAAGATACCGAGGATTTTCCATGAGATACATCACTAATTCTGCGTCTTATCTGAAATGATGGCTTCGTAAATAGGCACGCATTAGCTACTAAATTAGTGGTTATTCCCCCTAAAACCAACAGAGCACCCCTCCAACTATATTTTCCAATAAATTCTTCTAGTAGTATTGGTACAATGGCAGCTCCAACTCCTCCACCTGTTGAAACTAGGGCTAGTGCCATAAGTCTTTGCTTCCCATCAAAATACAACCCAACACTTGTTGATGCTGATATGAATGATAAAGACAGTCCAAATCCTGGAAAAAAATAGTGAGTTAAAATGTGTTTTAAGAAATATAATAATGCGTTGGGAAATATGATTAAAAAAATAAAGTTTTCCCGGCTGAAAATTGATAATGTGTAAAAAAAAAAGTAAATTTCAAAGGTACATGCTGAAAGATACCAATGAAACATTAAACTCAAGTCGAAAATAAACTGACATCGGATATCTTAAAAATGAAACTGTCCACGAAAGACAATAAGGAAAACTAAATTCTGACCAACACGAACCCACCAAAAACTAGTGGTGATCTCAGATGTTCTGGATGGGTGGTCGGATCCTGCTCCACATGTTGCACCTGTCGTGCTGCTTACGTGAGTGGAAACCGGCTGATAATTTTAAATCAGGTCAAATTCGGGGAAAAGTGGGACCGGATTGTAGAACATATCCGTCGTCATCTGTGGAACAGATTTTTCATAATGGTCAACCAACTCGTGTTGATGTCTGTAATATTTACGAAAGGCTTATTTCAACTTCACCACTTATAACTCTTGATTTGATACCGCCCTTGTAAGCAGCAAATTTCTATCAAGGAAACCCGATATTAAAAACAAGCCCCGAAATATCGTGTCAATTGGAAGATATAGAATTGGAAAGTTCAAAGTTGCAAAGCTTATTTCAACTTCACCACTTACGACTCTTGAATTACTAGTATCCTTTTACGCAGCATCTCTCTATCAAGTAATTCCGATATGAATCCTCGCTCAATATCTTATCAATTGGGAGTTATATATCCGTATAAGGCGCTGCCAGAATGTTTCAACATAGACATGGATAGTTCAAAGCGTAAATCATCTCCTGGCGCGTAGTTTTGTTTACAACCGACCCTCAATGACAATTTCTAGATGTAAGTCAAGATATGAAACAGATTCTTTTATCTAGTTCGATAAGTGAGATACGTTCAACAAAGTCTATAAATTGTGAACAATTTAGTTAGAAAACATCATAGCGGAAAAGGATACTTCTAATTTCCTTTCCGTCTCCTTACGTTTCTGCGTATAGTCAGCCTCATATTAATAAAGGGGCAAGTCGTAAAAAAGCGGACCACAATTGGTATGCCGACTGTTTGTAGCTGAGTGCCTCCTCCAAACGTAACAAATATTTTGTTAGTCCAAAAATCAAGCATCTTGATAATGTCCGTTTAACAGAATGTTTTGCAGTGCAGTTTAAAGACCCAGCAATATAACGTTGTTTGTAAAGACACGTATGTAGTTTATGTAACCAATACAGTGGCAGAAGATCCTGTGTATTATCTTCGGTTTAGATTCCAAAAGGATCAAAGGACAGACCTATGCATGGAATTCCAGGATTTCTTCCTTCTTCCACCACCTATCAAATCTGACTGTCATAAAATAGCACACTAGACCTTTCAGATGCGTTAAACATCAATCAATCAATCAATCAATCCTGTCAGGTTCGTGTATCAAGCACAAATCAATTATAAAGATACATCTATGCTTTTGTAATTAGACATTCAATAATTCAAAAGTTTCGCCTATTTTTTCGGCTTTGTGCTTTCTACACCTTTCTATATCTGTTTCGAATCATTTCAGAAAAATAATAAGAAATGTTTTACTTTTCAATTGCAGTTAATTATCAACTAAACTCAGCAATTTCTGTCACACAGATCATTTACTGTACTTTCACCTTCATCATTTGTTTAAATAATCATTTAAGCTTTGTTTTTTAACCATTTAAGTTGAAGTGTTTAAAACAAAAACACGTAAAAATGTATGTGTAGAATAAAAAAAGATAGGTGCTCGCAAGTCAAAGTTGTACACATCATTCCAAACTCATCACGGTTAATTTCTGCCAATTCGAGTCAATATTAAGCAAGTTGCAGTTCAAATTTAGTCTCGATACATGGCGATCAAGAGGATTGACATTCAATGTTGATACTTGTCTTTAAATTGAGATTATGTCTTAACCTTTACATGACTTTTGATTTATATTTATAATCAAGTTTCGAACCCGTCTTAATCACATGTATCTTTTTAATATTTCCTCGGTGTTTTTGTATTCATGTATGTAAAATATGTTCTTCAAACGAAACAAGTCCACAATGACAAATTACCTGTTACAATTCCAACGGACAATACCAGGAAGTATAATGAAGTAGCAAAAAAGGAGATGGCTAATCCTGCGGCTGCTACTATACCGCCTGTTATTCCACATCTACACGGACCAAACTTTGTTACAATAATTCCATTGATAGATCCTGAAATGGTTAATTTTAAACTAATTATCAGTGTCAATAACTAAATTCGAAATGTATTTCATAATAAAAAGTTTTCATGTTTTATTTAAAAAAATGTACAAAAAAATAAATTAATCATGCACCACAAGTGCAATACAATGTTAAACAATTACTCCATAAAAAGGTCCTTGAATTTAATAATAATACACATGAAACATAAGTCTGTAAGCAAAACATAATCAGTTAGTTTTAAGAGTGCAGAATAGCGTTGGAAATATGCAACAAAACCTAAATTTAACCACCAAATTTCAGGAACATTGACGTCATTTTGCATACAGTTGAGACATTTGAAAAATCCTTTAATCATAAGTGTTGTTTTTCGCGCCAATAGTTGGATTTTGTGAGGTTTTTAAACATTACAGTCAATACTAACTATCATTGTAATGAAGATTTGTGAGTAATTCTGAATTAATTAATGTTTAGGTGTCATTACGATGAAATTATTCTTGGACAACGCACACAGAATTCAAAAAAGTCTTTTTCAATGAAAAAGTTCAATAAATAGTTTAAGTACCACATCAATTGTTGATGACTTGATTAAATAAATTAAAGAAATGGTAATTAAATTTAACTTTCAGTGATCTTGTGAATTTATGCAATAAGATCCTTAAGCATATATGATTAACACAAGTGATATGATAAATCTTACCTCCAAGGTTGAATATACCAGTACAAACTGACTGTACTAACGCTGTTTCTGAATTTGTTTTTTTAAATTCGTCTAACCATTCTACATACAGGACTGACATATTAAATGGAAGACCAGTAGCCATGGCAACTGACATGAATGCCATGATCAGCACCATCCATTTCTTCATTTTGTTGGCAGGTTCTGCTGAACGTTGTAAATACCCTTTATCTTTTGCTCTTTGTAAACGGGTAGTAGAAGACCTTTCCTTTTGGATTGGCAAATGATTTTTTGGACCTTCATTAATAGCCATAGTCTTTCTGCTGGATAATCAAATGCACTATTTACACATATTTTACTGAAATCATCAAGTTTACTAAATAGATAACCAATGTGTAAGGGCATTGTGTGTCCGTAATGTTTAAAATAAAACATCCTAACAATATTTGTGTTTTGGCTTAATATTGCTCAATATAGAGTACAGAGATCATACTTTTATTGTGTTTGTATTATTCGATTATTTGTGTTTTCTTTGAAAAGCAAATAAAATCGGTTTATGCAATTAGACATATTTTCTCATATATATGTTGATATGTTGTATTATATAAGTACAGTGAATATTTTTTATTCTGCATCACATGTTATATGAGTATTTGTATTTAGATTGGAACAAAAACGATTAAGGTTATTAGCAAAGAAGGTCAGTCTCTTCATGAAATTCCATCAACAAACAAACATTTCAAACAAAGAATCGTTTTGAATTTATATGTTGTAATAATTAAAATAAGAACACAACTCCACCTAATTTTAGTCAACTGATGGAAAAACATTCAAAACTATAAAATGTTACCTAAGACTTGTCAGTGTCTATTTACCATTGCCACTGAATCAGTGATATATCGTACACATAATTATATACATGCAAGACTAAAATTTTAAAGTACATATACAAATGTTCAAATGACAAAGCAATTATAGGCAACCATACAGCCTTCAAAAATGAGGGAAACTGTCCCAACATGAAAAGTATGCATTAATACAATTGAGAAGAGTAATGGCCTGATTCACAATTCCACTAATAAACAGGTCGGGAACATCTACCCTTCAAATAAACCAGACGCTCCACAGGGCGCAGCTTGATACTACAGCAGAGGTCGAACCCTGAACAGTGGGGGCAAGTATGGACACAACATTAAAGCCTGATACAGCTCTGAATTTGGATTGTGATTTGTTTTTGACAGGTTATTTATTTTTGTAATCTAAGAGGACAAATTATTCATTTTCTGCACTATTGAAGCAAGATTTTTCATTTTCATTACAGCAAGGGACTGATTATTCATTTTCACAACTGTATTTATGATATTCAAAAACATACAATTTTTAAATGATTTGTTTATTATAAACAACATATTTGTGTTTCCTTTAAATATTTATTTTGACATTTTTTTTTTTTTGCATGCCGAATGCTATAAATTTTATTTTGACATTTTGTTTTGCATGCTGAATTGATGTGCACACAACTGTGTGTTGGCGTATAGGGAGCTACGCGCCTGAATACAATTTAATTAAATATATTAAATAACTGGGAATCCTCCCCCTTTATAAGTAGAGACAATCCATAACCTACATCTCAGAAATATTAATCTTAAATTTATATAAATGAAAAGTAAGCTTCCATAAATAAAATTCAACAATGTTTCTTAAAATTAGTAAAAGTGGTTTATAGTCATACCCCAACATGTTGACCATAGATAGACAAACAATTCACTTGCATTCGATTCGCATTTGAACTATGTGTTTGTTAATGTAAACCGTTTCAAATGTGAATTAAACTAATTCAAATTAGGTGTGAACTCAGTATGATTGTCAGGTAGTTTCAAACTGAAAGATACTTTTAAGGGAAGGGAAAGAAACGGATAAAACCATGTGTGATACAAACACTGTTTATTCAAGTCAGAATCCTGGATCTCAATAGTACTTTCATAATGTAAAATAAAAACATGAATATGATAGTTAGATACAATACTACATGTATTTATTACGTATTAAATGACATATATTTTAGTGATTGGTAATTAGGAAAAATCTGAAATTCAGGTGTAAATTGAAACAAATAATATCACTGAATGCATTTTCTAGTCAAGTGACCAGCAAACATGGAAATCTACCTTTTGAATGAAAGGAGAACTCTTACATTGAAAATGAATGATGTAAATCTAGATTCTAATAATAGCCGAAGCGAGCTCACATTCACAACAGTTAAAGCATTGCTGAATTAGTGAACAAAGCATTTTTCTCATTAACTTGAAAATCCACCTATTAGAATGGATAAAACCCGAATTTTAAGACATAAGGTCCGAGACCACAATTATTTCGTAGTGCATTTCTTTTAGAACATAAATGAAAATAAAAAAAATCCAACCTGCGCTTTCTCAAAGAAACCTTTACAGTGTGTTGTACTACTCTTGGGAACAATTATATCAAAATTATAGAAAACTTCATCGGCTCTAATTCAAACTATGAACAATTTTATGTTTAGGGCGTCTTGATCTTTTGACAGCTTCTGAAGTGCTAATTTTAAACCTTTTTCAGCTGCACCAAATCACTACTTTCCTTTAAAATTCTGGACTCATTTTTTTACAGTGTAATTTGACCCCCCACCCCCGTACTTGCAATTTGAGGCATTAAACATGGATAAATAAATTTGGAAGGGGTATAAAAATTAATGGCAAGTAACTCACTGTCAACACTAGGGACTATATTTGTGAACAACGAAAATCAAGGAACGACAATTGTGGTCTCGGACCTAATAAATTATAAAATTCCTGATAAAAAGCGGTGCTGAGCATGCATGCATGTAATGTGCTTGAAACATATTCAAAGAATAAAGTTTTATAACTTCCTAATGTCATATCCAAAATTAATCAAAACCTAAAGAGGAGTTATCTTACTGTGTATTCCTATATTTTTCGTGGATGTCAGTTCTCTTGGATTGTTGAAAACTTGCATATTTATCGATATTTGATTTTGTGGTTTTAACAATCCAGACAGACACATAGCAATAAGGTGTTTAGGAAAACATGACCTAAAACCTCCTTCATATAAGACAAAAATACATGGGAACTCATACTGAATGGTCAAACGTGTTCAATACACCTTATCGCTAATCCCGGCTGACCTGGCCGCTTGAACTTTTGACGCATACAACTGTAGAGGGGTTGCTTCCCCTCAGTACAGGTAGAACATATAAAGCCAGTCTTAATCAACTGAGCTAGAGAATCGATTCTTTTGACTGTCACGCAGACAACCGGGGTCGAATTCCGGTGGTGACGATATGAATTTGTAGAGTAGATACGTGCTCTCCGGTTACATTTGGCGCCCGACTAAAAAATCCACGATGGTTATCTGGAGTATAGTCAGGGTTTGTGTTGGTAAGAGTCATATATGAAGATATGATGACTTTGTGGTGGGGGAATAGTGTAGCAGGGTTGCTTCCCCTCAGTACAGGTAGAACATATAAAGCCAGTCTTAATCAACTGAGCTAGAGAATCGATTCTTTGGCTCAGTGGGTTAACGCAATGACTTTCACGCAGACGACCGAGGTTCGAATCCCAGTGGTGACGATATGAATTTGTAGAGTAGATACATGCTCTGCGGTTACACAACAATCACTTTTCCATTGTGGCGTCAGATATTTTGTTTTATGACGTCAAAATTTTACAGGAACCTGTGTGATATCCAGTAATGGCGGACAAATAGCGATAAGGTGGATATGAAAATGGCAGTTAAGATGGTAAAATCACAAATCAGCCGTTACTGTAAATGGACTAAAAGTATGACTTTTGAGCAAATTTAAAGGGAAATGAAAGGGAAGGGGCCAAATAGTGTTCAAGGGGAGCAAATACCCTTTAATTTGGTAAGCAGGTTTCAAAAATAGAGGGAGAATTAGAGGGAAAGTTGAGTCATCTTTTTAGACTTCAGTTAAATAATGACTTATGAAGTTATGTAGACTTACCTTCTAATTCTAAAAAAAAACCCACACACACTACTCAGAACTATGACCAGAGACATATAATACAATTGTATTATGTCTCTGCTATGACCAGTGGCGGATCCAGAACTTTTCCTAAGGGGGGCCCGCTGACTGACCTAAGGGGGGGGGCGCTCCAGTTATGCTTCAGTGATTCCCTATATAATCAACCAAATTTTTCCCACGAAAGGGGGGGGGGCGGGCCCCCCTCCCCCTGGATCCGCCTATGATGACTATGTCTAATTCACTTTGACTACTGATATGCAAACCTAAAAACAGAAAAATATATCATAAAATAGTGATTGAAAGATTCATAACACTTTGAAAGGATAATTCAGACACGTGTTACACGAACCCATGTTTGTTAACAAATAATAATGTCACGTGATCGCGCAGACCTCACATGTTGCATCGCCCTTACAATCCACTAATACATAACCCATTATCATGCAAACATGCAACGTGAATGTGATTTGTTATCAAATAATACAGAAATAATGCATGTACAGTTTATGAAGAAATTAGTTCATCAAATAGATGCGATTTTCACTTTTGACACGAACAGGTCGGGTTGACATTTCTGTCATCGGGGATAATATTGAGATAAATTGGATAAAACTGACCGTCAAAAAGGTCTAGAGAAGCACATCAGTAGAACCTTAACATTAATAAGTAAAACTTACCAAAATTTCTCTAATTAATAAACTATATAACTGAAATTTCACAAAGATAACGGTAAATAATTTTGATGATGGTGATGATGCTGGTTAAATTGGCGCGAAATAATATTCTTACTCCTATTGCTTTACGTAAAAAAAAATGTATAGAATTGAATTTGACTAAAGTTGAGCATAAAAAAACGTGAATATGCAAAAGCCTGGTAATATATTAATGATAAAGTGTGTATAAATTTCCGTAAACGAATTTACCCGTATACATCACCAAGAATTACATTTGAGTGCAAGATCTTTATTTGTGAATCGGTTTATATAACCCCGGTTGAACTCAGGGTCGTTTTATAACGGAATTTTTTGCGTTGCTTTTAAATCATTGAGGCCATCTATTTTTATTACGGGTTTCCACATCTTTAAATCGGAATTATAGAAAAAATGGAATGTTGTTAGCAGAATCAAAACAGAAATGATGAACACTGCAACATTTTCAGCAAAACATAAATAGGATGGAGGATCTGTGTATTCACATTATTTGTAAAACTCTCCTTATTCCTGTGAAGAGTGTGCTTTACATCGAGGCTTTCTATGCTTATCATCGATGCCACAGTACTTCAACCAATCAGACAACGTTTATTTGGGGCATTCGACCTATTTTAACTCAGATTTTGGAATTTTTTAATCGAAATTATAGAAAAATGGAATGTTGTTAGTACATATAAAATAGAAAAAGATGAATACTATTAGCTAAAGCAAGTTTAGATGGGGTTCTGTGTATTTACATTGTTTGTACAACTCTCCTTACTGATGCCATATTTTGGAATTTCCGTGACCTAAATGGTTCGCGAAAATTAATATTTTTATATATAGTTTAGTAAATATCTAAAATAATTAATACCTTGTTATTATTGACAATTATTGACCTTGTTCCTCGAATATTCGATAGTAAATATTGTTGATTTTGTGGAATTTTCCTTCCAATGCTCTGTTTTTCATCCATTAATAAAAGTGTTGAATTACTGTAGTCTGAATATAAAGACTTTTTCCCGATGTAGTATAAGTTGACGTAATGTACATGAAAAATTGTTACGGGCTAAAATATAGGATATCGTGATAATGCATACACAAGTGCAAATATATTCAAATTTTACGTTTCGTTTTAGAGGACTAGTTTACCTCAATATCATCCAGTTGTAGAATGTAATTTGATGACTAGTGATATTAAATCATCTCCGACATGTATCAAATTCTAAGCCTGGTACCTTCGATAACTATTTACACCACTGAGTCGATGCCACTAGTTGATCTTTCATAGTTGATGCCACTTCTGGTGGACGTTTCGTCTCCGAGATTATCACAAGCCCAGTAGTCAGCACCTCGGTGTTGACATGAATATCAATTATATGGTAATTTTAATTAATTTCCTGTTGTCAAAACTTTAAATTTTTCAAAAAACTAAGGATTTTTTTATCCCAGGAATAGATTACCTTAGCTGTATTTCGCACAACTGTTTGGAATTTTGGGTCCTCAATGCTCTTTAACTTTGTACTTGTTTGGTTTCATAACTATTTTTATCTGAGCGTCACTGATGAGTCTTATGTAGACGAAACGCGCGTCTGGCGTATTAAATTATAATCCTGGTACTTTAGATAACAATCATAACTACTAGCATGTCGTAATGTTCTATTGTATTGTTAATTGGTGTATTTCTCTATCCTGAATGAGTTTTTTTTTCATTTATTTGTGTTGATGTCCTGTCATGTGATGTTGTCACTTAGTGTTATATTTAACATTGCCATGAAAGCGGAAGGTTTGATTAGCCATGAAACCAGGTTTAACCGACCATTTTTTTCTTAAAATGTCCTGTACCAAGTGAAGAAAATAGCAATTGTTATCTTATAGTTCGTTTATGTGTGTGTTGCATTGTCGTTTGTTTTTTTTTTTTGTTGCACTTTTTTTGTTCTTTAGTTGTTTTCCTCTTATATTTGACGTGTTTCCCTCAGTTTAAGTTTGTTACTCGGATTTGTATTCTCTCAATCGATTTATGACTTTTGAACAGCGGTATACTTACGTTGCCTTTATTTTGCACATCATATTATGACAAGTGCACATCCTATAACGTTAAATGCAAATCATATAATGAAAATGGTCAGACCAGGACAGTGTTGGCGTTCCTTAGGTATCAACAATTTGACGATTTTATGCATTAGTCGACCAAAAAGACAAATCAAAGTCACAAATAAGAAATGAGGGAATATCATCAACACCAAAGGGAGCGTGATTACATGTTCCAAAAGGGATATCGATTCTTGTGTATGCAACACCAAAGACTCAATACTCAGTCAAAATTTTGCAATTGGGAATAGTCAACATGGTCAAATTACAGATAAGACGCCTATTCTGGTATCTAAAAATCTAAGACTGATAGTACATGTCTTTGATGATTTTAAACACAGATAATTCGTAACGGGCTACCAATGATAACCGTAAAACTTGTGCACTGTCGATCTTAATTGCGCTACCTCATAATTCTGTTGTGACAAATTCACATGTGTCCGCAGCCTACACGTTTTAACGACGTTCGTTAAGTAAAAAGATTGAATTATTAAAACGCCGTATGATGAATCAGATGGTATGTTACAACTGATAAATACACCGTGTCTAAACCACACCGGCAAAATTTGTTCAGACTCGATGGTATCTAACATTCGGCACAATGACGGAACATTAATAGACAGAAGAAGGATAGGTTTCTCCTTATTTTCTTATTTTTATGATATCGAATAATATATATACATATACAACTATTTTCTATTGTGATATGCAATGTTTCCTACAACCGTTCTATATTAACGGAGAAATAAGTAAGATTGCACGTCAAAATGACGAATTGAGTGAACCTTGCCTCGAAATTGTTTAATTTCTCGTTAAATTGTTCACATTGTACGGAAAGAAAGGTACGGGAAGATAAATACTGACACGGAGATTGCAAAACTTTTCATTATGAACATCTCAATATTTGTATTTCTGAGTATGGAACGAAAGATATGGGTCATGTCAAAATGGAACTGACCGGTTTACCACCCGGTTTTGTCATAGATTTCACAATGCATAACCCGGTTTGGTCAAATAAAAAAAAATCATAATCGAATAACGTTATAATTGATAATTGAACTTCAGTGTTAAAAAGGACTTTTGTGACCGGGTCGTTGGAAAACAAGCTCTTTCACAGGACAATGGCTACAGATAATTATTTACATGATCAGTCTCAGATTCAAATAAATGCAAACACTAGAATTCCTACTCTTATAGAACACAAATAATTTTAATTTTACTTTGCATTCAAAAATTGTTAACAGCAAAATAGATAGAAATGAAGATTATAACACAAATTGATGTTAAAGCTCTCAAAAATGCGTTTTCTATATGAATTATGGAAAATATGTTTAAACTTGAAATAAGAGTTTACGGTCTTAAAAAATCGAAACACACAATTGATATGTGATTTTCTCGTACAATAGGATTGACACCTTTATAAGTAATCTAATCATTCTATGTATGTATTTTTTCTATTATCGTTAAAAATAAATCTTCTTAAGGATAAACGTTGATGATAAGACAAATGTATATATGCATGCATAATCGACATAGAAAATGAATGTTTATAGGAATTAAAGGATTACAACTATCGGGGGCGTGCAACCTATACGTCTTCTAGATTCGCCACTTATCATATAAAGTGTATACCGAATTCAAATATTGAAGAAATAAGAAAACAGGGACACCCGCGAAATCGGATTATCTGAGTTTGATTATGTTTATTATAAACATTCTCATTGATATTTTTAAACAAGCGAGACTAAGTGATTCGAATTCACAGCGTTTTGAACTATTTGTATAAAGCTGCATATGTCAAAAGTTAGAAGGTTTGACTGCAACATATACAAGAATGGAACATAGATCTAACGACTTTTTTTCCTATTTACCATATGTCCATTGCCCTTACCCTTGATCTCATTTCTATATTATTTTTCCTTCGGCCGCATGACGATTCATGTGACCGTGAACTTATTTCCTTCATTGATTGGTAAATGTTAAGGGTTTTGTTTTGTTGGTTTTAATAATTAGATTGTGTTCATGTCCGTCTGGCAGGATTCATTAGACCTCGACTTTAATGGTTCCATAAACAATCGGTTAAGTTTCTGTGAACATTTTTTTTCTATCTTACAGACCTTCATAATAAATTGAATTGCGATCATTTAAGCATTTGTGACATGTCAGTGCGTACACTTAAATATAAATAATATGTCTTATTTTTTCTATTGAAAAAAAAAACGCCAGTGAAGTTGTTTTCTATGTCCGATCAAGTTATCTGGTTCGTGAAAGTTGAAATTTTCAGTTGTTACACATTTTGTTTTTAAATTCAAGAACGGTGCAATTTTGTTTGGAATTCTTGGTTGTGTTTAGCTCACTTGATCCAACAGGAAAAGTTTTTTTTTCATCACTTGGCACCGGTCGAATGTCGTTTATTATCTTTCAATACATTTTTTTTCAAAATGTTGAGCTCTACCATTTGTCCATTTACTATAAAATTCTCACATTAGTTCTTAAAGGAGTTTTTACATTGCCCTTAAATGACGAATTTGAAAGTCTTTTTCTCAATTTCTTTCTATTATTTTTAAACATATAAAAGTCATATAGCAAAAATGACTTAGGTAGTCAAGAAGATATACAAATAAATCGACTTGGCCGATATCCTAATAAAACTTATTGACCTTTAATTGAGAGGGTTATTTTCGTTTCATTGCGTTTTTACATGCCCGTCACAATTTTCACAGGACGTATTATATATACATTCGTCGGCCGTCTGTCCATCCTTCCATCCGTCCGTTCCTCAATCTCTCAGTCATTCTGTCCGTTTGTCCGTCTATCTATCCGTCTATCCTTCTGTCCAGCGTAAACATGTCACACCGTAACTTGAGAACAGCTTATCTAGTTTTCATGAAACTTAAAGTTATTTCTTGAAAAGGTCAAACGATCTGTAAACCTTTTAGTGAAAATCAAATCTTTTTGAGTTACAGGACTTTGTAAGTAAAACAGGAGTGTGTTTTTTTTAACATGTCGAGCCATATCTCAAAAACGATATATCATTATTGCATCAAACTTTACACACTTCTTAGTAATATAAATCTTATACTTCTGCATACTTTTTGGTGATGTTTTAAATTTTGTTTATTAAGCGTTATTAAGGGTTTTTTTTTTGTAAAAAAGGGGGTCAATATATTGCGATGTATCTCAAAATCTATATAAAAAATATCATAATGTTAAAAAATAATAAGATATCAGTGTTTGCTATTGAGTATTTATATTCCATTTAAAATTAGTGTATTACTATAATTACCTATGTCCAGAAGTGCCCGTTTAAAATAAATTTAAACACGCCAAGTTTCCTTTACAATAAATATATATTTAAATTCTTTCGAAAGACAATGTTCAGATCACTGTCAACGTTGCTTTTCATAAATTGTTGGTTTTGAAAAAATATAAAAAACCGGGTGATATATATAGACGAAATTGGGGATTGCGTAGTACAACTATGCGTACAGCAATGACAAAACCGGTGTATTTTAATTTGGCATGACCCATTTCTTTCGTTCCATACACAGAAATACAAGTATTGAGATGCTCATAATGACTAGTTTTGCAATCTCCGTGTCAGTATCTATCTTCCCGTACCTTTCTTTCCGTACAATGTGAACAATTTAACGAGAAATTAAACAATTTCGAGACAAGGTTCACTCAATTCGTCATTTTGACATGCATTTTTACTTATTTCTCAGTTAATATAGAACGGTTGTAGAAAATATTGCATATCACAATAGAAAATAGTTGTATATGTATATATATTCTTCGATATCATAAAAAAATAAGAAAATAAGGAGAAACCTATCTTTCTTCTGTCTATTGATGTTCCGTCATTGTGCCGGATGTTAGATACCATCGAGTCCGATCAAATTTTGCCAGTGGGGTATAGGGAAAACGGTACTATTTATTCTGCCATAGGCGACAATATTAACATTTTCTTAATTTACCACTTTTTAAGATAAAAACCTGGACAAAACAATAATATTTGTGTTAGTACTTTATTATTCTGTTTTAAAAATTAAAGCCAAATTGTATCATGACCAAATTCCAACGGAGCTTGTTTATGTTATCCATGCCCACCGTCATTTTGCATCAAATTTATAAAATTTTGGAAGTCTTGTCCAATAATTCTCTAGAAAATATTCCAATAGGTTTCAAAATTTATATTGTAAATATACACACTACAGTTATTCATAGATAAATAAAAAAAAAATATATTGTACCCATACATCCAATCACAGTGCTCCTAATTTGACTTCCTTCACCTGCCTTGGGTACACAAAAGGCCAACCTAATGCTAGGAAAATTTAATACTACCGTTGCTGGGCTATTGTTAAAACCTTGGCTATGATAAATACTTGTATGTCCCCATTACTTAAAGAAACATATATCATTTTATGTCCCCACCCCTACATGCTGGTTTACCTCATTTTCTACTTCTTTCAGAAAAGCCTTAATAATCAACCTGTATCCAATCATATCTTATATTATTTAAAAAGAATGATAAATAGTCCCATTTAAACAGATAAAATGGACAGTTCCATTCAATTTGTATTCATTTTATCAAAAATTTACAACAAAGGCACAAATTCAAGATTTTTCATACTAATCTCCATTCCATGCTTTAGTATATGCCATATTGTGGTTAAAAATGTCAGAACTTGTTCTAAAATCCATTATTCTGTCTTGAGATGATGAAAACAAAGTTATTAGACACTTTAAACATTAAATATGCAAAATACTCAGCTGTAAAGTTGCCTTTGATGCCTGTATTAATCAATGAAAAAGCTGAATTATGTCCCTTGGGAGTATTAATTTCCAACAAAAGTCCTTTCAAACACTAGGAAATGAAAAATTATTTATGTCTGATATAATGAAAGAAAGAACAACAAAATGAAACGCTTTTGAAATATTTGCTGCATGAATTATCAAGAATATGAACAATTCCTTACACAGGAGAGTATATACATTCTATGTAAATTTAGCCTCAAGTGGGCCTCTGTTTTTCTTAGATGATTAATTCTAACACTGAAAATGCTTCTAGTGTGACCAAATATTGCCCAATTCCATAAACAGTACAAACTAAACCAGGCAATTTCCCATTTTAATAGATTATGTTTACAGATATACCCAAGTGATACATTGAGGGAATTATGCATCAAAAAAGGCAAACATTTCAGTAAAAAATATTTGTCGCGACTTGAATTCTGGTGTTTCCAATTGAAAAAATCATTGCGAAAGGTGAAATCAAATACAAAAAAACTATAATATGGTGCATTTTATACAATATAGTTAATATTGACATCATAGAATAAAGTTTTATATCATTACCAATCAATTTGACTTATCATGATGACTCAGCATTTTTCTCAACACAGTATTGTTCTCAGTGAAAAATTTCTATTCTTTGTGATAAAAATCAAATAAGCTAATCAAAAGCTTCAAAATAGTATAAAAGAATTGAAGATTGATGGACTTTCATTTCCCTTGCTATCTTCAGTATAGGGAAAACGGTACTATTTATTCTGCCATAGGCGACAATATTAACATTTTCGAAATTTAACACTTTTTAAGATAAAAACCTGGACAAAACAGTTATATGTTGTGTTAGTACTTCATTATTCTGTTTTAAAAATTTAAGCCAAATTGTATCATGACCAACTTCCAACGGAGCTTGTTTATGTCAACCATGCCCATCGTCAGTTTGCATCAGATTTATAAAATTTTGGAAGTCTTGTCCAATAATTCTCTAGAAAATATTTCAATAGGTTTCAAAATTTATATTGTAAATATACACACTGCAGCTATTCATAGATAAATAAAAAAAAATATATTGTACCCTTGCATCCAATCACAGCGCTCCTAATTTGACTTCCTTAACCTGCCTTGGGTACACAAAAGGCCAACCTAATGCTGGGAAAATTAAATACTACCGTTTTTCCTTTAGACACAAGTTGACAATTGGCAAGTTCAAATTATCACGTTCGTCATAGATTCTTCTTTGAAGTTCATCTGCGTCAATATATAGTGGAAGAGGGACATATTATCTGTCTAATGGATTGAAAGTGAAATAAATCCATGTTTCAATTGAGAACTAAACTCATCATATATACCAGGATTAAATTTTGTATTTACTCCAGACGATCATTCTGTTCTAATGTTGTCATCAAAGTTGCATTATCCTTCACAATAATATATCAGCATAATTTCTTAATCGTGTTTCTGATTATTTCTGTAGCATTATATCAGAAAATGAGATTGCAGTAACGAAGAGAACAATTGAAGTATAGAAAAATATGACATCATAATTACCGTGACGTCTTGAGTGTAGTCTGAACCAAAATAGTTGTGAAACCAATCATCATAGATACAAGGTTTCAATTTTTTTACGCTAGAAGCGTTCCATCAACAAAATACCTCGAATCAAACAATTTAAATAATCTAATTTAAGTACAAAACTGAACATCTTTGAGGACTTGAAATTCCAAAAGGTTTTGTCAAATTCAGTTTAGAAAAATTATTTATGGGGAAGAAAATTTAATGTATGTAAAAGATACCTTGTATTTGTTGATAAAAAAAAAAATAGAAACGGAAAGCATCCATATACTGGGAATTGCGTGTCATTTGTAAATCTTTTAAAACAATATGTGCGCATTGCTTTGAGATAACTGATTGTTGGATAACAAACTATATGTGTCAGAAGAAAGAAATAAATTTGTTTGTATAATAAATTTAGTAAACTCTAATGAACAGTTCCTCGTCATAAATGAGTTCGCAAAATGATGACGTCTTTGACTTCCATGGAACTAATGTATGAATAAATTCGTCTTTGTAACTTTCTTTCTATCGATTACAATTGTGTTTGGTACCCTTTTATACTGATACTACAATTTTCCTACAGGTGTTGGTATATTTGGATAATTCGCCTTAAGTATTAAAAAAATGTGTTTAGGCAACACAGAACGTCATGGAAAGGCACTTATCAAGGAGCTAAAACACTTCATCGTTAATATGTCAGAAGGTGGGTTTTAGAGTTACATACTATCGTAAAGTGGTTTTACTTAAACTGCATATGTAATAAGAAAGACGTCTAAACTGTATAAATTAGTATTGATGACTGAGTAAGATAACGTCATAAGAACACGACGTGGATATACAATTAAGCCGCGTTACGTTAACGTTCTCTTCTGTGCGTGATTTCCAACATTCTCCGGCCCACGAAAAGTGAAAATATAAAACTTGTTAAATTATTAAAGTCTCTTTGTTAAAATAATTAAATGAAATTAACTTTAAAGTCCATCATAAATTAAAACTTTTACCACAGTTCATAATATAGTGTCACTTTGAATTAACGTTCGATTTTCTGTTCAAGTTCTCCCTGTAGTCCAAGTCCTGATTCGTTCTACTGCTACACGTTTTGCCTTGCGATCTTTCGGTGTGTTCAAATCATTGTCCTGTTACGCTGTGCCAAATATATTGAATACTTATTTCCGAAGGGTAAAGTTTCTTTATTGGCCTTGATGTTATTCCGTTTTTCGTCCTCAACATAACTGACCGTATGAGTCCATCTTGTCCAAAAACAAGTTCTTTTATAATAGCTAGTTGCCAATTAATCCTGGGAGTTTCATCGTATATTTGAACAATATCACTAACTTTGATATCCTGTTCATTATTACCGTTGATGCGATGAAATTCACGTAAAGCGGTTAAATATTCCTTCTTCCATCTACACCAGAAATGCTAAATTGTCTGGCATTGCACTGTATAAAGTTTGTTGGAAGAAGAATGCGTAACGTCCTGTACAAGGTTCTCATCTACGTGTTGGTTGCTAGGATACGGTAATGATACGATTTTCCTTCCATATAATAAATGAAATGGAGTCAGTGGGTCCTCGTTTATCGGATCTGTAGATATGTATGTCAACGGACGGTCATTTAGAATTGCCTCTACTTCTATTACTGTAGTATTAAGTACATCTAAACTCACATAAGATCGTCCTAAAACTTTCTTGATACAATTTTTTGTTAGTCCAATGAGTCTTTCCCAGAAACCGCCATACCAAGGCGCTCTCTTCGGTATGAACTTCCACTCTGTCCCTTGACTATTCAATGTTGCTTGAAGTGTTGGTGATGAAGTTAGCTTTTCAATTTCTTTCGCTGATGCTACGTATGTTGTCGCATTGTCGGATAACATAATTTTTAGTAGTGATTTCCTACTTGAGAATCTACAGAAAGCTAAAATAAACTGTTCTTCTGTTAAATCTGTAACTAATTCTAAGTGTACAGCTCTGGTTCTAGCGCACGTAAAAAGACATATGTATGCCTTACTGTCTTTTCCATTCTTATTCCTAACTTTTAACGCTCCAGTAAAATCTACACCAGTTACAGTAAAAGGAGGCGCTTCGCGCAGTCTGTCTTTTGGTAAAGGTGGTGCTTCTGGGGTACGATAATGTTGTCCTGTAACTTTTTTACATGTGACACATTTACGCAAAATAGTTTTCACGTTTTGACGAATTTGGGATATCCAGTAAGATTGTCTCAATAAGGTAACTGTGCCATTTATTCCTGAATGTAAGCTTCGCTTATGTGCATCTTGTATGATCAAATTTGTGAGTTTGTCATGTGCAGGTAGAAGTATCGGATATTTCGTCATATCGCTAATCGGTGCATTGTGTATTCTTCCCGCACAACGGACTAATTCATTGCCATTCTACTTAGTCCACAAGTTTTTTTCCGTTAATCCACGTTGGTCCTTTAAACCAGAGGTCGCTTTCGGCAAATTTATCAAAGTCTACTCCACGCGATAAAAGGTCAGCTGGATTTGAGTTCGTTGGGCAATATTTCCATTGGTATTTCTCCGTAAGTTTCTTGATCTCTTGTACTCTGTTTCTTGTGAAGACGTTAAGCGGTTTTGTGGTGTTCATCCACTGCAAGACAATTTGACTGTCAGTCCATAAAAATGCGGTAGAAAAATGTATATTTTTACCTATATAATCCAATAACCTTGCGCCAATTAATGCTCCCATTAACTCTAGCTTTGGTATTGTTATCTGTTTTAACGGAGCAACTCTGCTTTTTGCCATAACAAGCGAACTTTGTTTTTCTGTCACAATATATGCGCATGCTCCGTAAGCTTTAGCACTTGCATCAGTAAATATATGTAGGGTTGAGTTCGAAATATCTTCCTCTCCTTGAAGGTACATGCGGGATATTTCCAATTCTAGTGCCTTTTCTGTATTTTGAGCGATTTCTGTCCATTGTTTTGTAAATTCTGACGATAACGACTGGTCCCAAACTAGTCCATTCTTCCATAACTCCTAGATGTTTGTTTGAGTACATCTCGTTTTTTAACAGCTTTGGTTTTATTACCAAGTGTATCCTTTTTATACGCCCGTCAAAATTTTGACGGGACGTATTATGGTATACAAATGTCCGGTGTCCGTCCGTCTGTCTGTCCGTCTGTCCGTCTGTCCGTCGCACCGTCTGTCTGTCCGGCGTAAACATGTCGCACTGTAACTTGAGAACGACTTATCCAAATTTCATGAAACTTAATGTAGTTGTTTCTTATAATGGTCAAATGATTTGTATACTTTTTGGTGAAAATGAAATTTAAACTTTTTGAGTTACGGCACTTTGTCACTAAAACAGGGGTGTTTTTTTCACATGTCGCACCGTAAAAACGATTCTTGATTATTGCTTAAAACTTTACACACTTCTTAGTTATATTAATCTTAATATCTGTATACTTTTTGGTGATGATTCAAAATTTTATTTTTGAGTTATTGAGTATTTTGTAAAAAAGGGGGAGGGTTTTTTACATGTCGCGCTGTATCTCAAAAACGATTTATGATTATTGCTTAAAACTTTACACACTTCTTTGTTATATATATCTAAAGATCTGTATACTTTTTGATGATGATTCAAAATTTCATTTTTGAGTTATTGAGTATTTTGTAAAAAAAAAAAGGGGGAGGGTTTTTTTTACATGTTGTGCCGTATCTCAAAAACTATTTATGATTATTGCTTAAAACTTTAAACACTTCTTTGTTATATTAATCTAAAGATCTGTATATTTTTTAGTGATGACTCAAAATTTTATTTTTGAGTTATTGAGTATTTTGTAAAAAAGGGGATGTTTTTTTTTTACATGTCGCGCCGTATCTCAAAAACAATTTATGATTATTGCTTGAAACTGTACACACTTCTTTGTTATATTAATCTAAAGATATGTATACTTTTTGGTTTGATTCAAAATTTTATTTTAGTGATATTCAGAATTTTGTAAAAAAAACAGAGGGGGGGGTTCACATGTCCTGCCGTTTCTCAAAAACAATAAATGGTTATTGCTTAAAACTTTCTCAGAAACTATTGATGATTATTGCATAAAACTTCCACACAAGACGTCGGGCGTATCATGCCCTCATGGCGCAGCTGTTTATTAGCAAATGTAATTGTGTCTTGCTCAGCATTCTATTTTAATCCAAGTACCTTGATAATTTTGTCATTGTCCACAAAACTGTCTTTTCTTGCAAATTCCTGTAACATCTCACTATTTGAAGCCCATGATCTAAGAATAATCCTGCGTTGGCAAATAATGGTCGAGTCTGGTTGTATTAATTTATTAAATCGTTTTCTTCCGAAAAATTTGAAATAATGTTGTCGACGTATAGGTCATTTGTTAACCTCTTTGTCCAGGTGCACACATTGTCTTTCAAATGTTTCAGCAAAACAGCATTCAAAATAAAAGGAGAGCATGTTGCACCTAAAAGAACGGATTTAAAACGGTAAGTTACTAACTGTCCTGTTGGGCCTGTTGGGAAACGTTGCTGTACCAATAAAATCTTGTAACGTCTCTGTCCTTTTCTTCTAGTCCCACATTAAGAAACGCTTTCTCAATGTCTGTTGTTACTGCATATTTATTTAGACGAAATCTGAGAAGTATTGCAGCTATGTCGTTCAGATTTGGTGGAATGTCTAGTAAACAATCATTCAGTGAAGGGATATTAGGTGTTTCACGGCAACTGCAGTCGTACACTATTCTTATTGGGGTAGTAGCAGAATCCTTTTTCACCGGATGGTGTGGAATATAATGTACTTTTCTGTCTTGTGGAATTTTGTCGTCAACTTTTTCTATAAAGCCTCTTCTCTGTTGTTCTGCGATGATTTCTCCATATTTTGTTAACATGTTTGGATCTTTTCTTAATCTATTAACAACGTTTACTGTCCGTCGATATGCAATATTTCTATTCAATGGTAGTGTTGGGTGGTCCTCTTTCCATGGAAGTTTTGCAGCGTAGCGGTTGTCATGGTAACGGATCGAAATTTTTTTTCAAATTTTCGGTCCCAGTTGTTTCTATCTTCCAGAAATTTTCTAGATCAAACTCTTCTCGTTTGGTTGAAACAATTACATTCATCATTGATGCGTTTGTGTTCACTGAGTGGGTTCCTTTGAGAGGTCCTGAGAGTAGATATCCTAGTTTGGACCTTACTGCTGTAGGTCCCTCGCCTCTGATGTTCTCATCCTCAACTATGTTCCAATATTGGTCAGCTCTAATAAGTAATCCTATTTCAAATGATGCATCTTTATTTACGGCTTGAGCTATTCTTAAATGTTGTAAATACGGCATAGTTTTGGCAGTACGAATCAATGGTGTGGCTATTTTTGTTACAATTAAAACATCCACTGAAATGTGGTCGCCATAAATATTTTGTAACTTAACTGTTGCTGTATCTAGTTGTTGTACTCTGCTGTTCTTGTCAGTGTCTCCAAATCCCGATAATGCTATTGCCTCTCTTCCTGTTGGTCTCGTATCTAATGTATCTGCTACTTGCCTTGTTATAAACGACATTTGGGCGCCTTCGCCAAAAAGTATATTGGTGTCAATCTTTTGTCCTCTGTAGCTTAGCGGTGCCATTGTTGTCTCAGCTTCCTCCGCGTTGTGTTTGTACTGTGCATGTACTACTTGTAGTTGCAGTTTCTTTATCGTGGTCTTTGTTGCATAGGCTTATGTGGTGACGTCTTTTACATTTCTTGCAGTTTGATTTTGATTTACAATCTGCTACACTGTGTCGCCCTAAACAATTAAAGCATAGTCTTTCCTTTTTTACAATTGTCATGCGGTCGTTTGGATCCGTATATTTAGTACATTCTGACGAATAGTGGGGTTCCTTGCAGTATGCACAACTTTTGCTATGAGATTTCTGTGTTGCATTGGTTGAATTGTTTTTTGGCCAGATTTTACGTGATTTTGTATTTGTGTAGAACGTAGCTGTAGCGCTCGGACTCTCACCTGTTTCTGTACTTTTCCCAGACTCTAAAATGGCCAGCTCCTTAAAGATAGATCTCCTAAGATCACCGAGAAACCAATCTGATGAACCGTGCTCACGTGTTAAGTTTTTTCGTATTTCACCAGGCATTTTGTTAAGTATGACATATACTAATAACGAGCCATACGAGTCTTGGGCTTGTCCAAGAGATTCTAGTCCACGTATGTACGTTTCTGTTCTGTCATAGTAACTTCTTAGTTGTGAAAGCGTATTTTTTGGTGCGGGTATGTCTAATAGTGCCTGCATGTACGATTGGATTATCTTATGCTTTTGTCCGAATCTTTCATGTATGAGTTCGATAGCTTTGTTGTAGTTTGTGTGCGTAAGAGCAAATACGGCAATGGTATATGACGCTTCTCCTTCTAGTAATGATTTTAGGTAGTTAAACTTTTGAACTTCGGTTAGTGTGTTGTTGTTGTGAATTGCGGAATCAAAAGAATCCCAAAAGGATTGCCATTCAAGTACGTTTCCATCAAATGTAGGAAAATTCAATTTCGGTAGTTTATAAAAGTTGCTGCTATTGACGCTTGAATTTGAACGTAAAGGCGTGAAATTTAGGCCAGTATTTTGTGAGTCATCTCTTATGTTATATACGGGGCCATCATTTTGAATGGGTTGCAGTGTCTCATTGTGCGGCAAAAAACTTCTAGCGGCTGCATTTAAATTAGATGTTTGAACGTGGATAAATTTACGAATTTTGCGTATTTTCGTCTCTAAATTAAATTTATACTCATCTGTGTCAAGTATCTCTTGCTCTATATCCTCTTCTTGTACACTATCTAAAATGTTCTTATCCAAATCCTTCAGAATATCTTGCTTTTCCTTTAATGTATCCAAAATTGTTTCCAACTCGTCCTCTTCCGGTTTGTCTTCTGTTTCACTTCTCTCCTCAAATCTTCTTAAAATCCTAGAAACTGCGCTCCAGTGTCCCGCTCGTATAGATTTCAGTTTTGACTCATCTTCTTCTGGTCACAGTACCAATATCGTAAAGTGGTTTTACTAAAACTGCATATGTAATAAGAAAGACGTCTAAACTGTATGAATTTGTATTGATAACTGAAGTAAGATAACGTCATAAGAAGACGACGTTGGATATACAATAAAGCCGCGTTACGTTAACGTTCTCTTCTGTGCGTGATTTCCAACACATACAGTCTGATAGGGATATCTAGTTGAAATTAAATAAAGGAAATCGAACTCTTTATTAGAGAAGGTATAAATGATCAAGTTCATATATATGAATTGTTTACATCTGTTACTATGGGCTTTAAAAGTTTAATGCACCTTACATGTGCGTGTGTATAGTTAATTATAGAATATAAGCTTCGAGATATTTGTAAATTCTTAAAGTAAAGAAAACTTTCACAAAGCAGTCAATTTTGGTGATGCGCTACATGTGGATCTTTTTGTGCACGAGCATTAATTCTGCCGATTTTGTGCACAAGCATTAATTTTGCCGAAAAAAATCCACTAAATGATAAGAAAACATGGACTTTTTTAATGATAAATTTGCCCGCGGCGAGGGAGGGGAATGATAAAAATGGGCAATAATGACATCGAAAAGAGAAATTCGAGTACACCTTTTTTTTATGTACAGGCGTGTTTTGTTTTGGAAAAAAAATACTGCTGAGCAAGGACGTCTTTACATTTAAAAATAATAATAAAAAACGTACGTCATCAAATGTAAAACAAAACAAAACCTGACTTGTATGTATTTTTCAAAAATTTGTTTTGTAAATACGAAAAAGACCATTTTAAATGTATCAGTGTTATAAGTTTATAGTGCAGTTATCTCGATAAATATGAATGAAAGGATCATTGTATTTCGTACATTTATGTTTCAAATAAGATATTTGACTGTGTATAGTACGTGGGTATTTATTATGGTTCCATAAAACGGGGCTCGTATTATGTATGACTAAATTGTCTCGGGATCTTTTTCAGGCTGAATTCCGCTCAAGAAACCAGTTTGTCTGAAGGAAAATATTTTCGTAGCATAAACTTGATAGTTGTTATGTTTTATATGTATTTGTACCTTCTCGTAACTGGTTTGTAATGATATATGCAAAATAAAATCATTTAAATGCTTTAACACGGTAAACAATTTAACTTCTCTAATTTTTGTGCTATTTTCACATTTCCTGACCGGTGTGAGAAAAATATTTCTCCTCACTAGTGAAAAATCTGTTCTCGGCAAATGATTAGTCAAAATTTGATTATGACGTCAAAATGTTTTGTTTTCTTCTCAATTTTCCTATTGTGACGTCATGAAAAAAGGCGACCTTGCCTGATGACGTCGCATATAAAGAGCACAATTTTCTGAAAATCTTTGAAAAAGAACGATAAAAAGCATTAGAGAAGCAGATTCCGACACTATAACTCGTGTATTACGATATTTCTCCACTCTCGACAGTTAAATTTTATTATTTAAAGGGCTCGGCAAGCCTCGCGCTTTAAATAATAAAATTTAACTGTCTCGAGTGGAGAAATATCGTAATACACTTGTTGCAGTGTAAGAATCTATATTTACAGATGTGTTTTTATATAAAAGTAAAAAAATGAAAGAATTGAAAAAGGCTTGATTGTACAGAAATTTATCGTTGGTTGGTGACCTCTGGATGGGGTTTTTAAAAATTCATATATGATTGAAATGCTGTTTTGATGACGGATCAACACCAAATCATTTATTTACACATCAGTTTTCAAAAATGTTTAGGTCGGTTGTACAAGATGTTTACTGCAGGTTCACTGTAGTTTGAACTACGCCGTATTTTATGAAAGTTCGTTGAAAATAGTTTTATTTTTATTTTATCTAATCTTTATAAATCAAATAAATCAACACAAAACATATACATGATTTGTAAATATAAAAGTTAAACTCGAAACTGCCCCAGACTTTTGGTTGTCAATTGTTTTTGTATGGAGAAGTCTTATTATAGTTGCCATCTTTTACTTCAATTTGTTTTCAGTTAGTCACAACTGATCACTGGATATAGTGACAGACTTTCGTCTCCAGGGAACTAGGCTTGTTCTTCTTGATTTTTTTGTTATGATAAATTCAAAGTCAAATCTAGAACCTCTGTCATGAATATGGTAGTATCTGCAAACCATGGTTGCGAAAAACGAAACTGATGCTATAAATAAGACGACTGACAAACAAAGAAATGAGGTGTTGTAATTTCCTGATATATCACGAAGGTATCCTGGAATACAAAATTAAGTTCATATTTGTAAAAATGCAACCATTTAAAATCTGTTACATTTTGTGTCAATATTCAATCAAATTTAACATAATTTTTCTCTTGTTATGATAGCTTAATTTTATTTAAACACGTGTTGATAATATGTACTTGCCTAATCTATGGCTGGTAAATAAACAGTCTCCATAAATACTCAATGGTACAATTAGAACCGTTCTTTTTTGTTTTGTTTAGTAAGCCATATTTGTATATGCGTTTACTTGTTTTGTCAATACCACTGAAAGTCCATTTTCCGGCTCAGTACAAATACATTTTTCTACATATGGTAAGATTGGTAGGAGTTTCCATTGTCAATTGAATAACCGTTAAACTTTACTCAGTGTGTTCATATGTTACGTGAAATCTATATGAATTAAACCAATTAACAATTCTTTCAATTTAATTAAACCATTGTGGTGACGTCAACCTATTCATTTACCGTGGATTCTTTTTCTAGAATCAACGCTTCCTAAATCCGTCGCTGAAATGGACTCACCAAATTATATTCAATTGTGTTCTTTGTGTGTCTAATTTCATTAAGTTTGAATTGGCCAATTTACTGATTTCTGATCACTAATGGAATTATTTAAAAAACTTACCTTTAATTTTTGTAATTTCTATATGCACTGGGGTAAAGCTGATGACCGTAACTGCATTCACGGTCATCCCAAGATGTCGGATGAAAAATTAGGTCAGTTTCTGTATTGTCTGTTAAAGTGTTTCTATATCATTTTCTTTACAAATCATACATTGAAACGATGTAAATTTATAAAAGAATCACTCGGAAATCACTAATTACTTCTGAGAAATGTGCATGAAACGGGAAATTCGATTTGAAAAAATCGCCAAGATGACCGTAAATCACAATCGAGATGACCGTAACAGAATCAGCAATTCATAACAAGGGTGACCGTAACTGCTTTTAAGATGACCGTAATTTGTAAATGATGACCGTAACTTTTAAAGGATGACCCTCAATTCTAAGAAATATCCGTATTTATATAACTATCTTTTTGTATCAAATGATTAATCGTGTTGGTATACACATATTAATATGAGAGTTTTATCATTCCTATAGGTAGAAGAAAATAAGACGTGCTTCAAATGCAAAGATTACCATATGTATCTTTTTTTTTTACAATAGAGGGTTTAATTTTTAAAATGAATTTGCCAAAAGACATGCAAATGAACAGGCAGGGAAAACATGCTACAAAAAACGCGATAAAATGACACCTTACAAGCATAATGAAAAAAATGCGGTGCACAGCCTTCAACTGCATGCTCGACAAAAGATTTTTGTTTTGTTTCTGGGATTCCTTTTAATGACATATAATGAATACACATTTTTAAAAATGCCAAAAAATTGCATGTACACCCATTGATATTATATCGTCTTTCATTTTGTCGTGCAAATAAAATAACAGAAATATTTTGAAAATATCATTTGAATAAACTAGTGAATGTGAGCTCCAGCAAAGTAGATCCTTAAAATAGTATTGTACGAAAAGCGTATCACAAGGCGGAACGTTGTTAATTTGTATATATACAGAAATGTTATTCCTACAGTCAGGATTCTACTTCTTCAAAATTATCTCCCCATTACGCCAGTTCATGCTCACAATCGTAGAAATGGAAGCCATTGTAGGGATGACGCTCTGCCAATTTTGCTTTTGAAAACTGATAAATTTATCCACATAGCACCATTACGATCGATCGTTATATGTCAGTTATATTTTAAAAGACAAATGTATCTACTAGCTAATGAGCATTAGTTAATGATCTTGTCTGCATTGATTCAACTTAAAAATATTGTCTGTTCGGATGTCAGATGGAATTTTTGAAAATTCTTAAGCATTTAAAAAAAATCTAATTAAATATTTCGTGGAAGGGCAGACTAAACATTTTCAGTGGTTGAAGATTATAAACCCTAGTTATCACACACAAGAAAATCATATTTTTTCGAAGATATTCATTTTCATCATCCAAATTAAAAGACTGTCGTCAAGTACTTTTAGAAAAAAATAGCTATTCGAACACACCTACTCTGTTTTTGTGATTCATTAGATAGGTATCTCACTTGACCCATATATTTCATCTTTTCATACTGTCATTTTTTTACGTTATAAAGTCAACCTGTAGCTTTGATATATAATAATGATAGAATCTGTAGCGAGATGCTATATAAAATACTCTTGCTTTATACGTTTTAAAGACAAGACAAAATATACACCCTAAACATGCCCTAACATAAAAAGGTGCACTCGATTTTTCTCTTTTCGATACAATCGTTACCTGTTTTGGGGAATTTTTTCTTGATGCACATAATGGAAGGGCAGACACGAAAATTTCTGAACTAAAAGATTGATTTGTTCTCCGTCCGTGATAAAAAAAAATCGGAGGTTGTGCATTTTCTACATCCAACTTATAGATACTATATATAAAAAAGAAGATGTAGTATTATTGCCAATGAGACAACTATCCAGAAAAGACCAAAATGACACAAACATTAACAACTATAGGTAACCGTAAGGCCTTCAATAATGAGCAAAGCCCATACCGCATAGTCAGCTATAAAAGGCCCCGATAAGAACCATGTCGTCGACTTAATATCTTATTGTTTTGCATTACTATGTAATAGATACATTGAAAACTTATGCAAATGGTGTTTTTAAAATAAGAAAATTGTCGCTTTATTTGTTTCTATTAACTTTTTAAAATTTTGTTACTATATCAAACATTACAGTTAACATTTATCGCTTTCTCGATAAACACAGAGCTTCGATTCTTTTGTTCTATTTCAAAAGTGTTTCCACCTGCATATATCAAGACAAATTAAAATTTTAATCTGCTTCCTCTGGAACCATACACATGGGCTCGATTACCAAATATTCGTATGTATTATTAATGTTTTTAATGATCCATTTATTGGCATTATGTTTTTCTGGTCTGTGCGTACGTTCGTCCGTTCGTCTGTTTGTGTGTTCGTTTGTCCAGCTTCAAGTTAAATAAAATTGAAACTTAGTACGCATTTTCCCTATGGTATGATCTTTTTAATTCTAATGCCAAATTACAGTTTTATCCCATTTTCATAGTCCACTGAACATAGAAAATGATAGTGTAGATGAGGCATCCGTGTACTAGGGACACATTCATGTATCTTCAAATTTTCGTCGTATCGCTGTCAATTTGTGTTAAAATTTTAACGTCGATATCGATAAATATATTATATTTCGTTGTTTACGAGAAATATGCAATTTAATATCATTGTTATAAATCCTAAATATGGCCAATTATATTATAGTTTAAAAAAAAAATTTATGAAACATATTTATATCCGCTATTGAGATCGACAAACTCAACAAAAAAGCATTGAATACAATACGGATATTTCTTAAAATTGATGGTCATCCTATAAAAGTTACGGTCGTCCTATATAAATTACAGTCAGTCTTTACAAATTACGGTCATCCTTTACAAGTTACGGTCATCTTTTTACCAATCACGGTCATCCTTGTTTTATGTTACGGTCATCTTGAAAATATTTTGATTATGATTTACGGTCATCTTAACGATTTTTTCAAATCGAATTTCCCGTTTCATGAACATTTCTCGGAAGTAATTAGTGATTTTCGAGTGATTCTTTTATAAATTTACATCGTTTCAATGTATGATTTGTAAAGAAAATGATATAGAAACACTTTAACAGACAATACAGAAACTGACCTAATTTTTCATCCGACATCTTGGGATGACCGTGAATGCAGTTACGGTCATCAGCTTTACCCCAGTGTATATGCCTGCACTGGGAATCGAACCCGTCCATGAATTCTCTTAGGTGTCACCAACATCAACATATCGACAAAACCTCTCGGCTACTAATTGGTTACGATTTAAATGTCTAACTTATATATATAAATGAATATTTGATATAAATCGGTTCAACGGACACACATGGATTTTACCTTTATATATACAATAATATGCATTCGTAGTGTATGAGTTTGGTAGCCGCGAGGTTTCATGGTTTTGCTTAATGAGTTAGAACTTGGCGGTTTAGGTTCGAATCCTTGTATTTTTTTTGTTGTTGCCTCTATTCTCTAGTTTTCCTGTATTCGGTTTCTTGGTTTTTTTTTAGTTTAAATATTGTGGATATTTTGTTGAATAAAAGCGAGTTTCTGCGTTTATAATCGGATCATTGTTAGCTATTCCACATGTTTGAAATGAAAATGTTTACATTCTAGGTGTTCATTTTTGTTTAAAAATCAATATAGTATGATTTCATTTGTTTATTCGCAAATTTCTATGCTAGAAAATCGTGATATGCCTAGAATAAGACTTCTTGCTAGAAATTTCGGACACATGCTTTAAATATATGCTATACATATGTTTCTTGTCAAGTTGTTGTTCCCGGTTTTGACATATTCCCCATTTTCATTCTCAATCTTATTAGAAATAAGATAGAATATGTCACATTTAGTCAAAAATGTTCAGATGCCTGATAAATGAAAATCTTTAAGGGCAGACGTGGTGTGTTCCGGCGCGGGACGTTTGCGCGCTTTTTCATAGGACATTTGCGTTTATGTTTTTAGACACTTGCGCTTCAAATCATAGGACATTTGCGCTTTTTACATTGGACTCTTCCGCTTTTGCAATATTTGGTTTTTATGACTATCCTCCTCTTTTATACGGTCTTGGGACCCGCATGTTTGGCCTGGCAGAGTTAAAATCATATTTTTCTTTATGGTTAAAAGTTTAAAAATCATTTCATAGCACATTGGTATGTGCTTAAAAGTTACAAAAAAGACATAAAAACATCACTGGTAGACGACTATAGGTAAAAAGCACAAATGTCCGGTCAATTTAATACAGGTGAATCAAAATTAAAAGCGCAAATGTCCATAGTATTTGTAGCGCAAATGTCCTGTCGTTTTACGGGTAAAAAATCACAAACGTCCTGTGCCCGTGTGTTCAACATGTATTTGTATTGTTTTAACTATTTAATTGTAATATATTATTTGTTGCTATGCATCGTTTGTCACGATAACATGGTTATTTAAACTCACTAATACCTTCTAATTAAGAATAAGCTGTAATTTTGAATAGATATTATCACAATAGTTTAAGTTATAGATACAATGGATAAGCGTTAATTCATGAAAAACAAACCATTCGCCCTGCGGGCTCATGGTTTCTTTTTCAAGAATCAACGCTTATCCATTGTATCTATATCACAGAATAGCGACAAATTCAAACACATCATTGATCAATAATAATGAAAACAAACTTATAGGGAACTTTAAACAGTGTCGTTTATTTTCTAAGAGATTTCGAGCGTTTTATATTTTCGAAAAAATGAAATGATAGATCTATGCAAAGAAGACAAGTATCATAATATAATACTTTATTTACTGAAATAGTTTTATTTCACATCCAATTTTTATGGAAATATTCTTTATAAATCACAAAAATGTCAGTATTTACCTCAGAAACTAACAAAACCTTTAAATAGGATATAGTTACGATACTGTTGTCATGTTGCATATTTTGACGTTAATATTGATTCACTTATAGGGCCTTTGCATCGGAACTAAACACATTTATTCAAAAACCAGTTGTTGGCATGACACGGGTTATGTTCTTCTAATATGTGTTATGATGGTCAAATACTAAACTCCTAACATGAAGGATTGTGCCTGATATTCATATGATGAAATCATAATCTTTCAATCAGTTTAATTGAAGTCTGGAGCTGGCATGTCAGTTAACTGCTAGTAGTCTGTTGTTATTTATGTATTATTGTCATTTTGTAAATTTTCTTTGGTTACATCTTCTGACATCAGACTCGGACATCTCTTGAACTGAATTTTAATGTGCGTATTGTTATGTGTTTACTTTTCTACACTGGCTAGAGGTATAGGGGGAGGGTTGAAATCTTAAACATGTTTAACTCCCCCGCATTTTTGCGCCTGTCCCAAGTCAGGAGCCTCTGGCCTTTGTTAGTCTTGTATGATTTTTAATTTTAGTTTCTTGTGTACAATTTGGAGTTTAGTATGGCGTTCATTATCACTGAACTAGTATATATTTGTTAAGGGTCCTGCTTTAGGACGCCACTGGGTGCGGGAATTTCTCGCTACATTGAAGACCTGTTGGTGACATTCTGCTGTTGTCTTTTTTATGGTCGGGTTGTTGTCTTTTTGACACATTCCCCATTTCCATTCTCAATTTTATTATTGTTTCCTATATATAGCAACACAATATTACTAAACTTTTATATTTGTAACAGTTATCCATTAATAGGAGATATGAGATAAAAATCAATGAGAAAGTTGTAATACATAGCATATAATCCCTTTACCTCTGTCCTCCGTTAACGTACCTGAGAGTGGTCCGGCAGCTGTATTAAATATTCCTATGATCGTCATTGATACTCCAAGCCCAGCAGAATAATTAGTTTGACCAATCAGCTTCACTATAGACACTGCCATGACTGTCACCATACCACCCATCCCAATCCCAAACATACAGGCTACCATAGTATTTAGAACAATTGAAGATCCGACAAAAGTAAATAACACCAAAGAAACGGATGCTATGAGTGTACATGCAGATGGAATGGATAAAACACTTATATGTGGTGCTTGTTTTTAAAAGTCCAGGAAATAGACGGAAAAAAGAATTTGTTAGATTCATAAGAAGATAAATTGTCAACGCATCTTGTCTTCGAATTCCTTTGGATTCAAAATAATCAATGAAGAAAATTAGCGTAGCGTTAATCGAAGCTAAACTTATCGCTATTGAAAATGCATATCCCATAAAAAGTTTGTTCGTTATAATGTCTTTAAAGATGGACAAAAAAGTTTGATTCAAGTCATCGTCTTCCTCAACTTCGTATAGTGATCTACGTCTAAGTTTGGAAAACTCGTACAGAGATCTACGTTTTTGTTCCGAAGAACTTACAGCAGCTTGAGACGGTTTGTTTTCGTCTGAGCCTAATATTTTGATATTCGAATCAGTTTGGTCGCTTTTCATACGTGGACCTTTCTGGTTATCAGTTTGGCTTTCTTTACTTGTTACGTCATATCGTGGTAACGTGACACTGTTACCTTCATTAATGGTGTTGGATCTTCGTGCAATACTATTTTTTCTACTACGATTATACTTCAGAGGAACAGTATAACTTATCCCAATGGCAACGAGATGTAGCATGAGTCCAGCAGTAATGAGTAGAGATCCTCGCCATCCAAATCTCGAGATGAGAATTTCGAGAATAACGGGGAAGAGGGAGCCACCAATACCTGAACCAAAGGAAACAAATGCCAGTGCAAGTATTTTTTGTTTTCCTTTGAAATGCATTCCAACAACTGTAGATGCACTTATATAACACAGCGAGAAACCAGAACCTACAAATATATATTTTGAAAGAGTAAGGAAAATTTTGTTGTACTTGTTCCTATGTTTTTTTTCAATGACCATGTACAAATAAAATAAATGTTCGTCATCTTAGATATTCTGGTATTTTCAAAAACGCAAAGAAGTTACCATTTTGGGTGGTTTTCTCATATTACAGTAGACGTGCTAACGGTAACACATAGTATTTGACAAAAATTGTACTATTTCTTCTTTTTTGCGGCATGGTTAAACATGTTCGTAATTGTATATTGTTTTTATTATTGATTGTTTTAATTTACACCTGCTTTATAAAATACAAACCAGTGATCAATCCAATGAATAGAACAAGATAGACTATGCTGGAAGCAATGAACGACAATCCGATACCAACTGCCGACAAAAATCCTCCAATAATTCCACACTTTCGAGGACCATATTTTGTTACAAGTGTACCAGAGAAAAAGCCTGAAATCAAAAACCCAATAGCATGGATACATAACGTGTATATGCATTTCAAGACGTTATAGTGCACACAAATGAAATCAATAGTAAAAAGTAAGGAAAATTTCTCCTGTATCTGTTCACTTTACAGATAACAAATCGGAATATTGGTTTGCACTTACTGGTATTCGAATATTAAAGAGTGTTTATTTTATTCTCATGCATATTAACATATTTCAATTAGATGAACATATTGCTTTTAGAGACAGCATTGCAAATTTTCCAATTGTATGTACTATAGTAAAATGTTCATCAAAGAATTTGTATTCGCAGGAAAAATATATATATATGTATTGTTATGCAGGCATATGGGGTAAAGCCATATGTTCGAAAATTTAACGTAATGGTGTTAAAACCTTAAAGTGAACAGTTAAATTGATGTTATTGTTGAAAATCGGGTAACTATTAGAAATTTGCCAGCGTAAAATAAATGCAAGCATTACCTATTTGGTCGGTCTGTTCTAAGATAGATTCATGCATCGTGCTAAATAAATTTTTAACATTTTAAATACTCCCTTTCTGTTCAAGTTTAGACCGTTAAAGACTTTTTGTAGAACTCGTGCAGAAAACAGATGATTGATATCGTTTATTTTTATTCTATGTTACCTCCAGTCATGAAAATTCCTGTACACACAGACTGCACTAATGCTGTTTCTGAATTTGATTTCCCAAATTCATTCAACCATTCAACATACCGCACAGACAGATTGAACGGAAACCCAGCTACCAATAGAAAGCTTAAAAATCCTCCAAATAAAATGCACCATTTTTGGTAATCTGTTTTGTTTCCTGGGGTTTCATCGGTTTCAAGGTTATTGCCAATGTGCTCTTTATCATCAAGTCTACAAAATGATGATATGTACAACAGAATATGCATATATCAATAGCGGAAACACACATTTTAAAAGAAATAATAGTCAGTTCCTGTCTAGTTTTTAACGAAGATTTCATGATTTCCGGACTAGCATAATTCATACAAAATCTGCCAATATTGAAAAGCCTGTACCTTGGAAAAAGACCACATGACTCACAAATCTTACCATATTCTTGAAAAAAGCATGATATGAGCTACATATCGGCAAATTGTTAAAAAAATATTTGTATTCTGATTTGTACCCAACTACCTTAATGGATAAGTTCCTTGTTCAGATAGTTTGAAAAATAATTATCTTGTCCCAACATGTTGAACATTCCGCATAGACCCTTTAGACAATACATTTCGCCGTTACAAATGACAATACATAAGGCGATTTGTATTACATTGATTCTTTCATAAATATGTATAAAGGGAAAATAAAAGTTACATTAGATATCACTCCAAACAGTCAAACAAATATGAGCCAGTCCATGTGACAAGGTACAAAAAGTCCTTTTGATTAACACGTTTGTAATAATATTTTTGAAAAACGATTTTATCCGAAAAAAATTACATTAGTGTAAACATTCATAAGATTGTCAATTTTATCCCGAATTTGTCAATTAAAACAGCACAAGACGTAGAAATATCTGAATTTTTGGTATTTGAGGAAGTGTAAAATCATTTATTCCCAGACTAATGCTATACCGACCAGAAACTTAAAAATTTACGACACTAGAGAGACAAAAGTCAACAATTTTCTTCATTTTTACAGGTTTAAAGAAAGTAAGACAACATTAAAACACAAGGGAAAATACAAAAACTATGACCTCTTGTGTTTTAGAAATTGAAAGTTAACTTAAGTAAAGTTAAGTTCAGTTATTTAATATTATATAAATCAACCGTCGTTGCACGGGATTCGTACCGTTGCCCGGTTTGAAAGCATTGATATTCGCATCGTAAGCGAAAGCCTAATCCCCACTGCTACCGGGGTTAACATTATCAATTGTCTAATCAAGCCATTTAAACTGTACTTTGAAAATGATTGAAATATAGGAAATAATTCATTAAAAATCCTGATAAAACTAAAGGGGGGTCTCAACACTTGCAGTTGCGTGTAGCTCACAGCTTAAGGAAATGAGGAAAAGTAAATGTGTTTAATAAATCACAAGTCTACTACCAATAATTATGCACACTTTTTAGAATATCGTAAAATGTTCGTTATTGTACCTTTTCGCATGGACTGGCTCATATATAATCGCAAAATAGTGACAACACTTGCATTCCATAATTCGGAAACTCGTTCTCTCTGAGGAATATTTACTATACTATATATAAAAATATTAATTTTCGCGAACCATTTAGGTCACGGAAATTCCAAAATATGGCATCAGTAACGAGAGTTGTACAAATAGTGTGAATACACAGAACACCCATCCAATTCATCTTTAGCTAAAAGTATTCATCATTTTCAATTTTATATGTACTTACAATATTCCTTTTTTGTATAGTTTCGATTAAAATATGCCAAAATCTGAGTTAAAATAGGTCGAATGCCCCAAATAAACATTCCCTGATTGGTTGAAGTACTTTGGCGTCGATGTAAAGCATAGCAAGCCTCGTTATAAAGCACATGCTTCACAGGAATAAGGAAAGTTTTACAAATAATGTGAATACACAGACCCTCAATCCCATTGGATTGCTGAAAATACTCAAGTGTTCATCATTTTCTGTTTTGATTCGACTAACAACATTCCATTTTTCTATAATTCCGATTTAAATATGTGAAACCCCGCAATAAAAATAGATGGCCTCAATGATGTAAACGGAAAGCAAAATATTTCCGTTAATATGTTAACATCTTGAACTTCGACCCTGGGTTCAAAGGGGTTAATAAACCGATTCATAAATAGAAATCTCCTTGCGCTCAAATGTAATCCCTTGTAAAGTATACAGGCAACTTCGTTTTCAGAAATATATATACACTTTTTCAGAAATATATTGTCATGCATCTGCATAGTAACGGTTTTTTTATGCTGAACTTTAGTCAAATTCAATTCCATACAAATTTTATTACGTAAAGCAGTAGGAGTAAGAATATTTTTAGCGCCAATTTATCCAGCATTGATCATTGCCATCATCAAAATTATGTATCGTAATCATTGTGAAATTTCATTTACATAGAGTTTATTAATATAGAGTAATTTTGGTAAGTATGGCTTATTAATGTTAAGGTTCTCGAGATGTGCTTCTCTAGACATTTTTGACGGTCAGTTTAATCCCATTTATCTGAATATTATCCCCGATGACAGAAATGTCAACCCGACCTATTCGTGTCAAAAGTGAAAATCTAATCTATTTGATGAACTAATTTCTTCTAAAACTGTACGTGTCATTATTTCTGTATTATTTGATAACCTATCACATTCACGATGCATGTTTGCATGATAATTGGTTCTGTATGAGTGAATTGTGTAGTGAATTGCAAGATCGATGTTACGTCAGTGCGCGAGCATGTGACATTATTATTTGTAAACAAACCGGCTCATGTAACACGTGTCTGAAGTATATATTCAAAGTGCATTTCAACCTCTATTTTATGATATTTGTGTGTCTGTTTTTAGGTTTGCATATCAGTAGTCGAAGTAAATTAGACAGAGTGTCATATTGTTCCTGTTCTGAGTTGTGATTTTTTTATATAGAATTAGAAGGTAAGTCTAAATAAGTGATTATTTAAGAGGGTGGGTCGGAGGGGTCCTGATCCCGAAATCCCCGCCTTAAAAAAATGAATTCTTGAGGTCCCAAATTTAAATAATATCAAAACCTGACATCCCGAAATTTGAAGAAAGTGATCCCTGACCCCGAAAGTGTCAATCCCGAAATCCTGAACTTAAAAACACCCGATCCAGACGTCCAGAAAAAGGTCATGCCCCCTCTCATTTAACTTGTGTCTAAAAAGATGACTCAACTTTAAAATTTCCCTCTAATTTGCTCCCCTTGAACTCTATTTGGCCCCTTCCCCGTCATTTCCCTCTACATTTGTTTAAAAGTCATATATACTCTTTAGTCCATTTACAGTCACAGCTGTTTTGTGATTTTGATTCGGTTTCCATGTATTTGTGTCTTATAGAGGAGGTTTTAGGTCATGTTTTCCTAAACATTGTATTGCTCATTTGGCTGCCATGACGGGACATCACCCAGGTTCCTGTAAAATTTTGACTTCACAATACAAAATAACTGATGCCACAATAGAAACTGGATTGTTGTATGATAAAGTGGGACAGATTATGTGGTCGGCTGACAATAGTAAGTAATATAAGGTGACTTGAATCTAAGGGTCATTTAGCTAACATTTTAGAAAACTGGGATTTCAGTGCTAGTCTAATAGAGGGATATTTGATTTTCATTGGTTGTACATGTAGATATGGAATCTTATTTCATCGTGAAGTCTGATTTGAAAATGGCTTGGGGAATAAAGTTTTCTGTAAAGACTGAATGTCAGGTTTAGTCTTATATATGTACTTTTTAGTCTTACATGTATATAATTATGTGTACATATATCACTGATTCAGTGGCAATGGTAAATAGACACTGACAAGTCTTGGATAACATTTGATAGTTTTGAATGTTTGTTTATCAGTTTTCTAAAATTAGGTGGAGGTGTGTTCTTATTTCCAACAGAGGGGAACTCAACCTATATTAATTTGTGCATGAAGCAAATTGATAGTTGCTAGATACTGAATGATTATACCACAAGAAAGTTTTAACCTGTGCATATATACTTAAAATACGATAAAAAAATCATGTCTTTTTCAGGACTTCTTATCCAACCATGTAGTATGGCATGTTATTGAGATATGGTTTTGGTCGATGGGTGTTCATGAAGGACCTGTAGTACAAAGTATATCACTGGATCTAGCTCTTTGCCTAAGTGTATTATTAAAGTACTTTGCTTTGAGCTCAGTTCATTGTTATGCAATTCATTCTTTGTGAAATAAAGATTTGACAGACAACTCTCATGTACAAGGATTTGTGGAAGAAGTATTACCTCTATGTACAATGTAAGTAATAGGGAGATAAAAGCATTCTAGTTTGACTTGAACCAAACATTATACAAATGTATGTCCCTTGATTAAATTTTAAATAAGACCAAATTTACCCGACAATGTTACTCCCGCTACTAGCAATATGATGCTAGGTTGTTTTAATACATCTATTCTGCCTACTGATGACCCGTCCTGAGTGTAAATGGTCCTTCAATTTAATGTTTAAAAAAAATTATAAAGCCTGTCTGGTCTTATCGATTTCTAAAACTATATTTCATTGTACATGTTTAACATTTTTCATAATCATTTGTTTATTTCTTAATTTGTGTCAATTAACATTGTTACACTAAATGTTAATTACTACACTTTCATACCACAACAAATACTGTATTGGTACATGTATCACTTATATTTGTATCCATATAACAAACAAAAAATGAAAGGAGAATAATTTTGCATAAATTTTTGAATACTATTACTTTGTAGATATTTAGACATATTAAGACTAATTAAGTAGCTGTTGATAATATCCACTTGACATGCTTGAAATTCTATCAGATTACTTTTGGAGCAGTTATGAGTCTTTGAAGCATGCTCACAAAGGTTCTTTTGGTGAAATCATTGTCATATTGGTAAAAAAATTTCTTTGCTTCGACCGGATTTGGAGGAGATATTATCAAAGAATTGATAAAAATCAGCACAAAGGTTTTCTTCCTAGACAATCTAGCCCCAAGCATCATGTCAGGCATTGTCATTACTAAAAACCATTTATTGCGAACCCAATTGAACCTTTTCATAGATTCACCTGATAACTACCTGTCCATTTAAACTTTTGGCAGTTCTATTGTCCCATCTAACAAAAACAACAGGTATTGTTCTCTGTATAGTTTATTCACTCAGACCTTTAAATTTCTTCTAAGAGAAATCTATCACTCATTGATTAATCTACCTGAGTAAAAAGTTTATCTGCTAAATTGATGGAAATTACATGTTTCACATAGAAAAAATGCCTGTGATTTGATGTTTATTAAAATAAATTAAATATTTCTTTCAATCTGTTTAAAATAAATAATAAGTTAATCATAAAAAGTTTGTTTTAAAAAAAAAAGTATTGTTCGTATGAAAATTTGCATCTTTTAGTTTTTGTTTAGTTATAGAATACTTTTAAGAAGGCCTTAAAATATCAACATCAACATTTTTAGGTTTTTTTTATCAATTTTTTTTTCGAAATAGGAATAATGTTGATTTTTATCAGAAATCAACTTTTATTAATGTTTGAATCAGTGTTTACATTCAACAGATTGAAAATATAATACATTCAAACTAATATACAGTTTTTTATAAATAGTAAACATGTTATTTCCATCTAATTTAGCAGTTAATTTTTTACTCAGGTAGATTAATCAATGAGTGATAGATTCCTCTAAGAAGAAATTTAAAGGTCTGAGTGAATAAACTATACAGAGAACAATACCTGTTGTATTTGTTAGATGGGACAATAGAACTGCCAAAAGTTTAAATGGACAGGTAGTTATCAGGTGAATCTATGGAAAGGTTCAATTGGGTTCGCAATAAATTGTATTCTAATCTGAGGAACATTTTAACAAAATATTTTACTAATGATACTGATGATCCACCACAAAATAATATGGATAGAACCATACAAATAGTAAGCAAATACATATAAAAAAGATGTGGTATGATTGCCAATGGGATAATTCTCCACAAGAGACCAAAATGACACAGAAATTAACAACTACAGGTCACCATATGACCTTCAACAATGACCAAAGCCAATACCCCATTATCAGCTATAAAAGGCCCCGAAATGACAATGTAAAACAATTCAAAGAGAAAACTAACGGCTTTATTTATGTACAAAAAATAAACGAAAAGTGAATATGTAACACACAAACAAACGACAACCATTATTATATCATGTTATCAAATCTATATACCATCTCCCATTTAGAAAAAAAACACATGAAAAATGAACCTATAATATGTTGCTCTCCTATCTACAAAATGTATCCAAAATAAAACATGTGGAACATATTATCCTAACATAATCATTTGGCAACTAATGTAATAACTGTCTCTTCCATGCCTGTCTTGAACATAAAAAATAAATATTAAATAAACAATACTACTAATGCTCAGGTTGGTTGTCATCGTGCAACACAGTATAATTACACCATATAGGGAAACATAGAACTCCCTTTTGTCATAAGAATTTCACTTATTTCTGAACCAATCAAGACTGTTTGTGGAAAATGTTACACCTCACAGCTTATTAGTACCAAGGTATTGAACATCGAGATATAAATATACAGTATTCTTCTTTCTTTCTTCCATTTCATACAAATGTAATACAAATGTATTACAGAAATTCTACCTGTATCTTCTTTCGGTGGTCTTTTGCAGTACATGAATTGAGTTATTTACGAGACAAAATCAGTTGGTTTGTTTTGTTTTGTTTTGTTATTTTTTTCTTTTCTTTTTTTTTGGAAAAGGGGGTGGTATTAGGCAATTGTAGACGGGGTACCAACCTTGAACCTCTATAGGATTGTAGGTTGTCCATTCCCCCATCTGTTCCCTGATCTTTGTTTGAAGAATCCTCGTTATCTAACGTATACAGCGCAATATTTGTCAGTTGGATGGATACACTCTCATGATCATGATCTGGGGTAGCATTGGATACATCACTATCATTATTGTCATATACGTTGGTATTGTCAATTTTGAGGACGATCTCCAATTTATTTCGGAACATTTGTTTAATTTCATCATTACTGCAACGCTCATTTTCTTCTAAGGTGTTATCCATGTGTTCACTGTGGGCCATTCCTATATCTTTTACGAAAATATTTTTAAGTATTGTCCCTTAAACGTTGTTAGATGTGTACGAAAAAGAAATCGTGATATCGCATATACAGATCAAATGATTATGTAAATTCAGACATCATTTAATTTCAACCTTCAAGGCTGTACCATTGACAAAATATAAAACTAGGTAACGTATATACCCAGCTAACACCAAATCAAACTAGATGGATTTGGCCATTATTTTTTAGTATTTGTACATTATATGCTGTAATTTTGCATTTATGTATCTTTTGGTTTTAGAATCAAATTCAAAACAGTGTGGCTGTAGCCATTGATTGACGACCTAAATTATCCTATTGACTGGGACAGATTAGGTGAACGTTTGTCTGTAACGACCACTGCTCACTATGTACTTGTTAAAGACACTTAAACTGTGGTGTCCTAAAGGTTCTCAACGCCTCAAATAAAGTAATTCGAAAAACTAATCAGGATTAACACGATGTTTTGATTTATATCAATAATATAAATCAAAACATAAAAGTTATTCCTGATTAATTTTTCGAATTATTTTAATATTAAAAGCTTTAGGAACCTTCGGTGACCCCACATTTTAAATTCTATGTTAAGTAAGTAGTGAGCAGTGGTTTTTACAGATAAACGTTCATCTAATCTGTCCCAGTCAATGGGATAATTTAGGCCGTCAATCAATGGCCACAGCCACACTGTTTTGAATATGATTCTATGTCTCCTCAAGTATTTGTACATTCTGGACCGTCAGTTTTCTTTTGCATATCTTTTTATCTTATTGCTCCCCGAGTATCTATACAATATAGGCGTCAGTTTTCGTTTGTGTATATTTTGGTCTTATTGCTCCTCGAGTATCTATACAATATAGGCGTCAGTTTTCTTTTGTGTATCTTTTTATCTTATTGCTCCCCAAGTATCTATACAATATAGGCGTCAGTTTTCGTTTGTGTATATTTTGGTCTTATTGCTCCTCGAGTATCTATACAATATAGGCGTCAGTTTTAGTTTGTGTATCTTTTTATCTAATTGCTCCTCGAGTATCTATACAATATAGGCGTCAGTTTTCTTTTGTGTATCTTTTTATCTTATTGCTCCTCGAGTATCTATACAATATAGGCGTCAGTTTTCTTTTGAGTATCTTTTTATCTTATTGCTCCCCGAGTATCTATACAATATAGGCGTCAGTTTTCGTTTGTGTATATTTTGGTCTTATTGCTCCTCGAGTATCTATACAATATAGGCGTCAGTTTTCTTTTGTGTATCTTTTTATCTTATTGCTCCTCGAGTATCTATACAATATAGGCGTCAGTTTTCTTTTGTGTATCTTTTTATCTTATTGCTCCTCGAGTATCTATACAATATAGGCGTCAGTTTTCTTTTGAGTATCTTTTTATCTTATTGCTCCTCGAGTATCTATACAATATAGGCGTCAGTTTTAGTTTGTGTATCTTTTGGTCTTATTCCTCCCCGAGTATCTATACAATATAGGCGTCAGTTTTCGTTTGTGTATCTTTTGGTATTATTGCTCCTCTAGTATCTATACAATATAGGCGTCAGTTTTAGTTTGTGTATCTTTTTATCTTATTGCTCCTCGAGTATCTATACAATATAGGCCTCAGTTTTCTTTTGAGTATCTTTTTATCTTATTGCTCCTCGAGTATCTATACAATATAGGCGTCAGTTTTAGTTTGTGTATCTTTTGGTCTTATTGCTCCCCGAGTATCTATTCAATATAGGCGTCAGTTTTCGTTTGTGTATCTTTTTATCTTATTGCTCCTCGAGTATCTATACAATATAGGCGTCAGTTTTCTTTACTGTATCTTTTGGTCTTATTGCTACTCGAGTATCTATACAATATAGGCTTCAGTTTTCGTTTGTGTATCTTTTGGTCTTATTGCTCCCCGAGTATCTATACAATATAGGCGTCAGTTTTCTTTTGTGTATCTTTTTATCTTATTGCTCCTCGAGTATCTATACAATATAGGCGTCAGTTTTAGTTTGTGTATCTTTTTATCTTATTGCTCCTCGAGTATCTATACAATATAGGCGTCAGTTTTCTTTTGAGTATCTTTTTATCTTATTGCTCCTCGAGTATCTATACAATATAGGCGTCAGTTTTAGTTTGTGTATCTTTTTATCTTATTGCTCCTCGAGTATCTATACAATATAGGCGTCAGTTTTCTTTACTGTATCTTTTGGTCTTATTGCTACTCGAGTATCTATACAAAATAGGCTTCAGTTTTCTTTTGTGTATCTTTTTATCTTATTGCTCCCCGAGTATCTATACAATATAGGCGTCAGTTTTCGTTTGTGTATCTTTTGGTATTATTGCTCCTCTAGTATCTATACAATAATGGCGTCAGTTTTAGTTTGTGTATCTTTTTATCTTATTGCTCCTCGAGTATCTATACAATATAGGCGTCAGTTTTCTTTACTGTATCTTTTGGTCTTATTGCTACTCGAGTATCTATACAATATAGGCTTCAGTTTTCGTTTGTGTATCTTTTGGTCTTATTGCTCGCCGAGTATCTATTCAATATAGGCGTCAGTTTTCGTTTGTGTATCTTTTTGTCTTATTGCTCCTCGAGTATCTATACAATATAGGCGTCAGTTTTCTTTTGTGTATCTTTTTATCTTATTGCTCCTCGAGTATCTATACAATATAGGCGTCAGTTTTCTTTTGTGTATCTTTTTATCTTATTGCTCCTCGAGTATCTATACAATATAGGCGTCAGTTTTCTTTTGAGTATCTTTTTATCTTATTGCCCCTCGAGTATCTATACAATATAGGCGTCAGCTTTAGTTTGTGTATCTTTTGGTCTTATTGCTCCCCGAGTATCTATACAATATAGGCGTCAGTTTTCGTTTGTGTATCTTTTTATCTTATTGCTCCTCGAGTATCTATACAATATAGGCGTCAGTTTTCTTTACTGTATCTTTTGGTCTTATTGCTACTCGAGTATCTATACAATATAGGCTTCAGTTTTCGTTTGTGTATCTTTTGGTCTTATTGCTCCCCGAGTATCTATTCAATATAGGCGTCAGTTTTCGTTTGTGTATCTTTTTATCTTATTGCTCCTCGAGTATCTATACAATATAGGCGTCAGTTTTCTTTACTGTATCTTTTGGTCTTATTGCTACTCGAGTATCTATACAATATAGGCTTCAGTTTTCGTTTGTGTATCTTTTGGTATTATTGCTCCTCGAGTATCTATACAATATAGGCGTCAGTTTTCTTTTGTGTATCTTTTTATCTTATTGCTCCTCGAGTATCTATACAATATAGGCGTCAGTTTTTTTTACTGTATCTTTTGGTCTTATTGCTACTCGAGTATCTATACAATATAGGCTTCAGTTTTCGTTTGTGTATCTTTTGATATTATTGCTCCTCGAGTATCTATACAATATAGGCGTCAGTTTTCTTTTGTGTATCTTTTTATCTTATTGCTCCTCGAATATCTATACAATATAGGCGTCAGTTTTCTTTTGAGTATCTTTTTATCTTATTGCTCCTCGAGTATCTATACAATATAGGCGTCAGTTTTCGTTTGTGTATCTTTTGGTATTATTGATCCCCGAGTATCTATACAATATAGGCTTCAGTTTTCGTTTGTGTATCTTTTGGTCTTATTGCTCCCCGAGTATCTATACAATATAGGCGTCAGTTTTCGTCTGTGTATCTTTTGGTATTATTGCTCCTCTAGTATTTATACAATATAGGCGTCAGTTTTAGTTTGTTTATCTTTTTATCTTATTGCTCTTCGAGTATCTATACAATATAGGCGTCAGTTTTCGTTTGTGTATCTTTTGGTATTATTGCTCCTCTAGTATCTATACAATATAAGCGTCAGTTTTAGCTTGTGTATCTTTTTATCTTATTTCTCCCCGAGTATCTATACAATATAGGCGTCAGTTTTCGTTTGTGTTTCTTTTGGTATTATTGCTTCTCGAGTATCTATATAATATAGGCGTCAGTTTTCTTTACTGTATCTTTTTATCTTATTGTTCCTCGAGTATCTATACAATATAGGCGTCAGTTTTCGTTTGTGTATCTTTTGGTATTATTGCTCCTCTAGTATCTATATATTATAGGCTTCAGTTTTCTTTTGTGTATCTTTTTATCTTATTGCTCCTCGAGTATCTATACAATATAGGCGTCAGTTTTCGTTTGTGTATCTTTTGGTATTATTGCTCCCCAAGTATCTATACAATATAGGCTTCAGTTTTCGTTTGTGTATCTTTTGGTCTTATTGCTCCCCGAGTATCTATACAATATAGGCGTCAGTTTTCGTTTGTGTATCTTTTGGTATTATTGCTCCTCTAATATCTATACAATATAGGCGTCAGTTTTAGTTTGTGTATCTTTTTATCTTATTGCTCCTCGAGTATCTATACAATATAGGCGTCAGTTTTAGTTTGTGTATCTTTTGGTATTATTGCTCCTCGAGTATCTTTACAATATAGGCGTCAGTTTTCTTTACTGTATCTTTTGGTCTTATTGCTACTCGAGTATCTATACAATATAGGCTTCAGTTTTAGTTTGTGTATCTTTTGGTATTATTGCTCCTCGAGTAGTCCGAGATTATTCTGACATCCAACGGCTGTTTTGCCAGACAAGCTGGGGTTGTTGGACGTCAGAGCTCGTCCCATATCAAAAAGTAGATATTTGCCAGTCCAAAATAGATGCGCTGCTTCGTTGCTTCTAGGGCCGACTGACTGCCTTGGAATTATATAAATCGGGCATCAATCGGTTCATTTTTCATTTATCTCTTCATTTATGTAAGTTTCACCTACATGCAACCCTTTGTTTTCTCATATTTAGACAGTTTTCATAGTGACCAATCGATCCAGACATTTTTACTTTTATTTTCAAATGGACTTCGAGATTTCGCGACTTCTAGACTCAAATATGCAAATAATTATACTTTTATCACCTCCTTTATAGGAGATCGATATTAAAAATTTAGAAGACAAACACGATTTTACACCTCCTTTATAGGAGATCGATATTAAAAATTTAGAAGACAAACACGATTTTACACCTCCTTTACAGGAGATTGATATTACTGTGGATTCATTAATATTCGTTGGATACTAATTTTCGTGGATTTCGTTGGTACAGGGGAACCACGAAATGAAATGTGCAACGAATTACTTTTTTTCTTTAGGAATGTATGCATATTTTGTGAAAACAACGATATACTAGTTTTCCCCACACCACGAAAATTGGTACCCACGAAAATAAATGAATCCACAGTAAGCATTTAGTGCCAACCACGATAACAATCAGAAGCTCTCGGACATTTAGATTACTTGCATCGTAAATGAACGAGGTGTTAGATTATGGTCATTTGCATTAATCATCACTTTTTTCTCGTGGTCACGTGACAATCTTTGAAAATGAAAGTCAAAATGCAGAAATCGATGGGTCACTGTGGAAACTGTCTAAATATGGAAAAAATAAAGGATGGCAGGTAGGTGAAGCTTACATAAATGAAGAGATAATTGAAAAATGTACAAATTGATACCCGATTTATATAATTCCAAGGCCGTTAGTTGGCACCAGAAGCGACGAGGCAGCGCATCTATTTTGGACGGGCAAATATCCACTTTTTGATATGGGACAAGTTCTGACGTCCCACGGCCCCAGCTTGCTTGGCAATACTGCCGTTGGACGTCAGAGTAATCTCGGACTACTCCTCGGGTATCTATTAATACAATATAGGCGTCAGTTTTTTTGTGTATCTTTTGGTCTTATACTCTTCAGTATTTGTACATCTTAGGTTATTACGCCTTACCTAGAGCGATTTGACGTGGACTTCGCCTTACCTGATAGATTTGGCCTAATTACATTTACCACACCTAACCCAAAGAGATTTAGGCTTATTACATTGACAACGCCTTACTTGGAGCGATTTGGCCTCATTACATGTACTACACATTACCCGAGTAATTTAGCCTCATAACATTGACTACGCCTTACCTAAAGCGATTGGACCAATTTTATTGACTATTCTTCACCGAGAGCGATTTGACCATATATCGACTACGCTTTACATAAAACATAGAAACTTAATTACGAGTATGCCTTACCTAGAGAGAGTTGACATAATTTCGTTGGCTTCGCCTTACCTAACCTAGAGAGAGTTGACATAATTTCGTTGGCTTCGCCTTACCTACAGTGATGTGGCCTCATTCCATTTGACTAGACGCCTTATGATAGAGATTTTGCCTAATTGCATCGACTACGCATCACCTAAAGTAAAACACTTTTAGGTGTTAGCGCATAAAACAATATGGTAACAATTGCAATAAACTGCAATAATGATGAAGTACATTTTCTTTCAGTGAAGTATCAAACATTTAACCGATTTCTATATGTAAGTTCCTTACCAGACTTGTTGGTATTTGTGTCAGCTTTATAAAGAAGGCAATGCAAAACATAACCTCAATTATCTCCCATAGAAAAAACATATTCTTGCAGTCTCTGATATTCAGATAGCAGAATAGTAATCTATAAGTTTACCGATCAGTCTTTATACATGTACTTACTTCTTAATGCCGCGTGTTTAGCGTAGAAGCAGCATATACCAATTCTAAAATCTTAAGTTTGACCCGGTCGGAGTTCAAACCAACAACCTGGTTTCCGCTCTAGAGGCGGTCAAACCAACAACCTGGTTCCCGCTCTAGAGCCGGTCGAATAAAAATATTTTTTTGAGATTTGAACATAGGTAAACTATTTTTAAGCTTGCCTTAATTTATTCCATAAAATTAAGAAACTAAACGATAAAAATGAAACAACATTTAAAAAGTTTCACCTTTTAATATCATTAATTTAAAGACAATTGTAACATGAAAAAAAAAGAATATATACAATAAATTGCACTTTTAAAGAGACAAAATGTGAAATGCTACCTACATAGAGCGTATTTGTTCTTTTGTAGTTATCAGTGCCCCTAGTTTAATAAACATTTCAATTCTAAAGACAAGAGGCTCTTAAAAGATTGTGTCGTTCACCTAGGTCTATGTGCACTTTCAACAATGGTTCCTCTCAAGTATTGTAAAACTAGAATAGAATTCGTGACAAAATTCTCTTTTCGTTGAACTTGTATTGCTTATCATTTCTTACAGTATATTATATCTTTACCTTCTTTTTTTTTTTTATCAAATCACACACACACACACAAAAGATATAAAGGTATAGTCCTTCGAAGGCAGAGTCTATAAAGATTTTACAAAAATGGCATAAACATTTGGTTGAAATTTGCCCACTAGTTACATGGGAGATTTTTGCAGACATCAATGCACGACGACGGACCTCTAAGTGTTGAGAAAAGCTCACTTGGCTCTTTCTGGCCAGATGAGCTGACATGTTAAAGCTATGTAAAGTGTATGAACATGTACTCTAACTGTTTAATACTCACAGAAAAGGCCTGTTGGAATATATGTATTGCTTTTTAGTTTTTACATCTAAGTATTAAACCTCACTTCATTGGTTTTCCAAATTGAGACGGAAATAAACACTTTCTTATAATTGAATGGTACACATTTCCATAAATATTTTTTTTTTATTCGAAATTCATTTGAAAATAATTATTAAGACAAAGTTGTTTAGCAAATAAAAAAATTGCCGCTCGTTTGACATTGTGGCACTTTTTATATATGAGGAATAATGAATATGAAATCCACTTAATTTCCGTTTTTGTACAATAAACTTTTTGTACATATCATTATGCTTTTATTTTCATCATTTATGTGACATTATACCAGTTCATACCACTACTAAATAAATACACATACATGCCTTTGAACCTTCATAAGTTTGTGTACATCTTTAGAAAAATGTGATTTTAATTGTTCTTTTTTAACAATATCATATTGCCTCAAATAAATAGTCTAATCAACAAATGTATAACTCCAGAAAAGCTGAATACTGACAGTTCTATATACAAATAAGAAGATGTGTTACATGATTGCCAGTGAGACAACTGTCCACCAAGGATCAAATATTATGATGTAAAAATAATCACTGGTTACCTTCAACAATGAACAAAACCCTTATATTATTTCTAGTAAGTTATGAAGGGGTGACATTACGTAATTTGAACAATGGTAAACTTGCAAAAATATGTTCGTGATATGCTAGAACATCAATATCGGTTTTTACTATCTTAGAACTTTTTTGTTCAAACATAACAAAATACTATTCATTTCAATAACATATTTCACATGACAGAGCATCGTTCACATGACAGAGCATCATTCACATGACCGAGCATCGTTCTGAAGGTTTTGATCGTTTCTGGTTTTCTGGTCTCTTACCACTCCAGACTCCAATATTCCGACAATCAGTTACTATAAAATCGTCTACTTCAGTCCCGAAATACATTTCTACCTCAGAAAGAGAAAGTCGTGAAGTATTTACTGGCAATGTTTCTTTCTCTTCAGCACATAAAACGTTATTTTCAATTAAAGCACAATCAAACGGTCCACCTAAATAATTCCTGGTTGCTAATTCTAAATTCACTACTGGCAAAGCTGAAAAAAATATCATAATTGAAATAAATTTTAGGATCAATCAATCCCTACTTTAAATAAAAAAATTAGCTTTTGTCAGTCAAGAATGTAACTCTTATATATTGTGGAGGTATGCGTATCCAATATACTATTAGTGATGTTAAACCTCAATTTCTATATTTTACTACAAGTCTACAAATTAAATAACGTCTCCTCGCTGCCTGTGTTCATTATAAAATACATGTATCAATAATATCTTAATTTTTTATAATGTCTCACTTCAGCGGTTTTCGCTTTGTGGACAGTTTTTCAAAACATTTAAACACTGACACTGAAGATATTAACGTCAGTGTTAAATTTGCCTGGTTTTTCGAGATTGTAGTCAAAAATTGTACGTTGCCCGTAATTTTTTTCTTCCTTTCTTTATTCTATTTTTAAAAGAAAGCTCCGTAATTTTTTCTTCTTTTCTTTATTCTATTTTTAAAAGAAAGCTGTGAGTATGTAAAAAAGATTCATCCTCGCAAAATTTTAATTTGTCCTCATTTTATTTTCAATTGGAAATGCTGTATATATATTCTGCGTCTAACTCAATAAGTCAAGCGTTTAGTTAACAATAATAATAATATTGATTGAGTGCATTATGTGTACCTTTCTGGTTTAAGAGAAACTGGAAAGCTGGTATGACAGTCTGAGGGTCTAGTAAATGAAGCTTCACAAACAATGCATTCATTTCCTTGTTATAGTCTTCATCAGAATATTGTCCTCGGATAATTTTAAACATCCAATGTTTTGTCCATCGTGGCTCCATAATATGTGCGAGAAGACGCTCAGCCCAAACATGCCTAAAACAAAGATAAATAACTGAACTTATTTATTCTTTAGACAAAGTTTACGAGATCAAGATCAGGCAAGCTTGTTTTGTACAGTAACTCATTAGTTTAAGTAGTAATGAATCATGCATAAAACACGCCTGTCCCAATTCAGAAACATTTTATTTGGTTGTCGTGTGCCATAGTTCTGTTTTGTTATTTACTGACTTCATGTGTGACCGTGTTAATTGTCCCTTTTACAGATGATATCGGATATGTTTCTTACCACAACCCCTTCACTTTTCATGAATGTGACCAACCGAATTAGACTATTAACCGGGTTTGTACTAACATGAGCAACCAGACGGGTGCCACATGTGGAACAGGATCTGCTTTCCCTTCCGGAGCACCTGAGATCAACCCCAGTTTTTTGTGGGGTTCGTGTTGCTCAGTCTTTAGTTTTCTATCTTGTTTCTTGTGTACTGTTATTTGTCTGTTTTGTCTTTTTCCTTTTTAGCCATGGCGTTGTCAGTGTATTTTGATTTATGAGTTTGACTGTTCCTCTGGCATCTTTCACCACTCTTTTTTAATCATATCTATTTTCCCCTATTCATTCACCATTTTAAAAGTTATACCATACGACAGCCGATAATGGTTTTGATCATCCATACGGCATCGTAATTATTGTTTAGATCCTCTACTTTGGTGTCTTTTATGTAATCACCACATCACCGTATCTTTATTTTCGCTAATTCTGAAAGTCTCTGTTATGACTTTACCAGCATTGAGGTTTTGATATATTTTTTTATTTGGGGTTGTTCCTATCCTCCCTCACATATACTTAACAATCAGCAAACATTCAAGTATTTATTAGAATGAAATTCAAAACAGTGTGGCTGTGGCCATTGATTGACACATTAAATTCATCCATTGACTGGGACAATTTAGGTGAACGTTTGTATGTAACAACCACTGCTCACTATGTACTTTTTAAAGACACTTAAACTATGGGGTCACCAAAGGTTCTCAACACCTTAATAAAGTAATTCGAAAAATTAATCAGAAATAACACGATGTTTTGATTTATATCAATTATATAAATCAAAACATAACGGTTATTCCTGATTAATTTTTCGAATTATTTTATAATTAAAGGCGTTAAGAAACCTTTGGTGGCCCCGCAGTTTAAATGTCTATCGTAAGTACGTCATGAACAGCGGTCGTTACAGACAAACGTTCACGTAAATTGTCCCAGTCAATGGATGAATTTAATGTGTCAATCAATGGCCACAGCCACACTGTTTTGAATTTCATTCTAAGCTGTGAAGCAATCTGGTTCTTAAAATTTATTCCAGTCAATATGAGTTAGATGTATTTATTTCTCATTTTGATATATTATTTCCAATAAAACAAGTTTTTTTTACAGTCTAACTGTATCGTATTGTGTATGTAAATTCCATGTATCTATGCTAATCAATGTTCTTTTTCCTGATACTTCTATTCCCTATATGCCCCCTGTGGGCCCTGAATAGGTGTAATAAAATATATATAATCTTTTACGTTTATTAATTTATAGACTATTTAAGTATAAAAACAAACTACAAGAGATCGTTATGAGTGAAATGAAACAAATCACATCAAAACATTGTTTTCAACAATATTAAAGATTGTTCTCACGCTTCAAATGATTACATGGACCGATAGTGTTACTCTTCAAATACATTTCATGTAAATTGCCTTTATTAATTTAATCCTTGTTCCAATCAATAAGCTTTATTTACCTATTTTGAAACTTTAACAATAATCAAAATTTCAAACTTTTAAAAAGGTTAAAAACTAGGACCAGTAGAAATAATAATTATGTAAACGAGTAGTTTTAATAACATAAATATACATGTACAAAGAGGCCATGAAAAGTATACGCCTTATTTAAGCTTGCTGTTTCTTCTATGCGTTCTTTATAGAAAAGGTTTTGCTTATGAATTAGATATTTTTTAATTCATTGCTGTTTTTGTTTTATCAATTTGTTAATCTACCGTTATATAAGTGGTGAATAGTCTAATATAAACGGTACTAGGTAAACGTTTGTAAAGAGCTTACCCGTTATCTTCTATAAAATCTCTCAAACATACACCAGTTTTACTATCTCTAACTACATCAGGATAACACAAAGTATATAATGTAAACCCTGGAAAAATAAACAAGCACTTTTACAGTTTTTGTTCAATTTGCTGAAGATGTCGAGAGTCTCTGGTGAGTCTTTTTTTTTTAGACTATCCAAACCACTTGTTTACCTAGACAAATCATCGGCATTGTGCGTTTAAAATTCAATTTTAATAGTCAAAGCAATGCATCCTGTCTTCAAACGTTTTCGAAAGATTTGCATTGGTTGACGCAAAGAACGCAAGTAATTCTCTCATTAAATGTTGACACAGATATATGCCGGGTTTATATTTTATGTGTAATACAAATGTTGAAACGGAAATGACTATCATACATCTAACATATAAAATACACAAAATAGTAAATAAAACTCATGACTGAAGGTACTAGGCTAACACGTTTACATGAATATAAGATTATGCTTTAGATATATGTTCCACAACAGCATACCAAGTGTAAGTATCATTAACTTATCAGAGAAGCCCTTCTTAAACTAACAACACTGTTCCATGTTACAGTGGAATTGAGCCCTCAAAAAACAACTGAACATGCTGGTGTGCCTGTCTCAAAGCAGGAGTCTATAATGTAGTGATTGTCGTTGGTTGCTTTCTATCTTATTTGTTTTTCTTTTTTGTTATTTTGGCACACATCAAGCAGTTTTTTTTTTTTTATCTTTTGGATGTTAAATATTTATTGATGAGCTTTTTTATAGCTAACTTTATTATAGGATATGCAAGAGGAATGCGCGACGCAAAAACAAAATTCAAAGAGCTTTCAAAGAGGAAGGCGTTAAGCAAAAGCAATATTGCCTTTCAAGACGTCATAGATCTAATTACTTAGACTATGTGTCGTCCCTATTAAATACAATATTACAATGTTGCTTACCTAGCTTTTTCCAGTGTAAGCTATTATAAATATCTCTCAAAACATCATCTAAAGCTGTTTTATCAATCATTTGGTGAAATCTATGAGTATCTTTAATTCTTGATATTGCCTGTGCTACTAATGCAGTCGCGAGTTTCTCAACTGGAAATCCTCGTGTATCTACATAGTCTAATACTGGATCCCGGTCTTCTCCAGGAAAGAAGATGTCGTGCACGTGCGATTCCATTTTCATAGCATTTAACAAAATTTCTCGTGAAGCTTCGGAAACGAGATCTCGTCCATTTTCGTGAGGAGTAAATGCGTTTAGCCTTTCTATATTTAGTCTATCTCCGGGTCGAACCGGACGAGCAAGGAGATTAAAGCTGTTTGATCTACCAACATTGGTGCCCCGTTTCAACTTTGGTGTTAGTCTCTGAGAATTACTACGCCGAACTGTTGCTGAAGGCATTTCTTTTTCATCTGGTACTTTTAATGTGTTAGGGGAATTGTCATCTGCAAACATAAGAAAATAAAAAGTTTATAAATACGTTCCTCCTATTTGACTTTAAAGCGGGCAGCTACATTATAATAAGTATTCCTCTATATCGCTATGTTTTGCCTTTCAATTTTTTGGAAAAGATCAGGAACACATGTGTGTGCTTATAAACACAAACACTGTATTGATGCACCAAATAGAGTAAGATGAAACCTGTGACCGACTATTGACTAGATACAACTGTGACCGACTATTGACTAGATACAAAAGGTTGAATGATATATCGAAATATGGTCAACTGCTTTTCTCGTTCCGGCAGTAACTTCCTTATAAAATGAGTATGGGGCATGTATGAATACGCAGCCACGTCTGTTAAATCCGATGTAAAGAACCATTCCAACAACTCTCTGAGGTAAATTACTGAAAGACAAATGTATGTCCCTATCTAACATACCCGCATATTCTAGTGGAATTCCAAATATGCCAAGCTGCGTTCCAGTACCTTTTAAAACCATCTGGTCTTTTTTTATTTATTTGTTGTTTTTCTCGTGCTATGAAATATTATCCACTAAATGTTAAGCAAACGACAAATCATTCAATCAATTAAATACTGACTTCATTTAAATATTGTTGCTTCGCTTACAGTTCACTGATATGCAGTGACAAATATAGCAACTACTTAAAAGTCCTTTTACTAATATGAGCTTCGCTAGAATTTTAGTTTAATGTAGCATAGACGAGAGTAAATGTAACAGTAAATTTGGTCCGGTAGTAAAATCTGTCCGCCAGACTTTTTTCCCTAGGAAATCAAGTCCATGATCATTATTTTACTAGGAATGTAAGTCCCAGGACAATTTTTCCTAGGAAAATAAGTCCATAGGTAGTAAAATATGTCTGGCACATATTTTCCTAGGAAAAATTGTCCTAATATGTTATACTAGTATTTTTTATTATTCTATAACAATTATTGAAAATTAAAACAGAATCATATTTTTAGTTAAGATTTGAAAGTTTCATTATTTTTTCCCATTTAAAATAAAGAAAGGTGACTTTGTAACCTAGGAATGTTAATGACATGGACACGATGTCCTAGGAAAATAAGTCTGGGGACATATTTTATTAAAATATAATACACACCTCTATAGGGACTCTATAACTGAATATTGAAACATAACATTTATATTGATATTTTAAAATAAAGGGCATGGACAATTTTACCTAGGAATGTTATTGACATGGACACGATTTTCTAAGAAAATAAGTCTGGGGACATATTCATATACAACTGTAAAACTGAATATTGAAACATGAAATTTTTATTAATCTTTTGAAAAAAAGGTCTGACATTTTACCTAGGCAGTAGCAATATTATTAACATGGACATGATTTCCTAGGAAAATTAGTCCGGGGACATTCATGTCATTAAATTTTTAATGCCCGAGCTCTTGATCCGAACAATATATTAAAACATCAAAATTGCATTTCCATGTAAATAATTTGTTTCATTAAAACATTCCTTTTAAAATAAAGGACATGGACAATTTTACCTAGGAAAATTAGTCTGGGAACATTAACTTTATTAAAAGAATTGATACACAACTCTATATAACAATATCAAAATATTACATTTTTATTTACATTACAAAATAAAGGGCATGGACGATTTTACCTAGGAATATTAATGACATGGACATGATTCCCTAGGAAAATTAGTCTGGGGACATACATTTTATTAAAAATATAAATAAACAACTCTAATAAGTTTCCATTGTTAAAGTTAAATGATTTGATTCATTAATATTTTTCTTATATAGAGGACATGGACGCTCAGAGCATGGACGTTTTTACCTAGGAATATATATTAATGACATGGACTAGTACTCCTAGGAAAATTAGTCTGGGAACATAAATTACTAACATCGGACAAAAAATACTAGTAAATTTTGTAACCATGGACTTTTTCTACTAGTTATATGTGTCCGCCCAGACATATTTTACCAGGACAAATTTATCTCTTACATAAACACTCTCCGGCCACATGTTGGTATCTGGTCTCCAGGTTGACATTCTGCAACCAAAAGTAAAGTCTTACTTCTAATTTTTTTCTATTCATGAATAAATCAATAGTCTTCAATCAAAACAAGAACAATATTTTATCAACTTTAATCAAATTGAAAATGGAAGTGGGAAATGCGACAACAACCTGACCAAAGAGCCGAAAACAGCCGAAGGTCGCCAATGGGTCTTCAACGCAGCGAGAAAGTCCAGCACCCGGATGCCAGCTTCATCTGGTTCCTGAACAACAATGTGTACTAGTTCAGTGAAAATGACATAGACTAACAAAGCATGCTGCAGACATCAAGGAAACTGTCAGACTGAAAGATTTGGTTTTCAACCAAGCACAATTCTTCAACTAAACATTCGATATATGTTTAGGTTGGAGTCCTGCGGTTAAGTCACTGGGATTCAGTCATTTCTCTTAACCTTATTGAAAAGTATATACAACCAGAAGTTAAAGTTACCAAAGGTAGCAGCATTTTTGTTTTCAAAACACCAGCTGATGTTAACTGAATAAACGAGAAATTACTTTATGGAAGATAAATGACAGGCACCTACTAATGGCTACAAATGCACAAAATGCAACTAGATTTAAACTAGTTGGAAATTATTTCTTCAAACAAATCATAACGTACTGTAGACTGATTTTAAAACCGTTTGCATTTCAATGTGTCAAGACATTTGTATATCAAAATTTTATAAGTAACATAGGCATAATATATCTGTTCTTACCTTTCTTCGTGTCTTTCATTCTGATAGTTAAAACTTTGTATCTATTTGCAAATTTAATGCTATTCACAATAACATTTTTTAGGTTTCTTACATAACTTTTTACGTGTATACTCGTTTTCCATCATTGAACACGATTTTGTTGACGTGTTAAGAAGTTTAAAAAGTCGTAATAAAAATACAAGGTTTTAAAATTACTGAATAGTTTTCATAACACGTGACCGTTTTCCCATTGTACATTGTAAATACACATCACGTTCTATAGTAAATTACTTTAATTTCAATATCTAGTGAATCATTTCTGATAAGGCCATTTGTATGTCATTCGGTGAATATCAGATCGAATGTTTAACGGTTCATATGATCAGTATGTCCCTGCTATAATAGTGTTTGTTGACAAAACTTACGACTTAAACTCCTAATTTCATTTGATACTTTAAAATGTCGCCAATCACTATCTGGAGGCAACTCGTTGAGTCTGATATGCTTTTACTTTAAACTGTTGAGAATGTCGTTGTGCATATTGTTTCACAGGAAGAAATACAACGGAGGCTGTAAAAGTGTTAGGGACAGGAAATAATGCGTATTTCAAAGTAAAACTATAATCCTTTTTTATTTATTTATATGTGCAATGTAAACTATAGAACAGTTATCTCCATCTAACTTGAAAATTTGTTTTTGTAATTTCTGCACAAAAAAATAAGTGCAAGACTTTGAAAATTCAAATGAATAAAAAGTTTTGTATTCTAGGGTATTTCATTTTAATTACAACTTTTTAAATATTAAGTCCTGTCCAAGTTAAGACAGACAAATTTTTTTTTATACCTAAAGAGTATACCTACCGGTAAACGTATATGATTCATTCGTCAAACTTATAGTCGCTGAATGCAGCTGAAAAATCAAAGGGCGGGTGAAATAATAAAAATAAAGGGCTGCGCTTTAGCGCATGATACGCCCGTTGCTCTTTTAACTTGTCTTTTATGCTTTAAATGTATTGTCCCAAAATTGGAAAATCCCCCCTTTTTTAAGCATAAAAATTCATAACACGGAAATGTAAAATCTGAAATTTATAAAAGTTGAAAGGGAGCTTACATCAATAGATATAAACAATTCACCAAAGTTTCATGGACATTGGTGAAAGCCTTTTTGAGTTATTGTCCGAAGTGTTAAAAATCCCCCTTTTTTTATGAATAAAGCCCCATAAATCCAAAACTTAAAATCTGAAATTAATAAAAATTGAAAGGGAGCTTACATCAATAGATATAAACAATTCACCAAAGTTTCATGGACATTGGTGAAAGCCTTTTTGAGTTATTGTCCGAAGTGTTAAAAATCCCCCTTTTTTTATGAATAAAGCCCCATAAATCCAAAACTTAAAATCTGAAATTAATAAAAATTGAAAGGGAGCTTACATCAATAGATATAAACAATTCACCAAAGTTTCATGGACATTGGTGAAAGCCTTTTTGAGTTATTGTCCGAAGTGTTAAAAATCCCCCCCTTTTTTATGAATAAAGCCCCATAAATCCAAAACTTAAAATCTGAAATTAATAAAAATTGAAAGGGAGCTTATATCAATAGATATAAACAATTCACCAAAGTTTCATGGACATTGGTGAAAGCCTTTTTGAGTTATTGTCCGAAGTGTTAAAAATCCCCCTTTTTTTTATGAATAAAGCCCCATAAATCCAAAACTTAAAATCTGAAATTAATAAAAATTGAAAGGGAGCTTACATCAATAGATATAAACAATTCACCAAAGTTTCATGGACATTGGTGAAAGCCTTTTTGAGTTATTGTCCGAAGTGTTAAAAATCCCCCTTTTTTTATGAATAAAGCCCCATAAATCCAAAACTTAAAATCTGAAATTAAAAAAAACCGAAAGGGAGCTTACATCAATAGATATAAACAATTCACCAAAGTTTCATGGACATTGGTGAAAGCCTTTTTGAGTTATTGTCCGAAGTGTTAAAAATCCCCCCTTTTTTATGAATAAAGCCCCATAAATCCAAAACTTAAAATCTGAAATTAAAAAAAAACGAACGGGAGCTTACGTCAATAGATATAAACAATTCACCAAAGTTTCATGGACATTGGTGAAAGCCTTTTTGAGTTATTGTCCGAAGTGTTGAAAATCCCCCCTTTTTTATGAATAAAGCCCCATAAATCCAAAACTTAAAATCTGAAATTAAAAAAAAACGAACGGGAGCTTACGTCAATAGATATAAGCAATTCACCAAAGTTTCTTGGAAATTGGTGAAAGTGTTTTTGAGTTATTGTCCGAAGTGTGGACGACGGACGGACGCAATCGGAACAACTCGGCCTTTCTGGTTGCACGAAGAAATAACCTCGTATGCATTAGGCGGAGGAATCATTGTCCGGAAAATTTTCCGATTCGATTCAAAATTATATTTTTTCGACTGGACTGGTACATTTTTTTTACCACTACTGATTTAACTTGCTCCTGTCCGGAAAATTTTCCGATCCGATTGAATTTTATATTTTTTCGACTGGAATGGTACAAATTTTTTACCATTACTTATTTACTTTGCTCCTTCTTTCGCGCCAAAATATTTGGCAGAGTTAAAGTTCTTGATTACTCTGTGATATGTAACCAAATTATAGCGCCACCTGGAGGATAGAACTTCTTTGTGTCGCGGATCACTACAATTCCGGCCAACAATTTAAGAAGAATTTCTCCGTAGTGCATACGAGGCTATTGTACTGCGTAGCGAGAATGGCCGAGTAGTTACGATTGGGACGGACGGACGGACGGACAACGGTATACCATAATACGTCCCGTCCCGGGCGTATAAAAAATTATACAGAATTTATATCGTAAATATGTTTTATTAATCCGTAGTTCTGAATTTACCGCGCTTTCTCTCGTACATTTTACAAAACCCGATTTTTCAAGCCTCATTTGAGTGAACCATGCTTCAAAAAATTGTTTTGCTCATGGGTGCACGCTAACAATTTTGCTAGATTTCCCACCCACCCTCCTAGTGATAATTTCTTCTGTTTTTAGCCATAATTTTATTATAGACATTTTGATATACATTTATTACCAGTATTTGTACTTGCTTGTTATATGATGGGGATATGTATATTATTGTGTTATTTAGGGGGGTATTTGCTTGGGGGTACCAAGTAAGGTAAAACCGGGGGTAAAACGCATTCTCAAAATAAGACCATGCAGTGAAAAAGGGGAATATCAAAGTTAACCTACCTTTTACTATGAATGTACACTTCTATCTTGTTATACATGAACAAAAGAACTTTTCCAGGAGAAGATCAGTGACTCGTTGACTCCTATAACGTCGCTTGTCAAGTAGAGTCACCTTAGCAATACAGTATAACTAACTATACCTAATAGATTCATCAATCCTAACTATTACTTAGACCAACTTCAAATGTCGTGACATGATAACTGTTTACAACGATATCATATCCCTTACATAAAAAACACAAGTGCCCTGTGAAGTTTCAAGCAAGGAAACATTTCTTATGACACCATAACAAAATCGGTTTTATAATGTCGTCTGTAAAATAGTTTGACATTTAACATAAAGTATGTGTAAGTTAATTGGGGAATAATAGTGTATAACCATATTAAATGTATAATTCCTTGGATACATCATATATTTATGTTTATCTTTGTACTATTATTTTCGCATTTAAAATTACTATCTTCGGAATGGTATGTTCTGGCTGTGTGATTGTTACTTTGATTAAGAGAGACAATGCAAAGAAAACGTCCATAAACAAATCTAATACGAATACATAAGCTGTGAGGTTATCTTCAGGGAAACAGCAACCTAAGTAAACTAAAAACTAGACATCAACAAGTCATGCAATATACACACCGTATGGCAACTTCTAAATTAACCAGCATAGAATTGTTGTGCATAGCTTCAATAGAGAAAACCAAACAACTTCCAGCAATTCAAAAGACCTAAAAGAGTCATGCCTAGCACACTCTTGAACTAACAGATTTTTCCTACATCAAGATAATAACTTTATAAGGGGAAAACGGCCTTGTGCAATACCCATTGTAAAAAGCAAACAATCCAAAAGCTGCTGAAGTCTTAGCAAGCCAATACATATATATATTATTCGAAAAATACACGATGTAACAAAAGCATGTCATATAGTGTTAAGCAAAATAAAAGACTGACAGGACAAAGCTTATTACAACACAAATCTGGTTATGTAATATATACTTTTCTTAAAAAGTTAAATAAATTTTGAAAAGTAAATTACTCAATTTATTTCTTTTCTTTTCTCTTGGTGCTTAAGAGGTGTTATGTTCAGAATATATAACTAGCAGTTACTAGATTTTCAATAGGTTTCATACAAAGACAAGGGAGTTAACTCTATACCAGAACTAAGACACATGTAAACCTTACCATGCTTGCACTATCTACTGTATGCCACAACAATTTTCAGGTACTCTGAATTTACTAAACTAAAACAAAATGTAAAACTCCTGAAATAAACCTCCGATTTTAAGGCTGCTAGACAGATGCAGGAATATACCTTATTGTATGTTGTTCATATTTCATCTACATCTTTAAAGTCTTCCAGCAATTGTTATATTAGTTTGACCTTAGTTATCTACTTCATCATTAACAGTACAGATGTGTATTGCATCAACATATGATATCCTGGGGTTATCTGGACATTTGCTTTGCACAACTTATAAATGACGATTAATACTACTATTATATAGCCTGGAACAATGGGAATAATATCAGGCTGACCGTAAATTTAAACAAGGAACACAAGGTCATACTTTTCCCTTACTATAAATGCATTACGTTTTTATACTAAATCCATTGCACGTTGGATATGCACTGATTGATATTCTAGTCTTAAATACATGATTTTTTTTATTTGTTGTTATTGACTTTGAACTAACAGTCGGTCACTGCGGGTACTCTCCGATCAGTACTAAAGTGTTCAGTTTGTTGTTGTTAAGGATAAGGACAGTGTGTGTTTTTCTTTGTATCACGTCATATTGGTCACATTGGTACTATGCCACCCCATATACAAAAGTGTTGAATATGTTTATGTACTTGGTACATTGTTTACCAATGTCACAATCTGTCAAACTTCGGCAACAAACTCAAAAGTTAACTAGCTTGCTTAACAATCACTGAATGAAATATTATGTGTCAATAATACGTTAAATATTCGTAATAAATGTAAAACAACGTGCATAGAGGTATATAGGTATGCATATGTGCAATAATTTCCAATCTGTAAAAGAAATTCGTTTTATTACACTTTAACGGGGTATTCATTCAAAATCTAAATACCATGAAAATATATATATAGGTATCTGTGAATGTCTTGTGTAATTTGAAACTATTAACAAATATGTTACCCTATATAAATGAAATCTAACTTCAATGTTACACACAGTGTCATGTCAATCTATAAATGTTCATTTAACGAGAGCTGCATGTAAATTTTGTCACCCAGTATACATTTTTCCGAAAAGATCTCCGAAACGATATTTGTAATCACATTACTATTCCTTACCTTGAAAAATACAGGTTTTGATATGTGCAAGGTGTCGACGTTATTGATGTATTCCGTCTCAGTATCCATGAAATATTGAATTGCGATAAAATGACCAACCAACAGATTGAACTGCTTCACCTGATTTATGTCCGTTTATATTAAATCTCTTTTTTTATACTATTTTTCCTTTTCAACAAACGCTATTTTGTTTGTTTTGTTATTGAATTAAATGAAATGTATACATAATTGTCGTCTGCTAATTCCCGCCTCTAGTCATGTCAATATTAATATTAATCTTAACCAGTTAAATCTATTGTTTTCTTATTTTCCCACCGGTCATGCCTCGTGAGATTTTATTTCCATTTCCTTTGCCTCTACGGGCGAATGATTGAGAAAAATAAGATTAGTACTCATATGATGTAAGAAGAATTAATTTAGAGGTTAGACAATATTTGGTAATGTCCTATGAATATTTAAACCCGAGGCATATCCTTGTTATTGACCAATGTTTAATTTTGTTTTATGTTTAATTTCAGCAAGGCAATATTCCTATATTAAAGACAACCGAAAGATATCAATATTATATGAATAGCATTGCCATGCAGCTGAGAGGGTGATAGAGTAGATTGCTACCCCGTGCCAATGTTGACAATGTATTTTCGAGGAGTAACAATCATAATTGATCAAACTCTCTGTGAACAATTTCACAATCACGAGTGCACATATATATCATGTATTTGTCATGATGTTGCTATTTGAAACCTACACGTGCATGGTACAGTTATTACGCGTAGAATGGCATGATTCATATCTACAGTTTCATTGGGTAGGTATACGCTTTGTAGAGCTTTCTTACAAATTGACGAAAGGTACGAACGAACGTAAAGGGAGCACGTATTTCATTTCTACAATAAAAGTTAAAAGAGTCTTTGTTTTATCCAGTAAAACAACATTCTTTTCTAAATCAAGTTTATTTTAAAAAAAATAATATCGTAAATAATACACGATTTTCAGGGCCGTAACTAGTGTTCGAATTCAGGGGAGGCAGGGGTTTGGGGGCTGCCGATTGAGGTCCCCAAGATAGGGGGGTTTGGGGTCCCCCGCCGATTTTTTTCCCTCAGTCATTGGCTAAAAATGACCCGTTTCTCTTCGATTTCCTTACTTTAGGAAACATCAGTATTGCTTGAACCTGGAAGCAACTCAAACTTATGCAAAAACAAGCTGAGATTGCTGTTCGGGGTGAGCCAAGGCTCCGTCGTGAATGCCGTACTTCGACCTATAATTGTAAACATTAAATACATTGTGACCGCGGATTTTTTTCTCAAATGATGTGGCTAAAAATTATCCGTGTTCCTTTGATTTCCTTACTTTAAGAACGATCAGTTTTGCTGGATCCTTGGAGCAATTTTCATGCAAACAATGTTTATCTGTATTTAAAGATATTTTATTTAGAAACTGGTAAGTTCAAAAAACATATAAAGCAAGATAATAGAACGCAAGATAATTTTTTTTATCTAGAATCTTGCATTTCAATATTGTTGAAAGCTGAACAGACATGTATATAACTACAACCAGGGACTTTCTATACTAGTCTAGTATATACTTAGTATAGAAAGTTCCTGCTACAACGAATGAGAGTGTTTACCTACTAAGGCATTGACCATAAACTATGTTCTCGTACGATTGGGAGACATTATCTGTTAACCAAGCTTTGTTCTTTACCTATAAATAAATTAAATAAAATTTTAGAGGATTGCAACACAATTTCATATTACAGTCCTAAGTATGAAATTGTCCAAATTATAATGGCATATTGTTATTCTAAACTGTTTCCAAAAATTGATCGCCCTGAAGATCATAAAAAACATTTTATTAAAATAAAGTATGTCAATAAAGGTTTTGATTTTGTAAATATTGCCGGTATTTTTAACGACCATTCTGTTAAAGACCAAATTCCTGGATATTTTGATAATACTGAACTCCCTCTCATTTGTTATATTTACAAGAAATCTACCCGAAAATATGTGTTTAATTATAGCCAATTGTGTAAAGATATAAATATCACTGAAAATACACCTATGTCGTGTAATTGCAGTAATTCAGAATACACCTATGGACCAATTTCCCATGTTATAACAGGAGACCTTAACATCGTTCGCGACCGAGAGTTAAAATCATTCCTCAGTAAAGGACCTAAATATCGTCCCCCGTCAACTATTAACTGGAATGAGTGTCGTAATATCATCAACGACTCACTCCGCGCCTACTGTTTGAAATGGGTAAAACGGGAAAAAGCTGACAAAAAATCTTTGGACTCTTTTTTTAATTCAGTAATGAAGATAGTTGATATTCGAATACAACATTTTAAAGAACATTTTACCCTCAACAAAAACTATAAAAACCCTATTTCGCGTATCAAAAATAAACTAACAGAACTAGCCAAGGAATTTGTTTTTGTCCCGGCTGATAAAGCTGCGAATAATATCATTATTGTTTGACGTAAATTTTATATAGAGGTTCTGCAAAAGGAAATCACGAATTCACCAACATTCCAACTGACTTCATTTTCAGAAAACGACATCTGTAACAAACATAAACTTTTAGCTACTTCTTTACAAGCAGAACCAAACACAATGAAAGTCCCAACTATGTACTGGCTTCCGAAGCTGCACAAAAAACCTTACAAATATAGATTTATTTCATCTTCCAGCCATTGTTCAACTACTAAATTGTCTGTTTTACTTACTAGTACACTTGGTACAATAAAAAACCTGATAATAAATTGTTCAAATAAGGCCTTTGAAAATAGTGGAATTAATTACTTTTGGAGTGTCAAAAACTCGTTGGAAGTACTTGATAAATTGCATGCATATATTGGTGATTTTGAATCTGTTCAAAGTTTTGATTTTTCTACCCTATATACCACTTTGCCTCATATTCTTATTAAGAAAAAATTCACATCCCTAATTAACTGGGCATTTAAAAAGTCGGAATGCGAGTACATATGTTCAAACTCTTTTAGATCATTTTTTAGTAACAATAAACAAAAGAACTATGTCAATTGGACATGCTTTGATACTATTTATGCACTTGAATTTTTACTTGATAACATTTTTGTTCGCTTTGGAGATTCCGTATATCGTCAAGTTATTGGAATTCCAATGGGGACTAACTGTGCACCACTGATTGCGGACCTGTTTTTGTATTGTTATGAGTTACAATTTATGACTAAAATTAGCAAAGACCCATCAAAACAACATTTGATACAAAAATTTAACAATACTTTTAGATATTTGGATGATATATTGGCTCTAAATAATGACGACTTCAGTATGTATACTAAAGAAATTTATCCTGTAGAACTTACTTTAAATAAAGCTAATGATAACAATGACCACTGCCCTTTCCTCGATCTTGATATCTATATCATAAACGGGAAGCTTAATACAAAAATTTATGATAAAAGAGATGATTTTTCATTTCCTATTGTTAATTATCCATTTTTAGATGGTGACGTTCCCTTGTCACCATCTTATGGTGTTTATATATCTCAACTTGTACGATTCGCTCGTGTATGTAACAATGTATTAGATTTTAGCGAGAGAAATTTATGTATTACTGAAAAATTATTACACCAGGGTTTTCGATATCACAAACTGGTCAAAACATTTACTAAATTTTATCACCGGTATAAGGAAATAATTCGTAAATATAACTCAACATGCAGACATCTTATACGTTCAGGTATTTCACATCCAAAATTTTATGGAAATATTCTTTATAAAGCACAAAAATGTCAGTATTCTCCTCAGAAACTAACAAAACCTTTAAATAGACTTATTAAAAGGGGATATAGTTACGATACTGTGGTCAGGTCATTAAAGATTGCATATTTTGGCTTTAACATTGATTCACTGATAGGGTCTTTGCATCGGAACTAAACATATTTATTTCTAAAAAAACAGTTGTTGGCATGACACGGGTTATGTTCTTCTCATATATTTTATGATAGTATGATACTAAACCCCTAACGGGAGGGATTGTACCTGATATTCATATGATGAAGACATAATCTTTCAATCAGTTTAATTGAGGTCTGGAGCTGGCATGTCAGTTAACTGCTAGTAGTCTGTTGTTATTTATGTATTATTTTCATTTTATTTATTTTCTTTTGTTACATCTTTTGACATCAGACTCGGACTTCTCTTGAACTGAATTTTAATGTGCGTATTGTTATTCTTTTACTTTTCTACATTGGCTAGAGGTATAGGGGGAGGGTTGAGATCTCATAAACATGTTTAACCCCGCCGCAATTTTGCGCCTGTCCCAAGTCAGGAGCCTCTGGCCTTTGTTAGTCTTGTATGATTTTAAATTTTAGTTTCTTGTGTATAATTCGGAGTTTAGTATGACGTCCATTATCACTGTACTATTATGCATATTTTAGGGGCCAGCTGAAGGACACCTACGGGTGCGGGAATTCTCGCTACATTGAAGACCCATTGGTTGCCTTCGGCTGTTGTTTGCTCTATGGTCGGGTGGTTGTCGCTTTGACATATTCACCATTTCCTTTCTCAATTTTATTTAAAATACGATCCAACAGCTGATTCAGCCTGTAACAAATTTCCGATATCTTAAAATAAAATCAACGGTACCAATTTTGTTGCACCAGATGCGCATTTCGACAATTCATGTCTCTTCAGTGATGCTCGTGGCCAAAATATTTGAAATCCAAAGCATATATAAAAGTTGAAGAGCTATAATCCAAAAGGTCCAAAAAGTATAACCAAATTCGTGAAAGGAATCAGAGCTTTGCATGAGGGAGATACATTCCTTAATTTATAATAATTTCTAATATTTTGTAACAGCAAATTTTAATAACACAAAAAATCCGTATTTTCATGCCAGTACCGAGGTACTGGCTACTGGGCTGGTGATACCCTCGGGGACTAATAGTCCACCAGCAGAGGCATCGACCCAGTGGTAGTAATAAAATCAACGGTACCAATTTTGTTGCACCAGATGCGCATTTCGACAATTCATGTCTCTTCAGTGATGCTCGTGGCCAAAATAAAAGATTCACAATACAAAAGGAACTTCCTCTGCTTAATTGAGCCCCCAAAGAAATGTGAGTAGTTAAGTTTTTATTCAAAATTATCGAAAGCAAAGTTTCATATGTGTTCTCGTACGAATACTGACCCCCTCAATACTGAATAACAAACATACGGCCACACGAAAAAAAAAAAAGTAACTGAAACGGTTCACTTTCGATCAAAAATCCGAAAAATGACAGACATACCACGTATCATGATAACACTGTTAAAACTGTAAACTTGTGTTGTTTATAATATAAATTCAATTTCTTCGTGTACATATTTTCAATATTTTATTGTATTACTTAAAAAAAAATTTGGTGTAGAAAATTCAGGGGAGGCAGTTGCCTCATAGGTAGTTACGGCCCTGATTTTAATATAATCAAACAGAGAAAAATAGTGTTTAAAAATACACTTACGTCCGATACGTTACTTACGTAAACCACGAGTACACACATTTCCGCGGGAATTTTTAAGCACGAGTTTCACGATAAACATGTAATCAATGACGTTATATTGAAGTACGTTTAAATAGGCTCGACAAGATTCACATTTATTTTTTATTTGTTACAGTACACTTTCAGCAAATTGTCAAAGTGGAATATCGAGATTTGCTTAAAAAATGATGCTACAATGTTTTTAAAAAGTAATGTTGAATAAATCTAGAAAAAAGGCTTTGTATTATATCAAGAAAATAAATGTAAAATTTTGCAACATATATATTGTGGATTTTATAATGACGATTGAACAGTACACATGTTTGGAAGACAGACGCGATGTTGTCACTTATCATCCAGTGGCTAATATTTCATGAATGTTCAGGACTAAAGGCAAAACGCAGTTATACGCTGAAATAACCGTTCTATTGCTCAGGTGTATCATATATACACATTTAGGGGGGGGGGGAGGCAATGGATATTGCCAGGGGAGAGGCGATGATTCAAAAATTATGAAACGAGCACCAGCATATGGCATAGCATAAATACTATCTTTTTTTCTTCATTTTCATTTTATTATTTTGAGCGTTGCAAATTTTGAATCAAGGAAGTATTTGTGTTTCTGTTAGGGAGGAAGACGATGTATTTGCTTTGACATTTTCTTAGGAGTGGGGAAGGGGCCAGTTTTTAGTCTTTTAGGGCCATTTTTTTTGTCTGACTACTCTATATTTAGAATATTTTGTAGTGTTATCTCCTTCGACCTGGTGGTATCAATAATCATATTCTAACCTATCGGACGTCCCGAAATCCTAAATATATCTAAAGAAAAATCCAATTTAATAAGTGTCGTTGCATGCACGATAATTGTCCGAAGTTCCACGACTACTATTTAAATATGTCAAAATAAAGGATCCCTAAAACAAGTCTTACGTATGATTCGTCAATCATACGTACCTTTCGTCAATTTGTAAGAAAGATCTTGTAAGACTTAGTGCACTCACTGATTTAGATTTAAAAGGGGGATCGAGATCTTAAAAAATCTAGTTTAAACTCTCTTCATATGCATATATCTGAATCAAATAGAATTTTTGTTTAATAGGTGTCTTATGTCATATGATTTAAGGGTTTGTGTGACAGGAAGATTAATTTATGTTACTCCCACAAGACCAGAAAATTATTGAATATTTTAACCCTATATATAGACCCTATATACATACAGTATTACAAATATAATAATGAAAAGATGTAATAGCTCCCCGTTATCAATTCTTGCCTGTATCATCAGTTGCAAGATCGCCATGTATAATCAATTATCTTACCTCCTATACATTTCCAGGAATATGATTGGTTAAAAGCGTCCGCGTGCAAACCGTGTATATTTGATATTAGGTTAGTAGGGAGGCGGGGCTTATCTCATACACGGTTAGTAGTGGAGTTACGTCCCTTTATATTCCTTATTAGGTAAGAAGGGGGTGGGGCTTATTTCATACACGGTTAGTAATGGTGTTATGTCCCTTTATAAAAAACAAAACGGTACTGAGAAAAAATCTTAAAAGTTCTAACAGACGAAGAAATTGATGATTAAGATTGAAATAAATTCATAAAACACATTTAAACCTTACAAGTCGTTATTGTTGGCATCTGTTTTTGTAGATCAATGGAAGTATTTTCTTAGTGCTAACAGTATTGAAGACTTGCTCATTTTGAGAATCGCTAGTCTCAATTTCACACGTTAAGATAGTCGGTAAGATAAATTCGTTACATAGTGTGCTAGTGACGTAATATGGTATATATGGGGTCAGTAAATTCCATATGGGGATTCGAGCTTCGCTCTCACCCCATATGGAATTTACTGACCCCATATATACCATATTAGGTCACTAGCACACTATGTAACTAATAATATGTTATTGTCATACTTGTAACATAATGAACAGAACACACAATGATTATATAAAAAATATATATAAGGAAAACAAATCAGTAGAAAATATTAAGTAAACCATCTACTTAATAATATGTATAATATTGTTAAATTACGATTCCTTGTATATCAGCATAGCCCCACTAGCACATATCATACGTTTTACTGTAGTTATCTCTCTTTGGACCTTGTAAAATATTCTTTTTCAGTCCAAGATAATTAAATATACCTGGTTATTATTCATATATGACAATAAATGGACGAGCAGCGGAAAAAAAAGCATTTGACCTCAATCCTCTTGTACTTCCTTTTTTAACGATACATCCAGCGGGTCTCATTGTTCACTCACGGCTGGTAATCTACACACGCAGAACATTTGGTTCTGCAATGAAAACCGTGAGAGGATTTTCCGGTTGTACATTTTATTCGGTCAATGGGTATGAATGTCGTTTTGGGCGGCGTGTACGCTGTCCGGTGTAGATCGACATCTTAATAAATCTAAAAACCTCATATTTTCATTATGACATGCGTGAGGGGATCGGTTCTGATTGAGGACATCGTGAATGCGTGAGGGGACGTCATATATTATGAATATTATATCCAAACTATGAGTATTTGAAAGTTGCCTAAATGTGGTCAGATTGTTCATGAAAAAACACATTTGTGTGCATAAACTGAGGAAAACACATCAAATATAAGAGGAAAACTACGACACAACAGCAACACAAAATTAAACTTTAACACACACAGAAACGAATTTCATTTTAACAATGGCCATTTTCCGGAATTGGCACCGGACATTTTAAGAAAAAATGGTGGGATGAACCCGGTTTTGTGGCATGCCAAACCTCCCGCTTCTACGGCAATGGTAACTATATCAGTTAAATACAACATTACATGACAGGACTACAATACAAATAAATGACAGAGAAACACTCCAATTATAGGTAACAAAAGGTACCAGGTTTAAAAAAACACTTATACGTCAGACGCGTCTTTCGTCAACACAAGGCTTACCAGTGACGCTCAGATGAAAAAAGTTCGAAAGCCAAGACAAGTACATTGAGGACCAAAAGTTCCAAAAAGTTGTGTCTAATACGGCTAGGGTTTCTGTCTGGAATAAGAACATCCTTGTTATTTCGAATAATTCATAATTTTGCAACCAGTGATGTTTTATAAAATGACTATAAAATAGATATACATGATAAAATCGAAGTGATGACTAACTACACAATAAAAACGGATACATAAAATTACCTAAACCAGCACATAATAATTCACAGCCAAGTTAGCCAAAACCAATAAACGCACAAAGTGACGTAATTTATGAATTTCTTAACCAATATCCCAAAAATAGGATAGACAGAATTCAGGATTAGATTTGCAATACTGATATATAACATTTATCAATAACAATGAAAATTACAATATTAATTAATATCAAATTGTGGTAGTAAACTATACCGATTATTTGCCCTTTTCCACGAATTTAGACACATATTTGAAATTTATTGGTTAGACTTTTATTCCTAAAAAGAAAACATGGTCATTTCTTGTTATTTCAAAATCCTATCTCATAATTTTTATTTATGCACACAAATTTGTTTTTTTTTTTCATAAACAATCTAACCATATTCAGGCAACTTTCAACGACTGATAGCTTGTATACAAAGATATGATTTCAAGTCCCCTCACGCATTCACGATGTCCTCAATCAGAACCAATCCCCTCACGCATGACAAAATGAAAATATGAGGTTTTTAGGTTTATTAAGATGTCTATCAACACCGGACAGCGTCCACGCCGCCCAAAACGACATTCATACCCATTGACCGAATAAAAAGTAAATTTGAACTCGAGGGTCTGTAATTGGAACCATTTCAAAATCGAAAAGTCACTTTTTTAGGCAAATTCTCGTGGGGCAACTGATTTTGTAGGAGTTTAACTCCACGTACAACAGTAAATGATACATGTATCTCTTCGTTAAAGTATTCACCACAGCATAGCATTCTCCGATTTTCAATATTTTGATCAGTCGAATGAGAAAATTGCGATTTAGAAATGTTCATACCTTTTGAAGCGGTGACAATTACTCCACTCAAGCACAACCGGAAAATACTCTCACGGTTTTCATTGCAGAACCAAATGTTCTTCGTGTGTAGATTACCAGCCGTGTCACTATAAGATGTTTTAATGCAAAGGCTCAAACGCAGACTTGTCTTTGTGACGTTGATGACAAAAGAAATGGTAAGTTTCAATGAAAATATTGCGAACTATTTCTGATGAATCTCAATGAAGGATTGATTGCGGGCTGTTGTCGGTTGCTTTTATTTTATATACTAGTTTGAGATTGCTCTGATGTACAACGGCTGTTCTACCAGACAAGCTGGGCCGGAACTGAAACTGTCTTAAAAAAATGTGAATAAACAAAACACTCCATAATACAGTTTCAGTTCCGGCCAAGCTTGTCTGGCAGAACAGCCGTTGTACATCAGAGCAATCTCGGACTAGTGCAACATCAATTGGCGATGGACGTAGTGCAACATCACCCCGAGCAAGACCATCATCTAGACAGAGATAAAACAAATTCTACAGATCGGTCATCATTGATATAATATACATTAGTGCCTTTTTGTTGTTGGGATGTATCAGTACCCGGCCACGTCCAATCTGTTAGATGTATTTCTATATGTATCCATTTGATGAGTTAAGCATTTTTTCAACTGATTTTTATACTTTGTTCTAACATTGTACTGACTCGGAATTCTCTTGAACTGAATTTTAATGTGCGTATTGTTATGCGTTTACTTTTCTACATTGGCTAGAAGTATAGGGGGATGGTTGAGATCTCATAAACATGTTTAAGCCCGCCGCATTTTTGCGCCTGTCTTAAGTCAGGAGCCTCTAGCCTTTGTTAGTCTTGTATTTTTTTTAATTTTAGTTTCTTGTTTACAATTTGAAGTTTAGTATGGCGATCATTATCACTGAACTAGTATATATTTGTTTAGGGGCCAGCTGAAGGACGCCTCCGGGTGCGGGAATTTCTCACTTCATTGAAGAACTGTTGGCGACCTTCTGCTGTTGTCTTTTCTATGGTCGGGTTGTTGTCTCTTTGACATATTCCCCATTTCCATTCTCAATTTTATGTTGAAGTGAAAGCAATCGGAATCACACGAACTCTGAACAGGGTATGTAGCAGGTATGTAGTCATACGAACACTGAACAGGGTAAGATCATTTGCGCCGACAAGAAACCATTACTAGCTTTGTATGCGGACTTCAGCTGGTTCCTAAAGAAACATTATAGAATAAACTTAAATTAAAATATCTAATAATACCAATAATCAGCTTCTTTTATAAAAAAAGAAAAGAAAAGAAAAGAAAAGAACCGGTTGTTTGATTAACAGTCGTCCGCTCAGTATAATAACTATTTACTCAAAATACAAAATCCTGACGAACTAATCTCATCTTCACTGCTATATATACAAATTCTGGTCAGCTCAAGTTAATATATAGGGTCATGTGTAATATATGTACGCTAGTCATAGATTTTCTTTACATATTACTTTCAAATAAAAAATCAGCTGGATCCAGTAGTAGAACAAAAGTTGCATAAGGAACCATTAGGAACCTAAATTCAGGGATACGGAATTTTAATAAATTTTACCAGGTGTAAAAATCGTCAGTCTCAATCTGCATTTGTAGAAAGTTATCGTATTGAGTCACAAACAGATGCAGCTCTACACAAGTTGGATATACAATGTGTGTACCATAAGGGACGTTTTTAACAATCAAAATATCACTTTATAAATCTCGTTCAGCCGAAGAATTTTTCTTGAATTACTTTTATCATGAACGCTCAAATCCAAACATAAGCCTGGGATGTAAAGATACGTAGAAACGTTAGGAACATATTACCACACAAACAAAAAACAAATACCCAAATTTATCTGAGGTCAACTTAGACTAGGGAGTTGGACAATTATTGTTAAGTCATTTAAAATAATCCATTAGACATTTTAGAAAACCACTCTAACACACCCGCGATATCGAGGGCCCTTTAGTGAATAAACGTTTCTACGCTTTATTTTTAGCCTGGCTTTACAATATTCGTATTGGCATCTGAAAAATTCATACTGATTGTAAGGTGCACATTTTTGAAAGATTGAAAGCCAGGGGTGTATGAATTAATAGAAACATTAGGAGCTGTATAACCAAAATGGACATTATAAAATTGTAAAATAAACCTCTTAAATTATTGAAGAGAAGAGAATTGGATATCGCTTATCAGCAATTCTCCTTTAATATTCATTTTCAATAATAATAATAATAATAATAAACTTGAACATGAAAGGCTCTGTTATTAAATTGAAATTAAATATATCGAGTTTAACTTTATATCAAGTGGTATATTCAATTCTCACTTGTGATAAAACATTTATAGGTAACATTTACAAGCAATGCAGGGTTTATACAAGGGATTATACATGTACATATGTTTATGGGCCGCCGCCAAATAAGAAATTTGAAAGATACTCTTATTCAGTATGGGGATGGACACATACGCAACCACGTCTACTTTAGTATAGGGATAGACACATATACAACAACGTCTACTTTAGTAAAGAGATAGACACATATACAACAACGTCTACTTTAGTAAAGAGATAGACACATATACAACAACGTCTACTTTAGTAAAGGGATAGACACATATACAACATCACGTCTACTTTAGTATCGGGATAGACACATATACAACAACGTCTACTTTAGTATGGAGATAGACACATACACAACCACGTCTTCTTCAGTATTGGAATAAACATATACGCAAACACGTCTACTATAGTATGGGGATGGACACGTACACAAACACGTCTACTTTAGCATGGGAATGAACACAGGCGCAATCACGTCTACTTTAGTATTGGGATATACACATATACAACAACTTATACTTAAGTATGGAGATAGACACATACACAACCACGTCTTCTTCAGTATTGGGATGAACATATACGCAAACACGTCTACTTAAGTATGGGGATGGACACGTACACAAACACGTCTGCTGCAGTATGGGGATAAACATATACGCAACCATGTATACTTTAGTATTGGGGTTGGGGATGGAGGATGGATACATACGCAACAACGTCTTCTTCAGTATGGGGATGGACACATACGCAATCACGTCTACTTTAGTATGGGGATAGACATATACGCAATCACGTCTACTTTAGCATGGGGATAGACACATACGCAATCACGTCTACTTTAGTATGGGGATGGACACATACGCAATCACGTCTTCTTCAGTATGGAGGTAGACACATACGCAAACACGTCTACTTCAGTATCGGGATGAACACGTACGCAACCACGTCTACTTTAGTATTGGGATGGACACCACGCTATATATACCACGTCTATTTAGAGAGCTCATTGTCCGTCACATTTAGAGATTGACACTTATGCAGGCCATAATGGCATTTATTGTGCCAAATTATTTGTCAATAAAAGATTTCATTTTATTTTATTCGTATACTTTTATCCTTTATTGATACTCAATATTATATTAAAAAACTATTTTTTTATCAATTATAATGAATTTGACCATTTGCGAGGAAATAACTTTAAGTAATGTGTGTGAAAACTTCAGTTTTATTCGCGATGAGATACATACACTGTTATAAACTCTCGACCATATTGAGGGACATGTTTTCGCTATTGTGTCCTAAAAGGCTTTCCGAAATTTGCCCGTGGCTTATTTGGTTGTCTCTTCAGTACAATACGATAATGTTTGATTGTATCAGGCTATAAACTTGAAATCATTAAATCAAAATAATACCCTTCGTCGAACTTGATAATTGTTTAACAGTTTTCTGTGAATTTTGCAATATTATATTTTCATACTAATAACGACATTTATAATCATTTTAAATTTTTATATAGGAATATTATGCTTTCTTTCGCTTGACTGCTGATGATACTTTATATATACATAACTTGGTTGAATGCAGTTTGTTAGAAGTTATGACCAAATACACTGAAATATTAAATGAATGTTGATTGTTGACTTAGAGTTAAATAATAATTATATTTTGACTTCAGGTAAACTTCTATCTATAGTATAACACTACTTCACATTACTAACCATGTGTATACGTGTTTCTGTAGTATGATAATATTCATTACACATATGCATTGTTTTATGTAAAGATGAATCTTAGACCTGTGACTCCCTTGGTATTAATGTACTACATTATGATGTTAACGTATAAATTTTAAATGAAGTGGGGCGTTGTTTTATAATATAAATGCTCCTTTTGTAATTGTAGATGACCAGTTCTAGTAATGAGACTCGTGATGAGCCTCATCTTTGTAGCATCGGTGTTAATGCTACATATACACGAGAATAGCGGTAAATACGTTATACTTTCAGTTAAAGAATATGTAGGTGTAGTATGCATACCATACATTTTATTAGAAATTTATATGTACAATGTAACTGTTCAATAGAGGAAAGGTTAAACGGAAAGTGACATTGCTTATTGAAAGAAGTTTTATCAAAAGTGAAATATCGAACTATATATTATTTATTTTCTGTTTTACAACAAATCAGTCACAGTTGTGTACACACGAATAGTCAAACTAGTATAGTGTATAGGTTATATCTTCATTTGACAAGATGTTGGAAAATTTAAATAGGACTGACTTATATTTTGGAATAATTCTGTCGACACCAGTTGTATTGTTATTGCTTTGGAGACGGAAAAATAGGTAACTACAGTTTTTATTGTATTAAACATTTATGCATCTTCTTAAGTCAAGCATATTTCATATTGATTTGGCTTTAGAAATGCATGCACTGTTCATATTTAAGGTCTTTCCTCTACAAAGGAAAGACCTTATTGTTTTTCTTCCGTTTTTTCTTTTTCTTTTTTTTCTTCCAACATTTTTTTGACATGCCCGCCTCTTGTTTCTGTTGAAGTTATAAAGACCAAATATGGACCATAGCTAGACCTCACCAAGATGTATTACCAAATGACCCTGTTAAGGATTTCATCATCCCCTTTAGGAGTTATCTCCCTTTTATTGATTTTTTTCAATATTGCCCCCCCTCGTTGGTTTTAAAGATATCATGACCTTGATTGGACATAATGTAGATCTCATCATGATGTATAACCATGTGAGGCTGAATAGGATTTCATCGTCCCCTATGAGAGTTATATCCCCTTGAAACAATTTCTTTCCTTTGCGTTTTTCTCAAAAAGTATAAGAGATAGAATCGATTTGAAAACGACAACATGTACAGGAAAAGATGGCAATGTTAATGAACATCTACAATCATTTTGTTATTAACCCTTATAAGGAGTTATTTCCCTTGAAAAACTGTACATAATTTTAGAAAATTGTATTTCGAGAACCAGAAGTCGTAGAGACTTGGGACCTTCACCAATAATCTTTAATTCATGTGACCTTTAATATGCCGTCAAGGTCAAAGGTCACTGAGTGCAAAAAAAATTACGCTGCAATTTCAAGCTTACATATTAGGAAAACGATAAGACTTTGCTGCATACATACAGCGTATAAAACGCTCCTCTCAACGAGCTCTACATTTTATATGATTAGTCCAAAAATGTCCGACTGTCTGTTCAAAAGTTACAACGGGATGATTCTTAAAAGTATATTATTTTGTGTATATCTTCTTAAAGGTAACAGATATCAACCTACTATAAACTGCAAAGATGATCAGTAATTCAAGACCGTCAATTTGAGGTCAATGTCAGGTCATGATGAAATTTCACCTTGACCTTCACAGTATACTATGACCTTGACCTTGTGATATTTGAAAGGTCAAGTGGTCCTGAGGTGAATGGTGGTAGTCCCATGTCTCTACGACTTCCGGTTCTCAAGTTTGGTATTGCATCATATATTTGATGATTAATTGTGACCTTGGTGAACTTTGAAATTGTTCCAATTCTTTTTCTATAATGTTGTCCTTTAACTGCAGATCAATTACCATTTAACAGATTTGAGATATCTATTGTCGTTTTAGAGATAATGCAGTTTGAAATTTTGCGAGCCGCGGCATGTATTTCTGAATCAACAACATTTTACCACTTAAAATGTTTGAGAAATTGAAGAAGTAAACATAGTTTTATGTTTGACCAAATACCAAAAACATTCCATGGAAAAAAACACCAAAAAATCATTTTGAAATTTTCATGTTTTGCATTGACTTTGTAAGTTTCATAACTTCTATTTATATCGTTGATATTGCATCATTTTTGGCACTTTGTCAAATTGGGTCATCTGATATATCAAATTGAAGGTCTCAATAAACTCTACTTAAAAATGAAAAATGTAAACCTTTTTTTCATCCCAGGTGGAAGGGTGGGGTCATTTAGTGCAAAAATTCAAATTTCTCACATGGTAAGGTTGTCGCATATCAAATGAAAGAACATAAAGCGTACATTTCAAATTTCAAATTGACGTCCCCCGAAAATTGGTTGGATGGGGTCATTGAGTGCAAAAAATAAATTTTCTTTTACGATAGGGTTGTTGTATATCAAATGAAAGGTCATGATGTGTACATTTGAAATATCAAATTCCCGACCTCCAAAAATTAGTTGGATGGGGTTATTAAGTGCAAAAATCAAACTTTTTAGAACATGGCGTTGTCGCATATCAAATGAAAGCTCATCTACCCTGTGTTACATATATCATACTTCCGATCTCAAAAATTTAGGCGGATGAGGTCATTAAGTGTAAAAAGCGAAAAGTTTCAGAAGGTATGCTTGTCGTATATCAAACGAAAGGTCATACAAAGTACATTACGAAAACATCACTTTTACAGGAAAGACCTTTCAATTGTTTTACAAACAATTGAGATACTAGTTTGACTTTGTATTTTTTTATGTTTGTGCTTTTGCTGCATTGTTTTTCTTAATTAAACTTTTGAATTAATCAAAAAACGAAATTGTCATAATTCTGCTTTATTAAAGGTGTTAAAAGTCGCATATCATTAATTATGCCTGTTAGCTGAGACTTTTTTTGTATTCTTATACTAAGCAATCACAGTTACTGAAATTTTATAATAACAATGTAATTGTGGTAGTACCAATCAAGATTTGGCATTACTTGGTGTGTCAATAAGTCATTTTTTGTTGTTTTTTGTTTGTTGTTGTGATAGTTCATTTGTCGTCTGATTGACGCCTAAAACCGTGCCTCCTACTAGATACGTAAGGTTAAGGGGCCAATAACCTGTTAATTGTATCCTCACCACCATGTTAAAAATCTGGTTTGTGTTGACTAACATATATTACTGCTACTACCTTTAGAGTCATTTTCATTTTATATTGTACCGCCTTGTTGAATGGACTCTCCGTTCATCTTTGTAAGTGTATATGTGTCTCTGTGCATCACCGTGTGAATACATTTGCTAGTTATTTTTATGCCCCACCTACGATAGTAGAGGGGCATTATGTTTTCTGGTCTGTGCGTCCGTTAGTCCGTTCGTTCGTCCATCCGTCCGTCCGTCTGTCCCGCTTCAGGTTAAAGTTTTTGGTCAAGGTAGTTTTTGATGAAGTTAAAGTCCAATAAACTTGAAACTTGGTACACATGTTCCTTATGATATGATCTTTCTAATTTTCAACCCAAATTAAACTTTTGACCCTAATTCCACGGTCTACTGAACATAGAAAATGAAAGTGCGAGTTTCAGGTTAAAGGTTTTGGTCAAGGTAGTTTTTGATGAAGTTGAAGTCCAATCAACTTGAAACTTAGTACACATGTTCCTTATGATATTATCTTTCTAATTTTAATGCCTAATTATATTTTTTTTACCAATTTCACGGTCTATTGAACATGGAAAATGATAGTGCGAGTGGGGCATCCGTGTACTTTGGACACATTCTTGTTTTACGTCATGTACATTTTTGTGTGTTAATCGTTATGTAAAATTAATTATTTGTTTATTTGAATATATGTTGAAAGGAGTCTCACACATTTTTTATGCTTGTACAAATTATGAATCATAATGTCAGGAATTCTATGTATCTGTTTCTTTTCATTGTGTTCTCCCTTTTTTAAACATCATTATCAAGAAAAAACATACTGGTAATAAGTATTATATTGATCTAAAATGTACAATCTAAACATGTCAAGATAAATATGTCTACAGCATAGAGACATGTTACCTGTCTCATGCCAAATTGCACAGAGTTCCCAAATTGCATCCATTTAGCAAAAACAGCAGCGGTATTCTAAACGGTTTTCTTAGAGACTGGACGAAATATATTTTTATGATTTGACATTATGCATGTCTTTCAGAACAGCTAAACATGTTTAAATACACACAAAATGTGAACAGTATATAGCAACAGATATGTATTTACTGAAAATGTAAAATCAACAGAAAGCATGAAGCACTCTCTTACTGTTCTAAATATTTGGAGAAGTAAATCAAAGCATCAGTTATTTTAATTTTTACGGATGTGAATTTCAGCATGGATGTAATTTGGGTTATTACTTATTATAGAATCATGTTTCGTTTGGAGGTTGGCCCAAACCCATTTTTCTATAGATATATATATAAGCAATTAGGCAGCAACCATTTGATTTTCTGGGGGGGGGGGGGGGGTGGCTATGTTTTTTTTGAAAAAAAAAGTTTGTTTCCAGTTTTTGGAGAAAAAAATAATTTGTTTTTGACTTGTCGCGTAAAAAAAAAAATTGTTTTTCGCCGCAGGCGAAAAAAAAAGTTTGTACAGAAAAAACCCATAGACCCCCCCCCCCCCCCCCCGAAAATCAAATGGTTGCTGCCTTAGTAAAGCTGCTTTATTAAAATAAAGTATTTTCAAATAAGGATTTATAAGAAAATTAATAATTTACATTATTATACTGTGTGCGACAGCTAGTTTATAAATTATCAGTTAGTTTGCAGTCAAGGATATAGTAACGTTCAATATAATAAAATGGAAAATGGAAATAGGGAATGTGTCAAAGAGACAACAACCCGACCATAGAAAAAACTACTGCAGAAGGTCACTAACAAGTCTTCAATGTAGCGAGACATTCCCGCACCCGGAGGCGTCCTTCAGCTGGCCCCTAAACAAATATATACTAGTTCAGTGATAATGAACGCCATACTAATTTCCGAATTGTACACAAGAAACTAAAATTAAAAAAATACAAGACTAACAAAGGCCAGAGGCTCCGGACTTGGGACAGGCGCAAAAATGCGGCGGGGTTAAACATATTTATTTAAATGCATAACAATACACACATTTAAAATTCAATTCAAGAGAAGTCCGAGTCTGATGTCAGATGATGTAACCAAAGAAAATAAACAAAATGACAATAATACATAAATAACAACAGACTACTAGCAGTTAACTGACATGCCAGCTCCAGACTTCAATTAAACTGATTGCAAGATTATGATTCCATCATATGAATATCATGCACAATCCTTCCTGTTAGGGGTTTAGTATCATACCATCATAACATATATGAGAAGAACATAACCCGTGTCATGCCAACAACTGGTTTTTTAATAAATGTGTTTAGTTCCGATGCAAAGACCCTATAAGTGAATCAATATTAACGCCAAAATAAGCAATCTTTAGTTACCTGACAACAGTATCGTAACTATATCCCTTCTTGATAAGTCTATTTAAAGGTTTTGTTAGTTTCTGAGGTGAATACTGACATTTTTGTGCTTTATAAAGCATATTTCCATAAAAAAATTGGATGTGAAATACCTGAACGTATAAGAAGTCTCTGCATGTTGAGCTATATTTACGAATGATGTCCTTATACCGATGATAAAATTTAGTAAATGTTTTGACTAGTTTGTGATATCGAAAACCCTGGTGTAATAATTTTTCAGTAATACATAAATTTCTCTCGTTAAAATCTAAAACATTGTTACATACACGAGCGAATCGTACAAGTTGAGATATATAAACACCGTAAGATGGTGACAATGGAACGTCACCATCTAAAAATGGATAATTAACGATAGGAAATGAAAAATCATCTCTTTTATCATAAATTTTAGTATTAAGCTTTCCGTTAGTGATATAGATATAAGCCTATTTTAAAATTGTAAGTGTAATTTCTTATCTAATATAAAAATCTCATACCATTTCAGAAAGAAACTTTTAAAATGATTTTCTATGATACGTATGTTTTATTCAAAATTTCTCTTTTTAAAAAACACTAATTTTCAAGGATCATTACATTTGAAATTAATAAAGTAATGCAAAACTTTGTAATGATTAAGTAGTGATTTTCTCAGATGTAAAAATTTTGATTATTAAAACTATTTTAAAATGAGACCAAATGCTCGAACTTAGCGGAATGTGTAATTACTGTAATTTCTAATATATTTCCCTTTAAACATTAAACCCTCTATGAACAAATTAGATGATATTGAATGTATTTTAATGCAGTATATTCGTAAATGTTTTCCGTTCAATTTAGTTTTATAATTTTAGAATTCTCGAAGAAGAAAAAAGATACCAAGTTGACAATAAAAACAATAAGTAAGGCACAAAACATAATACAGACAAACAACAGTCCATACAACACTTCAAAGAAAACTACAGATAATATCGTGGTTGAACTCGTGTACTCAATCAGCGCCAGTAAAACAATTGACTATTTATAACGCTAAAGGGTCACAAAAATAACAGGAACATGTGAAACGTTCCGCACTTTTCCCTAAAATTCTATTTTGAGTGAATGGTCCTTGTAAAAATTGTTTTGATGTGTTGAATAAAATATAAAAACCAAAAGTAAATCAAATTAACAAATTAACTGAACTCTAAGACAAATTCAGGGCAAGTCCATAACACTAACAAAACCAAACGTGATAAATCATAGGTACAAGTGAAAAATACTGCTATACCTCAAAGTAATGTCATGGTTTGATCAAACACTGTAGTTAATACCGGTCAAGTGATGCTTACAATGACTCTCAGTGTGGTAGTTAAAAAAAACTCTATGTATTTGATGCGCTGAAATTGCAATTTAGAAAATAAAGTTTTCTATGCATGCTTTTTCGACTTTCTGATTTGAATTTCCCTTGGAGTTTGGTATTTTCCTTTTTTGTCCTTCGTTCACGTTTTAAAATATTTATACCGCATCAATGGAGTCATGAACAAGTGTTATACTATTTTTTTTTTTTTTTAAACCTAAATGAAATTACACGAACAAAGCAATTTTAAAGAGATAGAAATACGAAATATTAACTTTAAAAAGTCATCGTTTTCAAAGAGAAGCGAAACCGCAGAAACCATAAATTAATGAGTTTAACAACGTATAACTTTTTAAAGACTTAGAAGGTAACCATGCAGTAAATAGTACTATTAGGTTGGGCTATATGATATATATAATGCATAAAATACGATTTTATCAGATGACAAATAGAAGATATGTAACTGACGACAAACGGATGACAAAAAGATAATGTATACAAATACTATATATAGCCGTAAGCTGAAACATTATGTAACTGATGCGTGCTTAAGGAAACAATTATCAAACAAAACATATGTAATCTTTGTAATCAAATAATATGCTTTCGACAATGGGTATGTTCCATCTGCATCAGTGTACTAGTAATATATGTGACTGTAGGAATGTTTTTCGATTGAATGTGTGTTCGAGATAATTATTATAAAGTTCTCATTTTTTATAAATGGAATTAGCTAAGGATCGTAAAAGAAATATGAAATGAACATGCAATCTTAGTATGCGACATTTGATGTTATTTACATTAGTAAGCTAATGTAACGGGACATGTTATAACTGTTTATTGTTCATGTTGGACCTTGTCGTTCGGCATCAACAGATTAGTCTGTATCATATAACATAACCCGTTAACCATGGGAATCAGCTATACAATTATTATAAAATTGCCTTTCCAAAACATTATTGTCATGAACATTCTTTGGACGAGTTTTGTGAAAATAGTTGTATATAATTTGAGATTGCATGTTAGTTACGATAGTGCGTCCCTCTATTGTGTATCCTGTGGTATTTGTCGTTGATGAAACATGTTCGTTGTTTTTCTGCAGTTTGCATGTTGTGTTGACTTTTATATGTGTGTGCGTTTCTCTGTGATGAATATTCTTTCGTATGTGTGTGCTGTATTTCTGACACGTAGTGCGGTCATTTCAGCGATATTTTTAACATTGCCATAAAGCTGTAGGTTTGACTAGCCATTAAACCAGGCTAGGTTCAATCAACATTTTTTTTCTAAAAATGTTCTGTATCAAGTCCGGGATATGGCAGTTGTTATCAATCGTTTCTATATATGTTAGCCGGTTTTTTTTGTTTTTGTTCACTTCAGTGTTCCTGTCTGTTGTTTTCCTCTTATAGTTGATGTGTTTCCCTCGGTTTTATTTTGTTACCCAGATATGTTTTTCCTGAATCAATTTATGACCTTTATACACCGGTATAATACTGTTGCCTTTCTTTGCCTTTACTTCTGCATCTTATTCCACCAGTCATCAAATGTATATACATGTATAAATAAGATGATGTGGTATGAGTGCCAATGAGACAACTCTCAATCCAAGTCACAATGTATAAAAAGTTATAGGTAGAGTCTGTTTAATATTCATATCTTTAATATTCACATACTACATTAATAATAGATTAAGGAATACCATTTGTACAGTTATTGCACGTTCTAAAACATGGAACCATTTCTTTGAATGTCTTGTCAGAAAAAACATAAAACATAATAAAAATTAATTTTCTTCAAAATGAGAAAAATAAATTTTCCCTACATTACATTACTTCGGTCCTTGTTTGGAAGTGCTGACTGTCGTTGTCGACTTTTTCTGCTTCTTTGTTTGCATATTTGTTTGTTTTTATATAGTTGTTAAGATTATAAAACAATGTTGACTGCTGTACCCCTTTTTATTTTTGACATTCTTACCCATTATGTCTATTTGATTTTTTTCACACATCATGGTCAATATAATGGAATTGATGCAACTGTCATACAAGTGAGAGGTTTAGCACGCTTTATAATCAGGTTTAATCCATCGAATCTGGAATATGACTGCTGTTATCCATTCGTTTGATGTGTTTGAGCTTTTAATTTTGCCATTTGATTAGGAGTTTCCGTTTTGAATTTTCCTCGGAGTTCAGTATTTTTGTGATTTTTCTTTATTGTACGAGTCCCGTTCTGGTGAATATATTTTGCTTTGAATCACCTTCGAAGAATTCATTTTATTATAAAATGAAAACATTTTTATAGGTATGCATTATATTTATTTATGAAGTCATTTCAATTCCTATAATGTTACTCATTCATCCAGAGATATAACATGATAATTATAACCTTATCGGTATTTTTTTTTAATGTTTTGATTTATTTGCAATGGTCTGATCATTTGGTCGATCCCTTAGCCTACACAGCGTGGGACAATTGACAATGGGCTTATATTACTATGGTAGAGTTTGATTAATAGCAAGAATGTTTTCAAAATTAGGTTATCGGAATGAAAAACATTACCTAATAAAAAAAAATACACATACATTAACTTCAGTACAAAAAAACGTGAGTTTCTGGAGATTCTGATATTGTTCGAAATTAAGGGGGACCTCTTGAAGATTCTAATGAGAATATTATCTATCTTGCATTATTTTAGTTAAGATCTAGAATTAAGTCAAAACCCCTCCCTAGGTATAGTTTTTGTTATTGTTACAGAAAAATTAATCATGCACTATACTAGTAATAATTATCAAACATATTATTTTATAAAGATGTTTTTTATAAGACTGAAATTGTCTTATCAGTGTAGGTCGAATCAAAACATTTGAAAGTTGAATAGATATAGGAAGATGTGGTGTGAGTGCCAATGAGACAACTCTCCATCCAAATAACAATTTATAAAAGTAAACCATCATAGGTACGGTCTTCAACACGGCTCACACCGAACAACACGCTATAAAGAGCCCCAAAATTACTAGTGTAAAACCATTCAAACGGGAAAACCAACGGTCTAATCTATATAAAAAACGAGAAACGAGAAACACGTACAAATTACAAAAACAAACGACAACTACTGTACATCAGATTCCAAAATAATAGCATTGAAAACCTAAAAGTCCGATTAGTTGTGCAACGAATACAATCTATGCCTGTGATAGACAAACCTTAGCAATTAATTAACCATAACCGGAATCCAACAAACCATATTAACTACAAATACAGATTGACATTTTATTACCGATGTTTAAAACTAACTTTGAGGGCGGGAAATTGCTTTCCAATTGGAAAACATTTTTGAAATTGCCAAAACGAGACCCAATTCAAGCTTCTTTGATGTGGTTTTATAAAGAACAGAATATTTCAATATCTTTTTATGATTATAATGTATATACTTTTTATTGTAATATTTGATATCAAAGGCTTGTAGCTTCGATACGCAAACAACTTCTACTAAAAAGGTAACTCATTTTTAATTAATTGAATGAGTGTGATGTAAATTCAAGATTTGCTTTACTGGTCTATATGTAGGTAAACATTTTCTCCAAGGAAACTCACCTATTCATATATTTCCATGCATGTTTGTTAAGGTTTTACAATAGTATTAAATTTTGTTATAAATTGCATATCCGTCCTGACTTATGTATGAATGGTCTAATCCTTTGTTGTTTTTTTTTCTAGTTCACTTCCTCTTCAGTAAATTGAGAATAAGTGGTAGTAAGAAAAGAAAAGGAAAGGAAATTCTTATTGTTTGTTAAAATTAAAAATATATGTACATATCTATAAATGGGAGAACCCATAAAATACAAGGTGAAGGCAAAAAACACCCACCTTGTTCACCTATATTTAAATACAACTGAAGAGTATGAATGTTCAGCTTTATAGAATTTAATGGCAATTGACATCATGTATAAACTACCTTCTTCTTCGGGAGCAATCCTTATCCCAAGTATTGTCATAATCTTTTCACTTCTACTTTGGAAGAAATTAGCAAAAACGTGAGTATTTTACCATGATATATAATGTTAAAATTAAGTCAAATATTTTTCTCAAAAGCTTCCTTTGTGTTTATCTTTCAATTTTTGATACTTACAATATTTCGGGAGTAATTGATTTCTAGAAGACTTCTTTTTGTAAGACACGAGTAATGGATTGTATTGTAATGACCGACCATTCTTCATCAGTGGATTGGTGTCTTTGTATCTTTTTTTGTTTCTTTTTTTGTTTCTTTTATCTGTATTTCCTTGAGTGAAAAGTCTTAATTTTTTTTTGTATTTTACATACAACATTATTTACAACGTTGATACTTTTGCCATATGAGAACGAAGATGGTCATTATAGTGCTGCAAATTTATATTATTTGGAAGTTAACTTGTTACAAAGTAGTATAATTGGTTGGAATATTAATGGAATAAAATAGCCGCAAAAAACAGAAACGCAAACATCATAAAATTTACTTGCAATACAAATTGAACAGGTTTTCTTATAATGTTTTTAAATAGAATGAACCATTTGCTAACACATTGTTTCTTGTTTATCAAGATGACGACCGTTTGAAATCCTGTGTTGAAGGCGGAATCTTTGAAGACGGAATATTCCTTCATTTTTATTGTTTTGCAGACTTGTTTATTTTTTCTTCTTCTTTTAAACACAGTAACTTTCTTCATTTCGTTAGTCAAAATATTTTCATTTGCATCCTGTCTTAGACAAGGTTATTGTATCCTTATTTTTGACATTGTATCAATAATATTGATTGATATGATTAGACTTTAACTTTACAATAATGGCCTTCGATTTTCATTTTGTTGTAGAGGCCTGGTTTGGAGAAAATCATATCGTATACATTTATATATAGAATCAAATTCAAAACAGTGTGGCTGTGGCCATTGATTGACGACCTAAAGTATCCTATTGACTGGAACAGATTAGGTGAACGTTTGTCTGTAACGACCACTGCTCACTATGTACTTGTTAAAGACACTTAAACTGTGGTGTCGCTAAAGGTTCTCAACGCCTCAAATAAAGTAATTCGAAAAACTAATCAGGATTAACACGATGTTTTGATTTATATCAATAATATAAATCAAAACATAAAGGTTATTCCTGATTAATTTTTCGAATTATTTTAATATTATAAGCTTTTTAAGAACCTTCGGTGACCCCACATTTTAAATTCTATAATAAGTAAGTAGTGAGCAGTGGTTTTTACAGATAAACGTTCACCTAATCTGTCCCAGTCAATGGGATAATTTAGGCCGGTAATCAATGGTCACAGCCACACTGTTTTGAATATGATTCTATACATATATGTATAATTCAGCTATATAGTTATATAAGGGGATAAGGCGACAACACAATGAAAGGCGATTTAGCCATAGAAGTTAAAAGAAATACACAAACCGGAAAATAATAAAAGTCAAGATTTAGTCCACGATAGTTATATACAAACAAATGTAAAAAGAAAAACTTCTTAGGATAAATATTACTGCTCGACAATTGTCATTGTGAATGTTTTATCAATAAATAATACAATAGTTCTTTGTTTCTAAAATCGGCTCACTCGTATATATATAACTTTTAAACAGGTTAACTAAATCTGAGTTCTTGGAATTCATAATACATATATATGTAGTATATAATGTTTTTTGGAAAAAGAACACGTTTGACCGCTCTGGGTGTTTCATTATTATTTACCGAAAAAGAATATAAATATTTTTTTCCATAATTATCAACTGAAAAGGCATAAATACTATTTTTCATTATTATTTCCTAACAAAAGGCTTTCAGTTCTGTAAAATCGACAGCTGAGACAAGTTCTTATTCAATGTTTTTGATGATTCCAATACGTGGTTATGTGGGTAGTTCATCGAAACGTAGTAAATAGCAAGCTAACGTGTACGTTAAGATTGGATATTTATGTTATGTATGGCAAGAACGATTAATTTTAATTATCGTTTTAACTAAATATTTTGTATTATGTGATTGATTTTATCTTACGGTGAAGGTATGTCCTTGGTAATTTTCAAGTGATAAGGCAATGTAAACGTTAAGGTCTAAAATCTGAAACTTAAATTTAAAACTTAGATAAGATTGCAGTATACGAAATATTAACCTTTTACTTTCAAAAAGGGAATAACATGTAATAAACATATCTCATGCCGATTTCTGATCCGGTGATTTACGTTAGGTTATCCGTTTGTTTGGGGGTTTTTTTGTTCTTTTATTTTGTTATTTTTGTTTGGGTTTTTTTCTGATATGATATGATAATCATAAAAACAAAAATTGCACCTATTCAACATAAACAACTGAGACATTCTTAAAAGTTTTCTTTGGGACTAAACAATGTGTATTTCAATTATTTGACATTATACACGTCTTTCAAAATAGGTGAATATTTTCAAATATACACTAAAAATTTCAGTTTATATCAACAGATGAAGCTTTCAATGGAAAAGAAAAAGGACGAAAACACCGCCATGCGACGATCAAAAAACGTCATCTTTTAAAAATGAACAAAAAATATGTTACATCCATTTTAAAATAAATTAATAGTGACTATGTACTAATGTCAAATTGTTCTAAATCTTTGAAAAAATAAAACAAAACATCTGTTATTTGATTTTTAATGATGTGAATTTAAGCATGGATGCAATTTGGGTACTCCTCATTAAGGAATCATAGACAGTTTGGAGGTCGATTCTAACCCATTTTTCTATGACTCAATATGGTTAAAAAATCAAAATGGGTTATCTACATAAAAAAACCGGATACGCCTACAAAATTAACACAAAATGGAAACTTTTGTCTTGATCATAAGAATAACTTAGGTGAAAAAAAAACTGTCAAAATAGGGTACCGGCACGTTATATAAATAAAAAAGACGTGATTTGTTAAACGATCGTGGATATGTATTTAACTTACATTGCATATATTCGTTTGTAGAGTGAGAATGTTCAATCTGTTTCGATCGTAAAGTGTTTTAATTTTTTCCACATCAGTCCTTCGTCCTGTCGATATATGGTGTATATAATTTTTTGGGGGCATTTTATCAAGGTCAAGCCATTCTAAGACCCGGTGGATGTGTTTTGGTTAATACTTTAATCTGGCATTTATGTATAAACCGTTATAACATATAGTTGATAGTTGTCATCCCGCATCATTTTATTCTATGATGAATATTACATGGGAAGTCAGGAAAAATCAGAATATACCAATCAGAAATTTGAAAAACTGAAAAAGAAAGACAGCACAATGGCCATATTAAAAAGAAGGAAGAAACAAGCAAAAATAAGAAAACAAGAAGATGTGATAAGAATGTCAATGGGTCAAATCTCAACAAAGACACAAAAAACACAAAAATTAACAACTAAAACATAAAGTCCAAACGTCCATAACAATCCACAATGCAATACACAGAAACAGTTTTGCCAACGCTTACCTCGTCGAAAACCTGGGCCGAGCACATACGTGTGAACTGTGGAAGGGTAAGCGACTTCTACTCCACTAGTTTGTATTAGGTTTTGAACATTTTTGTGTGCTAGAACATCACTTCAGAAATGTTATTTATCGAAATTAGTATCTGGTGCAACAAAATTGTTAATCGTTACTGTTAATGCCATCTCGGGGTACTTTTTAATTAAAATACGGGTATCTTCTTAAAGGATCTTAAAAAGGAGGTTGTTAACAGATTTTAAACTGTCCTACTTTCAACATCGATAGACCTTCCTATCGAATACTATTTCTCATGCAACATAATACATATGTATATAACATTTATGCTTGTTTTAATTTATTGCAGTTCAAATTCTGAAGTCGTACATCCCAAAGACACAGTAATATTTCATCAGCCAGGGAGAGGACCTTTTGCTCCTAGCTTATCGCCATTTGTTGTTAAACTAGAAACATATCTGCGGATGGCAAAAATTCCTTATCAGGTATTATGACGCTCTGTGGAAAGCAAAAAGTAGAATCACAAAAATACTGAACTCCGATGAAAATTCAAAATGAAAAGTCTTACTCTAATGTCAAAATCAAATGATAAAACACATCAAACGAATGGACACCAACTGTCATATTCTTGACTTGGTACAGGCATTTATGCAACAATACATTAATGACTGTATGGTTTACAATAGAAACAGGAATGTGAACACTGTTGCCCATTACAGAAAACTGTTATTTTCAAAAGAGGAAAAGGTTAAACACTACCACGTGTACATTTAACTGTTCCAAGTCAGAAAACAATGATGTTGTTATGTATGTTGTAAATTGTTCTTTATTATCCGGTTGTTGTATCATTGAAGTATACCCAAACTGCAAAAACCACCACAATTGCATAACTATAACTATTCGAATATGACCAATATCATATACAAAAAGATTTGCTGAAATAAGATGTAAAATAAAAATATATTAATGTGAGTAAAATATATTTTGAGATAGGTCAATATTTTTGAATAACTATAAATATAAGTAAAATCACCAAAAGAAGTCAAATATCTTAATTTGACCATGTTTCGGACTCAATAATGACGTCACAACGAGTAACATGACCCTTTATACCATCCATACATTCATCAATAAAATTACCAAAATTTTGAAAAAGATTATCGAATTTCATTATCTATTTCATTTCATGACATAAATTATTTATTATGTTAGTGGAATGTTTGTTATTTTTCGTGATATGATTACTCTTTTCCCTATTAAAATAGATATAGGAAGATGTGGTGTGAGTGCCAATGAGACAACTCTCCATACAAATAACAATTTAAAAAGTAAACCATTATAGGTTAAAGTACGGCCTTCAACACGGAGCCTTGGCTCACACCGAACAACAAGCTATAAAGAGCCCCAAAATTACTAGTGTAAAACCATTCAAACGGGAAAACCAACGGTCTAATCTATATAAACAAAACGAGAAACGAGAAACACGTATATACTACCTATGTTTTTTTTATGTTTATATTTGTAATTCTTCACTGTCTGTATTAAATGTTGTATTTGTGTTTGCTTGACCCATATGGGTGTATTTTGCAAATAAAAATTATTATTTAATTGTAAAATTGCAATGAAAGTACTTCGGATATAAATTTTTCACATATTGTGGTTTGTGTGGTTTTATATCGAAACCAAATCCATATGAAGATACTTGTCGTAAAATATGTAATTTTGAAAAAATAAAAAATACGTATGATGTGATCATTTCCGTGTAACGTACGTGCATGTTTGACCAGGATTGAAGAGATCTCATTTTAAAACATATAAACGCCCCTGTGAACTCAGTAGCACATGAAAGGTAAAAATGCAGTCGTCAAGTGCACATATTCGTCATGACAAATTCCTTTACTTTAATGCAGGAAATCATATATCAAATACTTAGTAAACGAATCAATACATGCATTATTGGATTTTAAGTGTAAACCTATATCTAAAAGTGTGAAATAGAGGATAGGTGGTCCTAAACGAAAAGGATTACGGAGCAGCATTAGAAGTAATGATTAAACACTAACATAATATTTGATAAACAATAAAATCATTAAAAAAAACAAAATGATTTATATTTTAAATTTCGTAGAAGTGGAAAGACAACTTTTTGAAAAGTGTAAATCCTTAAAGATTCCTTAAAGAAACGAAAAATTATGTGCAAACGATTGTTTACAAGCCAATTTGTTGAATTTATTTACTACATAAGTCAAAATAAGATACACTATTATGTTATTTTCATTATGTGTCACATAAAACCTGACTTTTTTCAGAATGTACATGACAGTATAAGAGGATCAAAAGGAAAGATTCCATGGATAGAATACAATGATGTAACAATACCTGACTCCCAGTTAATTATAGAGTATCTCAATAAACTGAGGGATGTTGATCTTAACAAACACTTGACAGAAGAACAACAAGCTGTGGCAGTAGCTTTCCAACGAATGGTAGATGAACATACGTACTGGTACGGAATTGTTTTAATTATAATAAAGATAGAAGAAAAACATGAAGTTATGTTCGAAGAAATATAAAAACACAATGAAACGAATTTATCTAAACGCACGGAAAATCATATATTGAGTTTATATGTGTACTCCATTTTGTATTTATGGATCATATAGGCATTTTATAATTGGTCCTTTCTGATTTTTCTCTCATTTTAACCTTTTATATCTTGCCATACAATATTGCTAACCCCATCGTTGAAATGAAGGTGGTATAAGACCATATTGACAAGTTGTTTTTAATTTTCTGGGTTTTTGGTTGTTGTGTTTCGTAGATAGTTAGTTATCTCATTGGCAAAATATCCAGTTTTTTTATACATTATTATATTGTGTGAATATATTTATGCTTTCTCTTTTGATTATGCGTTATGTTTTATCTTTAAATAGGTTAATGGTAATAAACAGATGGAAATATGATAATGAAATGAGAGAATTTAAATTAAGTAACTGGTCATGGTTGAAACTAACGATTGCACGATGGTTTGTTAACAGTCAGACACATCAACAAGGTCTGGGGAGACATAATAAAGAAGAAGTCATGGCAATATTAAATAAAGATTTTCACAGTTTATCTACATATCTAGGTAAGTTTTATTTTCCATATTTCATATTTACGGTTATTTTTCTTTAACACGGTTGCCAAGTTGATAATTGTATAATAACTTTACATGGATGTTTCATTATGAATCTGTTCTTTTGATTGGCAGACCATAATCAAATATAACTTATAAGATGATGTTAATTTTTTTATGATAAAATACCACACCTGTTGCTGAACGTTCTTATTAACACAATACTACAACACTGAGTAGGAAAGTTTTATTCAAAACAGATGAAAAACTTGATTTGGCTCATGATTCCTTCAGTATCAGAATGTAATCATAAAATTTAAATATTTCGTTCGGTAGTCTTACGAACTTGTAAAAGCATCAGAAATTTTTTATTGATATTAAATGTGTTCCGGTAAAAGTTTTTACGCTCCTTTAAAACAACAAAAATTAAGCATTCAATTCTTAAATAATTTTCTTACTTTTTTCAACAATTGCAATTAAAAGTCAAGTAACTTAAACAATGCTTAGCTAGGCTAAGTGTTTATATGATATAAGATATAAGATATAAGATTTTATTGATATAAAAATCCAAAATCTGGATTGTGATGAAAAGAACAATTTTTGAGTATTTCCTAAAATAAATGTTTTGTTCTTCTTCATAAGAAGTGATTGATAATAAGGAAATTTAGATCTGATGCGTTCTGACCGAATGTCTGCGTAGTTGTAAATCCCTTACAGTCAAGCAGATACCAAACTTTAGCAAGGATTTTACTGCAGGGCGGTCAGAGGTTATGGAATTATCTTAATAATAATTTCTTTACGCCAGTTAATCTTAGGGGTAAAGAGAATGTCAGACATCACGTTAACAATTCCCCGTAACAAGTACAGTGTGTATGTTTAAATATATAAAAACGATCTCGGTTTATCATATGGTTGATTGGTTGATTGTGTTTTATTGATGGGGGAAGCCGGAGTGCCCGGAGAAAACCATCGACCTTCGGTAGGAAAACTAACAGTCCTAGTCAATTAAGATTTGGAGTGCATGGTTTTAATGCAGTTGGAGTGATTTCTATCAATGACACAGACCATCCGGTCAGATTCCCTTATTTATACTTAAGCACACAGTTATAATGTGGTGTTTATTTGTCGATCAACAGAATATGTCTTTATATATTTACAGGAAAAAAGAAATATATATTTGGTGACATACCAAGTGAATTAGATAGCAGCATATTTGGACAGCTGTCACAATTTCGATGGCATTTGCCTTTATCAGATATCACAGATTTATTTCGTAAGTAAAAAATCTTTTACAAAGTTCAGTGATAGATTAGATACTCTAATGTTTGATATTATGTATACAATTATAAGAATTGAATAAACTTATAATGAATGATAAGTTTCGTGAAAATAGAAATCCAATATCAATTGTATTTATTTTTTTCAATAACAGAACATTCAGGGGAAATAACCGAAAGACCTCTACCAAACATCCAAAATATGTATTTTGATTTTACATTTTCTTGCACCTTAATGATAAATATATCACAATTGATTGATTGATTGATGTTTGACACGACTTCTAGTGCATTTCATTGCGGTCAGTTTTTTAATGGGGAGGAAACCAAAATGCCCAGAGAGAATACTAACCTTCGGTAGGAAAACTGACAAACCTAGTCAACTGATTGGAATCGAGAACACCTGCCGTGCACGAGATTCGAACCCGCAACCTTAATATTGACAGACTTGTGGTAAAGTAGTTCTACTACTTATTTTTCTCTTGATAGACCACTCGACGAGCCATTTTGGGTAGTAAGATATAATGATTTGCGTTTATCAACTTTACGGTGACGGGGCCAATCTGTCTTGAGAGTTATAGTTTGACAGATTATCATAATTAGGAAAACTGTTTTATCCATTGTATGACTATTTGATATATATGATTTTCATGGGTAACCCGTATATTTTTCAGAGCGATATCAAAATCTTGATCAATATTGTCAACAAATGAAGAATGCATTTTGGCCAGATTGGAATGATTGCGTCAAATATCCAGTTGATGAAAATAGCGGAATTGTAAAAAACAAAACGAATGGCACTACTTTTTAGATCATATTCAGCTTAAAGGGTGGACATACAAACTAGTCTTTCAATTTTTATTTTCTGTTTTATTTTGTATTTATTTTGTAATAAAAAAAATGTTAAAAAGACAGGAAATGATTACTTTGGTAATTCTGGAAGATATGTGTTCATTGGCATCATTCCCTGTTTAAAAATATATTTGAGATGCATGTTGTGAATAATTTAACATAGATGACACAAGATATACCAATTACACCAAAATCTATAACTGACCACAACAGTAAAATTTGAACAAGAACAACCATGAAGAGTTTATATATAAACCTTTGTCGGGGTGAAACGAGTTAACCAAGTAATCACCCAACCTCTCTGTTCTTCTCCGATTGGTTATTTCTTCATAATCAACATGTGTTTCGGTTGTTCACAGTTATTCCTTTGATCTATACGTGAATGGTAACATCAAATTTACCTTGCCTTTTTGTTACTGTTCGATTGTCGAGTCGTGGGGAAAGGTAACAGCAAATAATGTGCAATTCAAAGAGGTTTAAAAATCCCATCAAAACTCTTTAGAGACAGATTCAATAATTGTACTTGCGATAGGATATTTCTCGAATCTTGGTCTCGCGCTTCAAGAAAGGTAGGGTATTTTTCACACAAAGACCATTTCCAAAATGTATTCCACAAACTTTGTTAAAATTCCTTATGCGACAGCTTGGTGTCTATTTTTAAGATTCTAAATCTTATTTTGAAGTACCTTTTGAATGCTCATTACTGAAATTTTGCAGGTTTTTGGCAAAGTTTGAGAAGTATCGCAAAAATTAATAAAGGGACATTTTATTTTGATTGGTCTTATGGTATATGTCGATGCACATATTTACAATTACGTATCGCAGTAAAATATATGATATAGTATTAAGAACCTCTATCGTCAACAACAACGTATAACGCTGAATAAGGTTTATGTCTTGATTTTAGGGGAATGTCTGAAATGGTTGTAAAAACTTAAATTGTATAATCTTAATGCTAACTTAATTATAAATAAAAACAATCTGTATATATAAACATCAAAGTTGTTATGTATCTCAAAAGAGAGGCGAAATGTACATTCACACTAATAAGTAGGGAAAAAAAAGCAACCCAACGGCTAAAAACCTAAAGATAAACAGACAAACAATAGTACACAAACAACATTTAGATGACATGTCCTCAGAATATACATATTCTATCTTGAAGACAAATTTCAAACTTACGAACACTGAAAAATAGGGCTTTCTCGCTCTAGGATTTGAAGTGTTTCAGAACGGAAAACTCCTTTCTTAAAACAATTAAGCAAAATGAATGTGTCTGGTATTTTATCAATGGTTATTGTTATTTGTTTATCTTCTTTTAGAAAAGGCGTATTGTGAGAGAAGCTCTTTTTAAGTGTGCTACTTCCCGCTTAGGTCAGACCGGGTTTTTTAATGATTGTGAGTTCAACCGAATTACCATGATGGTATATTCCTACGAAATTTCCTGTAAAAGTTGTCTAACTGGATTGTTTCTGAACTTGACGTTAAGTATAAGTTATTACTTCGTGTTGAAGGGATTGTTTCACTTTTAGATCTTTAAGTTTTGGGTTTTTTTTATGTTTGTGCAGGGTTTTTTTTATTGATTGTTTTCCTTTGAATATGAAATTGGAAACAGTCTTTAATAGACCTTTCGTCAGAAATATTAAGAGCAAAGTCTGGACTGGACAAATATAACTTAATTGGTCCATATATAGGTGATTGTGAATTCATCTTTAATGTAAAATATAATATTTGAAATTATAAAAACTGTCAAGTTGCAATGAATGATATATAGTTTTAAAAACATGAGATAATATGAAATTTTGTCTTTTCACGGAAGTTTTTCTTCATATTTTTCCTTTCATGTGCTGTGCATATTCTGAAAATAAATATAAAAAAATAGTCATTTTGCTCAAATATGCTTTCGACTACAAAAAGTTTTTTTTGCAATATGTAAAGCTCTTCGTGCTGAGCTAAGGGTACTTCGGTGTTCAAGTGGTATGAGTTGTCCAATTACTGTATCACCGAGGTTGCGAGGTGACCACTCCCGCTTCCTCCACCAATAAAAACTGACCGCCACGAAATAGCATAATAGTGCTAAAAGTGGCGTTAAACACCAATCAATCAAATAATCCTGAGCTTAAAACAGATATGTAAATATACATGCTTTTATTTACCCAATGAACAGATTTGTAACAGAGCATCCAAAGTACACTTCATGTGAGTGAAGCGAAGAAACAAGCATCATTTTGTTTTGTGATGCTCTCTTACGTTTTATATATAACATTGCCTTTCTAAACTTGGGTGTACCTGGTGATATTTGTTCCTAAAAACACATGAAGTTATACGCAAAAAAATCGCTTTCGTAAGATTTTTAGCATGTTGAAAATAAAGTGTAGAATGGTAGTCATCAATTTATATAGAAAAAGACAAAAATACAGATCAAAGAAAAATAACTTCAGTAAAAAAACTTACAAATAGGAATGCATTGCTCGTTGCATCTTAATCCTAATGGATTGTAATTTCAATAAGTATTAAGCATAATCCACCTAAAGTAAACTACATGTAGTTTGTTTCTGTTTTTTTGTTTAAAGTTGTGTTTTTAACTTCCTATCTTTAGCCGCATGGGAAACAATTCTGTTCAGTGGTTGTTGTTACAAAAACGTCCAAATAAGGATGACGAAGTCGCCATTTTCCAAGTTTAGCGAGAGTTGACATAAAACATCTACGTAATGAACATATTCTAGACAGGGGACAACGTACTAATATGATTCAAGGTAACCTCGAAGTCTTCCTATTTTATCCTGCATTAATTTATAGAGTAATCAATGTATTGGCGTTTATTTTGTCTCCTTTTATTCGAATCTTTGGAATTGACTTTGTTCGATATACTCTTACTATATCAAAGTGTTACAGAAGTGTTCGAACAAATAAAATGAAAACTGATATGTGTGCTTGTTACAGATAGCTAAGTTGTAAAAAATAATGTGTACATTTATTGTACCCGTCTTACCACTATAGTTTATTTTACCATCTCCGTCTTTGTCAGCATCTATGATTGTTTCTAATGAATCATCCTCAGCGTTTTTATCTCCTACAAAAGAAAGCAAATTACGTGTCTTAGCTGGTAAACACACAGAAACATAATACAGTGCTATACAGACTTCTTCCTCAAAATCCTTCTTAAATCTCCCATAGCGACATTGTCAGACGAACGGAAGTAGTACATTAAATAAGAACATATTATATATAGAAAGTCAGTTATTACGTTTCAAATATTGAATATCATTTTAAATTACACATTTAACCCGAAAAAGTAAATGTACATGGGCCGTTCAACCCATTTGTAGACTTCAAAGTTTAGCCCATATGTCCATGCACTTATAATTGGCCATAAGGTAACAGGCCAAACGGCATATCTCAATTAGGAATACTTCCTTTACAAAGATTATCGTAAAAAAAATATAAATCCGCTTACCAAACTGTTTCATAAAATATTTTAGTTCCGATTGGTCAATAAAGCCATCTTTATTTCTGTCTAACATGTCAAAGGCTGCCCTAAAGTCAGGATCTTCCAGTGTATCCTTTTTTACCATGTTAATTTTTATAGCAAAATCTTCAAATTCCTGATAATCTATGTAACCATTACCTATAATATCATAAAATGTAATGTAGTAGTTAACATGTCATAAAATTATAAACTTATGCAAGAACTTAAAGAAAATCAATATACTACAATATTTAAAGTGACCAATATGCTCAAGGTCCTGCAATTATTTACTACTGCTATAGTATTAAAAGTCAGGAGAACGCTATATCGTATGTTAGAACTTTCGGATATCAATCGTAGATTTAATATCACGTTGGTATCTCTCGCCTCTATATAATTAGTTCTCAAAGTGAACTAATCGATACATAAATCGATGCATGACACGTGAGTGGAGCAAATATTCAATCACAACATAGAAACATGAAAGATAAACATTATGTGTATACCATCGCTGTCTAATCTGTGTAGAATGTCATCCAATTCTTCTGAACAAGTGAGATATCCAAGAGATCTCATCATAGCGCCGATCTCCTTCTTTGATACTTTTCCATCACGGTCAGAATCAAACAGTGCAAAGGTTTCCGTGATCGCTGGAATAAAATTACGTTATGATATGAAATTAAACAGACCTTGTAAAATCCAACTGCACGAGTACGCTATCTATTTATATTTATATCTATGTTAATACCGCTTATATTACCGTCGGCAGTCTTCAAATCTCAGTTAATTGTATGAGTTCTAGACTAGCATGCACACGAAACGATGATACATATTTTCGATCCAATGCCTTGTTTATTGTTTTTATATACACTTTTTTTTATTTCGGATATACGTTTTAGTATGTTATAAAGTCAAATCGGTAAACATGAAGTTGCGATAATGCCCCTTATAATGTTGTTGTTCTTTGACGTTATTTATTGTATAAACCAATCTTATCCATTTAACCATTAAAACGCCAATTAAGATCATAGAATAAGTACATGTAATATAACAGGAGTCTAATTTCTTCATGTTAGTTTCAGGTGTCAGACCACCAATTAAAAATCCCTATCTGTTCAACCAAATTTTGCAATTTTCACAGCTTTCTAAATATTTTGCCTTAAGTTTAACTTCATAGAAACCAGGTATATCCTTAATTGTACATGCCAATTTTCACCATACCTTTAAAGCCTTCTAACAAAATAACTGACCTTCAAACGGAGGTACTCAAAAAAAAAACTGGTTTTCTGGAAATCTAAAATTAGTATACTATGGAGCGCATTAATCCTCAATTTTTAATGCAAACTCATAGACAAGTAAATTTTGGCTCAAAATGATCTAGATATATTTCTCTTTCACCAAAAGTTTCATTTCTGCAAATTTGTTGGTTAGTTTAAGTAAACAAGGACATCAAAAGCACTATTTTGTGTCAGAGTAGGGCTACGTTCTAAATTGAAGGGAGTAATTGGAGGTCTGACACCTTAAAAAGAATTAGAAAATATCACATGGACAATTAAAAAAAACGTAAGTCGTAAAAAAAAAACACGGCAATAACATGATCAAAAACAATGACGACGAGAAGACAAAAAATACTAATCATAATACAACAAAAGAAAGATTATAGATATTGAACAGAAAAAAACTTCACCTGTATTCATTCTCTTGCGAGAAATTGTCTACATTATGTACCGTAAAAAATATAAGTAAAAATGTAAATACTGCTTTCTCAAAAGTTGCTAAGACAGGGCTATGAATAAATCAAATTAAGGTCATCATTCAAGAAATTTTACGGTCGCCATCATGAGCCATTAAAAAGTGTGTCAGAAATCATATCTGATATTCTTCCTCAATCATAATAACCTTCCATCATTACCGAACTGAACAAAGAAATAACACGACGGGTGCCGTATACGGTGCATGAATGCTTACCCTTCAAGAGCACCTGATTTCACTCCCGGTTTTTAGTGGAGTTCGTGTTGTTTCTTATTTCTTATTTATAACTGTTGATGTAAATGTCTTTTGGTGTTGTGAGTTTTTGTTTACTTGGTTTTGATTGTTATTAGTTTAAACATATTTATTTATAGTGGATTGGGAAACAAGTTTTGCAACTTATAGTAATCCCTTTCCACTTTGCGGGTGCGAGTGCTGCCTTGTAGTGGCATTAGCCTACTCTTTTTTGAAATCTACAAGGGTGTCTTTAACGTGTTATTGTCTTACAGATTCATGTAAATACCTTATTGTTGTTGTCAAACTTCTAAGAATTTGATGAAATAATTTTAAAAAAAATATGTAAGGGCTAACTGCAGTTTTAATAGATTTTGTATCATATATAAGTATATCTATCAAAAAACATTCAGGGTAGTCTTTCGTGTAGAAATAAATTGATTATGACTTCTTTAAAAATTCAATAAGATAAATATTTGAAAGCATTCCGGAAAAAGGTGCATATTTATAAAGACAAGGAAATTTGTAAAGCAATGCAAAGTTCCAATAGAAAAACTGTAGTAACTAAGTACTGTACGTTGATAAATAAATTGTTATTGACACTTGTTTTTATAGTTGTGCAAAAGGTTTTGTTGATGGGGGGGGATATGTTTGCTGCAAATTCATGTTGATCACGTATTAAATGACCTAGACAATGGTTTCATTTTTCGAAAGTATACTGTAAAATTAAAAGTATAGCTTCAAAATATCCAAATAAACATAGAGCCTTAACACATCATATCTGTATTGTTTTACATACCTTGTTTTGAAACTTCACTCAGCTGTCTTGTCATTGACTGAAAACAAATATAATATTTACGGGTTTATTTAAAGATCATAAAAGACAATTGACTTTTCTTACATATATTTTTTTGTATTTATATGCACGGATCAGTCGGAATGAAACGAATTCCCGAATGCTCCCAAATTTTTAGGATCGTAATAACATCTGTAAGTCACCATTATACAATGCTAAACTAAACCACAGCTGTATACAGTATATCCACTGGTATTACTAAAAAAAGACGGACAACTGTTTGGTTCCGAAATAACGGAGGGAAGACATTAGTTGCACAAAAATCCTGGTCACGGAGTTGCGGACTATAAAAAACAGTATCACTAATCATATAACAAAAGAATCTGTCGTCTTTAATCCATTTGATAACAATTGCATTTGTTATATTGAGTTACCAATATTTGCATTCCATAGAAGTTTCCGTCATTTTGATTGGCCAACAAATCCCAAATTTATACATTTTTATTTCGCTCATACAAAATGTGCACGTACTCTCTGGAAGCTATACACCAAACAAAGAAAAGAAATAAACAATAGATTCAACTCGTAATGTTATGTAGGGTAAGCATACAAATATGATTTTAAAAATCGAATGTTTCTTTTTATGATTTCACAGAGTTGTAACTTTGGCATGGAAAATATGCTTCGGTCAATGCTTTTACATCCCATCAGCTTTCCAGCGTTTACCAGTTTCAACTTTGACGGATTCTTTATGCGTAACTTCTACTGGCAAAAGAATTTGAACTTTGGCAAATATTTTATGCATAAACAGGGCGAGTTTGTTGGACTCATCATAACCTAGCTCATAGTTTTTGTTATTTTTTTATTGAAATATTCGAGAGAAACAATACGTCCTGATCTTCGTCGAGGAATATACATGTAAGTCGTTCCCTCTCCCTAGATATGCTGTAACCCTGTTCATTAGTATCTGATTTCAAGCTATCAGATTACTGAAAAGTCTTGAAATCAAAATTTATTGTTATTTTACTGTTTAAAAGTAAAGAAATTGTTTTTATGTTTTTCGATACATAATATATTTGTACCAATTACTACGGAAGGGTTTTAATTTAAAAATTCCTGTGAAATTTAATTCGATTCAAAATAACGTTTTTAAATCAACTGTGCTGTTTTTAATTTGCTTTCAATTGGTGGATAAATAGGGCCATTTCTTTAGAGTGAATAACTTTTATAGTAGATAAAGTTCGCAATCCTTCGGTTATTTTTATAATCGTTGAAACTAAAATCAATTTTGTTTTTAAAGAATTGTGCATTCACTTATCTATATATTGCAAGGCTAAATAAATCAATGTGCAATTAAAAGGGAATTGTAGATTCGTTCCAACATGATTTTTTTCTTTAAGTTTTATTTCAATTTAAAAATAGCTTTGATAAAAAAAACAATTAATACGTGATTGGGTACTAATGCGAATTGTTTATTAGTAATATAAGTACTAAGAAAGAAATTGACTAGTACTAAGATCCCTGTTAAAACATTTAATCCGGAGTTTAGTATGACGTCCATTATCACTGAACTAGTAACATATTTGTTTAGGGGCCAGCTGCATGACTCCTCCGGGTGCGGGAGTTTCTCGCTGAAGACCCATTGGTGGCCTTCGGTTGGTGTCTACTCTATGGTCGGATTGTTTCTTTGACACATTCCCCATTTCCATTCTCAATCTTATAAATGAATATTCCCCCCAATAACTGAGTACATATATTTTATATGGGAACTTGCTATCTCCGGAAATTTGAATAGGGTGTAAAGACGTTGACCAAATCACAGTTAGTATGAAGCGCTTTCCTTCATATTAAAAAAGTGACTACGATCAGCGTTGGTACATCCATATAAAATTACAAAAAAGAAAAATTCAATTCTTATTACTACTTGTGAATGATTCAACAATAAAATAAAGAGTTATATCAAGCGTTGTTCTTCTTCTTAGTAAAACTATTCCACTCTTTTTAATGATTCTGCTAAAATCAGTTTAAAATGTCACTTTTTGTCCTTTACAAATGTCAAAATGTATACGTGTAATAAATAATGGCTTTACTAGAAATAGATGACTTATGGTCAAATGATACCCACATGGACTTATTTGAGGGCGAGGATTATTTTATATTTATGACATCGACTGCATCTTTCACAATATTTTAACACCAATATCAGACATTGGACTTTCCAATATGAGGAATATACGTGTTTCAAACCTCAATTGATATCGCCCATCTGGTATATGTTGCCCGTATAAAATGTATACATTGCCGTGAGATTATTTGGTAAAAGTATAAAGTAGGTTCTGACATTCTGAACATGTTTGCCCCTGTCAGACTAGCTTTCTCTCTATATATATATGGTTTTCAAGATGCAAAACATTTAATGTATTTATACTGTATACCCTAAGAGTCACCGAGTTTGGTTGTTTGTTACGTAGTTTTAGAGTAGAAATAGAGGACGGAAACGATATAATATTGGCAGTACCTCATTGAGAGCCCTCTTGTTATTTCGACAAAAAGAAAACAACAAACGTATATTCAAATTAACCATGGTGTTCATGTTTGTTGACCAGACAAAAACAAACCTAACTGTATACTAGCTATATACCCTAAGGATCATTCAATCCAAGCTTTGTAAAAGTGGGTTAGTAGTTTCAGAGTCGGCGATCTTTGAAAAATTGTATGACATACGTGTATACGAAAGAAATAATTGTAGAATAAGGTTAATTTCGCTTTTGGACACATCCAAATTTTTTGGTTGTATAAAGATTTTTGCATATACAGTTATATCTGTAATGTTGGGGTTTTTTTATTATATTTGTTGATTGCGGGAAATAACACTTTGACATTTTCTTACTATATTTAAAATAGTTTTAGAGATAATAGGCAAAATCCTACAAAAAAAACAGGGGGATCTTTTAACGGCAGTAACTTTTGATAATTTTGGAGAAATAGGAATTAGGTAGATTTAACATCTTTATGTGCATGTTGGCCCTCTCAGGTTTTGTCTATCTAATAGGTTCCCAAAATATAAGTCAATTTATGTAAATTTCTTTTGTTTTCTAATTTAAGCCGGTTTTGTTTATTGACTGGCCAGACTTTAGGCTAGATACCTTTATGATCATTTACCTGAAGTTTCGTTGAAATTGGAACAATAGACTCAGAGGAGAAGATCTTTTAAAACGATTACGTCGACTCCAGTTTGAGCGTGTTTATATGACAAGTGTAGGGTAAAAAGAATAGCCGTATAAAGTTGTAAGAATAAATATTTATGTTCTTATAAATATGTTATATGATTGTGAGGACTCTCAGGAAGATTAGTTTTAACTAATTGGGATTATCCTCTTGAAATAAAGATTATACATGTATTTCATTTATTAATAGTTACTCTTTCTTAAGCAAGTAGTTTAATATCTTACAAAGTACCAATATTGTATATAGATTGAGTCGATATCAATATTCGACCAATATTGATAGCATTTCAAACATTCACAAATAAAATCGATGTTTTGTCATTAATGTATTTAACTGATATTTCTTCTTATGAACTTATGAATTTTTAATAAACCAAAGAATGCACAAGTGTTGTAGATTGATCACGGTTTTATGAACGTGAAATTGGATTGGTAAAAGAATTGCTCGAGTGTTGCAGAAAAGTCGCTCCTTCATTGAAGATAAGCAACTTCTTCTTTGAAATAAATAATTTCCGTACGTGAATTGCGTCAATGCTAGAATCAAGTTTTAGTGTATTTTATATCAAACTTTCTTCCCCATAGCCGATAGATGTTTTGACGTTTTCGTAAATGAAAGACGTTAGTCAAACAGTAAACCTGCAACACAAGTACGTTCATGAAGTCATTTAGAAGGCACAACAGCTTCATTGTTACATTACAAAATGGTTTATTGAAAAGAAAGATTTTATAATGAATTCTAATTTCAATAATGAAAAATGTGCTGTCAATACTGTGTATTTATACTTGGAAGGTCTTAATGTTATAAGTGAAAGTCAATGAATGTTTTGATCTAAAGGGAGTTTGAAGATTTCTTCGTGTTTATTTGTAGTACTGCTTTGTACCGAAATGACGTTTTCATGTACCGGATCATGGAAGTATTATGACCGGATCGACTTAGAAAAAAAATATTTACGTTGCAATTTTTTAGATTAAAGAAAACATTTACAAATTTTCACATTAGTAAATCAGAATTCTTTTTGAAATGATTACCCTTTGGCGTAGACTTGCTACATGTCCCTTCCTAATTATGATTTTTCTTTTTTTATATTTCAATTTTGCCCCTTTAATAATTTTACTGCTATAACTAGGAGATTACAATTATACTGACATCTGCAGGAGATGAATGTAGGATAAAAAAAAACTTAAATCAAATAGGTTGGGGTGGGGTGGGGGGGGGGGGGGGGGGTAAACTGCTGCAAGTTTTATTTATCCCACATTGATTTTTAATTATAACTATATTGGTCAATCAATTTTCCCAAATTAAGTTAAGAGGGGAGAAACGGGGGGGGAGGGGGGGTCAGTGAAAAAACTATGTGAATTAAGTTTTTTTATTCTTCATTGAACTTTGATGTCGTCCCTTACGAAGAGGTTAAATATACGTGTAAACTTTGAGACTCTCCGGCTGATCATTATAACATAGAGGGGTCTAACGAAGAGGTTAAATATACGTGTAAACTTTGAGACTCTCCGGCTGATCATTATAACATAGAGGGGTCTAACGAAGAGGTTAAATATACGAGTAAACTTTGAGACTCTCCGGCTGATCAGTATAACATAGAGGGGTTCAACGAAGAGGATAAATATACGAGTAAACTTTGAGACTCTCCGGCTGATCAGTATAACATAGAGGGGTCCAACGAGGAGGATAAATATACGAGTAAAGTTTGAGACTCTCCGGCTGATCAGTATAACATAGAGGGGTCCAACGAAGAGGATAAATATACGTGTAAACTTAGAGACTCTCCGGCTGATCATTATAACATAGAGGGGTCCAACGAAGAGGTTAAATATACATGTAAACTTTGAGACTCTCCGGCTGATCATTATAACATAGAGGGGTCTAACGAAGAGGTTAAATATACATGTAAACTGGCTAAGAGACTCATCAACTGATCAGTATTATAACATCAAATGTTGTAAAAAAGGTGAAAAAAAGAATTGTTTCATCAATAATGAAAGCGTCGTTTTGAAGACATAAGATGCTTATGTAAACATAGAAAAAGTATCAGAATTATTATTAAATTAAATCTATAAATATAAAATGTAAACAACTCACCGACATGTTCAGTTGATCAATAAACACCTTTTCACTTTAATAGCAGAGGTATAAAGTCTATATGATACAATTTTTAAATGTCTTATATTTGTTTAACTTTGAGAAGTTAGATTAATTTAATTAAATGCTTTCGTCATGAACCATTACATGTCAATACACGTTTAACGATAATTAGATATGGTGCAGTTACCTTATTTTTCACCACCAAAATTTGTTAAGATTAAGATTGCAATTAAAATGTTGTCAATTCTAGAATTGATATTCTAATAAGCTATTTTTATATTATTTGTAGGTAATTGCACCATATTATTATCTATTCGTAAACTTAAACCTTATTTGACGAAAGCATTATTTTTTACACAAAATACTGTCGTCATTACTCAATACGTTCATTTATCTGCTACCAGTAAGCATTGTCTGGATATGAAGAATAAAAAGATTATAATAAATTATTATATAATTGCCTATTATTATAATAATTACATTTAATATTATTAGGTAAACATTTAACATATTTTAAATCAAGCAGATAGATACGTTTGAAATTTTGAGATATTAAAGAAAAATGCTTTTACTCATTTTTTTCCAAGTATTCGACATTTATCCATTATCTAGTATACCAACCTTGATCTTGTTTTTGTCAAAAATCAAATGAATAGGCCACCTAAATTGTATGTTTGGGAGATTCTATATTTAATGTTATTCCTTTACAATAGAAATAGCCTGTTTTCAGCAGTGATTGTTATAACCGGTGCTTTGCTTTTTGGCTATTTGGCATTTCATTTGAAACAAAAAAATAAAGCATCCATCATATTTCCAATACATATAGTTAGGAAAATATGCCCATCTGATTTTTTATCAAAGTATATTAAAAGTGAACAGGGACAATTTTGAATATTTATTTATTTTTATTGAAAATCTGTCTCATAACAAAATATCAAGCACATTATTAACATTAGGTACTAAATAGCTTTTCTTCATAATTAAAAGACATACCACATAAGGATGTTCACGAATTTACAAGGAGATTTGTAACTCAATTTGCAGGCACCATTTACATAAACAATTAATTTCGTTTTACATAAAAGCTTTAAAAAAGCTTTCGTTACTACAAAAGAAAGGATTTTTTTTAGATCAACTGGTATACAGCAACAACGCATATAGTACACGAACGATTTGTGCAGCGCCCAGAACAACAGATATACAGCAACAACATAAACAGAAGTTGAACACGTAAGATTGTGAGCAGCGCCCAGGACAACCGGTATACAACAACAACATAAAGAGTACACGAAAGATTGTGTTCAGCACCCAGAACAAAAGATATACAGCAACAACATAAACAGTACACGAAAGAGTGTGTGCAGCGCCAAGAACAGCATATAGACAGCAACAACATAAACAGTGCACTAAAGAATCTGTGAAGCGCACATAACAGCTGGTATACAGCAACAACATCAACAGTCGACGAAAGATTTTTGCATTGCCCAGAACCACAGGCATACAGCAACAACATAAAGGATACACGAAAGATTGTGTGCAGCGCCCAGAACAACTGGTTGTATAGCTACAACACACACAGTACACGAATGATTGTGTGTAGCGCCCAACAAAACCGATAAACAGCAACACAATAAAGAGTACACGAAAGATTGTGTGTAGCGCCCAGAACAACTGGTTGTATAGCTACAACACACACAGTACACGAATGATTGTGTGTAGCGCCCAACAAAACCGATAAACAGCAACACAATAAAGAGTACACGAGAGATTGTGTGTAGTCCCCAGAACAACAGGTATACAGCAACAACATTAACAGTACACGAAACTCAGAGTGTGTGCAGCGCCTAGAACAACCGATATACAGTTACAACATGAACAGTACACGAAAGATTGTGTGTACCGCCTAGAACAACCGGTATACAGCGACAACATAAAAAGTACACAACATATTTTGTGTAGTCCCGAGAACAACAGGTATACAGCAACAACATTAACAGTACACAAAAACTCAGAGTGTGTTCAATACCCAGAACAACTGGAATAAGTAAGTTTCAGAAAGAAAAAAAAAAGCATTTTAATATTTGTTCCAATGATTTATGTGTCTTTTTCGTAAAGTAAAAACATAGTTTTAGTTTTGTAGTAGTTTCCTCATTTTGTAATATTTGAATTGACATGAGTGATTCACGAAGTATGCATGTAAAATTACATATACTTTACAAATGAACACGTTTTGAAATGAAAAAGAAAATAATTGAATGGAATACCGGTATATCTAATCGTTAACCTCCAAATCGGTATTGGGTTTCATTTCATTGTAAGTATATACTAGAACCTTTCAAATTAATTGTTTTTTTTTTTTAATTCTCATAACAGATTATGACTTCCTATTTTAGCCTTTTAAATGAATACTCAGGTTTTGTCGAAATACCAGTAAATCATAGCTTTTAATTTAATGCTCGTTTCCTGATGTGTCGCTCCCAAATCAGTGATAGTGTAATATGTAATGTGTCTCCTGTTTTGTCCGTTTAGAAAAAATGAAAGTGTTGATAGTATATCTTTTATAACCTCGTCTAAATTTTTAACAACTTTTCGAGATTTAGAGATTCAAATTGGTACACTGGTCGTTTGTTTACTTGGTGCATTCTTTGTTGTTGTTTTTTTGTGGTAAGAGTAAGCGTGACTTAACATTTATTTAGAAAATTCCGTCCTTAATTAATTTCAATTAGGTAAGCTAATTGCATTCTCATTTAGTTTTAAAAACCGATGCCTTTCTGTCTGATCACTGGATAATTTTTGTGCTAATTACACCTTATGTAAGAATCCGGGGTTTTGATTGGTTAATAGCCAGTGTATTTTTCACCAATTTGCTGTTATCAAATGAATATCGTTCATTTTTAACGCCGCCGGGGTATTTGCTAAAAGGATATGCCTTTTTTACCCTCTCTGCCGTGGTATTTGCCAAAAAATACTCTATCCGACTGGACGCTTGTAACGTCACGATCATCAATGCGTTTTAGTACATTAACATTCGGTGTAATTAAACAGATATATCATGTTATTGAGGGGTATTTGCGAAAAATACCAGTCTTGAGAATGAATTTCCCTCGCCTTACGGCTCGTGAAATTTAACATTCTCTCGACTGGTATTTTTCGCAAATACCCCTCCTTAACATGATATATCTGTTCATAAAGAGATTAAGATTATATTAATTAGATTATTTTTCTATACAAGTTAAAATTGTATCGTGCAACTGTGTTATAAATCAACAGCATAGTACATGTACTATCTGAAGCAAGTTGGGACCACACGTACAATATGATCTATTGTTTATCGCCGCATTTCGATCCAAGGTAACTTTTTGGTTTAATAATGCTATGAAAAGTCACCGTGACTTAACAGTTTTTTATTTTATTTCTCGCATTCAATTAATTTCAAATAAGAGATAATCTGATTGCATTATTACTGAGTTAAGCCGAGGCTATTAAAACGTGTCCAGTCAGTCTGATCTTTCCTTGAAAGAAATTACGATTACAACGTTTGTTTGTACGATACAATAAGATTGGAATTAAAGTCAATTGAAATTATAAAAAAAGTGTGTGATAACATTGTGTGAGGGAATTCGACGTTTGATGTACCACTGTTCACTCCAGTGCAATTTATGACAATACCACTGCATCAATCAGAATTATTTTTTTGCAGTGTTTTAAGAAATGGTTTTGCTTTGTTGTTGCGTATTATTTGTGAAACATTCAATGTTTTAAAAAGGCGAATTTTCTTTATAAAGTCAATGATTATGTTGACTTTTGAAGGCCAAACTTTCTACAGCCTTAAATACGCTAATGAAAGATCCAAAAACTATACCAATACATAACGACATGTTTATGAAATTATAACAAATCTATTGGTTAACAAATTTTTAAAAAGTCGTAAGGCAATTTGATTGGATTAAGTTGTTATTAGTTTACCTTCAAACTTGTTTATGCTTTTCATACATGACTATTGATTAATTAGAACGTGCATGAATGTGTACGGTAACTAAAATGACCTTCAAACTGGACACTGGACGAGTCAATATTATGTTTTATCAATGAAAGTTAAGGTATGAAAGGTAAGAATTGCCACTTATTCGATTTTAACAAAATTTTCGGAATATACAGTTGAAAGGTTATTTTTTAAAAGCCTATTGTGAAGAGTAAAAAGAAATTTTACAAATAATACGTTTTGTTCTGTTAAACAAGTCATTTTCGTAAGAGAAATACCGAAATATATTTTACGCACGACTACGGCAGGTAAAATTATTATTTATCATAATAAAAAAAAGCATTTTTCAGTCTCATTGGAATATGTTGATTACAATTAATCCCAAACTTAAGAAGTAAGTAACTAAAGTCAAAATATGTCCGATCTGCCTATTTCTGCACATCAAAAGTCAATACGATCGTTTTAAAGTCAATATCGTCTACCTCACAAAATCTTGTTAGGCACTATAGCAAACAACAGGACACAAATCAACGCAAACTTCAAAGAAATATTAGGACCCAATTTAGGGAACAGTTTAAGTCCTACTTTGTTTAATTGTTATATAAATGATTTACATTCAATTTTTGATGTAAATTGTAACCCTCCAGCTCTTGATACTTCAAGTATCCAAACTCTCAACTATGCAGATGAATTAGTGTTACTGTCCGAGACAAACCAGGGGCTTCAAATCGCATTAGATAAACTAAATAAATATTGCACTAAATGGCAGTTGAGTGTTAATACAAACAAGACTAAAATTCCAGTTTTTCAGAATATTTATAAACAATCTCCACCCCTCTTGTTCAATAATAAATTTTTGACTGAAGTTAAGGACTTTAAATTTTTAGAGAATATTATTAACTATAGGGGAAATTTTACAAAAACTACTGAAGAGCTGTCTAAAAAAGGCATTAAAGTTTTATTTTTATTGAGAAAATATTTTGTTCCCACTAATTTGTCATGTAAATTATTTGATACTCTTATAAGACCTATTTTGACATACAACTCTGAAATTTGGTTTATGGATAATTTTCAGTCAGCTTTTAGGGCATCTAATAGAGCTGCAGTAAATAATACATTTTGTGATACTCTTGCATTAGCAGAAAAATATCCCTTTGAGAAGGTTCATTCTAAATTTTGTAAAGCAGTATTAGGACTGAAAAAGACAGCCACTAACATAAGAGCTAGATCAGAATTAGGTAGATCTACTTTGGACTCCTATATAAAAACTCAAACACTCATGTATTTTTATAGAATAAATTGTAATGATATTAACCCCCTGGTTAAAGAATCTCTACAAACAAACATAAATTTACATTCCGCAGGAATTTATTCTTGGTACTCATTTGCAGATAAATTTTTTAAAGAAATGAAAATAAACCCAGAAAATTACTCTAATAATAATGTACCTTTTAAACAATCAAAAAACATGTTAAAATGTAATTTAAAAAAGTGTGTTTCAGAGGAATATGAAAAAAATACTTTAACTAAACTTTCAAAAATGGATTCCTCATCCAAACTTTGTCTTTATGGGAAATTAAAAAATAATTGTCAGTCTGAGGAATATTTAAATTGCAATAATTTTATACATAGGCAGTTACTCTCAAAATTTAGACTAAGTGATCATTACCTAGGCATTGAATTCGGAAGGTACAGAAACATTCCAAGAGCACAAAGATTATGTAAAAAATGTGAAGTCCTAGATGATGAATTTCATTTCTTTTTGTATTGTGACATTAATATATCTTTGCGTTCTAATCTTTTTGCTTATCTAAAAGTCTATGTACCATTATTTCAACATCTTGATGCATTCAATAAACTTAAACACATTCTAAACCCCATCCCTGAACTTGTTTGTCATATTGGAGTCTTCATCAAACAGTCTTTAGAACTGAGGGAGTCAGACCCGTGTCAGGCAAGGTTATGATGGTGTTTTTTTACATACATTTATAATTGAACTCTAATGTTCTATTATTCTGTATATTGTATTGTATTATTTTGTATTTCATTGTATTGCATTGTATAGTATAAAATTATTGTTTGATTGTATTGCTTGACCCTCATGGGTGTAATTTTGCAATAAAGATTATATAAAGCTAGCCACAAAAACCGGGTTTGTATGTTGTCATGTGATACGGAAGTTATTATAACCTCTCTATAGTGTAAATTTTCCGCTCAATCGTTAAAACAGGCATACGCTAGTAGGGGCGTATGACATTTGCGCCGATTATATATTTGCTAGCTCCTAATTGTATTTTCAGGTTAACGCAGGTGAGTAAATGCTGGTACATGAACTATAATTTGAAGTTATATTGGGAAAACTTAGTTAAAATGCGAACTCTAGAAATGCCCGCATCAGTACATAAGGAAAGAGAAAAGATGCACTTAAGTCTTCGTTATTGACAATACAGAAGAGACGAAATCACAAGAAAGGAATAATAATTAAATGTGTTGCCTATAAATACTCGACAAGAACAGATTTATGATTTTAATGTATTTCGTTTTTATGGACTTACATGTTGTAAATAGATTTTTAATTCGTGATTTTAGTATAAACAGACTGAGTATAAGCAGAGAGCTTTTATCATAGGTTTTTACGTCTTTATTTTAAAGTATGAGACATAGAACGATCCTGCTCGACATCCTACTTCCACCTCTCTGTGGTGAGCAGAGGACAACAGTCATATACATAATGATAATATGATTGACAATTCATATAATTTATACCTGTAATTTACCTGTAAAAAAATTGGCGCAAATGGAAAGAAAAATCGCCGCAAATGAAAGAAAAAATCGGCGCAAATAAAATGCAGATCGGCGGCTAGTACATTGTAGTTTGTAAAACCCTAAGTATACATCAACATTTTTGTTATTCTTTAGTCAATGATAGCGTTCATTAAAAGTGTCCTTTATATATTTATTTAATTGTTCTTATGTCACACATTTCTCAGACTAAGTATGACGTCTTTAAACTAAATCTATTGGTTGTGTAGTGACTGGTACTTCAGTCTTTGGGAAAAAGATTTACTTAGTAGTTGGTATTTACTTGGAACTAGCTCATCATAACCTCTAGTACACTTAGATCGGTACAACATGTTTGTTTTATTTATGCAACTTTTTTGGTACTTCAATTCTAAATAATTTTACAGTTTGTAACCATCCTGCACCACTCTCCCGTGTTTGGGAAGTTAACAAACATGTTTTACCTGTCACAATCTATTTTTGTCTGTCTCAAAGACCCAGTGGACTGTAGCCAGATATATCATCACTCGCTTATCGTCGTCGAAGTATTATGAGCATAACGAAATCAGAGATGTATTGACTATTGTATTCCATACATTTACCATGTATCAATCAAAAGAAAAAAAATATATAATTATGTCTTCAATAAAGTCTTAATTTACGACTATCCGTACTGCAATTCTGCATTATATTTTTTTAAGGAAGAAATTCGAGATTTTTTTCAACTCATCTGCTTCACATCGAAATGACATGAGCCTAAATATAGAAAAGACGAACCGAACGCAACAATCCCTGTCACCACAGAATTACACTAAATAAGAAGTATAAAATCGTGAATATTAATTTTTATTTATTAATGATAGATGTAAACATGGAAAGTCGATACAAATGATTATATATGTGTTCAAGTTTGTTCATTTTCCTTGCCAATCTGTTTGAATCCTTGAAGTTCTTCTGGCGAGAGTGACGGAACCTCGTCGTCTTTTTCTTTACTACCATGTTTCAGCATCCGTGTAAATTCTATATAATCAAACATTCCATCTCTTATAGGAGCACCGTGGAATAAATCATCTACCATATCTTCTGTCCATCTGTCTCCCATTGTCATCAGACATTCCTTCAAATAATCCTCGTGAACAAAACCTTGAAAAGACAGAATCATACAGTTGATGGTTCTAGATTATACAACTTTATACGGTACTCGAAATACTTATATGTGCTCGAAACAACAAATGCAGTATTTTGGTTGGTTCATTTACGAGTCTGAGCAGGATAATCGTGCTCGATTGTTTTATGACCACAAAGGAGTTTAAATAAACTTTAACATTCTGACTATATTTTTCAATCTGATAACGGTTTCCAAAACATTAGAGAAAATACTTGCATATAACCCTTATGTTCTATTTCTAACCATTTAAAAAATATTTTGATAGACCAGATTTGAATTCATACACATCTTCATGCATAATCCCTTTCACTTTTTGATTTTTGGCGTTTTGTTAAACTGATCTTTGAAAAAGTTAACGTCTATCGACGGACGAATAAAAATACCGAAAGGCAGATATACCCCCAATTAAATTATTCCCTATGAGCCAAATAGTACAAAAGTCGTGTGATATCTGTAACTGCTAGTGATACATTTGAATGCCAAATCATGGTTGAAATATTCAGATATTTGCAAAAACGAAAAAGAATGCAAAATAGTCTATTCAACAAGTTGGGGTATGGTTGTAAATGCCGTATTGCGGTAAGATGGTGGTCAACTGTTACACCGATTTTTTTTAAAGTACGTTTATAGTTTAAAGTTCCAGTAAAGGAGGGGTGGTTGATTATCCAAAAACTTACGACGATACACATTTATTTTAAGTGAAATTGCAGTGACCAAGATTTTAATATAATAACATTAAGTTCAAGTGAAATTGCAGTGACAAAGGTGTTAAAATGAAGGAGTCCATGTGATGACAATATTAGCTCATACAGACAAGTTTACTGCAAAAGATAAGTGAATTGTATCCATTTTGTCTGCATGGGTATGGAGAAAGGCTTACCATTATTAACTGTGTCGAACATTGCAAATGCATTTCGAATAACTTCCTCTGGATCTGTCCCATTTAGTTTCTCTCCAAACAAAGTAAGAAACATGGTAAAATTAATTGGTCCCGGTGCTTCTTTTATCATCTTTTCTAAGTATTCATTAGGCGGATCCTTTCCTAGAGATGTCATCATATCTAAGAGATCATCTTTGTCAATATATCCATCTCTGTTCTGGTCAATCATATTGAAAGCTTCCTAAAAAAAAACATTAGATAGTCACATTTGATTATGTTTTCTTTTTATTTGCTGACCTACAACGTATTAAAAATTTCCATTAATTAAATTTTAGTATAGCAGTTTGGATAATTTATATCGATTTTTTTATATACTAAATCACACTGCCGTTGATGAGCTTTTTTGCCAAAGTGTTTTCCTCTCTGACGTTCAATGAATTGTATATACCTTGGAGTAACGAAATTCTAATTCAGAGTCCAAAATTAGGACGAAAATTAGCTTTAATTAGATTTTGAACGTGCATGGGTCCGATATTCTCTTATATGATTTCAAAAGAAATTAAAAAATATATGCATTAATTGATAAGTAAGAAATCTGATAACATCAGCTATGATTAAAATGATTAAAGGTCGTAAAAAGACAATTATAGTTCATCAGACAAAATTTGGGCCATGCAAAATTTGTTATGCAAAATAAACAAACATTGAAGTAATGGAGATTTTCAAGGCGTGCTAAAAATTATACTGATGAAACTTTCAGCTAGAATTATCCTGAATCTCCCCTATTTTATGTTTTCTGTCAATAAAAAGGATATTTAAAGGATACTTACCTTAAACTCTTGTATCTGTGTTTGATCAAACATTGCAAACACATTTGATGTGTAGCGTTGCGCACGTGTGCGCTGACGCTTTGTTGATTTCCGTGCTGACATTTTGACCACCTGTTACAGAAAAAAAATCTTACCCATTTTAACAACTTTAATTATATATCTAAATTCCAAGAAAATATATATGATATTTCTCCAAAAAGTAAAATAACTACTAAATAATTATGAAAAACAACGATACAAATACTGAAATAGGTTGTTCGGCAAATTTCTTATATATAATTTTCACAAAAAGGGCATCACTTTAATAATTGTCCAAATTCGCATCTGTTGCATTGGTACATGTACCGTTAATCGGTTATCAAAGCTTTTGTTATCGTTTAATCTATGAATATACCGAAATTATCGTGGGCACAAGAGGAATATAGAAAAAAAACAAAAGAGAAACGATTTCGCCAAAAGGTGGTTGATATCTGTTTGTTTATTTATTTTTTATAATTTTTTTTATTTATTCGCTCATCTATTGGACAATACGAGCTCCTATTATATCCCCATTTTGAGTCCTCATCTATTTTCTGCGATACTTTTTTTATGTTATCATGCCGTACCTTTTTTGAGGTAGATACTTTTTTTAAATTCTTTTGAATTCTTTAACCGTATATACATGTATGTATGGCTGTAAACTGTGCGTGTATATATATATGTAAAGTTAATACATATCGTCGAAACTTTCGAAATGCATGAAATAAGACGAACTTAATTACATGACCTACATAACCTAAATACTATCAAAAATAGCTTGGAACACACAAGCTAAACGTCACTCGCAGTCACTTAACACATTAATATATTACATTCGAAAAACTATGAAATGATATACTTTAATCTTAAGAAATTAATAAAATTGTTACCTGAAATTTTCAAACGAGGTTACTCCCTAAACAGTTAAAACATGCCAATGAATCAGACATCTGGAGAAAAACTGATATGATAAGTTATGGTTGCCATGGTATTGCATGATCGAGGTGCTATAAAGGATACTTTTCACCTAGAAATTAAATATGTGTTTATATAAAGATAAAAGATTAATAGATGTGGTATGATGTCAGAGCCTGGTAAGAGACAAATAGATGAGGATGGACTTTTTTAAATTAAACTTTATTGCAGAAAGTAAAACCCTGAAGAGTTCAAATGCAAACATTGTACATGTGCGGTACCCAAGAACATGCAATATATCTGAGCAATACATGAAAAGTTCTAAACAAGTCAATTTAATATTAAAAATATTATAAGTACTGGTACATAGATAATTGACCAATGTGCACCCTATTTTCGCAACTCCGTGGAAATTGATTTGTTATGTAGCTTACAATTTAAACAATACTAAAACATAAATGCCAGGAATAAAAATGTCCTCATCGCGGTCCGCGTTTAAACTATGTCGATTTCTTTGAAAAAATATACAATGATTTAGTTTTTAACAACTTATTGTTTCAAGTTGTGGGTGTAAATTTCAGGATAAAAAACAATATAATTATATTTTCGGAAAATTAAAAAAAAATGTACTCGCTACGAAACAGGAGAAAGGTTTGCTTGTTTCGTTTTAGGCTGCCGTTTCTAAAGCTTGAAAACTAATAAATCTTATATTTTCTGACAATGAAACATACATTGTATATTTACGAGTTATTGTTCGCCGGTATACAGTGAGGTCGAAATTTAAGAAATTAATACCCAACATGTGATCCTTCTCTGATCGGAAAAATTAATAAAAAAAAATCAATCGGCGCGTCTTTTTTAAAACGTTTTCATATATATCTCAATTGACCGCGGTTTATACGCAGTTGCATGTTTACATCGCATGGTCTGTATTTGCGGTAATGTGTTCTCTTATTACTCGACACCGGCTCTTTCACTGACAAACCCCGTTTACACTTGTACGAAATTAAACCGATTTTGATATGAAAATGTAAAAACACAAAAATACTGAATTCAATGGAAAATTCAAAACGGCAAATCAAAAGCTCAAACACATCAAACTTTGTACAGGCATTTTCTTAAATGGTGGATTAAACCTGGTTTTATAGCTAGTTAAACCTTTCACTTGTATGACAATCGCATCAAATTCCATTATATATTGACAAAGATGTGTGTGAATCGATCTTAATAAGACCAGTTCGTGTTTCCCTTTCTCCTTTCTGTGAGTGAAACAACCACAGTGCAAACAACTTTGTAATTGTTTGGCTTTATAAATATTTAGATATGAGCGTCACTGATGAGTCTTATGTAGACGAAACGCGCGTCTGGCGTACTAAATTATAATCCTGGTACCTTTGATAACTATTTCAACATACCTCTTTATTTCAACGTTTATATCTTTATTTTAAAACTTAATTCATTCGTTTGTTCCAAATGTGTTGGTATGATATTCATTAAAACTAGATGCTTACAAGATTAAAAAAAGAGGATAGATGACTAAATATTTCTTGTAATCGTGGAAGCGGTACTATATTGATTTAGACAAGATACTAAAGTTAGTACTTCTTTAATTGATATGATTTATTTCAATACGTTGTCCAGCCTATACCACTGATATCTTCCGAGCATGTGCAGCATTGTTGCTGCATTCAAATTATCAGTCCTGCTCCATGATATATATAGTGTTGTATATATATATTCGAATTCTGAGATATGGACTTATCCACCTAACTTTATTTAGTTTTGCTCACTAATCCATGAAATGAGTTCGAGGTCAGTTGAACTGTACCTGACAGACATGTAGACATTCTATTTCTCATGATAAGTAAGTATTTCACTTGACAAAAAAATAACTAAACCATGAACATGAGGTCAAAGGACAATGGATATATGACAGACGGAAACTGGGGAAAAAACGGACACAATATATATTCAAGCCTGATACAGGTCTAAATTTGGATTGTAATTAAATATTTGACACATTATAGGTTTTCTGACACAGAATAAATGCAGTCAAACAACTTGAAATTGTTTATATGATTTAAATGTATATTCAACTAAAATTTTCTTGCTTTTGTGCAATACACAGTGCTGTTGTGCAATATTTAGTAAATCTTTTTTGAAACCACATACGAAGAATTTTCCAAATAAGTTGTGACCCCCAATTTTTTTTAAATCTTGGAGGGAAAAAAATGCACCCTCTCCCCCTCCTTTTTCTAAAATAACATTTGAAGATATTTTCTTTTTAATTTCTTAAATCTTGAGAAGAAAAAAAATTGCGCCCCCCTCTTTTCTCTAAAAAAAAAACCAGCTGCGCCATGAGCGCATGATTCGCCCGTCGTCTTGTATGTAAGTTTTATGCAATAATTAAAAATAGTTTCTGAGATACAGCGACATGTGAAAACACACCTTTTTTTAACAAAAAACTCAATAACTTTTAAATAAAATTTTGAATCATCACCAAAAATTATACAGATCTTAAAATTAAGAAAACTAAAAAGTGTGTATATTCATAACTTGTTTTGAGATGCGGCGCGACATGTGAACCCCCCCCCCAAAAAAAAAACCTTTTTGTTTTACAAAAAACTAACATAAAATTTTTAAAAAAAAGTATACAGATCTTTATATTCATATAACTAAGAAGTGTGTAAAGTTTTAAGCAATAATCATAAATTGTTTTTGAGATACGGCGCAACATGTAAATAAAACCTCCCCCTTTTTTACAAAATACTCAATAACTCAAATATAAAATTTTAAATCATCACCAAAACATATACAGATCTTTAGATTAATATAACTGAGAAGTGTGTAAAGTTTTAATCAATTATCATAAATCGTTTTTGAGATACGGTGCGACGTGAAAAAAAAACACCCCTGTTTTAGTTACAAAGTCCCGTAACTCAAAAAGTTTAATCTAATTTTCACCATAAAGTATACAGATCGTTTGACCATCATTAGAAACAACTATATTAAGTTTCATGAAATTTGGATAAGTCGTTCTCAAGTTACGGTGCGACATATTTACGCCGGACAGACAGACGTACTGTAGACGGCCGGACGCCGGACATTTGTATACCATGATACTTCCCGTCAAAATTTTGACGGGCTTATAAAAATACATTTGATGACAGTTTCTTTTCAGAAAATGTGGTATTATTAAACAAAAACACTAAATATAGTTGACCAATTGCTTATAAATTGAATAAACTGCTATCACAGAGATATATATGGCACGCCGTTTTTATATTTATTCAAATTTGAAGATATCTTATTTATTTAACAAGATATCTTATTAAGTATTAAGATATCTTTAATTAATAAGATATCTTATTAAGTATTAAGATATCTTTAATTAATAAGATATCTCTATTAGTTTATAAGATATCTCTATTAATTAATAAGATATCTTATAAAGTATATAAGATATCTTACTTCTTTATAAAAATATCTTTTAAATACATACTTTATAAGATATCTTATTAATTAATAGAGATATCTTATAAACTAATAGAGATATCTTATTAATTAATAGAGATATCTTATAAACTAATAGAGATATCTTATTAACCAATTAAATAAGATATCTCTATAAGTTAATAAGATATCTCTAAAAGTTTCTAAGATATCTCTATTAGTTTATAAGATATCTCTACAAGTTAATAAGATATCTCTATAAGTTAATAAGATATCTCTAAAAGTTTATAAGATATCTCTTTTAGTTTATAAGATATCTCTATAAGTTAATAAGATATCTCTATAAGTTAATAAGATATCTCTATTAGTTTATAAGATATCTCTATAAGTTAATAAGATATCTCTATTAATTAATAAGATATCTTATAAAGTATATAAGATATCTTACTTCTTTATAAAGAAATCTTTTAAATACATTCTTTATAAGATATCTTATTAATTAATAGAGATATCTTATAAACTAATAGAGATATCTTATTAATTAATAGAGATACTTTATAAACTAATAGAGATATCTTATTAATTAATAGAGATATCTTATAAACTAATAGAAATATCTTATTAACTTATGGAGATATCTTATTAAGTAAATAAGATATGTCTATTATTAAATATATAAAAGATATCTTATATAGTTAATAAGATATCTTATAAATTAATAGAGATATCTTATATTTTAAATAAGATATCTTATATATTTAATAAGATATCTTTATAAACATTTTAATAAGATATCTCATTTAATATATAAGATATCTTATTTAATAAATCAGATATCTCAATTAACATATAAGATATCTCGTTTTGTTATTAAGATATCTCAATTAGTTTATAAGATATCTTATTTAACTAAATAAGATATCTCGAAATTGAATAAATATAATAACAGCGTGCCATAGATATATCTTGCTTTTTTTGTTATATCGATAATGCAAATGTTGAAATTAAAACAGCAACACTTTAGACATGTAAGTTTTGCAAATATTCAAAGTCAATGAACCATTAATGAAGGTACATGGCTAAACAATCGCCATGAAAATGAGATGTGCCAATGCCAATACAACTGCATAACAAATACCATTGACTCATACTGACATAAGTAGTTTCCTTTAAACAAACTTAAACACAAACTAATACATGTAAACTAATGTGTAACCCCGCCGCATGTTTGCGCCTGTCCCAAGTCAGGAACCTCTGGCCTTTGTTAGTCTTGTATGATTTTTAATTTTAGTTTCTTGGTATAATTTGGAGTTTAGTATGACGTCCATTATCACTGAACTAGTATATATATTTGTTTAGGGGCCAGCTGAATGACCTCTGGGTGCTGGAGTTTCTTGCTGCATTGAAGACCTATTGGTGACCTTCTGCTGTTGTCTGTTCTCTTTGACGCATTCCCAATTTCAATTCTCAATCTTAAGTAAAATTTCTAAGTCAATAAACCATAACTGAGGGGTTGTGGTCAAATAATCTCCATGGTAATGAGATGTGTCAATGCTAATACAACTGTATACCAAATATCTTTGACTTACCACTAGCGGGACCTATAAACCCATTTAATCACAAACTAATACATGAAAACTAATCAAAAGTTTCAAAGTCAATAGACCATGACTGAGGAGACTGGGCCAAATAATCTCCATGGAAATGAGATATGCCAATGCTTATACAACTGCAATACCAATTATCACTAACTTACCATTAGTGGTTCCCCATTATCTTTCCTAATCACTAACTTATACATTAAAACTAACCAAAAATTTCAATAGACTATAACTGATGGGGTGGGGTCAAATAATTTCCATGGTAATGAGACGTGCCAATACTAATACAACTGCATACCAAATATATTTGACTTACCACTAGTGGTTCACCATAAACTAGACCTAATCACAAACTAATAACATTGTTGATGCTGACGCTGGAAATAGCATAACTATGTCTCACTTTTTGACTCTGTCAAGCGAGACAAAAAACAGACCAAAACACAAAAACTAAACACTGAGCAATGAACCATGAAAATGAAGTCAAGGTCAAATAAAACCTGCAAGACTGACATATGTAATCATAGAATATTTCCATACACCAAGTTGACAAATTGCACATAATACTGTAAAGTTATTAGAAAAAAAGACAAAAACTCAAAAACTTCTGAATCAAGAAAATGTGGTCAGGGTCTGACGACACTTGCCAGTTGGATATGTACACCTCACATTCATTCCAAACACCAAATTTAGAAGACCAGTAATGAAAACCTTCTTTCATTTATGGGTAGACTTTACATAGATAAATTCAGCCGTATAAGAAAAGCAAAATGAGAATGTTAAATTTGATGTATGCCTTTTTGTGCTACTTTGTTACATTTGTTGTTTATGTAGTGATATTAAGATGATAACACAATATTGACTGTTGTACCCCTATTTTTGACATTTTTACTCTTTGAGTATGTTTGTTTTGTTCATGCATCGTTGACAATGTAATGGAATTTGATGCGACTGTCATACAAGTGAGAGGTTTAGCTAGCTATAAAACCAGGTTCAATCCACCATTTTCTACATTAGAAAATGCCTGTACCAAGTCAGGAATATGACAGTTGTTATCCATTCGTTTGATGTGTTTGGACTTTTGATTTTGCCTTTTGATTTTTGATTTTCCTTTTTGAATTTTCCTCGGAGTTCAGTATTTTTGTGTTTTTACTTTTTGCTTATAGTATCTAACATATGGACTTGACAGCCAAAACCTAACTTTGTTCACTAATCCATGAAATGAGGTTGAGGTCAAGTGAAAACTGTCCGACAGGCATGAGGACTTTGCAAGGTACACACATACTAAATAAAGTTATCCTATTTATTACTCATAATAAGAAAGAACTTAACAATACAAAACATCTTAACTTCTTTTTCAAGAAGTCACTGAACCATGAAAATGAGATAAAGGACAATGGACTAATGACCGACTGAAACTGTGTAGCATAAGGCATCTATAAACAAAGTATGAAGCATCCAGGTCTTCTACCTTGTTCAATGAAAGGTTTTAAGAAGTTAGCTCACGCTGCTCCCAATCCCTCAGCAGATCAATATCCCTATGTCAAGCTTTCTACGACAGTCGCAGGTTTAACAAAAACTAGAAAAATGTTTGTTTTAGACCAATTCAGCCCTTAATTCCTGAACAGTTTAGGCAATTACCCCCCAAAATGAATACAAAACTTCTACTTGTGGTATTGAACCTTCAGAGAAATCAATATACTTATGTACACAATTTAATGTTCTGAAACTAGTGAAATGATTGTTTTGATCTTTTGAGCCCTAATTCCTAAATGAGACCTCACCACCAAAAACGATTCCAGACTTCCTTTTATGGTATTGAACTTTTTGTTTAAATTTAATTGAGACTCTTACACCTTAACATAAGTTATGGTCCATAAGCCAAACATCTGAGGACAATGTGAAAACAGCATACAACCCCAATTTTTTTTTATGTCGTAGAAAAAAGTACTGGCAGACTTTTAATAGCAAGACATGTAGCTTAACTTGGACTACTCCACGGACTAGCAGAAATTGCAAATAATGTGGACATTTTATTTAAGATATACGGAACCATCAAATTAAGTGTGTGCATAAAACTTTTATAACTGTACAATGTATATGCATATTGTCAATCTTCTATAGGAGAACATAACGTATGATGATGATGGTTGTTTTTCAATTTTCTTTAGAAGCATTACATAGGGTTGATTGGATAAAATTTAAAATATACAAGTACTGTTATTCATTTCAGTTTTTGATCAGTTGAATTTGGACAATTTGAGTCTTAGAGGATTAATAAAAAATCACAATTGACATTGAAAAAAAAAACTAAGACAAGTTGGGTTCACTGTCCTTGTTTTGGGCAGTATCATAATCCAATGATCCAAAGTATTGTGAAATTATGAGGATTTTACAGGGAAATCCTAGTTGAGAAAAATTCCACGAGAAAGATTTTTCTTATTTTCTCTAAAATTGTAGTCAAAAAAGATTTAGATTAAAAAAAAATAATAAAAAACATAGGGTCACTGTGCATTTTAAAGAGATATTGCATTATCTGCTTAATTATTTTTTTCGAAATTCAAAGAAGGGGAGATATTTCTATCTAGATCTATCTGCAAAAAAGATAACCAGATGTTCCGCAGGGCGCAGCTTTCTACGACCGCAGTCGTCGAACCCTGAATGGTGGGGGCTAGTATGGACACAACATTCAAAGTGGATACAGCTTTGAATTTGGATTGTGATTAAATAGTTGACACAGCATAGGTTTCTGACACAGAATGAATGTGGTCTAATGAACTTGAAATGTTTTTTTTTAGCAATTCACTATGCTGTTGATTATTAATCCTTTGATATTTGAAGAAATTTTCTTTTTTCATTTCTGAAATCTGAAATAGAAAAAAATTGAACCCACCAATATTTTTTTCACCTCCCCCTTTCCCTTATTCCAAAAATGATCTCAATTTAAACTTCTAATGGAGTTTTCAACAATAGCTACTCATTTAAATACATCATAAAATATAAAATGTCATAGACATGATTTAAGTTGATTTGACTACTATTCTGGACAAAGAAAGATAACTCCAATGCAACATTTTATATTGGCAAATTTCCAATGAAGTTCAATAAACTTAAGTTTTTGGCAAATTTCCAATGGAATTTATCAATAACAAAGTTTTTGGCAAATTTTCAATGGAATTTATTAATAACAAAGTTTTTGGCAAATTTCCAATATACATAATTTAAGAGCAGTTTAGGTGAGCTATTAAAGGGGCACTAGCTGTCAAATTCGTGGTCACCGATTTGACTCAAATTTTCATATTTGATTTATAATAATGTAAAACATTTATCCAAACTACCAAAAGTCTAAAATAAACAGTTTACAGAGCATGGGGTAGATGATCGTAGGTTCGTTTCGTGTGTATTTTAGTCCAGACGCCATCTAATTAACTATCGATTTGACCTCAGATGACCATATAAGCGATGTAAACATGAAAAAGATATGAACAATCTCTTGACGTTTTTAAAAAGGATCTTAAGACATATTTTTTCCGAAGTGCTTTCATTGATTTTTTGTAAATTTTGAAATTTATGAACAATTTGTTTTACCAGTTGATTGTATTGTGAACTTTTACTTAATAATTTTTAATACTTGAGTCACTGTGGTTTAATGATAATCATTATTTTAAATTTATAGAGGAAATTTTAAATTTTTCTTAACTCATTTTTATTTTTTGAAACTTTTTACTTTTCTTTCATTTTGATTAATTTTAATTTTTTGATATTTTTTGTGTGGGTTGTACATTCTTTTATATTATTCTATTTAACCGACAATCAATGTTTTCATTTTACACGCCACTGCTCAGAAATTGTATTTATGTGATTGTATATTTTGCTTTTACCTTATGTATCTTATTTTTTGTTAATTCATGTTAAGCGCTTAGGGTAATTTTTCAAATTATATAATGCGCTATATAAATATTGTATAATAATGAATAGATTAAACCAACACGTGCAATGGGATTTTTTTAGGTCTGTTTGAGTTTATTTTATAGATAAAACTATATGTTTCTCATTGTTTTTAACCGTATAAGAATGATTTTATATGGATCGAATCGGTAATCAAATGATTTACCGTAGTTTCACTTTCATTGTTGACATTCTTTTTCTTTAATAACCGTACAATGCATGCTTTGTCAATCTCTAGCAAGGGGTTAAATTGAACTTCACATGAATACGGATTTAATGAGGTCGACTAATTCACTTGCAAGTGAATGAGCAATTATCAATGTTTCTTCGCTTAATTTGACAAAATTTAACCATTTTGGCTGCTAAAAGCGAATTATTATTTCACTTTTTCACTTTCATTATTGATTGAACAAAAAAAAATCTTACTTTTGGTTTTTTATGTATCTCGTAGCTAGTGCCCCTTTAAAATGAGTTTCAATTACCAACCTTATACTGCTTTTAAATTATGTTTTGTACTAATTGTCCATTAACCTGGAAACCCTTTCCCCCCCTCCTTTTTTGCACCTTATTCCTTAACGGTTTGAGCCATAACTCCCAAAGACAATTCTTACCATCCCTTCGTGGTATTCCAATATCCAAAATCTAAATACATGGTTAGAATCATCATATCAAAGAACCCCAAGAATTCAATTTTTGATGAAATCAAACAAAAGTTCAATTTTGGACCCTTTAGACCTCAATGTGGACCAATTTGATAACCGGTCCTAATTATAAAAAATCTAAATACATGGTTAGATTCGGCATATTGAAGAACCCCATATTGAATTTTTGATGAAATTAAACAAAGTTTAATTTTGGACCCTGATTTGGACCAACTTGAAAACTGGGCCCATAATCAAACAAGAGTGCACACACTGAAATGTCTCGCCTTCTTTACTAATCATTGATATTGTGTTGATAGTCCTAAGTATAAAGCTTTATTACAACTGTCACATAAACGTTACATTAACCAAGATAACTAAACAAAGACCAATGAACCATGAAAATGAGGTCAAGGTCAGATGAACCATGTCAGGCTGACATGTACAGCTAACAATGCTTCCATAAAACAAATATAGTTGACCTAATACTTATAGTTTAAGAAAAATAGACCAAAACACAAAAACTTAAGACTGAGCAATGAACCGTGAAAATGAGGTCAAGGTCAAATAAGACCTGCGCGACTAATATATAAATCATAAAATATTTCCATACACTAAATATAGTTGACCTATGGCGTATAGTATCAGATAAAAAGACCAAAACTCAAAAAACTTAACTCTGACCACTGAACCATGAAAATGAGGTCAAGGTCAGATGACATCTGTCCGCTAGACATGTTCACCTTACAATTATTCCATACAACAAATATAGTAGACCTATTGCATAAAGTATGAGAAAAACAGACCAAAACACAAAAACTTAACTATAACCACTGAACCATGAAAATGAGGTCAAGGTCAGATGACACCTGCCAGTTGGACATGTACACCTTACAGTCCTTCCATACACCGAATATACTAGCCCTATTGCTTATAGTATCTGAGATATGGACTTGACCACCAAAACTTAACCTTGTTCACTGATCCATGAAATGAGGTCAAGGTCAAGTGAAAACTGTCTGACGGGCATGAGGACCTTGCAAGGTACGCACATACCAAATATAGTTATCCTATTACTTATAATAAGAGAGAATTCAACATTACAAAAAATCTGAACTTTTTTTTCAAGTGGTCACTGAACCATGAAAATGAGGTCAAGGACATTGGACATGTGACTGACGGAAACTTCGTAACATGAGGCATCTATATACAAAGTATGAAGCATCCAGGTCTTCCATCTTCTAAAATATAAAGCTTTTAAGAAGTGAGCTAACACCGCCGCCGCCAGATCACTATCCCTATGTCGAGCTTTCTGCAACAAAAGTTGCAGGCTCGACAAAAACTAAGTACATGTTTAGATTCAGCATATCAAAGAACCCCATGAATTAAATTTTTGTTAAAATCAAACTAAGTTTAATTTTGGACCCTTTGGACCTTAATGTAGACCAATTTGAAGAACGGGACCAAAAATTAAGAATCTAAATACACTGTTAGATTTGGTATATCAAAGAACCCTAATAGTTCAATTTTTGATGAAATCAAACAAAGTTTAATTTTGGACCCTTTTGGCCCCTAATTCGTTGGGACCAAAACTCCCAAAATCAATCCCAACCTTCCTTATGTGGTCATAGACCTTATGTTAAAGTTTCACAGATTTCTGTTTACTTATACTTAAGTTATTGTGCGAAAACCAAGAAAAATGCTTATTTGGGCCTTTTTGGCCCCTTATTCCTAAACTATTGGGATCAAAACTCCCAAAATTAATCCCAACCTTCCTTTTATGGTCATAAACCTTGTGTTTAAATTTTATAGATTTCTATTTACTTTTACTAAAGTAAGAGGTCGAAAACCAAATGTCTTCGGACGACGACGATGATGACGACGACGACAACGATGACGACTACGATGCCAACGGGATACCAATATACGACCAAAAAATTTCAATTTTTGCGGTCGTATAAAAACAGAAAAAACAACTCTTAAGGATGTACTTGGGTGAGGTTAGGTAAAAATTAAGAAATTAAAATTTATACTATAAGCTGATAGAGCATCAATTAGGATAAAGATAAGCTTAAAATATTGATAGGTCATGGACCTCCTTTTCGAGATATTTGAGATTTAAAATATGGCGGGAAAAGGCTGACTCGGACATTTACCTTATATTTGCATTGGTATTATCTGGGTCTCAAAACAAAAGAAAGAAAATCAAGAATCTTGTAAAATTTTGGTAAATGACCTTTCATGTGCTATTAAGTCTTACATGAAAAAATAAAAGGGTGTTATGGGGCAAAATATTTTACATTGTATTGTATGGAAAAATACCAAGGAGTCCGAACATTTGGCACAAATTCCAAAACCTCACCTAAGTACATCCTTAAGACACTAAAAAACAATCCTGTTTTAAAATAATACAAGACTGATGATGGTTGTATATCAGTGTTTATTGTAGTCTAATAAGCATTATAATACTTTGTTACATGTAGCAGCTATATTGTGGGTCTAATACTCTATGTACAATTATCTGCACTTGGCCTGCAGTTGCACAAGCCCATATATTAAATTCTGTATTATTGCATCTGGGATCAATAAAGTTTTATTTTATAATCACCATTACCTTTATTTTAGAATTCTATAAATTATTACTATGAAAGTAGATTTCATGCGGGAAAATAATAAACTTCTTTTGTAGGTTAAAGTTTGGAATCCAGTCAACTTTAGATGACAGATGATTAAACAAAACATATGACTATACAGTATTTACAATTTGGTATATAAAGCATACATTCTATCAATTAATAATATACATTGAAATACATTCCAAAGAACTGAATACTTACATTTTTAATGGTACAATTATCTATGATAAACTTGACTAGCGTCAGACTTTCAATATCTTAATATCCCATAGGAGCTGGATTTCTTAAATTCAAGACACTTTTAATGCAAAAATATTTTCTCTAATGCTATGACTTTTCATTCTATTATATATTTTGACATAGGAATTTTATGTTCCATTACATATTTAGGTATTTTGCTTGTTACAAGAATTGTATTCTATTAATCTTTTCTACTATAAGGTGCCTATAGTGCTTAGTGGGAAAAAGAATAAATATAGTGAAGCAATAATAATTCCTTAAGGATCAGTTACATCAATTTGGTGATCCGAACTACCAGATGTTTGTATACATTTGCACTAGTCATCATGACTATCATGCATCTGGGTGGTTGATAAACCAAATACGGGACCTCCCACCAAATTCATTTGTAAAGTGTCTGTGCAAAGTCCTCTATGAATAATGACTGTTTGAAGACATTTTTTTTTAAAGTAACAGCATGTAGTTAATTGATGTTTCATTTCAAGGTCAGCATATTAATTATTCGACATGTATATTCTAAAAAACAAATGCAAATATTTTTAAAGAATTAAAAAAAAAAGAAGGTTTTACTTTTTCTTTTAATAACAGAAGTATATAAATAAGCAGTTAATTATTCTTGAGACATAAATACTGAGACAAAGTTCTCTAAAATGCAATGTACCCAACATTGTTGAAATTATAAGTCATTCACAGACAGGATATATACCCTGTTATTTAAGTAGAGAAAATACATAAACAATAACATAATATTATATCACAGTCAACAGCTTTGTATTTACTATAAATTTCATATACAACAAGTTCTTTTTATTCTTGATATTCATTATTCCTTTTACTGTATTATAGCACAAAGCCTCATCTCACCAGACTCTTAATGACATACTGGTATTTCATCCATCTTGACAAATAACTAATAATGTTAAATTTGTAAATCATTACCAATTTTATGAACTATAGTATAAACATTAAACCTTTGTCAATACATTCAATCAGGAGTAATATAAATCTATACCGGACTGTTGGAGTATCACAATCCCACTACTTAACATCCTTAATGTTTTACATACACCAGATGTATATCAACAATTATGGGCAGTATAGTACCAAATATGGCAGAATATTCACATGTAGAATCATGATTGTTTTTCAGTGATATGTGATGCTGAGTACTTTTCTCTTTCACTAGTGAATTCTGTTTGTTAACAGTCCTTTCTCATCTTCCAATAAGCATTCGATTCTTTCTCGCTACAAAATAAATATCAGTTCATTAATTCTGTGGTATTGTAATTCAACAGTTTTGAAAGATGTTTCTAAATTGTCTAACCATTGTATTTTTGAATGATAAAATATGAGATATGAATAAAGAGAGGTCTAAATTAAATTAAAACAGATTTTTTTAATTTTTGCTTGTGGACTTAAATTCATATGATAGCGAATAAAAAAAATATGCAGAAATGTAGTTTATAAAATGCTATTTAGATAAATATAATAAAAAGTAAGGGTCACTGGACTTTTTAAAGCTACTAATTTATAAATGGAATAAAATTATATTATATTTGAATGGAAAAAAAATCTAAATGATAAAATTCTAGAAAATTAAATTCTGATTTTGTTGCTACCTATCAAAATATGTATGTCTCTGAGTTATCTCCCCTAATATAACCAAAAAAAATATATTTTGAATTAAACTATATTTTTAAGTTAAAGGAAATGTAACTGCATGTAAAAGATAAAATTTTAAATAATTGGGAAATTTCAGTATAAGTCTGATACATTTCAGCTTGACAGTAATAAAATTATGACTGTTTAAAAATTTTAAGTTTTGAATAATGAATTTTAGAGACCCTGTTTCTTTTGCCTGAAACTTTGACTAAAATTTAAACCAACATAGTCGTCTCGAACTTTAACACAAACAAAAAAAACCAATGTTAATTAGTTTATCCATTACCAATTTTACAACATATCAACAATTAAAAAAAAGGCTTAAAAATTTAAAAAAAAAAGTTTCTCCCACTTTTAAAAAAAAATGACCATCACCACCAATTGAATTCAGTTGTTGTCATACACTAAGTTAACAAAAAACAAATTAATAAAACAATTTCTGTAACTTCTTTTCTAGTCAGAAACCAACAGTTTTCTATACATACCCGTCTAGCTTCATCAAATGCATTCAATTTCTAAATATAACATCAACAATTTTTTTTTTAATCAATATCAAGTACAAACTTCCATTCTTGGTAAAATATGCTTTTGTCAAATCTTTGGATCTTCTTTGAAGCTTTTATTAAGCTCTTTTTAAATTGTTATATGCCTTCATTATATATATTATATACAGATTATTAGTCTTGTCTGAAAGTAATAGAGATCAAAGTGAAAGGTCTGTTGTTTTTATAGTCTACATTTAAAACTTGAATTTACAATTTTCTTTAGTCTGCATTATATATCAAAATATTTTACAAGCATATTTAATAACTTAAAACATACATCTAAAGGCATGAGTCTGTCTCTCCTATCTCCTCGGTCTGGATATGCTGGTACTAAGGCTTGTAAACGAACAGCTTTTAGAGCTGTGGGCTGGCAAGATATCAAGTGACTGATTTCTTGTGCCTAAAAACACATTACATGTACAAAATAATATAAATAAATTATCAATTTGTTTTCTTCTTTAAAAGATGCTTTTATAATGCACTACAATGTAGTAATCTAAGATAAAAATATACTTATATTTTGTGTCATTTGATGTGCCCAACATCTCCTTTTATTCATAAATAAACATCTCCGTCATGAGCACATGATAAGCTCAATGTCTTGTGTGTGAAGTTTTATGCAATAATTATAATTAGTTTCTGAGTTATAGCGCTACATGTGAAAACCATCCCTTTTTTTAACAAAAAAACTCAATTACTCTAAAATAAAATTTTAAAGCATCATCAAAAAGTTATCAGATCTTCAGATTAATATAACTAAGAAGTGTGTAAAGTTTTAAGCAATAATCATAAATAGTTTAAGAGATACGGGGCGACAGGTGAAAACCCTCCCTTTTTTTAAACAAAAAACTCAATATCTCTAAAATGAAATTCTAAATCATCACCAAAAAATATATAGATCTTAAGATTAATAGAACCAAAAAGTGTGTCAAGTTTTAAGCAATAAGCATAAATCGTTATTGAGATACAGCGCAACATGTGAACCCCCCCCCCCCCCCCCCCCCACTTTTTTTACAAAAAAAACTCAATAACTCTAAAATAAAATTTTGAATCATCACCAAAAAGTATACAAATCTTAAGATTAATACATGTATAACTAAGAAGTGTGTAAAGTTTTTAACAATATTCATAAATTGTTTTTGAGATACGGTGCAACATGTGAAAACCCTCCCTTTTTTTAAACAAAAAACTCAATATCTTTTAAATCAAATTTTTAATCATCACCAAAAAATATACAGATCTTTAGATCAATATAACTAAGAAGTGTGTAAAGTTTAAAGTAATAATCGCGAAATTTGAAAAAAAAACACCCGTGTTTTAGTTACAAAGTCCTGTAACTCAAAAAAGTTTTAATCTGATTCTGACCAAAAAGTATACTGATTGTTTGACCATCATAAGAAACAACTATGTTAAGTTTCATGAAATTTGGGTAAATTGTTCTCAAGTTAGGTGCAACATGTTTTCGCCTGACAGATAGACGACAGACATTTCATGGTTTGTATACAATAATATGTCCTGTAAAAATTTTGACTGGTGTATAGAGAAAAGACAAATGTGCATATTTTATTTCATATTCAATTATCAGTTATTATTAGTTGTTAATATGATACCATCATAATAACTTATAAATTAATTACTTTACATATAGCCATTTTTAGATACTGAAGAATTCAGAATAAAATGTAAAGAATTGAAAAATGATAGTTACATCTTTATGTCTTCTCTTAATTGAACCAAACACACATAACTCCAATAAACAAAATTAAAGAAGATTTGTTATTTGTCTTGCACTATTAAATTGGCAGCACCATACTTTTGCACCTTTTATAGGACATTTCTGCTTTTTCTCATTTTAGTGTTACTGCTTTATAGTTCACTTTTATGTTTTATTTTTGGTAAAATGAAATGTTTATATTAATCAATTATTCTTGTACTTACTCTATTAGCTTGGTACCTTAATCTCATAATTCTTAATCTGTTTCTAGCCTCTGCAGCTCTACAAAATCATAATTATTTTAAATCTCAACAAATGGTAAATTTTTTGCTGTGTGTTGTTTTTTACAGCTTATCAAAGTAAAACAATAACTGAAGCTACATGTGTGCATGATCAATAAAACAATAATTCATTTAAGGGGGCTCCTGGGTATAAATCAAATTTTTTTTCTAATATAGGATTTCGCTATATTTTTTTATAAATGAACTTTATCATATACTTAAAAGAACAAGAGTGCACACACTGAAATGTCTCGCCTTCTTCACTAATCATTGATATTATGTTGATAGTCCTAAGTATAAAGCTTGATTACAACTGTCACATAAACTTAACATTAACCAAGATAGCTAAACAAAGACCAATGAACCATGAAAATGAGGTCAAGGTCAAATAAACCATGCCAGGCAGACATGTACAGCTAACAAAGCTTCCATACAACAAATATAGTTGACCTATTACTTATAGTTATAAGAAAAATAGACCAAAACACAAAAACTTAACCTTAAAACTTAAAATAAAACTTAAAATAAAACCTGCAGGACTGACATATAGATCATAATATATTTCCATACACATAATATAGTTGACCTTTGGCATATAATATTAGATAAAAAGACCAAAACTTAAAAACTTAACTTTGACCACTGAACCATGAAAATGAGGTCAAGGTCAGATGATATCTGCCCGTTAGACATGTACACCTTACAACCATTCCATACAACAAATATAGTAGACCTATTGCATAAAGTATGAGAAAAACAGACCAAAACACAAAAACTTAACTATAACCACTGTACCATGAAAATGAGGTCAAGGTCAGATGACACCTGCCAGTTGGACATGTACACCTTCCAGTCCTTCCATACACCAAATATACTTGCCCTATTACTTATAGTATCTGAGATACAAATGTATGGACTTGACCACCAAAACTTAACCTTGTTCACTGATCCATGAAATAAGGTCAAGGTCAAGTGAAAACTGTCTGACGGGCATGAGGACCTTGCAAGGTACGCACATACCAAATATAGTTATCCTATTACTTATAATAAGAGAGAATTCAACATTACAAAAATTTTGAACTTTTTTTTCAAGTGGTCACTGAACCATGAAAATGAGGTCAAGGACATTGGACATGTGACTGACGGAAACTTCGTAACATGAGGCATCTATATATAAAGTATGAAGCATCCAGGTCTTTCACCTTCTAAAATATAAACCTTTTAAGAAGTTAGCTAACGCCGCTGCCGCCGCCGTAGCCGCCGCCACCGGATCACTATCCCTATGTCGAGCTTTCTGCAACAAAAGTTGCAGGCTCGACAAAAATGAAATTAAAAAAATGGGGTCACCATTCATTTAAGCTCAAATCTGCCTCCGGAATAAGCATACATTTTTGTTAATGTCCTTTTTTTCTGTTGAACTAATAGGCGAAATAGAGGTAATATCGAAATAAAAAAAATAACTTAATTACAGAAATCGCTTAAATTTTACAATTATTTAGTTTATGTACAGCTTATATGAAAACAATAATAAAAAATATAGGTCACCGATGAGTTTAAAAAGATATTTCAAATTTAATGCAAAAAAATGGGATTTTTGCACCAAAGGGAGATAATTTGGAGCTTTTTCAATGATATAAACATTTTAAAAGTCATCTGGGGCCAAACCGAATCGATTTTTGGGGTTGATTTTTTTTACCATATCATAAAGTAATAACTAATAGTGTAATAAATAAAATTTGTAATGAAAAAATAAAGGTTCAATTTTTTGCTGAAATTTTTGTACCCACGAGCCACCTTAATAGGTAAAAAAAAATTGTAAGGGTTCCACAGAACCCAGTGTCTCGCCTACTTTTGCTGTTAATCACAGGTTTAACAAAATGAGGAAAAAAACTGATAACTGATCAAAATGGAATTTTATTTTTACAAAATTTCCTTTTGGATACTATCTTATGATCATAAACAAGCTTCTGTCAAAGTTTGGTAGAAATCCAGAATAGTTTAAGAAAATTATTAAAATTTCAAAAACTTCGACCACAGATGAATTTTGTGGACGCCAACAACGCCGACAGAATGTAGGATCGCTATGTCTTGCTTTTTCGACTAAAGTCGAAGGCGCAACAAAAAAATGAAACATTTTAGATTTTAAGACTTAAAAGTATTAACAAAAACAAATTATGGAAATAAATATCCATCATAATCATTATTCTGTAGGTAACACAGTTATGGTTTTTCCCTGTGTAGTCTTACTTGAGTTGTCCAATAAGTTTAGCATGCTTATCTCTCTCTGATATATCTTCTTCTGGTGTTGATGCATGATCTCTGAAAATGATGTAAGGAAATGTGTCAACAATATAATTCTACACATGTAGCACCAAACTCAGTTTCTTTAGAAAATAACTGTAAACCTGCAACTTTAAGCGAAAGGAGAATGCTTTACTAAAATGTGAAATGTATTAATGCAATTCTGATACAAGCAAAGCCTCTACCTGGAAAATGACTTCATTAAGGCCCAGACCAACTTAACTGGTGAAGGAGAAGTTAATGACACGAAAGGGGTCTATTCTGAAGATACTTTACATCTTTTGAGATTTGATTTGTTTTATTTGAAATGGGGCTTTCATAATTACATCTTGAAAATGGAAACACTGACCTACTCATGTAACTTTAACCTTGATTACTGATCCATGAAATGAGGTTGAGGTAAGGTGAATTCTGCCAGATGAACATGTAAACATTGCAAGGAACCCTTATATATGTTACAGTAAATAGATGAAATTAGGAATTACATGTAATTACTAAAATTTAGGAATTACATGTAATTCCCAATGCACTTAGTAAATACAAGTAATTCCTGAAACGGCCCAGTTATTACCAGTAATTACTAATTTTAAAATGATTTTTTACACTTATTTACTAACTGTTATAACAATGTCGTAATATGGTCAGCTGATCAAAAGTTATGGTAATACCAACTATAGAAGATTAGTGAGTACTCTTAAAAAGTGATTAGCCTTCTGTCCAAGTTTGGTAGAAATCCAGGATATTTTGAGAAAGTTATTAAAATTCTAAAATCTTTAACCACAATGTGAATGTAATGTTAACTGACACAAGAGTGCACACGCTGAAATGTCTCGCCTTCTATACTAATCATTGATATTATGTTGATAGTCCTAAGTATAAAGCTTAGTTTTATTACAACTGTCTCATAAACTTAACATTAACCAAGATAACTAAACAAAGACCAATGAACCTTGAAAATGAGGTCAAGGTCAGATGAACCATGCCAGGCAGACATGTACAGCTAACAATGCTTCTATACAACATATATAGTTGACCCATTACTTATAGTTTAAGAAAAATAGACCAAACACAAAAACTTAACACTGTGCAATGAACCGTGAAAATGAGGTCACCGTCAAATAAAACCAGCGCGACTGACATAAAGATCATAAAATATTTCCATACACCAAATATAGTTGACCTATGGCATACAGTATTAGATAAAAAGACCAAAACTCAAAAACTTAACTTTGACCACTGAACCATGAAAATGAGGTCAAGGTCACATGACATCTGCCCGCTAGACATGTACACCTTACCATCATTCCATACAACAAATATAGTAGACCTATTGCATATAGTATGAGAAAACAGACAAAAACACAAAAATTTAACTATAACCACTGAACCATGAAAATGAGGTCAAGGTCAGATGACACCTGCCAGTTGGACATGTACACCTTACAGTCCTTCCATACACCGAATATACTAGCCCTATTGCTTATAGTATCTGAGATATGGACTTGACCACCAAAACTTAACCTTGATCACTGATCCATGAAATGAGGTCGAGGTCAAGTGAAAACTGTCTGACAGACATGAGGACCTTGCAAGGTACGCACATACCAAATATAGTTATCCTATTACTTATAATAAGAGAGAATTCAACATTACAAAAAATTTGAACTTTTTTTTCAAGTGGTCACTGAACCATGAAAATGAGGTCAAGGACATTGGACATGTGACTGACGGAAACTTCGTAACATGAAGCATCTATATACAAAGTATGAAGCATCCAGGTCTTCCACCTTCTGAAATATAAAGCTTTTAAGAAGTGAGCTAACACCGCCGCCGCCGTAGCCGCCGCCGGATCACTATCCCTATGTCGAGCTTTCTGCAACAAAAGTTGCAGGCTCGACAATAAAAACTAAGTCCATTTATAAGTAAAAAACGGAAAAAATAATTTTATTTTTACAAAAATTACTTCTTGCAAATTATCTTATGATCATAAACAAGCTTCTGTTCAAATTTGGTAGAAATCCAGGATAATTTAAGAATGTTATCAAAATGTAAAGAACTTTAACCACATAGTGAATATGTGTGGACGCTACTGACGACAGATTTGTTTGCTATGTCTTGCTTTTGCGACAATAGTCGCAGTTCGACAAAAAGAAACAGAATGACAACATTGAAAGTAATACAAAAGGGATGAACCAATTAGTTGACTTATACGATCCACAAAAAGATGATTTTTATACTGGTAAAAACGATGATAAAATTTTGCTGCAGGTTTATAAGCTTAAGTTTGGAGGTCTTGAAAAAGAGAAACACAGAAATATGAAATGTGACTCTTAACACCATCAAAGTGTATAAATTTGTTGTGAAGAATGTCAGCATCATCGCAACAGTCTGACAAATGAAGTTTTAAATAAACCCATTTTGTAAAAGGAATTTAACTTGTGGCATTGGGCAAGTATGCCTGATGGAGATTTTGATTTAAAGAAATTATGAGATTTTAAGCACTATCAAGATTATTCAACCAAATTTGGCATTATAGAATGTCTATCAGCAAAAAGAGGTGACGAAGTTGCCTACAAACTTCTCACAATTTAATGCATTTCTCAATAGTGGATTGATAACATTGTCTTGCATGCGGAAAATGATTTTTAGGGAGTTCCAAAACTGTTAAAACAACCATTTTCCAGTTTCAGTTACAAACACTAAATAGTATACACTTTTGATGTGCCTTATATTCCGTAATCCTTAATTAAGTAAGCCCTTAAATACATACCCTTTTACTTTCTTATTTGGTATCTTGAATTATATCTTTAATTTTATAACAAAAATATCAAGTTAGTAAATAGCTGTAAAAATGACCAAAAAAATCAGTGAATACCAGTAATCACTGAAACAATTAGTAAATACATGTAATTACTAAATCGGCTAGTAATTACAGGTATTTACTGAAATGTTTAGTAATTACGTGTAATTCCTAATTTCACCTATTTACTGTAACATATATATCAAATACAGTTATTCTATATATTACTCATAACAACCAAAAAAAAATTTCAAGTAGTTGTTGAACCATGAAATTGAAGTCAAGGACAATAGACTTTTATTCAGTATACAATGCAAAATCTATGTTAATATATTATACTTTTCACAGACATTTTAGGAACAGATAAATATATATATGTTACAATGTATAATTTAAGATATGTAACAACACTCACCTTTGATATTGCTTTTTCCTATCCGTCAACATCTTTTTAGAATATGCCATACCCTCTGATGCTTTCTTTGGGGGATCTTCATACTAGAATATATCATAAATATTCATTTCAAATATCAACATTAGTTTCAGGATGCTAGAATAAATCTGAAATCATTATACAGGGTGTAAAAAAGTAGTCAATTCAAAACGACAGTATACTAATGTATATGGTCAACTGTACACGATGACACACAATCTAACAAACTGAGTTAGTTAGTTTCCTAGTCTACAGTCTCTGAGGAGTATCACGAAAATGTGTCAATAATCAATATCACCAAAAAAATGGTCAAAACTAAAAAAAACGTTGTACAATATGATCAGCAACACATAGTTGCATATAGCATTCTAATCAAATATGAGAGCTTTTAGCATTTGGTTTCAAATAAGTTGCATTTACAAGGTGTTCATGTATCACTACTATTTTTTTTCTCAAAGCCCCACAAAAAATTGTCAAAATGGCAACTCAATATTTTCAAATATGCATGGTGGAAAACAGTCCTACGTACTAAGCATGTGAATTTTCTGCCAGTCTCACAAAAATTTTGTAAATTTTATTATTAACAAGGTGTTATAGACTGAGAAACGACTGCATAAAAATCTTTTCCAATTACTAGTACAAAAACCAATATTCCAAAATAAATTCTTAGGTACCTAAACAAATTCTTTTTAAATACTATATACTAGTCCAATTTTTGTTTACTAGTCTGTCAGTCTGGGATACTGAGACACTATTACCATACAATTGTCACCTGGGACAATAACCAGTGGCGGATCCAGAATTTTTCATAAGGGGGGGGGGGGGGGGTGGAGGGCAGGCTCCCTGAAAAAAACCTCTAAATCATCCTTTTCTATATTTCTATATATAAATATCATATTTTCTAGATCTATAAAGCAGACAATAAACATAAGCTTCATTTTTCAAACAAGTTGCCAAAGTGATTAAATGCAAAGGACACCGTGTTGTTGGCATTTCCATTGATGTTAAACAGCATTTCAGGATCCTACATAGTGAATATGAGAGGTGTGTTTAGTAAAGGAAAACAACTATGTATAAGAAAAAATTTAAAAAATTGTGTCTGTACATGTATGAGAAGAAATATTTTCATCCTTTATAATTCATAATAACAAATTAAAGAACTGCAATATATGTGTCCAAAATGTTCCGTCTCTGACCAAGCTTTTTGTACATGTTCATTGAATGGAAATAAATGGCAACGCAGTTTAGTTCAAAAGCATTTTAATCTTGGTTGATAAATTAATTATAGAAATGAAGACTTATAGACATATATGCATACAGCTAAATATCTACTTCTTTGTTGAGGTGCCAATTTTTTCAAGTCAGCTGCATCAATTTTCTTCTTGTTCTTGGCTCTGAATTTGCCATCACCATCATCATCTATGGGTGGAAGGTCCTATAAAAAAAAAATTGTATAGATATGTATGAATGCAATGCACATGTACAATGTAACATAGTTTATCAACTGCCTATTCAGAAATATGTGCCAACTGAACTTTTGTCGTACCTCATACAATAATTTTCAATTGTGGCATCAGATATTTTGTACTTATTATAATGTCAAGATTTTACGGGAACCTGCAATAATGGCAGACAAATAGGCCAGTTCCAGGATATGGTTTTTAGGAAGAATCTCTCATGTACGTGACTTCCATCATCATGTGACAAAAATGTATGCCAGTGTTCTCCCCAGGGCCATTTTGCATCATGGTAATGTGATGCTGTATTTCTAAATGTGATGCTATCTGAATTGATTTTCTTATAGATTGTTTTAAGGGTGTGACGCTATAATTTTTAAAAACAAGATGGTATTTCCAGGATGCAATATGAAATATCTGGGGTGAACACTGTATGCATTGCCATTTCCAACACATGTTGAGCAAACGGGTGAAAAAGTTTGATTTTCTACTGCACAAAATATTTGGGAAATTATAAATAATTAAGTCTAATAAGATGGTCACCCTCCCTCAGTCTTTTTCTTCTTCTTTTAGGTGAACAAGGCTTCAAAACTGAAGAATACATGTTGTTGCGCATGCATGACTGACAAAAATCTATACAAATTCATAAAAATATTTCATAACAATTTAAGGGTTTTGTATACATACATAAACCAAAACATGTACATTAAATGCATATTTTTACTCACAATCTGTGTACATGTACACAGATTGTGAGTAAAAATATGCATTTAATGTACATGTTTTGGTTTATGTTTATTTGAAGCTCGAGAGAACAGCTGGTGTTTGTCAATCTCTAAAGCTGTCACCCAGTGGTGGTTTCAATAACAAGTTTGTGGTAGTAAGTTCCATTGAATTATTGTTTGCGGGAAGTATGACCATTTTTACACGTACATGTATGTGTCCTTGAAAGTTTGGTGTCTGTCTGTCTGAGTACAGTTTTGTCTTATTCTGCTGTCTGTAGTGTTTGTTCAAGAATACAAATGTATGCTATGGAATGGCTATATGATAGTGTATTTCTTTATAAAGTCGTATTGGAATCAAGATTACGTACTGACTGAACATAAATTATTTTTATACTACCCTACAGAACGACCATTATGAATGTGCTGGAAACTTTTAATCGTGCAATGATACAGGCCAGGGCCTGCCTTCTATCTGTTAAATGACAACGTCATAAACATAAAGGTGTGCAAAATTAAGGATCTTTTTCTGTAAAAGACATAGTTCCAGAAATGATGTATAGGCTACATTCGGCAATCCTCGATAGAATCCGCTATTCTCCTTCTATCCCTGGGCTGTAATACTGTATGTGATATGTGTCTACGCCTTACATTTCTTCGCCAGAGGATGAACCGGTTTACTACTAGTGCTAATATTTTTAATACTTTATTCCTCTTCTTTACAGGAGATCAGTAATGGAAACCTACGTATCACAGACGAGGTTAGTGAGGTAAAGAATCAGTCAAGTTGAGACGAATGGTATAGGCTAGTGATAAGGTGTAAAGGAAGTGACCACCCCCCCGGAATTATCTAACATGAGTGTCGGAATAACTTCAACAAAAGCCAATTTGACTATACCTGGTGCCGATTTGACCAGATAAAGATTTTACCAGGTGTTCATTTGACGATACTTCGGTTCGGGATATAAACAACCACTGCAGAAGACAAAATAGTAAGAGGTTCACACTTATTGTCTTTTTTATAATGTGGCAAATTATATAAGTTCAATGTATGCAAAAATAATCTCACCGGCATTTTCACTATGTAATAGTAATGACAGCGAACAATATTATAACTACATCATCGATAAAAAGAAAATTGTAGCTAAATAGCGGCCATTTTGTTGTATGTTGTCTAGCAACACATGCGCCCTCTCGCGGGAAAGGCCGAATTTATTTCCGCTAAGAAAGTCTTAGTTCACAAAACGATTATTACAATGAAAAACTAAACGTAATAACCATAATTCATTTCTACATTGAACATTTTCGTGGACAAAATTTTGGATTGCTAAACAACATATTTTGATAGCACTAAACATCAAAAAGTCTAAGAAAGGCATCTATTGATCTAAACGATGAATCAATAAAGGCTGGAGATCGCAGGACAAGTTTCTGTACCTGTAAAGTGTAAGGCTGTATGTGTCTTCAATCTTCAATCTTTGTCGTGATGACAGAGTAATCTCTCTGTATGTGTTCTTCACCTCCATAGAAATCGAGTAACCCACATGAAATCACAAATCATTGTCATTGTACATTGACATTCATAAAAAAACTTGTAATGTAATACTATATATAACTTCCCTTGAATTGTTACTAGATACCATTTCTGTTCGCTATCTTCAATCTTAATCCTGATGGCTGGGTAATCTCTCTTGTCTTATCTTAAAAATGACATAATGTAACGACAATACTAGACAACTTTTGAGTTTGATGCATTTCCGTAAAACACTTTAGTGTTAGTGGACGTCACTCGTGCGTTTAGGTGCGTCTTGACTTCCGTTTCAATGTTGAGCGAGTTGTTGAAAAACTATAAAGCTATATTGCACGAATTATTCAGCCTTTCCTGCAAGAGGGCCCATGTGAATTCGAATTATAGTTAACCCGTACCAATGTAAACTTGTACCAACGTCAACTCGTACCACTAAAAAAAATCTCGTACCAATGTAAACTCGTACCACTGCTAACTCGTACCAACTTATTTAAATGCATTTGATTGGTGTTTAATTATGATTAAAGTCTGTAAAATGTATATAATTTGAAAGTACAATGACCAATCTGTAGCTAATGTTCCATGTGTATTAGATATAGACTTGGCATTAACATCCATTCAATCCAGTCACATCTCAGTCATTACAGCTGAACGGACATGCTGGGCCAGCTCTCCTGTACCCGCTATCTTCGATGAGGGTTTACAGTTAGATATCAACGACTTACTACTTAAGATGACAGAAACCAATCAATGCCGTACAGATAGACGTAGTAGTTGGCGTACCTGCGTTAACATGCACTCCAAAACCATTGTATCATGGGGAGTGTTATGCCGATTAACGTCCGACCTAGCGGGCTGTATCCTAGGCTGTTGGGTGATACGACCTTTATTTCACTGCCTCACGAAAAAACACCACAAAACATTCATATTTTTTAATATATTTTTAATGGTACAACTTCCCAGTGGTACGACTTTACGTTGGTACGAGTTAACTTTTTTGGTACGAGTTAACATGGTACGAGTTTCCGTTGGTACGAGTTAACTTGCTTCCGTGAATTCTCATAATTGACAATCTGCCACGCTATCATTAGGGAATTGTTATTAATTACCTACTGAACAAACTTTATTTCTAGTTTATCGTGCACAATGACGATCACTAAGACGCTTGATGAACGTTTATAGTGCAGGGATACAGGCGAGCCCCTCTATCTGGTAAATGACAGCTCAAAGGCACGTATAATTGACAAGTTTTTTCCGGTGACGGATGAACTCAAAAGTGGTCTATTGGTTGGGAAGCATTTATTCATTATTCAAATACCTTAACTTAACCCCAGAATATTTGTTAAAATACAAAGGTCATATAAAGTCAATTTTCATTAGAAAACTCCACATTAAATATGATGAAATTTGGCTCAACCAATTAAATAATGACAAACCTGGCATGGCGCAAGGAAATAAATTAAGAACCTATAGACTATTTAAAAATAATATTGGCCCTGAAAAATATTTATTGTTAAATAATTGTAAAGGGTACAATCAACAGTTTTTTTCTATGACGTCACATTTTGAGGGACCATGCAGAAGTGACCCTTAGTGGTGGACTGATTAATAAAGATACTTGTATAAAACTAGATATCACTGGAATCAGAATGTTCTCTAGTTTATAATGAAATAAAAATAATGTGTACTTTTAATATATTAAAAATATTCCATCCAATGAACATGGGGAAAAAGAGGTCTAATTTGAACATAAAAAACTTGAAACCAGGTCATGTGCACACCCATGAAGACATGATCCATGCACATTTTACATAATCAAAACTGTATGAAATTTGTAGGTTTTTACCTGGCCTTTCAAAAAAATCTTGTTTCAGGGTACGGTTTCCTGCTCCGAAAAGAGCTACATTGGCTGCAAATAAGTTCAATTTTCACTGCCAAAAAAACAGGATGTTTACAGTGTTGTCTCCCCTCAAAACATGTAAAGTTAATATAATTTTTAAAATTATTTCAATCATTCAACCTGTTTTAATTGAAAGCTAATTAACTAATTTTTACAATTAAATACAAAAAACATGATACTTTTTCACCAATTGAGTAAATAAACAGGGGTTTCCCTCCATGGTTGTTTTTAGTCGGGGAATAACCCCTAGTTTTTTATACGAAACTGTTTATAGCACCCAAAACATTAAATGAGTTAACCAAATTTAGAATCAGTGCCCATGAACTTGAAATAGAAAAGGGAAGACATAAAGGAATACCCTCAGACAAAAGATTTTGTAAACTATGTAATAATGACATTGCTGAGGATGAAATTCTACTTCAATGTCCATCAGGCCAAAAATAAAATATTGTTTGTTTCCCCTCACACGACCGACCCGGAAAATTTTATTGGCCATTCTTGTCCACTATTTTTTTTTTTGCTATGTTGGTTATTGGTGTTATCTTTCCGATGCTGTAGTCAACGAGCGTTGGTTTTTGGTGATACCTTTATGGTGCTGTAGTCAACGAGCGTTTTAAATCAAGGCATTTTTGCAAGGAAGCGTCTACATGATTCGGAATCAAGGAAACAAAGCCACACGATTTGTGTGCAAGGGTGATCTTTTTTGAAAATAAAAAAAACCTGAAGCATCTTTCAATCCGCTGAGTGCATCTTGATTTGTTTTGTATCTAACCTCTGTTCCTGAATCGTGCTTTCAAATCTATCTACTTACTTTGTCTTTGAACAGGTTGGGCACAAGTCAGGAAATGTGGGATACATGTATTCCCTGCTTTCAGGGAACGTCCCTGTTTTCTGGTGTAAAAAAAAACAGTTTAAATGGGATTTCCTTTTTCAATTTATGGCATGAACATTACAAAAGGGCATGTTTTAACGTTATAACTGCATCCGTAGAATTCGTAAATACTTATTAAAAGTATTTTAGGAAATACAAAACATGAATATAAAGTGAAGCCGTATTTCTTCTAGAACTCGAAAAAAACATACAAATCTTTGTTTAGGAATCAATTGACCAAGCTGCATGATCCAGGTGTAACTGAACGTAACTAAATTAATATGTTCACTTCTATTGAAAATTTTTATTCATTGAATTTTAATTCCCAAGTGATTAACATACATGTATCTTTTTGTCATCTCATAATTGATGATCAAGGTATGAATTGGTGAACAAAGGAATTGTTTTGTTGTGAGTTATGCATCAAATTTGACTTGAAATAAACTTGATTTTTTAACTAAAAAACACTTGCTATCATTAAGCATTGTTATCACAAGTAGAATATGCGCTTTTGCAGATTTCATTACATTAACATGATTAAATGAATAGGAAAAAAGGAGGTCCCTGTATACTGTTTTGTTTTAACACCAGAAAACTGGGGTGTACACTGAATTAGAATACAGGGAATACCCCACTTTTCTTGACTTGAGTCTTACCTGTTGAATTTTATACAAATTCAATATAGAAAACCATATCAAGGAATAAAATAAAATAATTTGCCTACCTACCTACCCATACCCTAACAACCTCAGTCGGGTGAGGGGAAACAAAGATATTTTTAATGTTTGCCTCAATTAAAACTGAAAGGTCGAGTTTAATTTTAGATTTACATGTATCCTTTAAATTTACTAATTTTAAAACTTTAAATGAAAAATCTAAATTTGTATGGTTGATGTCAAATGAAGTTCCATTTGTTAATAACATAATGATTAAGTTAATAGATAATTTAATAAATACTAGAAGAGTAGAATTAAGTAATAAAACATGAGATGCCCCAGCCCTTCTTCTCACTATACAACGGTACTGATTGTGTTCACTCACTCATTATCTTTGAGAAAATATACTGTATTTGTTGTCTCCCTTCTCTTGTATAGTTTCAGTTTTATTGTCATGTATTGTAATTTCAAATAGTTCAATGAAAAAAATCACCACAATTATTTGTACACTTTAATTTAAACTGTAATTGTACTGCTCCTCAGGGTGTCTTGATTGACAAATAAAAATTGTTGTTGTTGTTGTTGTGAAGTCTTAATCACTAATGTTTGCTTTGGAGATTCTTTATAATGTCGGGCTACCCTAACTCCCATGGGGACTAACTGTGCACTAATGCTATTGTTTCATAAAAAGGGAGAAGGTTTGATACCATTAAAACGTTTATCCTGCTGCAAATGTTTGCACCTCTCCTAAGTCAGGAATCTGATGTACAGTAGTTGTCGTTTGTTTATGTAATTTATACATGTTTCTCGTTTCTTGTTTTTTTATATAGATTAGACCGTTGGTTTTTTTGGTTTGAATGTTTTTACACTAGATATTTTGGAGCCCTTTATAGCTTGTTGTTCGGTGTGAGTCAAGGCTCCGTGTTGAAGGCCATACATTGACCTATAATGGTTTATTTTTTTAAATTGTTATTTGGATGGAGAGTTGTCTCATTGGCACTCACACCACATCTTCCTATATCTGACCACTTATTGAGGACCTGTTTCTGTATTGTTGTGACTGAAATCAGCAAAGACCCATCGGATTAAAAAATTTTATAACAGTAATAGATATTTAGATGTTAAATATTGGCTCTCACTAATCATGCTAATGAAGACGGGTAACAAGAATGACCGAATAACACTGTTATTATCCGAATAACACTTGTAATGACCAAATAACAATTGAAATTTTGATATTATCACATATTGGTGACTTTTAAACATTGATTATTAAATAATAATATATAATCGATGTATTTTATAACTTAAAATTGATTTACAGAAAGCAGATAAGTTCATAAAGATCATTTTAAATTTAGTGTGTACATCCAGCATGGTGGCCATTGTGATTTCCGTGGTCACCATGTTGGATGTACACACTAAATTTAAAGTTATTTATGAACTTATCTGCTTTCTGTAAATCATTATTAAGTTATAAAATACATCAATAATATATACATTTATTTAATAATCAATGTTTAAAAGTCACCAATGTGTGTAAATATTACAAATTTAAGTGTTATTCGGTCATTACAAGTGTTATTCGGATATTAACAGTGTTATTTGGTCATTTGAGGCACCGAATGAAGACTTCAGTATAATTTTGTTTCTATGCTGTAACTTAAGTAGTCTTGACTAAATGTTATGAAACTGAAACACAATGCTTATTAACACAAAAACTCAGATCAAGTACAATTTTGGATAACGTCTATGTTACAGTCGTCATGTTTGATAAATTCAGAATTCTGTCACATTTTACTGAAAATTATAGCGATGCACCTATTTGAGCATAGTTTAAACATCCAAACTTTTACTGTTAACAATCATTCCAAAAAACCTTCCTGTTTTAAAGAGAGTGTTTCCAGTAAACTAATTGAAGATGAATCCATGACAATAATATACGAGACGAACAGTTGCAACCTGAATATTTTTGATAGAAAGATTGTGTTTTATTATATGCATGGTGTGTGCATAAGAACTGCTTGCATTTATATAATTTTTATTTGTCACTTCACAAAAGTCATTATAAATGTACATTTACTTCTTTTTCAGAATTGCGGAGAAAGATGTTCAAAGTTGTGTGGAACATAATTAAGTCAATATTTTGTTTCATATTCCGTATATTTTCTCCATTGAAGAGATTAATCTGTAGAAGAAAAAGAAGAGATTCTGATACTATTTTACCATTAACTAATCATTATACAATACCAGAGGACTTTACTACAATACCTAGTAATCAGGTTAGTATGAGTAATTATGTTTTCTAAAGCCTACAATTCTATTGACTTGTGTTATGTTTAGTTTCTGTGTTCCTTTCTCAGGTACTAAGTGACTTTTTTTTTACCTGATCTTGGCAATTTTGCAAACATTAATAAACTATGTTATTTTTCATCTTGCACATTTAACAATACTTTTTTTTTTCTCAGCGATTTTTGAGAGATAATTGAGACATGTACAAAACGTTTAAATTCAAATTTGTATATTAATAATTTAAGTTACAATTGAACTTAAAAAAAAGGTCTTTTTACCCACAGTCTGAACTTCAAGCCTGGGATAGTTGGGAAGCTGATGAAAACAAACAAAAATATAATCAGAATGGGAGGAGCTATCCACATGCCAATCAGAGACAAACATCACATGAGGAAGAGCCTGAACCAGATTATTTTACAGATATGGTGCCAAAAATTAAAAAGCAGAAAAAAGTAATAAAAAAAATCTTTAATTTTATATTGTAGTTCAAAATGTAAAAAAAAAGATTTTTTTTTCGATATCTGTCAGACACATGTCAATTTTGTGACTCATCTTATATAAAAAGTATACACTATTCTGGCAGGCAATGTATTATAAAGACTAACTACAATTTCTGTTTGAAAATTATTTAAAGCCACAAAATCAAATGTAATCATAATGCATTATGTTGTGTAGGTCCAGTTTAGTACATGTATGCCAGTTTAATGGTCCAGGAACTGTGTAAAATTTTGTTATCTTTTTAACGCTTTATATTAAGTCATTTTAAGTTATTAAAATATAGTTCTCGAGAATAATAAGCTTTTCTATTAATACAATTTGTAGAGTCAATGATATTTGGTGCATAGAATTGCTGAATAATAGCACAATTTTTTTTAGGACACCTGACTTTGTATTTAATTTTATAGTTCAAAAATTCTGTTTGAGTTTTCAAGATAAATTAGTGTCCAGCAACTTTTAGTTTTAGATCTAATGTAGTTCAGGCCTCACACTACTTGGGTTGCTGGGTGGTTTAAGTACAATGCAGTACATGTTTATCTAGTGTAACCACTACCCTGTCAATACTCATATCCAGGTGTGTTTGACTCCAAGCTTTGAAGCATTTCTGATGTGATTAATATTTTTAAGATTGTTTCAAGTTGTTGTAAATGGCAAATAAACATTATTCTAGAATTCTGCAGCTGGAGTGAAATGAGAAGTGAACTTTATTGTTAATTCTTGTTTCCACAGGTGTTTATAGGAGGAAATAAGAATTCCAATAAATCATCCAACATGTTTGCTGTTAGTAATGATGGACCAATTGTTACAGTAAGTATTACAGTGAGTAATGATGGACCAATTGTTACAGTAAGTATTACAGTTAGTCGTGATGGACCAATTGTTACAGTAAGTATTACAGTTAGTAATGATGGACCAATTGTTACAGTAAGTATTACAGTGAGTAATGATGGACCAATTGTTACAGTAAGTATTGCAGTTAGTAGTGATGGACCAATTGTTACAGTAAGTATTACAGTTAGTAGTGATGGACCAATTGTTACAGTAAGTATTACAGTTAGTAATGATGGACCAATTGTTACAGTAAGTATTAAAGTTAGTAATGATGGACCAATGGTTACAGTAAATATAACAGTTAGTAATGATGGACCAATTGTTACAGTAAGTATAACAGTTAGTAGTGATGGACCAATTGTTACAGTAAGTATTACAGTTAGTAATGATGGACCAATGGTTACAGTAAGTATAACAGTTAGTAATGATGGACCAATTGTTACAGTAAGTATTACAGTTAGTAATGATGGACCAATGGTTACAGTAAGTATAACAGTTAGTAATGATGGACCAATGGTTACAGTATGTATAACAGTTAGTAATGATGGACCAATGGTTACAGTAAGTATAACAGTTAGTAATGATGGACCAATTGTTACAGTATGTATTACAGTTAGTAATGATGGACCAATTGTTACAGTAAGTATAACAGTTAGTAACGATGGACCAATTGTTACAGTAAGTATTACCGTTAGTAATGATGGACCAATTGTTACAGTAAGTATTACAGTTAGTAATGAGGGACCAATTATTACAGTAAGTCATACAATTAGTAATGATGGACCAATTGTTACAGTAAGAATTACAGTTAGTAATGATGGACCAATTGTTACAGTAAGTATTACAGTTAGTAATGATGGACCAATTGTTACAGTAAGTATTACGGTTAGTAATGATGGACCAATTGTTACAGTAAGTATTACGGTTAGTAATGATGGACCAATTGTTACAGTAAGTATTACGGTTAGTAATGATGGACCAATTGTTACAGTAAGTATTACGGTTAGTAATGATGGACCAATTGTTACAGTAAGTATTACGGTTAGTAATGATGGACCAATTGTTACAGTAAGTATTACGGTTAGTAATGATGGACCAATTGTTACAGTAAGTATAACAGTTAGTAATGATGGACCAATTGTTACAGTAAGTATTACGGTTAGTAATGATGGACCAATTGTTACAGTAAGTATTACGGTTAGTAATGATGGACCAATTGTTACAGTAAGTATTACGGTTAGTAATGATGGACCAATTGTTACAGTAAGTATTACGGTTAGTAATGATGGACCAATTGTTACAGTAAGAATTACAGTTAGTAATGATGGACCAATTGTTACATGTTACAGTAAGAATTACAGTTAGTAATGATGGACCAATTGTTACAGTAAGTATTACGGTTAGTAATGATGGACCAATTGTTACAGTAAGTATTACGGTTAGTAATGATGGACCAATTGTTACAGTAAGTATTACGGTTAGTAATGATGGACCAATTGTTACAGTAAGTATTACGGTTAGTAATGATGGACCAATTGTTACAGTAAGAATTACAGTTAGTAATGATGGACCAATTGTTACAGTAAGTATTACAGTTAGTAATGATGGACCAATTGTTACAGTAAGTATTACGGTTAGTAATGATGGACCAATTGTTACAGTAAGTATTACGGTTAGTAATGATGGACCAATTGTTACAGTAAGTATTACCGTTAGTAATGATGGACCAATTGTTACAGTAAGTATTACCGTTAGTAATGATGGACCAATTGTTACAGTAAGTATTACAGTTAGTAATGAGGGACCAATTGTTACAGTAAGTATTACCGTTAGTAATGAGGGACCAATTATTACAGTAAGTCATACAATTAGTAATGATGGACCAATTGTTACAGTAAGAATTACAGTTAGTAATGATGGACCAATTGTTACAGTAAGTATTACAGTTAGTAATGATGGACCAATTGTTACAGTAAGTATTACGGTTAGTAATGATGGACCAATTGTTACAGTAAGTATTACGGTTACGGTTAGTAATGATGGACCAATTGTTACAGTAAGTATTACGGTTAGTAATGATGGACCAATTGTAACAGTAAGTATAACAGTTAGTAATGATGGACCAATTGTTACAGTAAGTATAACAGTTAGTAATGATAGACCAATTGTTACAGTAAGAATTACAGTTAGTAATGATGGACCAATTGTTACAGTAAGTATTACAGTTAGTCGTGATGGACCAATTGTTACAGTAAGTATTACAGTTAGTAATGATGGACCAATTGTTACAGTAAGTATTACAGTGAGTAATGATGGACCAATTGTTACAGTAAGTATTGCAGTTAGTAATGATGGACCAATTGTTACAGTAAGTATTACGGTTAGTAATGATGGACCAATTGTTACAGTAAGTATTACGGTTAGTAATGATGGACCAATTGTTACAGTAAGTATAACAGTTAGTAATGATGGACCAATTGTTACAGTAAGTATTACGGTTAGTAATGATGGACCAATTGTTACAGTAAGTATTACGGTTAGTAATGATGGACCAATTGTTACAGTAAGTATTACGGTTAGTAATGATGGACCAATTGTTACAGTAAGTATTACGGTTAGTAATGATGGACCAATTGTTACAGTAAGAATTACAGTTAGTAATGATGGACCAATTGTTACATGTTACAGTAAGAATTACAGTTAGTAATGATGGACCAATTGTTACAGTAAGTATTACGGTTAGTAATGATGGACCAATTGTTACAGTAAGTATTACGGTTAGTAATGATGGACCAATTGTTACAGTAAGTATTACGGTTAGTAATGATGGACCAATTGTTACAGTAAGTATTACGGTTAGTAATGATGGACCAATTGTTACAGTAAGAATTACAGTTAGTAATGATGGACCAATTGTTACAGTAAGTATTACAGTTAGTAATGATGGACCAATTGTTACAGTAAGTATTACGGTTAGTAATGATGGACCAATTGTTACAGTAAGTATTACGGTTAGTAATGATGGACCAATTGTTACAGTAAGTATTACCGTTAGTAATGATGGACCAATTGTTACAGTAAGTATTACCGTTAGTAATGATGGACCAATTGTTACAGTAAGTATTACAGTTAGTAATGAGGGACCAATTGTTACAGTAAGTATTACCGTTAGTAATGAGGGACCAATTATTACAGTAAGTCATACAATTAGTAATGATGGACCAATTGTTACAGTAAGAATTACAGTTAGTAATGATGGACCAATTGTTACAGTAAGTATTACAGTTAGTAATGATGGACCAATTGTTACAGTAAGTATTACGGTTAGTAATGATGGACCAATTGTTACAGTAAGTATTACGGTTACGGTTAGTAATGATGGACCAATTGTTACAGTAAGTATTACGGTTAGTAATGATGGACCAATTGTAACAGTAAGTATAACAGTTAGTAATGATGGACCAATTGTTACAGTAAGTATAACAGTTAGTAATGATAGACCAATTGTTACAGTAAGAATTACAGTTAGTAATGATGGACCAATTGTTACAGTAAGTATTACAGTTAGTCGTGATGGACCAATTGTTACAGTAAGTATTACAGTTAGTAATGATGGACCAATTGTTACAGTAAGTATTACAGTGAGTAATGATGGACCAATTGTTACAGTAAGTATTGCAGTTAGTAGTGATGGACCAATTGTTACAGTAAGTATTACAGTTAGTAGTGATGGACCAATTGTTACAGTAAGTATTACAGTTAGTAATGATGGACCAATTGTTACAGTAAGTATTAAAGTTAGTAATGATGGACCAATGGTTACAGTAAATATAACAGTTAGTAATGATGGACCAATTGTTACAGTAAGTATAACAGTTAGTAGTGATGGACCAATTGTTACAGTAAGTATTACAGTTAGTAATGATGGACCAATGGTTACAGTAAGTATAACAGTTAGTAATGATGGACCAATTGTTACAGTATGTATTACAGTTAGTAATGATGGACCAATGGTTACAGTAAGTATAACAGTTAGTAATGATGGACCAATTGTTACAGTATGTATTACAGTTAGTAATGATGGACCAATTGTTACAGTAAGTATAACAGTTAGTAATGATGGACCAATTGTTACAGTAAGTATTACCGTTAGTAATGATGGACCAATTGTTACAGTAAGTATTACAGTTAGTAATGAGGGACCAATTATTACAGTAAGTCATACAATTAGTAATGATGGACCAATTGTTACAGTAAGAATTACAGTTAGTAATGATGGACCAATTGTTACAGTAAGTATTACAGTTAGTAATGATGGACCAATTGTTACAGTAAGTATTACAGTTAGTCGTGATGGACCAATTGTTACAGTAAGTATTACGGTTAGTAATGATGGACCAATTGTTACAGTAAGTATAACAGTTAGTAATGATGGACCAATTGTTACAGTAAGTATAACAGTTAGTAATGATAGACCAATTGTTACAGTAAGAATTACAGTTAGTAATGATGGACCAATGGTTACAGTAAGTATTACAGTTTAGTAATGATGGACCAATTGTTACAGTTAGAATTACAGTTAGTAATGATGGACCAATTGTTACAGTAAGTATTACAGTTAGTAGTGATGGACCAATTGTTACAGTAAGTATAACAGTTAGTAATGATGGACCAATTGTTACAGTAAGTATAACAGTTAGTAATGATGGACCAATTGTTACAGTAAGTATAACAGTTAGTAATGATGGACCAATTGTTACAGTAAGTATAACAGTTAGTAATGATGGACCAATTGTTACAGTAAGAATTACAGTTAGTAATGATGGACCAATGGTTACAGTAAGTATTACAGTTTAGTAATGATGGACCCATTGTTACAGTAAGTATAACAGTTAGTAATGATGGACCAATTGTTACAGTAAGTATAACAGTTAGTAATGATGGACCAATTGTTACAGTAAGTATAACAGTTAGTAATGATGGACCAATTGTTACAGTAAGAATTACAGTTAGTAATGATGGACCAATGGTTACAGTAAGTATTACAGTTTAGTAATGATGGACCCATTGTTACAGTTAGAATTACAGTTAGTAATGATGGACCAAATGTTACAGTAAGTATTACAGTTAGTAGTGATGAACCAATTGTTACAGTAAGTATTACATATTATTATACTTTACTATATCAACCACTAATCAAATAATTCAGACAGTATTCTAGCCAGGATTTGAAAAGGGCAGGGTGCTAGTCAGAAAAAGGGCAATTTAAAGCATAAATGTCATTGAAAAAAGGGCAATTATTTAAGTAAAACATAATTAATTAGCATTTAACTTAGGCACTATGGTATAATCAAGATTTTGTTAAAATTGAGTGATATAATTTAACATTTTTGGCATCTTCTCTTTAACTTTAAACATCTGGGGTCATTTTATGTATACACTCTTTCACACCTATTGAGGCCTTAGTCTATAGTTTTATTCATTAAGTAACATTCTCTACAGTTTAACCTAGGATGTGTTTGGCAAGCAACATCAAATGAAAGATTTTAACAACCTTTATCAACTGGCTTTACAGTCCTTGCTCAGTTGCTCTTCATACAAAATTTAATAATTATCACATTTATACACTTGATAAATCAATTAATGGAAGTTAAGATGTAAAAAACAGTTTTCAAAATATATATTATGTAGATGTTTAGGTGAAAAAAAAATTAATGTAATATTCTGATTTCCTGTTCATGAAAGAATTACGAATTTGCTGGTATTTCAAAGGCAGAATTGCTGCCATTTTTGGAAAGATTAGAACTTGTTCTAAATCTTTACTAAGGCACTGACCTCCCTAACAACGTGACAGGTTAGCTACTGTTACTAAATGTATTCACACTGAAATATAGTTCCCTATAGTTCTCATGTATGTGCACATATTTAATACACATATATATGAACTGAAAAAATTGGTATATTTTTGGAGCAGTTCATCCAAGAATGTATGTAACTAAGGTGTGTTAATGTGCAGGCTTTTTTTTTTATAACATTTTGATTAAGTAATGGGTATTGATACAATACTATAATGATTGACAGCTGTCATTATCACCAAACAATCAGAGACAAGGTGGACCTTTGATTACAATGCCTCACCTCCTAGACTGTCAATCAAATTGACCACATTACTTATCAACCTCAGTCTTACATAATTAGAACCTTCAATATACAAATATTTGACCTCATAATTGAATACACAAATGTATATATTAGATATTTGATATATATAAGGATGATAGATTTATTTATTGCCTATTACTTTTGATCAACAATACATAAAGTGATTCTGTAAATTATGTCTGAAAGATAAATGATCAATGGATTAACAAGATCTTTAAAAAAATGAAATATGATATAAATATGAATATATAAAAGATATTCAAATTAGGCCTATAATTTACTTTATAAGTATCCAATAATCAACTGTAATTAATCAACAATTTAGATTAGTTCACTTATTTTTTTTATGCAGTTAAGCTGCATTATGCGAGCACCCTAGATTTGTGTTCTACCCAATAAATGCTGAAATACTTGCCATTGTTATTATCTAGCTCGCTTCTATGTTATATATAACTAATTGAACACTTTTTTAATACTTTTTATTCTGGATTACAAAAAATATGACCAGAAAAACCTTAAACGATCGTCGATTTATCCAAAAGTTTTGAAGTTACACATAGGAAGTAGTGCTTATTAAGAATCCTTGTGTAGTTCATTATGACTTGTGCTTTTGGCCAAGATGTCAAAGAACAATCGTATGAAATATTTAATCGCCGAAAATCTCTAAAGACAAGTAGTTTAAATTTCCCAAATGGCAAAAGTCGTAGGTATATTGTTTGTCATCAATACGTAGTACAACTACGTCAGTAGTCTATTATATAATAAGTTCAACTGTTCATGCTGTTGGCGGCAATTTCAAATTAGAAAGAAAATTTTCGTATCTTTTCAATTTGGAGGCAGGTGTGCAAATAAGCGTTGTTCCGAGGTCCGCGACATTCCACTTTTGCAAGCGGAATTTCGACTAGGATAGTTGGTTTCTAGCTACGCCCGACGTAGTCACCTTCCACTTGAAAGAAAATAAGAATTAACTTTGCAAACCTGTTCACCAAAGTCTCCAATTAAACGAGCTAAAAACTTATTATTATCATTATTATTCATGACAGCGATGTTCATTTTGTTCAACCGCTAGCTTTATACAGAAAATCGCCGATAAATATTGTATAAATTCGAGTAAAATCGTATCTGATTGCAAAAACAACATTGTAAACACATAACAATGGCGGCTGTAAAGACACAACTTTACAATATCGGATCCGATTCCGGAAGCGAATAAGGGTAATTCTGGGTTTGGCGGTCAATTACAAAATAAATCCAAACAGGTGAAAAAATACATCCATGCATGGTAAATGAATATAAACACTAGAATTGTAAACCAAAAGATATATGTAAAAGAAAGAAAAAGCAGAAAAAATATTCAATACAGAAACTCAAAATTCTTTTTGACAAATTTCAATTTAAAAATCCAATACAACGTGACAGCTGGGAACAGTATATCTAACAATATACATGTTCATGGTCACAGTCTAAATTTTCTTTATCAGTGATAAATGATGATAATGCATGTGAGATGCTTTTTAAGTTTAAACATATTACTGCAATTTCGAAGGGTTATTTTTTTATCTCAATTTTGAAGGGTCAATTAAAGTATCTGAAAGTTTCTTTCTTTATTTTCACAAATAATGCAACTATATTATATATACCTGAATGTAAGTAAATCATATGATATATAGGTAGCATCCTTTGGGCCACTCTACCCCCTCCTGTTTAATAACTTGGAAACGGTCGAGCTACCCACCCCTAATCCATATGAGGGGCAGATCCAGGATTTTAGGTTAGGAGGGGCGCAAACTTAAATTTTCTTCGAGCCGAGCGAGGCAAAAAAAAAATTGAGGTAAAATTATCGGAATATTCTTTATTAAGCTGAGAACAACCCATGCTTTGCATACATAAAATTGAGAAAGGAAATGGTGAATATGTCAAAGCGACAACCATCCGACCATAGAGCAAACAACAGCCGAAGGCAACCAATGGGTCTTCAATGTAGCGAGAATTCCCGCACCCGTAGGTGTCCTTCAGCTGGCCCCTAAAATATGCATAATAGTACAGTGATACATGTATATATTCATGTTTGTGACAATATAACAAATCAGATGAAATATAGGGGGAGTCCCTTGGGTCACCCCACCCCTCCTGTTTTATAATTCAAAAATGGTCGAGATCCCCACCCCTAAACCATATATTCATGTATGGGACAATATAACAAATCAGATGAAATATAGGGGGAGTCCCTTGGGTCGCCCCACCCCCTCCTGTTTGTGAATTTGAAACCCGTTGAGATCCCCACCTCTTAACCATATATATTGATGTACGGGAAAATATAACAATTCAAATGAAAGATGGGGGAGTCCCTGGGGTCACTGTACACCCTCCTGTTTGAAAACTTGGAAATGGTCAAGATCCTCACCCTAAACCATATATACTCATGTATGGGACAATATAACAAATCACATGAGGGAAGTCCCTGTGGTCACCCTAACCCTCCTATTTGAGAACTTGGAAACGGTCGAGATCCCCACACCAAAACAATATATATTCATATATGGGCCAATATAACTAATTAAATGAAATATAGGGGGAGTCCCTGGGGTCACCCTACCCCTCCTGTTTGAGAACTTGGAAAGCAATGAGATCCCCACCCCTAAACCATATATATTTATGTATGGGACAATATAACAAATAAAATGAAATGTAGGGGAAGTCCCAAGGGTCACCCTAACCCCAGTGGCGGATCCAGAAATTTTCATAAGTGGGGGCCCACTGACTGACCTAAGAGGGGGCTCGCTCCCAGTCACGCTTCAGTGATTCCCTATATAAGCAACCAATTTTTTTCCCAAAAAAATCCTCTCCCCTCCTACCTGTTTGAGAACTTTAAAACCGTTGAGATCCCCACCCCTAAATTATATATATTCATATGTATTGGACAAAATAAAAAATCATTTACATTTACTATGGGTAAGTCGGTCAGACCTCACCTTTGATCCCTGTTGTAGTGAACATTTGTCTGATTCGTGTCTCATAACTTTTGTACTATAGAACACAAATTCAGTTTTCTTTTCAGGGAAACCAGTCCATTCATACTATTACATGTTCATACTAAGTCAACTTGAACTTCTAGCAGTCAAATAAAACCAAGGTTAACTACCAAGTAGAACAACTGCAATCATTGGGAACTTGTACCACTGCCGACTCACCATAAAAAATATACATTGCTATATGCATTGCTTTTGAAACCTTGATAACGTATAAATTATTTGCCTTAATAAATAAATCATTAGATAAACATAAATGTAATTTATATGAATGTTTAATGTTGAGGCAACTTTGCCACAGTTTTCATAATTACGGTTGCCTTGGTTTTTGGTTAACTGCCTTCAGCGCTTACAGCGCTTTGATTTATTAACAGGAACTGGCTTGAAACAGTTTTAAAATTGTAAAACTTTTAATTAAAACAAACCATTGTTTATTAATTTATTCCCCGTCAATCATTATGTCTATTTTAGTCATTTGAATTTTTATTGTCGAGCCTGCAACTTTTGTTGCAGAAAGCTCGACATAGGGATAGTGATCCGGCGGCGGCGGCGGCGGCGGCTACGGCGGCGGCGTTAGCTAACTTCTTAAAAGCTTTATATTTTAGAAGGTGGAAGACCTGGATGCTTCATACTTTGTATATAGATGCCTCATGTTACGAAGTTTCCGTCAGTCACATGTCCAATGTCCTTGACCTCATTTTCATGGTTCAGTGACCACTTGAAAAAAAAGTTTAAATTTTTTGTAATGTTGAATTCTCTCTTATTATAAGTAATAGGATAACTATATTTGATATGTGCGTACCTTGCAAGGTCCTCATGTCTGTCAGACAGTTTTCACTTGACCTCGACCTCATTTCATGGATCAGTGAACAAGGTTAAGTTTTGGTGGTCAAGTCTATATCTCAGATACTATAAGCAATAGGGCTAGTATATTTGGTGTATGGAAGGACTGTAAGGTGTACATGTCCAAGTGGCAGGTGTCATCTGACCTTGACCTCATTTTCATGGTTCAGTGGTTATAGTTAAATTTTTGTGTTTTGGTCTTGTTCTCATACTATATGCAATAGGTCTACTATATTTGTTGTATGGAATGATTGTAAGGTGTACATGTCTAGCGGGCAGATGTCATGTGACCTTGACCTCATTTTCATGGTTCAGTGGTCAAAGTTAAGTTTTTGAGTTTTGGTCTTTTTATCTAATACTATATGTCATAGGTCAACTATATTTGGTGTATGGAAATATTTTATGATCTTAATGTCAGTCGCACAGGTTTTATTTGACCGTGACCTCATTTTCACGGTTCATTGCACAGTATTAAGTTTTTGTGTTCTGGTCTATTTTTCTTAAACTATTAGTAATAGGTCAACTATATATGTTGTATAGAAGCATTGTTAGCTGTACATGTCTGCCTGGCATTGTTAATCTGACCTTGACCTCATTTTCAAGGTTCATTGGTCTTTGTTTAGTTATCTTGGTTAATGTTAAGTTTATGGTACAGTTGTTATAAAGCTTAGCTTTATACTTAGGACTATCAACATAATATCAATGATTAGTATAGAAGGCGAGACATTTCAGCGTGTGCACTCTTGTTATTGTCGAGCCTGCAACTTTTGTTGCAGAAAGCTCGACATAGGGATAGTGATCCGGCGGCGGCGGCGGCTACGGCGGCGGCGTTAGCTAACTTCTTAAAAGCTTTATATTTTAGAAGGTGGAAGACCTGGATGCTTCATACTTTGTATATAGATGCCTCATGTTACGAAGTTTCCGTCAGTCACATGTCCAATGTCCTTAACCTCATTTTCATGGTTCAGTGACCACTTGAAAAAAAAGTTTAAATTTTTTGTAATGTTGAATTCTCTCTTATTATAAGTAATAGGATAACTATATTTGATATGTGCATACCTTGCAAGGTCCTCATGTCTGTCAGACAGTTTTCACTTGACCTCGACCTCATTTCATGGATCAGTGAACAAGGTTAAGTTTTGGTGGTCAAGTCTATATCTCAGATACTATAAGCAATAGGGCTAGTATATTTGGTGTATGGAAGGACTGTAAGGTGTACATGTCCAAGTGGCAGGTGTCATCTGACCTTGACCTCATTTTCATGGTTCAGTGGTTATAGTTAAATTTTTGTGTTTTGGTCTGTTGTTCTCATACTATATGCAATAGGTCTACTATATTTGTTGTATGGAATGATTGTAAGGTGTACATGTCTAGCGGGCAGATGTCATGTGACCTTGACCTCATTTTCATGGTTCAGTGGTCAAAGTTAAGTTTTTGAGTTTTGGTCTTTTTATCTAATACTATATGTCATAGGTCAACTATATTTGGTGTATGGAAATATTTTATGATCTTAATGTCAGTCGCACAGGTTTTATTTGACCGTGACCTCATTTTCACGGTTCATTGCACAGTATTAAGTTTTTGTGTTCTGGTCTATTTTTCTTAAACTATTAGTAATAGGTCAACTATATATGTTGTATAGAAGCATTGTTAGCTGTACATGTCTGCCTGGCATTGTTAATCTGACCTTGACCTCATTTTCAAGGTTCATTGGTCTTTGTTTAGTTATCTTGGTTAATGTTAAGTTTATGGTACAGTTGTTATAAAGCTTAGCTTTATACTTAGGACTATCAACATAATATCAATGATTAGTATAGAAGGCGAGACATTTCAGCGTGTGCACTCTTGTTAGATATAAATATATATTTTTGCAATCAAGAAAGAATTCAAATTATAATAAACTATTTTTTTTTAATTTGTTTATGTTGAAAAGTACATTTTCAATGCCCTGTTTTGAGAAATACGCTACAACTTTTAATCTTCAATGTCATATAACCTAGATGTTTCAACTTAGACAAAATGCCCCAAAACAACATATTCAAATTATTTTTGTTGACACTTTAAAGTTCTTAGCTGTTGATCTAGATTTTATGTCTTACAATGATAATTGGAAGCATTTACTAGTACTAGAGAAATTTTTGATTTGCAATTGTTTGTTTTTTTGAAACATGTTCAGAACAGGCAATATTATTTGGATAAGATATAAACTACAGTTTAAATAAAATTGTTCAAATTAATAGACCTATATTACTTAATTAAATGAGCTCATTTTATCCTCATACTGGAAAAGCACCTTTCCTTCTAAAGACCTGCTGTTAATCCAATTTTCAGCAATAGTGCTTTTAAATTATTAATGTTCATTTCCCCCCACCATACCTTAATATGAAATTTTTCAAACTACACTTCTTATCTTTCCATGAGTGATTTCCATCACTTTGATTGCCATAAAAACGGCAGGCACCTGAGAAACGACAGAAAAAAGGCAAGGGGGTCAATAAAAAATCTTTGTAGCTAGAACAATGACAGATATCACTGTATGCTTCATTCCTTCAAGAAGAATAACCCTTTTTCCTGCAGCAAATATCACATTGATGAAATAACTGTTTTGGCATATCTTTGTAGGGAAAATTTGTTTTTGGCGCACATTTGCATGTCAAAATATTGATTTGCTGGTTGACGTAATATCGTTAGATTACATCTGTAAACTGAAGTAACTGCCTCAACATTTTGCTCATTCTCCAATCTAGACACAAAGATTCAAAAAGTGCTAAACAAGTTTGTATACTTTACCGAGTATGCAATAAGTACAGATAGATGAAAAATCTTGACTTTTCAAGTAAAAGTCTAGAGAAAATTTGCAAATTAATGTCAAATTTTTATGTTTGGTCAAGGAAAATTTAATACATATATCCAAAATTATCAAATCTTTTTTTCTGTCATGATGTTATACTTCTTTTGACCTGATCATCATTTTTAAGAATAAGTGTATTCTATTTTATATTAATTTTCAAAGTAATTAAAAAAACAAATACTCTTAATCATTTGCTTGAAATAACTTCATTCTCTCACTGAGTAAACAATGGTATGAAAGGAGTTGTTACTTTTAAGTTCTAAAGATTGGTATTAAATATTTAATGCAATTTTGATATATGGTATGAAGATTTTTCAATTTTTCTTGATGTTTTTAGGGATCTGAATTAGGAGCATGGGATGATACTCAGACGACTGGATGGGAAGGGGAAGGAAATGAAGATTTATCAACGCAAGCTGATGCAGAATTAAGAGAAAAAAGACGACAAGAAAGAGTATATCAACAGCAAAAGAAAAAACAGGAGCGAGACTCATCAAGAGGACTACGAAAAGACAAACACTTAACAGCAGTTAAATTATCATAGCATTGTATATTAATGTCTTCGGTGATGTCATTTCTAGTGTGGGATTATTGATAGTCTTAGAAACCTTGATTTTTAAGACTTCATATAAGCACAATTCTTTGGCAGTCTATATATGATCCTGTAAATTGAAATTGTAACACAAAAAAAGTCCAGTGATATTTTTACCACACATTTTATGTTGATTGACAATTTGCATTTAGTATGAGAAGCATAGGTCCACATAAAGGTGGAGAAATTTGTACATGGGGCATCTTTCACCAGTCCAGATGTTTGAATATCAATTATTACAAAAGGCAGATAAATAGAAGTTTCATTGTATAGAGTGTTCAACTGGACACATACTTTAAAAAGGGGGATCAAAAGAATATTAATCATACAGTAAATCTATTACTTCCTTAATTAATACTTCTGTATGGGATAGAAATATTATCCTCATTATTTTTGTTGATGGATATTGTCTGACATGAACTGTCTGTTAATATCAAATGTTACTGTGAATACTATTTTGATTTAAAGATTTGTCTTCTTTCATTGTTTTCACCTTTAGTTTTGTTAGCAAAGTTGTAGATTTTAGGCAACATATTACCTACATCTTGTTTATTAAGTGTAGACTTGATAAGAATTAGTTCAAGTGATGATATTTATAATGAAAGTTTAATCATTAATTTACTTTTTTTTAGAAACATATATTTGTGTAAGAGAGATGTTTAAATGATACAATTGAGAGATTAAAAAGACTTAACAAAATTGCCAACTTAAACCTTCACTTCAATAAAAGACAGTGATATTATTTCTTTTTAAGAAAGCAACCTGTCCAAGTTTTTGTTATTGACTTGATATCTAAATCTTCCACTACCTTTTTATACACAAAATATACATTGATCATAGCATTCTACACATCCTATCTATGAACATTTCCAGAAATTCATCAGTGAAATATATGCTCAGATATTCAAGGCACAAAATGATATCATACTTGTCAAGAAATTTACATAACTTTTGCAAGGTGCAAAAATCTAATATCTGTGCTAAACATATATAAATGATGTCATTATCAAAGTCATTTTTAAAAATTGGAGTTATCTCCCATTGTCCAGAATTTTAGTTGAATCAACTACTACTCATGCTTTATACAAAGCAGTGTTTAATTTTACTTCCCACTGATAATTTAAAGCAATCTTCACCATCCAGTGTTTACAAGCACTATGGTTATTTTATAGAAAAACTTTTTTTTATAATGTCAAAATTATAAATATTTAAAATCATGTAGAATTTTTGCAGATGAATGTGTACAGTAGTATCAAGGAATATTCTAATTATGACCTTAAAGAAGAATTATTTTTTAAATTGAAAGATAGATTTGTCTGAAATCAAAGGATATCTGCATCACACAACAACACATGCATTGTGGCAACTGAAATGTATAGAAAATTGCATGAAAGTAACAATTGTTTGTTATTTGTCTTTTGACATCTTTATTTGCCCATGGTGTTGTTTGTACTCTTTTTACTTTTGGGTTTTTTTTATCATCTGTTTTTGACTTGCCTTGACGGAGTCAAAAAGCAAGACATAGGTATGCTGTTTCCGGCGTGGGCGATATTGGTTTCTGATTCCGTCTATTTTATGGTGAACAGCAAGTGGTAGGTCAATCATATTTGGTATGCAGTTGTATAAGCATTGGCACATCTCATTTCCATGGAGATTATTTGGCCCTGCCCCCTCAGTCATGGTCTATTGACTTCAAAACTATTGCTTATTTTACATGTTTTAGTTTGTGATTAGGTCAGTTTATGGGGAACCACAAGTGGTAGGTCAATGATATTTGGTATGCAGTTGTATAAGCATTGGCATATCTCGTTTTCATGGAGATAATTTTGCTCTGCCTCCTTAGTCATGGCCTATTGACTGAAAATTTTTCTAAGTTATCATGTATTACATGTAGTTCGTGATTAGGTCAGTTCAAGGGAAACCATTAGTGGATGGCCAATGTTAATTGGTATTCAGTTGTATAAGCTTTTGCACATCTCATTTCCATGGAGAATATTTGGCCTTGCCCCTCAGTCACAGTCTAATGACTGAAACTTATCTTAGTTTACATGTATTAGTTTGTGATTAGATCAGTTTAAGATGAATTGCTTATGTTAGGTCAATAATATTTGGTATGCAAATTTATTGGCATTTGCAAGTATTGATTCCATGGAGATTATATAGCCCACCCCCTCTTCATGGTTCATTGACTTGAAACTTTTACATAGTTTACAAGTTAATATTTGTATTTAGATATGGGACTGACTTATAATAAGTCAATGGTATTTAGTATGCAGTTGTATTAGCATTGGCACATTTCATTTACATGGAGATTGTTTAGCCATATAACTCAGTCATGGTTCATTGACTTTTAATATTTGCATAACTTGTGTAAGATGTTAGAGTATTAATTGCTATTTGGATTTCAAAATTTGCATAATCAAAATTACAAAAAGGTGAGACATATCTGTGTGATAACAGTTTATGCTTCTTTGGTTTTGTCTTTGCTTAATCTGTAAAAATGCATCATTGAGGAACTTTGAAGAAATGAACAACTCAGTAATTCCCACTTAATTTTTATATAAGACAAAAATTATTTACTTTCCTCTATGTGTTTGTATGTAGATTTTCTTAGTGAAAGCAAATAAAATCTGTAATAAATATTAATTGAATCATCATGTCCAAATTATCACACTAGTTCTAGAACTAATTGCCATTAAATGGTGTTTTATTTTATCTAAAAAAACTTTAAGAGTTGTTTATGAATATTTGACCTACTAATAAAAACACTAAATAAATGTAAGATCTACTTAAAAGGCAAACATAACTGAGTGCAATGAAGAAAAAAATAAATATAAAAATGGCAATTTTTTTTACATATGAACAATTCATTTAGGATCTCTTGTTTTTCTAATACTAGTTGTTTTACAATTTAAATCAAATTATTTATTTTTTAGATACAGTTTCATTAATTATCACATGAGTCCACAAATAAAGCATGTCGGAAAAGTATTTAAGAGTGAAGAAGAATTTTAAAAGTCTGAAAAACAAAGTTTTAATACGACCACAAAAAAATTTTGCGGTCGTATATCGGTATGACATTGGTATAGTTGTTGACGTTGTCATCGTTGTCCGAAGACACTATAACTTTGGAGCATCTGGTGTTATTTAATTTTAAGAATTCTACAATAAAATATAGACCAGGATCATCTTGATCAGATCAAGTTTTCTACACCTAATAGATATAGGAAGATGTGGTATGAGTGCCAATGAGACAACTCTCCATCCAAATAACAATTTAATATTAAAGGAAACTAGTACCTGAATCGTAATTTCATATTTATTTTTATGGTTTTTATTATACATTTGGAAAATATTCTTGACATTTATGTATAAACCATCAAATGTTCATTTTGGGGGAAATTGGGTTATGTTGATATTTTTGTATATTTTTGTCACATCGCTGCTTGTTTAAAATTAAAATACAAGAAATACTAGATATTTGTATTTTTAACCGAATTTTGGTCTAAAATACTGGTTAATGATTTGGGGATTCAGGCGTGTGGTTGGCGGGCAACAGCCAAATGTTGTCTGTGCATCTACTCATGGACTGTTTAACCAAAGCTTTCAAATTTTAATTTGTTGTTACTGACAACAAAATGGAGGTCATGTTCAAAAATGACGATTTTGACTTTTACCTTTCAGGAGTTATGGTTCTTGAAAGATTGAAAAATGGTGTTTCCAGTCATGTCTGTGCATTTACTCATGAACCTTTCAATCAAAGCTTTTCAAACTTTGATATGTTGTTACTGACAAAAAAATAAAAGTCAAGTTTAATAATGACTATTTTGACTTTTCCTGTTCTGGAGTTATGGTTCTTGAAAGATTGAAAAATGGCGTTTCCAGTCATGTCCGTGCATTTACTCATAAACCTTTCAACCAATGCTTATTTAAATTTAATATGTTGATACTGATGACAAAATGGAGGACAAGTTTGATATTCATTTTATTGATCAGGAGTTATGGTTCTTGAAAGATTTAAAAATTGTGTACCATAACTCGGAAACGTAAAATCTAAAATTTATAAAAACAAAAGAGAGCTCTTGTCAATAGATATAAACAATTAACCAAAGTACCGTATTTTGTGTCACAAACCCATGCTGTGTCAAATATTCAATCACATTCAAAATTCAGAGCTGTTTTTGTCAAGCCTGCGACTTTAGTTGCAGAAAACTTGACATAGGGATAGTGATCAGGCGGCAGTGTTAGCTCACTTCTTAAAAGCTTTATATTTTAGAAGGTAGAAGACCTGGATGCTTCATACTTTGTATATGGAGGCCTCATGTTACGAAGTTTCAGTCCATCACATGTCCAATGTCCAATGGTATGTGCGTACCTTGCAAGGTCCTCATGCCCGTCAGACAGTTTTCATTTGACCTCGACCTCATTTCATGGATCAGGGAACAAGGTTAAATCTTGGTGGTCAAGTCCATATCTCAGATACTATAAGCAATAGGTCTAGTATTTTCGGTGTTTTGAAGGACTGTAAGGTGTACATGTCCAACTGGAAGGTGTCATCTGACCTTGACCTCATTTTCATGGTTCAGTGGTTATAGTTAAGTTTTTGTGTTTTGGTCTGTTTTGCGTATACTGTATGCAATTTGTCTACTATATTTGGTGTATGAAATGATTGTAAGGTGTACATGTCTAGTTGGTAGGTGTCATCTGACCTTGACTTCATTTTCATGGTTTAGTGGTCAAAGTTAAGTTTTTGAGGTTTGGTCTATTTTTTTAATACAATAAGCAATAGGCCAACTATATTTGGTGTATGTAAATATTTTATGATCTATGTCAGTCGTGCAGATTTTATTTGAAATGATTGTAAGGTGTACATGTCTAGCTGGTAGGTGTCATCTGACCTTGACCTCATTTTCATGGTTTAGTGGTCAAAGTTAAGTTTTTGAGGTTTGGTCTATTTTTTTTAATACAATAAGCAATAGGCCAACTATATTTATACCCCACGCAACGAAGTTGCGGAGGGTATAATGTTTTTGACCTGTCCGTCCGTCCGTCCGTCAGTCCTGTTTCTTGTCATCGCAACTCCTCTCAAACCACACAACAGAATTTCAGATAATAAGGACATACTATGTAGTTGTGCATATGGACGGGAAATTGCGTTTCAATTTTTTTTCTAGGAGTTACGCCCCTTTGAACTTATTTACTTTAATGTACTACTGCAACAGTTTGTCATCGCAACTCCTCTCAAACCACACAACAGAATTTCACGAAACCTTTTCAGATAATAAGGACATACTATGTAGTTGTGCATATCGACGGGAAATTGCGATTCAATTTTTTTTCTAGGAGTTACGCCCCTTTGAACTTATTTACTTTAATGTACTACTGCAACAGTTTGTCATCGCAACTCCTCTCAAACCACACAACAGAATTTTACGAAACCTTTTCAGATAATAAGGACATACTATGTAGTTGTGCATATCGACGGGAAATCAGATTCAATTTTTTTTCTAGGAGTTACACCCCTTTGAACTTATTTACTTTAATGTTCTACTGCAACAGTTTGTCATCGCAACTCCTCTCAAACCACACAACAGAATTTCACGAAACCTTTTCAGATAATAAGGACATACTATGTAGTTGTGCATATCGACGGGAAATTGCGATTCAATTTTTTTTCTAGGAGTTACGCCCCTTTGAACTTATTTACTTTAATGTACTACTGCAACAGTTTGTCATCGCAACTCCTCTCAAACCACACAACAGAATTTCATGAAACTTTGTAGATAATAAGGACATACTATGTAGATGTGAATATCAACAGGAAATTACGGTTCAATTTTTTTTCTAGGAGTTATGCTCCTTTGAACTTATTTGCTTCAATGTACTTCTGCAACAGTTTGTCATCTCAACTCCTCTGAAAACACACAACAAAATTTCATGAAATTTTATAGAAAATAAGGACATACTATGTATATTGACAGGAAATTATTATTCAATATTTTTTCTTATACAATTTTTTTTTCTTATACTTATTTAATTTCTCCAATGACAATGTGGGGACGTGGGGTATGTGAGCGTGCTCACTAAGGTTCTTTAATTGCTGTATGTAAATATTTTATGATCTATGTCAGTCGTGCAGATTTTATTTGACCTTGACGTCATTCTCACAGTTCAGTGTTAAGTTTTTGTGTTTTGGTTTGTTTTTCTTAAACTATAAGCTATAGGTCAACTATATTTGTTGTATGGAAGAATGGTTAGCTGTACATGTCTGCCTGGCATGGTTTATCATGTTAATCTGACCTTGACATCATTTTCATGGTTCATTGATCAATGTTTGGTTTTCTTAGTTAACCTTAAGTTTATGTGACAGTTGTAATAAAGCTTTACATTTAGGACTATCAACATAATATCAATGATTAGTAAAGAAGGCGAGACATTTCAGTGTGTGCACTCTTGTTAGCTTAAATGTTGTGTATATACTTGCTCAACTGTTCAGGGTTTGACCTCTGCAGGAAAATCCAGTTTGCTGTCTCTCAGATAGCCTCTTGTTATGTTATGTCTAAGGGGCTTTTTTTTTACCCTTGACTGTCCTTCTGTCTTTCTGTCTTTACTCCCTTCCACTGTTCACCAGAGTTCAAATGAAGTGAATGTAAGCAACCTAAGTCCTTCCAAAATGAGAGAGAAAAAACATACTGCATAGTCGGCTATAAGAGACCTGGCAGATTACATTTGACCTTTGTCCTCAATTTCATGATTAGTTGGAAAGGTAATGATTGTAAGGTGTACCTTTCTGCCTTGCAAGGATTCATCTGACCTTGACCTCATGCTCATTGTTCTTTGACCAATATTAAGTTTTCATGGACAGGTTTTAGTGCCTAAGTGGATACTTGAAGCAGAAGGTCAAATATATTTGGTGTATGAAATGATTGTATTTTCTGTCTGGCAGTGGATATCTGACCTTGACTTCATTGCCATGAACCATTCAGGCATTCTCCATAAGTATCAATGTCTGATTTGATGACATACCACTTCCTTGTCCTTTTGCACGGTCCTTACAGATAACTACTCTCAAGACCTTTCATCATATAATCAACCATGGTTAGTGAAGTAAGCGAGACATGTTACAGTGGCTGATCCAGGGGAACGGGTCAAGGGTTGAACCCCCCCCCCCCCCCCCCTGGCCCCCTTTTTTGGACAATCAATGCATTTGAATGGGGCGTATAGTTGGAACCCTTCTTTTATCCTGGGTTTAGTGAGCTACTATCAATAGATAGAAAATGATAAATACAACTGAGGATACATAAGACAAGGTTAATATTAAGATACTGAGACGTAACCAATATATGAGAGAAACAGTACTAGTGTGTTTCATGCTTTCCATTCTTGCAGTTGTTGGAAGTTCCATTTCAGTTACTCTTTTTGATTTTGGTTTTCCGTCCTCAGTATAAACCTACCTTTATGAAATTAAAAAAAACGAATGTATAGAAAGTGATATTATTCAAATGAAAATACTGAAAACATGATTTAGACGGTCTCGATTTCATTCTTTATCATCAGGGAAGTGGATCATAACTCTTGGCTAGCGAAGATGATTCCTTATCTGAAAAAGTTTTAAAAAAATAGCGTGCTTAAAAGGTCAGCACAGTGAAGTTTACCTAATACATGTTATCACAATGAATATAAAGGATAAAGTCGGTTGTTTTGCAAAGGTCATAGTACTGGCTTGTAAGTTTGATGGTACATTCAGAAAACTTATTTCATACGGAATAGCACATCTTCAATTTACGGTGATGTTGTTACCCGAGCCTGGAAACTAAGATACGATTCAGGTAAACTTGTCAATCCTTTCAATACATTTACTCTAAAAGGTGACCAATGCAAGACTTTAGTTATATCTTTGAATATTGTTTTAATTGGTATTAATAAATAGATCTGGGTTGAGAGTTGTCTTATTGACATGCATTCCACATCTCCACATGTCTATTTGTTATCAGTAAAAAAAAACGTACTAGATAGAATCATATTCAAAACAGTGTGGCTGTGGCCATTGATTGACAACCTAAATTATCCCATTGACTGGGTCAGATTATGTGAACGTTTGTCTGTAACGACCACTGCTCACTATGTACTTGTTAAAGACACTTAAACTGTGGGGTCACCAAAGGTTCTCAACACCTAAATGAAGTTATTCGAAAAATTAATCAGGTATAACACGATGTTATGATTTATATCAATAATATTCCTGATTAATTTTTCGAATTATTTTATTATGAAGGCGTTAAGAACCTTTGGTTACCCCACAGTTTAAATTCTATAATAAGTAAGTAGTGAGCAGTGGTCGTTACAGACAAACGTTCACCTAATATGTCCCAGTCAATGGGATAATTAAGGTCGTCAATCAATGGCCACAACCACACTGTCTTGAATATGATTCTAAAAGTGTTAAACACACATGCATGTACTACGGCACTACAATCTGTTAATATCTATATATTTTGGCATTGCACACGGTCGTGTGTTTTCTCTGACTGTTAATGACGTATTAACACTAAATCCACCGAATGTGTACTGCCTGGTCTTAGATACAGGATGAATTTTATTAGCTTTGAACTAGCTGTCTCTAGTCTGTCAGTAACGAGTTCTCAGAAATCTTTACGTATGGTCTTTTTTGTTGTTATTGATGGGGGATGGTTTAAAAATACTCCGCTACGCCCAGTTTGTGATATTGTTTGATGTTTTTTCTGATTTGTATCGATCTGATGAGTTAAGCCTTTTTTATCTGATTTTTATGGTTTGATCTTATGTTCAGCTGTAACACCACTGTTGCAGGTTAAGCCTAAAGGGAGGGTTGAGGTCTCACAAACATGTTTTAATCCCGCCTAGTTCTATATATGCCTGTTCCAAGTTAGGAGTCTGTAGTTTATTGGTTGTAGTTGGTTCATGTTTGTCTTTTTCATTGATTTTTTGTGTTTCATCATTTCTTTTGTTCTGTTTGTTAAATATTATATCTACATTGTGTATATTATTACTCTCTTACATCAGAGGTTTCTGTGTTAGTTAATGAAGTTACTATAATCGTTATCAATAGTTGATGGCAAATATTTTGGAAAGGAGAATGATCAATCCGAGTTGTCATTTTTATGAATCATTAAGTAAAACAAAACGAAGGGCCATCTACAATATGCTCAATGTTCCAGAAAAACACCACAACAAATAATATATACTTATACATAAGTCAAACTCACACAACAAACAAAACTGTAACTATGTTTTACTTTTAAAATAACTGTACGCAATCTTAATTATTTATCTAATTGAATATATATCTTACTAGCTGGAGGCCTACAGATACGTTTTGTATGACTCTGATCTAGTGGAAATAAATATTATCTGTTTAAAAGTTGTTCAATTTACCTTTTCAATATATACAACCGACAGATAAATTTGTATGTTATATTTACTTTATAGGTAAAAACTATACCGAAAACTAGTATTACCTTTAAATGTTTTGGTTGAATAGTTCATAATTCACTATTGTATAGTACTCGGAGCTCTTCAATCAATGGAGTTTAATAATTTCATAGCAACGTACGTCACCAGGGCCGCTTTGGTTTTAACTTTGGATAGATATAATACACTACAAAACAAATGTTGACCAGGAAAAAGTAGATCTATCTCCAAGTTGAATAAAATGAAATTGTGGATTTTGTAAATGATAACTATCAAAGGAAACATAGGTAAGTTAAAATATTCGACAATTAAATAATAGACTTTTAATTCACGTAAATATCATTTAGTGTGAAAGAACATGTTGGTATGCACTCGTTAATTTAAATGACTAAAAGTCTTGGCCATGAATGTTCTCGTTGATCTCTCCACACTTAATGCAGTTTGAGCTATTTTGATAATTCAAAAAAAATCCCTAAAGTTTTTATGACGTTTTTTTCGCTAAACGCTATGGTATGGTAATTTTATGTTACATCTGTCCGCCCGCTCTTTCCCTCACTCTCGACCAAATTATAGAATATATATAATATGGTCAAATTAGCATTAAGCTGTCACTTTGCTCTTTTTAAGACTAAACAACTTTTTTTGAAACTGACACCAAGTTTTGGAATCGGATCAGTATACATTTGTTTTAGCACAAATCATCCCATGATATGTTATTGAACATCAAGTTACAGAATATCAAAGCTGTATAAATTGCATGAAATAAAGTATTATAAATGAAAAATTATTGTTTACACAAGTATTTCAATTGGCATGCTTTATGGGTAATATAAGGGTTGATATTTTGGTAAATAAATCAATCAAATTTTAATTTCCACACCTAGTCCCTACGAGACTAACTGAATTGGTATAAAGTACACAGTTAACTTTTTGTGGCACAGATTTATAAACGCACGGACCCAATTAGACGTATTTAATATGATTAATATAAAGATCAATGTTTAAGCTTGGTTTAACCTAATTTGAAACATTTAATATCATATATTATTTAGTAATCCGATCTATATTATTGTAATGATTACTCAGTTTGATTTAAATTTTCGTAATAAATGCAAAAATTAAACCCCAAGTGGTTTTATGTATATTATGTTGCAATGAAGTCTTATTCATTTTACATTCATGGCATAAGCTATGACTGTCCTACTTAAGATATATAACAAAACATGTTTTAACAACGAAAACGGTGTCAAAAAGTTTAAAACTGTAATACCACTTTGCTTCCAATTTGTAAATCTTTTATCCCCATTTTTCTCTCTCATGTATTTTAATCTTTTCCTTTAATTCTGTTTTTTTTTTTAATGAGGCATACAAAAGGGAAACAAAGTTTGATGGGAAATACAATATATCTTTTTGCTCTATTCAATCACTTGACCTATAACATTTTAAAAAGTTGATAAATGGTTAGCATGTGAACATTTGTAAATAACGTTAACATTTGTATGATGTGGTGTATTGTGTATTCTTTCGTTTAAACTATTTTCAAATGTTTTCTTTTTCAACTCAAACACTGTATATACAAATAAATACGCCAAATATCTAAGAACTGGTAATAGCACACAAAATATGAGACCCTTAACTACAGTCTAATATAAAAATAAGAAGATGTGGTATGATTGCCAATGAGACAACTCTCCACAAGAGACCAAAATGACACAGAAATTAACAACTATAGGTCACCGTACGGCCTTCAACAATGAGCAAAGCCCATACCGCATAGTCGGCTATAAAAGGCCCCGAAATGACAATGTAAGCACATTTTGTTAGTATAATAGTCCTATATATAACAGAAGGAAAGGACTCATTTGTATGTTCAAAAACCTGCATATGTGATGCGACGACGTGGGAACGCTATTTCTTTTTTAATTCAATTGTTTATAAAGGAATAATTGATATTAAAGAAGGGACAATTAAAGTTCGCGGTATTATTAAAGTCTCAATAGCATTTTAATGGTTCATGAATTGGCTTTGTTTTCATGTAGACGATAGGCGATTAAAGTATTAATATCCGAACAATAGTATTTAAAATGATTGACATTTTTCAACACAGCTTTTCGTCAGGACATATTTTACTCACACCGTGCAGTCTTCTTTCTAATTTTCTCTTTCTCTCTTTCACAATGATTCATATCCGTTCTGTTCTACGGACATTGCTTTTACCTATTGTATATCTATTTCAATTATTGAACATTATGAAAAATTGATATTGTTATGAGTATAGAAAGTTTACATCTATTTGGATTTAACTTAAATGTAATTTTTCTAATTAGAAATATGAGAAGAATACTGAAAATGTTAAATCTAATCCAAAGCATTAGTGTGTTGCTTTCCTCGGCAAGTTCAATAAGTGGCTTTGTAAAATGCATCATCAGTTTTCATTCACGACGATTTCGTTCACTGCAGTTTTATAATAAAATTTTCAAAATATTTATGATGTATCTGGCATACACTTTCGATTTTTGTCATAGAAACAATGTTTATCTGTGCGATATTTGATTAAAAATGTATAGTAACTTTCAAAAGCGGAATCGATTTCAGTCATGTAGACTGTAAACAAAATGAAACTAATGAAATACAATTTCGTGTAATTCATTGATAGGTTCATGTCAATATTTACAGATCTGAAAAACAATCGCTTCCACTATTTCACCATTATCGAATTATATGCAGTACATCAATGATAAATTAAACACCTAACAAAATATATTGATTGATTGATTGATTTTGTTTGCTCAAAGTGACAAATATTTCGTAGACGATAAACACATGTAGAGTAGAGAAAAACTAAGTGTCATGGTTTAAGGGGAAAAACAAATGTTCTGGCTCGATTATCACTATGTGACATGTTTTTCCTATTTGTATTAATTGTTGGGCATACGACCGAGGATAAAAAATAATGCACAAACTTTACAACGTTCTTAAACTGTTTTGATAGTGAACACATACTGGTATACTCTAGTATACTAGTAATTCTACACACAGGGCTTTTAGTTTAAACGATTGACAATTTTTTAGTGTCGATCTAACTGCTAAAAAATAGGCGCTCGTCGCGTGTTTGTCTCATTTCGACGGAGTAAACAAAGTGAGACTAAGGCGTTTTGTTTCCGGCGTTGGCGGTGTCAACAGTGTATTGGTTTGTGTGGAAACACTAGTGGTATGTCAATAGTATTTGGTATGCAGTTGTATAAGCATTCAGACATCTCATTTTCATGGAGAGTATGTGATCCCGTCCCCATATTCATGGTCTATTGTCTTTTGCGTAGTTTACATGCATGACTTGTGATTAGATCAGTTTTAGGGAAACCATTAGGGAGATCTGTTGTGGAATCTTAGTTTTTAAAACACAGTATGATTGGAAATTGAGTTTAACCCTTTGAACGTCCTTGTGGTTGTTCAAAATCTATACAGTAACGTCATACAACACAGCGTTATGGCTACAACGTTACCATAGTTCAATATGTTTGTACTTTGCGTATTTTCCGACAAGGTCCATACTATTTGGAATGTCTGCGTTTTATGTTTGTTCTGGTAATTCTTGACTGTTTTGTTTTAATACCTAACTTTAATTTATTTGTGTTATTCTTGACCCATATCCATGGGGTGTAATTTGCAAATTATCAATTAAAGTTAAGTTAAGTTTTAAGAAAGGATGAAATTATCTTTAGAGCTAGATATCTTCGTTTACGAAACAGGAATTTTACAAGTAATAATATTTAGGTAGGTTAGAGTGCTAAATATGGTTTGTTCCGAATAAACTGCGATCGAATTCACAAAGCCAACAAAGCCAATATGAATTATTGCATGATTCTAACTAATTTAATCAATGCAAACGGCATGTAGAAACAAATGCGAAGTTTTACGCTGCATGGAATTTTAATTAAACATTCCTTTTAAACGCGGAAATTTAAACCTAAATTCAAAGGAAGACCGATCATGTTATCAAATTTTGTTATAATAACAGTAGCAACATGCACACTACTGAAGGTTTAACATAATTGTTTTTTTTAATTGTTTGATTCAAAATTTATACCCCTTTTTTACATTTTAGATAATATAACATGGCAAAAGAAAAAGAAGAGGTTATACCAGTGGCAGGTCCTGGGAGTAAGATTAAAGCGCTTGCACCAACAGTGCGGAAACATTTCAAATTTGAAGGAGCTGCAGTTTTTGTAGATTTTTCTACAAACAGTGTCAAGGCATTACCAGCAGAGATTTGGAAAAATGAAGAGATACAGAGAAAATCTACAAAATTCCTTGGAGAGAACAACCGATTAAAGAAACTTCCAAAGACAATTTCAGATCTTGAGAACTTAGTTTTCATTGATTTGCGAAATAACATCCTAACATCACTCCCTGGAACGATATGCAAAATCAAACCACTTAAAACCCTACTAGTCTCCGGTAATCAACTGAAAAGTTTACCGGCAACCATCCACAAAGCTGAAAGTCTCGCCACTGTCGATGCTTCAAATAATAAAATCAAAGCTATACCAAAAACTATCAACAAATCAAAATCTATCGTTCTTTTGGATTTATCCGACAACGTCATCAAGTCTATAAAGAAAAATATTTACGAAGTCGGAGCTCAGATAATTTTGAAAGGAAACCGAATAATCGAGTTGCCAGACGCTAATGTCAAGAACCCCGCACTAAAGATGCTAGACGTATCACACAATTCCATAGCGCATATCCCAGACAATATCAACAATGTTTTGACACTTACATGGCTCAATCTGAGTCACAATGACCTATCCGAGATACCAAAAGAAATGGGTTTCCTGAAATACTTGACATTTTTAGATTTGTCACATAATAGCTTAGAAACTGTTCCAGAGGAGTTATGTGCGATTGAATTTGCATTGAAAACATTGCTACTATCCGGAAATATGTTGAAATACCTTCCAAAGAACATTAACAAACTTAAACGCTTACAAACACTCGAAGCAGCCGACAATGCTTTGACCGGGTTACCTCCAAACTTCTCCGATCTAAAGGACTTAAAATCACTCGAGCTTTCAGGAAACAAAATTCAAAACATGCAGGAAATGAGCAAATTGAAATTTGTAGAACATATAAAATTGGCAAGGAACGAAATAACAGTTCTCCCAGAAGATTTGCCTAATCTGAAGTCATTGATATCCCTTGATGTTTCAGGCAATTACCTTAAAGTTATTCCGGATAATATATGCAAAATAGGAACATTAAAATCCCTTTCGGCGGCCAAGAACAAAATAAGTGCAATTCCAGAGACCCTAGGAGAAGATCAGCTTATAACAGAACTTGATGTATCACACAACAAAATACAGGGATTTCCACAAGATTTGAAAAAGTTAAGGTGCATTGAAGTTCTTAAAATTGCAGGGAATCAAATTTCAGCCCTTCCAAAGAGCTTAGATGTTATGTTTCAGATACGGACATTAGATGTCGCTGGTAATTCGCTGACTCAGTTTATGTTACCAAAGACAATAACATCGCTGAATATAGCAGAAAATCCTGTCTTTCATCCAAAAGATGACGATAAGTCTATTTTTAGCCAATTTGCTGAGAAAGACCATGCCCGTCTGATCACAGTTCTTGATGCCTCAAATACAAAACTTCCTGAAATATGGGATTCCATTTGCAAACTTCGTGTTCTGACCGTCGTGAAACTAACACAAAACGCCATCAGTGTAATACCAGAAGATTTCTGTAAACTTAGAGCGCTTCAGGAAGTAGATCTGAGCAAAAATGGAATAAATGAAATACCAGACAAATTCAATCAGCTACAAAATCTCCGAAAACTGAATTTAGCCCACAATAGCCTCAGAGAATTTTCAGAAAGTCTTTGTGATCTTCACCAGTTGGAAGTTTTAAATCTGGCAGACAATGAAATTTCAATATTACCAGAAACATTTGGAGAAATTAACAAATTGACAAAACTTGTTGAGTTAGATTTATCGTACAACCGTCTAGCAAATTTACCAGAGGAAAGATGGGACGTTTTGGCTTCAATGAAGGTATTGAACGTTTCTTTTAACAGCATTAACATGGTACCAGCAGATTTACCTTACCTGTACAGAATTGAATTGTTAAACGCTGCGTCAAACGACCTCACGTCACTTCCCAGCGATATCGTGAAAATGACTGGATTGAAAAGCATCGACGTGTCGGACAATCTCCTCGAAGCATTACCCGAAGGTATATGCAAACTACCATGCTTAACGAACGTTAATGTTGCCGACAATAAAATAAAACAATGGCCATCCAAAATTGAAGCTCTTAAGGCGAAGGCTACCGTAAATATGGAAAATCAGTCAGCTTATAAACAAAGAGATGCACCAGATGATGCTCTTAAGGCAGGAGAGGTCCAAACTGACGCCGAAGATGATTCAAAGCGGTAGCCGTATTGTGAAAGTATCACCTAAAGGACAATTTGTCTGAAAAAAGTGACAGTTGTGTTGATAACATTTCATTTGACCAACGTAAATCATTAATATGACAATATTACACACTAAAAAACCTACCAAACAAACGTCGTCATATTCATTTAAAACAACTAATATACTTTGTGCGACTCATTATCAAATGTTATATAAATAAGATCGCAATATTAATTTCCTATATCCATTTGAATTTTAAGTAAATTCTTTTTTTTGTCAAATAATTTTGATTTTCTTCTGATATAGGGCGTGAATTGCCTACTTCTGAATGTCTTTAAACATTTTACATTTTTTAGACTGCATATGCAAGTGCTATTAAACCATATTTTCTGCTCAAGTTTGACTGTTATATCTTGCTCATTGAATATTAAATATGTGAAAGAAAATGTATGTAATGTTATGCACATTTATTGAGTATAATGATGTTTGTTGTCTCGCTTGAAACGAAAGTCACAGAATCCGAGACATAGGGATTACAATCCGCTGACAGCTTAAACTTTTTGCCACGAGGTTTTTATCCAGTAGGTAGAAGACCTTGATGCTATCCTATATACAGTGAATGCAGATGCCATATGTTACCAAGTTTCCGTCTGTCATATTATTTTAAAGGTTTGGAAAAGAAAGCATTGAATTTCTCACTTATTTATGAGTGAAAGAATAAATTTGATGCATGGGTCCATTGATCAGTGTTTATCTGACCTTGACCTCATTTCATAGATCAGTAATCAATGATTAGTTCTCGTGGTCAACTTCATACTAAAGTATCTCGGATACTATAAGCAATAGGTCAAATATAGTGTGTGTATGTAACTATTGTAGGTTGTACATATCTGGCATATTTTATCTTTCCTTGGCCTCATTTTCATGGGTCATTGGTCAATGTATTGTAATTCATCGTGTAAAGTGCATATCTTCCGACGGGCAGGATTTATCTGACATTGACCCCATTTTCATGGATCGTTACTCAATGTAAAGTGTTCATGGTAAAGTTTTTCATATACTGTAAACAATAGGTCAACTATATTTGGTGTATTGGATGATTATATGACATGTACATATTGTCTGGCATAGCTCACCTGACTTTGACCTCATTGTCATGGTTCATTGATCTATGTTTAACTATTTTGTAATTATATCTGTTTTTGCGGACACCATATGTATGATTGTGAGGTAAAGAGCAGTCTGATAGGGTTTGTCTGACCTTGACCTCATTTCATTGATAATTGAAAATTTTAAGTTTATGAAAAACATTTCAGCTTGTGCACTCTTGTTTTGTTGTCTATAGGAGCTATAACATTGAACAGACTTAAGTTCTCAGTATGCAGTTTCCTTTTTCATATTTGTGAGTTCTCATACTGTTCGTTATATCCAGAGTTTAGATTTAAAGTAGGTATAATCCAGAATATTAAAGATAATTTCATCTACGATTACATAGTTTGCTTTCTTCGATGTTATTTTAGAAACACAATACTAGTCATCATTATCAAAATGAAGTCCATGAAGAGTAATGTACTTGGTTGAGATGTTTTAATTACATACTCCAACAGCTGTTATCTTTATGTTGTTTAGATCTAATATGGAGCCAGTTTTTAAATTGACATATACTAGTATGAGAAACAAATTTGGTAAAATGTCAACAGACTGGTAATGATCGATTACAGACGGTTACAACCCTTGAAAGATACGACTTGACATTGTCATCAATGAAAAAAGGTCTTGCAGCTAGAAGATCTTGTCAATGTAGTGAAAACCAACTGGCTGAATCACTTTTCTCACTTATTGATCACCTGTCCGTTTTGCTTATATTTTCACAAAGTTCAACTTGAAACTATGAGAGATTCATCCCATTCATCCTTCCATCATAAGGGACATTTGTTGGATATTCCAAGGCGTATGTGCCGTTATTTTCTATCTGCAAACTGACATTTGCCCATATGTAACATGCAGCCGAAACTGGCTCTCGTCCGACCTATTGCTCCTGCGCCAGTTCCAACCTTATCGTTGTAAAATCCAGACCAAACACAATCGTTGATGTCAATCAGATGACATGTTAGGTCTAGTTACTCTCCTTGACTCCAGTTCTTCTGATTTTAACTGTTTTTTCAATGTTATTGTTGTTGACTAACAACCCACTTGTATGACAGCTGTTTATAGTTCCGTCATATTAATAAAATTGGGCGAGCAACCAAACGTATACAATAGGTTAATGTGACACCAATTTGGATCCATTTATCAAAACTGTGCAAACATACATCACAGAAACACAACACAAATGGTAAAACAAAATCAACCAAACGTACAAGTGAATACAACTCAGGCGCCAACAAATAAGATGTAGTTGATCATGAATTTGAAAAAGACGCAAACAAGAAGTTTTTTGTTGATAGTAAATTGACAAAGACGCCATCAAAAATGTTTGTAATCAATTGTACATACATGTAGACATTCTCAGAGAAAACCCTGACTCAGTAATGCTTTGCTTACACACTGATTTACAAAGTCTGAGTAGCAGCTTGAAATTCGTTTGAATTGAGAAAAGTATACTCCATACGCAAGAGAAGCCTGATATATTGTTGTAAATGCACAAAATAAAACGATTCATCTCTTATTTTCTTCGTAGAATTGATGTTCATTTGCAAAGAATAAATGCAAAGTTGCAAACAAAAATCATTAAGGTAGATGGGGTGTCTAAATTATAATCCATAGAATCTTTTAATAATTTGCCAAAATGTAGTTCATATCCTGCTTGTTTAAAAACATTAATAAAAAGAATGGGTCACCGGACTTATTTTCACGCTACAGGTTGTTCAAAATTGTCAAGATTTTGTATAGATTATGCATGGAAAACCCATTTTTCCGCCATAAAACACAAACCACACCATAGAATTTTGAGATAAAATATGAGAAGATAGCTTCAATATTATGCTTTCAGATAAGAAAAAGAAAAAATGGGGTCACCGGACTCGTTTTCTTGCTACATGTAAAAATGGGTAAATTCCTAACACATTCTATTGTAAAAGTAACACTATCTGGATTGTCTGCCCTTGCATTTGAGTTGCCTCCCCTTATTTGACAAAGTTGGAAAAAAATAAATCAAACAAAAGAATTCTTATTTTTGTAAAATACAATCATAAATATGATCAAACATGGCATTTTCTATATTATAATGAAAATTCTTACACATGAATTACCTACTTCTATAAAAATTTGCACATTTCAACAAAGATCTAGACCTTGTTTTCTAATATTTCAAAATCCAAGATGGAGGAAGACACCCTATCTACCTTAAATCATCAAAACCAATCAAATGTTTTTCTAAAATATGTTGCCACGTTCATTTCGTTTGACTATATAACATAAGAAACAGCAGTTGACCGATGTTCAAATCTCATGAATAGTTAGAGGTCTATGTTTTATCAAGGTAACAAACAAAAGCAAATACACACTAAATCAGAATATATATAGTAGTGAAATGGTCAATATACTACGTGTAAAGTTCACGTCAACTTCGTTTATTGTTATTTGTGTCAATCCGAGTACCATTTTGTTTGACGGAAACCAAAACGACAAAAAAAAAATGAGACTAAACCATAGCCTATCACTGCTCTTTGGCCTCAACGTTACCCATTTCGTTAAGTATATTAACACATTATTTGACTTAAATATCAACAATAATTAAAATTAAACAATATATAACGGGAATAGTAATGTGTATTATTCAACAATTAATTTCAAAGACAAACAATTTCAAACTTCGTTTAAAAGGATTAAAATCACATAATACTTATAATTGTTAAATACAACAATATTCGTTCTTTTGTTACTGCATATCGATTTTTCGTCCAACTTCTCTCAAAGTACACTCCGTAATCCAAGTTACAAAGAAGAAAAACAAAAAGAATGTGTCTGAAGACACGATAGCCCTCGCTCAAGCTTCAAACAAATGAAAATGGACGGACAGAAAGACGGGCGGTCATAGGTGACAGTTTGTCCTTTCGTTGACTTCCCTGAGCGGGGGATGACATTACATAGACGAGTCAATGAGTTGACTCTTCACAAAATATATATATGACAGTTTTTTATATTGGTATATTAGTCCTTGTCCTTTACCTTCGAGACGATGTTCAATGGCCACAGCTCATAAGTTCCCGTTCTTAAATAAAGATACATGTATCATACCTGTCAATGAACCCGTATCCTGCGGGTGTGACCTGCAATTTTTACAAATCTGGGGGATGGGTGGGGTCACAAGGGACACCAGCCGGGTTTTAAGTAACCAAAAATGACCCGTTTTCACCCGGATTCCTACGCCTTCACTGATTTCATAAGTGATTTTCGTTGACTTTCCTGAGCGGGCTGACATTACATAGACGAGTCAATGAGTTGACTCTTCACAAAATATATATATGACAGTTTTTTATATTATATCAGTCCTTGTCCTTTACCTTCGAGACGATGTTCAAAGGCCACAGCTCATAAGTTCCCGTTCTTAAATAAAGATACATGCATCATACCTGTCAATGAACCCGTATCCTGCGGGTGTGACCTGCAATTTTCACAAATCTGGGAGGGGGGTCACAAGGGACACCAGCCGGGTTTTAAGTAACCAAAAATGACCCGTTTTCACCCGGATTCCTAAGCCTTCACTGATTTCATAAGTGATTTTCGTTGACTTACTTGAGCGGGGCTGACATTACATAGACGAGTCAATGAGTTGACTCTTCACAAAATATATATATGACAGTTTTTTATATCGGTATATCAGTCCTTGTCCTTTACCTTCGAGACGATGTTCAAAGGCCACAGCTCATAAGTTCCCGTTCTTAAATAAAGATACATGTATTATATCTGTCAATGAACCTGTATCCTGCGGGTGTGACCTGCAGTTTTCACAAATCGGGGGGGGGGGGTCACAAGGGACACCAGCCGGGTTTTAAGTAACCAAAAATGACCCGTTTTCACCCGGATTCCTAAGGTAGCACTCCACAGTTAGATGTGTAGTTTCGCTTTTTGGCCCCTGTGGATTTTTCAAATATGAGAGCTAGTGTGCAATAAAATTCATTTTTGGATAGCTGAGTATTAAAATAGCCTTTGTATTGGGTTTATATGAACATCAAGATTATGTAATGTATGTAATATAGGCTGTTTTCTGTATGACAGTCCGTATTTGCATGTCCCTACCATACATTGGTCCGGCAATTATTGTAATGTTTTTTTTCCAATTTTTTATCGCACGAACTTTGTGATTGGATTTTACGAAAAAATGAGGCGAAAGACACCCATTTTTTATTTGATCATTAGGAAGATTTATGAAAACAGTTTCTAAAAAGGTATCACTCTAAGGCATTGAAATTCTAGTTTGATCCAAATTTTGGGGGATATAAGACATGTCAACCCCCCTTTTTGCAATATTTTATGGTAAATAAATGCAGAATGTTGCCATGGATACACATAAAAGGAATTAATTTTCACTCTTTTAACATTTGAAAATCAAATCTATGGAATATACTGATTACATACATATGCACATGTACGACACAAACAGTTTGGTTAATGTATTAGAAATCCAGGAATAGGAGATGATAAAACATTTTGTGGCTCATTTTTAATTTTATTTTCTAACTGTGAAGTGCTACCTAAGCCTTCACTGATTTCATATGTGATTTTCCGGCAAATTCTTCTTGAACAAGCAGTTCAACTAGATGTATAAACTCAAATTTCAGTGCATGGCTTCACTTGACATATTTGGTGTCAAAAACACTGTTGATGGCATTTCCTTAGCTTTAGGTCGTAAAATTTGTGTATTTCAAAGTTGTTTTAAAAAAAAAATTGAGGTGATTTCCCTTTTTTTGTCACCTATGACAATATATTCCGTAAACTTATATTTTTGTAAAAAGATTAAATCTAAAATGAATTGAATGCAAACACATATCATAATAATACTTTTACTTATTTTCTACCTTACAACAACTAGAAAAAAAAAATGAAAATTACTTTTTTTCATCTATACCTCCTTTAATTGTTTAACATTATATGCGTTGATGGGTGCAGGTCTCTATGGCTTGAACGGGATTAATCCGATGGTCGCAGTCCACATGATAAAGTGCTTTGTCATACCAAGGCTACTGTATGGCCTGGATATTATTCGATTAACAAAAACTGATATCGCGAAACTACCCACTTATTATATTCAATTGCTGTAACAAATCCAGCATCTGCCGTCTCGTACTGCCAATTCTTCTGTTTTAATCCCAACTGGTCTGCTACCTATTGAATCTGAAATTCATTTAAAAAAATGCTTTCCCTATTTCGAAACATTGTGGATAATCATGGATCTGCTTAAAGCAGCATTGCTGAAGACAGCTTGCTTTGAAAACAAGGGATTACGAAAGTTGGTTTATTCGAATTATAAAATTAACAGAACTATGTGAATTGCCATCCCAAATAGAGGAGTGGATCTGGTTCCAGACAAACATATTTGGAAATATTGATTCCACTATTTTCAAAGGCCTTATTTGAACAATTTATTATCATGTTTTTGATTGCACCAAGTGTACTAGTAAGTAGAATAGACAATTTAGTAGTGTAACAATGGCTTGAAGACGAATTGGGACTTTCATTGTATTTAGTTCTGCTTGTAAAGAAGTAGCTAAAAGTTTATTTTTGTTACATATGTCGTTTTCTGAAAATGAAGTCATTTGGAATGTTGGTGAATTTGTGATTTCTTTTTGCAGAACCTAAGTGTAAAGTTTACGTCAAACAATAATGACATTATTAGACATGCTCACCATAAGCCGATACCGAAACCGAAACCTAAACCGATACCGAAACCAAACGAAGTAGTGAGGTAAATGGTACATGTTTATAATGTAACTAGCTCAACCCATGTACTCCATTATATTGTTTGAAATGTGAATACACTAGTTGGAGTATTACTTCAATTCATCAGTTCACATGAATCTATTAAAAAAGCAAAATAAAATTCAACCATTATTTAATACACTAATGCAAGTAATATACAATTTAAGATAATGATACAATTTATTTATGATGTACATAAATCATGAAGCAAATTTCGTTGTTGGGAAAGAGCTGTACATAGTTCTACAATAGGTGCAGTTTCGCTACGACTATGTCTTTAAAGAGAACCAATTATTTTCTAAATTTTCATTCGTCTTATGGAATGTTCTATATAAGCTCCTCTTGCACGAATCTGTTCATTGACAAATTTGTGTTGATTGAGGGTTATTGCATTTTGACTGTGTAGCTACCCTACAGTACATGGTGTTGCAATAGGATGCTCAGATGACTATATGGTATAGCCAAGTAAGTATCAATCACGAAGAAACGGTAATAGTTCGTGTGGACCGATCTCATCCATCAATCTGTAAGTCATCGCGTCATTGTTATGGCATAGGCTATTGTAGTCGTTTCTGTAGTCAATATTTTTCAAGGCAGGGTGATTAACCCTACGCTCAACCCCCTGTGCCCGGAGGACCGGCAGCTTTTCTGTAGGTGTTTCCATCCCTTAGACGATCGCTGTTGCTATCGAGTTCCATCTACCCGGATTTTCTGTCTGGATTTACTTCCATAGACTTTGATTCAAGAATCCAATCACAAGGCAGTGATACTATTTGACCCATAGCTGGGGCAAGGATGATGAATGCTAGGGCGTGTAAACACGCCGGTGGGCCTACACACTGCAACTATGGGGTCATTGCTACTCCGAGATCCTCTACAGGTACGCCTATGGATAATAAAACCTAGTTACCGTGTGCTGTCGTGAGGAGGCACTGTAGAAGTCTTGAATAGAAGGGCATAGGGGACCATATTTAATGTATCTTGTGTTATTTCCTGTGTGTATTATGATTTGCGTACAAATACAGTGTATATGATGATGTCCACTATAAAACAAAAACATATTGGTTTCTTTGTCTCCATCAACATTATGTTGAAAATCGAATATATTCTATAAAATAAATATAAGTATAACTGCACAATACAGATTTTTAGATATTTTCGATATAGCTTTAATAACTCTTAATGGAATATCTTCGACACGGAATCAAACAATTAATTTGGTTTTTTGTACTCTGTTTAATTCCATGAAACAGAATTGCTACCTAGCACACCAAGAGGGACAATCAAACGTGCTTTCAGAAAAAGAAAAGAACATGGAGAGAGAAAACATAAAAAAGAAAAAACAAACTGTTGAAACTAATTTTGACGAAAGTTTTTTAGATCCTCATCTTTTGATACAGATTAATAGTAGTCACAAAATTACATTGAAATAAAAATGTTTGCCCCTATAAGTTTTGTTTCATTTGTAAGTTGAATGTTCTCTTTATATATATAGTTGGAACGATATTTCACACATTGTAAAACTATGTACACTTCATTCCCTTCGACGAAATTTGCTTCATGATTAATGTACATCATAAATAAATTTGTATACACATCGTAAATGTATATATCTTGCATTAGTGTACAAAATACTCATTGAATTAAACTTTGCTTTTTGATAGATTCGTGTAAATTGTTGAATTGAAGTAATACCCCATCCAGATATTCATATGTCTATCAATATAATGGAGTAAAAGGGTTGAGTTAATCTTACATTATAACATCAAACATTCACCTCACTACTATTTTTGGTTTCAGTATCGGTTTCGGCATTGGTTTCGGTTCCGGTTTCGGTTTCGGTTTCGGTTTCGGTATTGGCTTATGGTGAACATGTCTATTAGCAGCTTTATCAGCCGCGACAAAAACAAATTCCTTGGCTAGTTCTTTAAGGTTATGTTTGATACGGAACATAGGGTTTTTGGTTGTTAAGATTAAAATGTTCTTTGAAATGTTGTATAAGTATATCAACTATGTTCATTACTGAATTAGAAAAAAGAGCCCAAAGATTTTTTGTCAGCTTTTCCCCGTATCATCCATTTCAAACAGTAAGTACGGAGTGAGTCGGGGATGATATATTACGACACTCATTCCAATTAATAATTAACGGGGGACGATATTTAGGTCCTTTACTGAGAAATGATTTTAACTCTCGGTCGCGAACGATGTTAAGGTCTCCTGATATAACATATGAAATGGGTCCATAAATGTATTCGGAATTACTGCAATTACATGACGAAGGTGTATTTTCACTGATATTTAAATCTTCACACACTTTGCTATAATTAAACACACATTTTCGGGTAGATTTCTTGTAAATATGTAGGACTCGGAGGTGCAATGGGGATGCTGAAGTGCGATGGTCCGCACCGAAGTACGATGGCTTTTTCGCTGAAGTGCGATGGTTTGGCATGACTTTTGAATATTGTGACGTTTTCATATACAACATGTACAAAGTTACATCAAATACAACATAGATTAGCAGGCAGGAAGATAAGATTTTGTAGATAAAAGTTTCATGCAAACAAAAGTAATGAAAAAAAAGTAACGAAGGATTCAAGTCCCGAACAGGTATGAGCAGTGCTGGCGGATATTACAAAAATATTCAAAGCTATTTCAATAAAATTGAGAATGGAAATGGGCAAAGTGGCAAAAAGATGAACTTGGTTTGCAGATGATCTGTCCAGTGTTAGGAAGAATGTCGCAAACCATTTTGTACGACAAATAAAATGTCTTGATCTAAATATTAATTTTGACTTCTCTTCAAGTATGGTTTACACGATTTTTTGTGGACAATTTAATGATGAAACTACTTGCTTGTATTAGCAATGTTTTGCTATATCAAGTTGATTGTTAAGAAAACCGTCACTGTAGCCTGATTTTATTGTGTTTGGCCGAAATTTACCTGACTGGTCCCTACATGTTTAATATCATACTACTGCGTACTTATCTCAGAATTGGAAAGTTCAAAATCAGATTAAAACAAATCATGCAAATGAAGATTTTAAAGTATTTGGCTTGAACTAAATAGAAATTAAAAGATCTTTCAAATACGAGGCTAGCAACTATTTTGGTCAAATCTGAATAACGTTATTTCATTTAAACATCTCATATACATTTTGCTTTTTACTCTAGATCACGGGCAGACCATCGCACTTCAGCGTAACCACCATCGCTCTTCAGCGTAGTTATCAGCAAGTTAGCATCACAATGACACCATCGCACTTCGGCGTGTTTACCAACGCTGTAGTTCGTGGACCATCGCGGTTCCGAGTCCTACAAATATAACAAATAAGAGGGAGTTCAGTATTATCAAATATCTAGGAATTATGAAACTGCTTAATTTTGAAAACCTAAGTAGTGTTGATTTACCAGTATAGTATATAATCTCGCCGTTTGTCAACTTGTGACATTTTGACTGTTTGTGAATTCACATGGCGTTTGATGAATCTGGGAACAGTATATCTAACATATAGATGTTCCTGGATGAATGCATAGGTGATGCTTACCGTATCTTTGATGATTTCATATATCCTGAAAACGCACCTGGTCTCGCTCATTCTTATGTTCATTAGATTCCATCAGTATTTGTTTGTTACCCTGACATGTATCATCTTAATCGAAAAATGAGATTCGAATATGGATTAACTACTGATGCCTAAATTTAATGCTAGTCAACTTATTATTTGACTGTGCGTGTTTATGTGAGTGAAACTGATGTCTTATGATAAATCAACGTGTCTCTGGCGTACACATATGATGAGCTATTAAACTTTACTCAGTACTCGGTCAATAAGATTTGTTCTTGAAAACCAAATTCAGTATTATAATTGGTAAAATTCCTCGTCGTTAGAGCAAAAATCGTACTCAAAGGAGTGAAAAAATAATAATTAAACAGGTTACTAGTAATATATATATATATTACATAAACATGTTCTTGTTCTGAATATGCATATTAATTTGCCGCTGGACGTTAAGCAGCCATTCATCATTATCATCATCTTGCTGACAATTTCCCGCACACACACAAGCAATTATTCACTTTGATTTTATAACAATATATGGTGCATTTTCGTCTTTTATTCCAATTATTCTTCATTCAGACAGAAATCAAAAGTCAACAGCTAACAAGATCATATTCCAAAATTCCAAACACTCACCCAAACCCATAATTGAAACAAACCCAAACAAACCTACATCAGTAAAACTTTGTTAAATATTGTGTCAATATAAAAGAATAAACAATTTATACATAAACAAGTTTAATTCTAAATGATCTATAGGTATAATGTGATACATATTTGAGGTAAATAACAATACAAAAACATCAATAAAATTGTAACAGAAAACAGTTCAAACTCCTTACCAGTCTCTCTGCTATAAAAAAAAATTGTGGTTCAATTTTAACTCCCTTATAATTCACCTAAATACCACATCTTATTTTAGAATTCCAACCCATAGACATCATTCTATCTCACAACTACATAATTTAATAGCTGATTTCTCTCCATGTTTATATAAATATCTTTATGTTCCACTATTTATAGAGATGTTCTACCTCAATGTAAGCTTGATGAGGTGTTTGATTATTTCATTTCATAAAAGTCCAGATAAATATCTAAAATCAAAGAAATACCAAAAATTGGTTTGTAAACTAATTTTCAGTTTGGTTACACCAACAGTGTCTTCCATATTTAATGTATATGATTTTAACACCAAAATCTTTAAAACATCATATAATTTCAAACAGCTCATCAATCTTGCACAAAATAGTTTTTGAGATATTAAAGACTCATTCAGTTTTCTATCACAATTTCTGTTGTAGTAATTCCTCGCCTAATTATTCACCGGAAAACAACATCAGATGTAGTTCCGCCTGTCTTAGTAAGCAAAAACACAAATTTACAACAGATTTACATTCATTGGGGAACTTTAAACTTCACTCATATATTTTTGCTAAGTTTATCCCACTAACAGGTTATAAGGCTTACATAATAATAGCTTGAAAAGTTTATTTTTGAATTTCACATTGTCTTTATTTTTTTTTTATCCCTTCATAAATGTTATATGATTCAAGGATAAAGTGTATATAAATGAAAATAATTGATTATGCTTTGATGTAGTAATTTTTACAAAATGTCTTTCATAGCAAAAAGCATATACTAAAAATTATCTACCAAAATTCAGTTTGCATCTTTTATATTAATAAAAAACCCGATATAAACACAGACAAAAATATTCAAAATCAATATAGCTATGGGATAAACTAGCATTTTCTCTTCAATCAATCGAAGTTGGTGACACCTCTTATGTTATGTAAACAAGTATGGAACAATACATTAAATAGCAACATTAATATACGATCCAATTTTCTTATTAACTACCACAAATTATGAAAACAAATGAATCAAGCTGTTTTCTTGAATCTTTAAGAAAAATCCTCATGAATTCTGGGTATAATGCAGTCCCAAATGCAATAACAAGAATGTAATTGCACACAATCATATATTAATATTTGAACTATGTTATCTTTACAATTCAAACTAATTGAATGACAGTAGAGTATGTGAAGAATTAGTTTTCAAACAAAGAACATGTTTGCTTCAGATTTTGAGAAAGCATAATTTAAACATTATGTTACCCACAGAAGAACGTAAAAGACATTTTTTTGTATATTTTGTATCCATATAAAGTATGCAAATACCTTGTCACATAGAAAAATGTTATAAAAATAATAAGAAATGTGTTTCAGTCAAAACAATCTGATTAATTTAGTAAGTATACATACAAATAAATTCATACATATTATGTTAAGTAAATAGCCTTTTGCATACAGTTTTGTTAATTTTTTTTTATAAATAATAAAATTCATTAAGATTACAAAAATGTTCAGGCACTAAGAAATAATGAGGTAGAGTCATGGATAAACATTTAATTACCATCAATATTTAATAAATATATATATGTTGCAATTTGTGAAAAAAAAATAGCAACATGCAGGTTATTTTTTATTACAATATCGTGTCTATTTTAACAAATCTATAACTAGTTTGTTTCAATGTAAAAACTCGTTTTATGTAAACATACAATACCAATTCCAGTGACAATCAGGTGAAAATACAGGCTATAAGCCATGAGGGGGTAAATTAATGCCCACATTGGAAAAATTTCACTACTTTATGCAAAAAATTTATATAAATCTTACCACAATTTTTTTTCTGACTAAATTTTATAAGTCATGCATTTTACCTGTTTAGCCAAGATGAATAATCCATTTCTGAAAATTTACAAGACACTTTTATTCAAATTTTACCAACACTGAAGCAGAAATATTAACAAAAAAATGTTGCTTTGAAGATATACTTAATAGTTATTGGATTTATCATTTAGAACGTCTTGAATTTTTATATAACCTAACAGGTACTAATGTACTCTAGTTATTCAAAGACATATATGTTCATTCAGTTTATAATTGTATATCTATCAAATATTGATGGATTTTATTTTCTATCAATCACAAAACACTTTTAAACAGATCAATATGGTACAGAATAAGAAAATAAAATCTAAGACTTACTGAAATGGATGAGAAGTTAAAAATGCATCAAAATGATTGAGGTAGAGAAAGAAGATTACAAACTGGCATGACTACAAGCTATTCACAGCAATATTTATAACTGGCAACAATGTATCTAAAGGTTTGCATTTCTTTGAATAAAGTTCGTGTTCAGACATTTTTTTAACAATAAATTGATATCTTTGAAATCTCGAAAAATATCCCATGCTTCAATTTGTAAAACAATCTAGTTCAAAAGAACCTAAATCGTATGTTATTACATGTGAAATCATATTCTCCAGCTGACAAATTACAAATAAGCATTCATCCTCTCATATATATTTTCTATTGTATGCTTCATATGTCACTCTATAAAATTGCCATCTCACATACATCTACAATCAGTTTTATTAAATATTTACACGACACCTATTTTTAAACCTTGACTATATTAATCAACTTCATTGAAAAGAAAATTTTAGGCTTATTCTTTCCAGAATTTCACAGATAATAACATACAAATTACTAAAACAAAAGAACTCTTTATAAAATCATATTTAATGTAAATTGATAGATCACAACCACACTAATAGCACTAAATTTACTTCATAAAAGTTCCTCCTTGTAATTAAAACATGCATGAACAAGTATACAAAACAACAAATATATAATAAATTGCATATGATATTATACATGTTTAAATTACAAGAAGAAAAACTTAAAAAAAATTTCAAAATATATTATACAGTTTGAAATGCAAGAAAACTGTAAAATGCAATTTAAAAATCTTTTGTACAAATTATAATATAAAAGGCCACAAAATATTTACACAAGGATTAAATATGCTGTAAGATTCATTTCAACCGAATAAAGAATTTTCTTATACAGTTCTGTGTTTAAAATGTAAGCATAAGACCTTCAATGGTTAAAATAAAGTGCCTTAGCAATTGGGCACGTTAAAACACCTTTAAATTTACAACTGTCGATAAAGGTGTAAATAGATGTAACTAGAGGCTCTAAAGAGCCTGTGTCGCTCACCTTGGTCTATGTGCATATTAAACAAAGGACACAGATGGATTCATGACAAAATTGTGTTTTGCTGATAGTGATGTGTTTGTAGATCTAACTTTACTGAACATTCTTGGTACTTAGAATTTTCTCTATCTATAATAAACTTGGACCTTTAGATACAGTGAAAAATATTTTGTAAAAATTTACAAAAATTTACCAAATTAGTGAAAATTGTTAAAAATTGAAGAAAATGGGCAACAACTCCTTAAGGGGTCAACTGACGATTTTGGTCATGTTGACTTATTTCTAGATCTTATTTAGCTGAACATTATTGCTGTTTACAAGTTATCTCTATCTATAACAATATTCAAGATAATAACCAAAAACAGCAAAATTTCCTTAAAATTACTAATTCAGGGGCAGCAACCCAACAACAGGTTATCCGATTTATCTGAAAATTTCAAGGCAGATAGATCTTGACCTGTTACACCATTTTACCCCTGTCAGATTTGCTCTAAATGCTTTGGTTTTTGAGTTATAAGCCCAAAACTGCATTTTACCCCTATGTTCTATTTTTAGCCATGGCGGCCATCTTGGATGGTTGGCCGGGTCACTGGACACATTTTTTAAACTACATACCCTAAAGATGGTTGTGGCCAAGTTTGGATTGATTTGGCCAAGTAGTTTCAGAGGAGAAGATTTTTGTAAAAGATTACTAAGATTTACGAAAAATGGTTAAAAATTGACTATAAAGGGCAATAACTCCTAAAGGGGTCAACTGACCATTTCGGTCATGTTGACTTATTTGTAAATATTACTTTGCTGAACATTATTGCTGTTTACAGTTTATCTCTATCTATAATAATATTCAAGATAATAACCAAAAACAGCAAAATTTCCTTAAAATTACTAATTCAGGGGCAGCAACCCAACAACAGGTTATCTGATTTATCTGAAAATTTCAGGGCAGATAGATCTTGACCTGTTACACAAGTTTACCCCTTGTCAGATTTGCTCTAAATGCTTTGGTTTTTGAGTTATAAGCCAAAAACTGCATTTTACCCCTATGTTCTATTTTTAGCCATGGCGGCCATCTTGGATGGTTGGCCGGGTCACCGGACACATTTTTTAAACTAGATACCCCAATGATGATTTCGGCCAAGTTTGGTGTAATTTGGCCCAGTAGTTTCAGAGGAGAAGATTTTTGTAAAAGTTAACGACGCCGGACGACGACGGACGACAGACGACGGACGACAGACGACGGACGACGGACGACGGACGCCAAGTGATGGGCAAAGCTCACTTGGCCCTTTGGGCCAGGTGAGCTAAAAATAACTTGTATGTAAATTTTTTAAAATTCTGTATAAATTCAGCATATTCTTCAATAATCAGATCTTTAATTTTTAAAGATTATCATGATGACTTTAAATATAAATAAACATATAACTTTGTTACATAGCACACTTAATAACATAAACATTCCATCTTTGCATGCTGAGATGATAATCATAATCATCTCTGAAATTATATATTTATTTTGAATATTATCCAGTACTATTCTTAGAAGAAAATACTTGAACTCTAATCAAATAATATGTTATTCCACTATATCATTTTCTTACATATCAAACTTTTTATGAAAGACTGTTTAAAAGATCAATCAGAATATTCATTGTGTATCTTAATGCCTGCCTTCAATAGTAGGAAGGCAATGTTTAGTGATCTGTGCATTTGTCAATTTGTCTCTACTGTATCAAGTAAGGGTTTTGATTCCTATTTCAATATTTACTGAACATAGATATGAATCAGCTTAAAGTTGTGGTTTAAGGTAATTCATTTTAGCCTGGTATTTCTAATGAGTTGTGGTCACATCAATTCTAAATTTAGTACCAATGTTCATGATGATGTGCCAAAATATGCCAAATTAGATATTTGACCCAGATTTAACAGTTCACAGATTAGCTTCAAGTTTAAATTTGAGGTAGTTTCAAAGACGCTGTGATGACACTAACTTGAAATTCAGTAATCAACAGTTATTATAATAGTGCGAGAATATTAAACACACATTCTTAAAACAACTTTTATACAATTTGATTTTTTTCACATTACAGTAAATAACCTTATCTAAATAGTTTTTAAATACAACTTGATATTTAAGTGTCAAAATATTTAAGTACAATTCATAATTAATGCAATACTATAATTAATCTACAATACTTGCTAAAATATTGTAGATAAGAATGGTAATCAACAAGTATGCTAACTGTTGAGTTTTGATCTCAAGTGATCATGGTGATGGATTGACTGAATTTGCAAGAATGGTAGACTTATGATTACAAACCATGCAACAAAGTTATATATTTATAAAGTCATATGACAAGCATGATCATCCTCATAATGTATTCATTGTAGGACAATTGATGCAGAAATATCTTTCATTGAAAGGAAGACAATTTATTTGGTTTAAATCAATGTAACAATATCAAGGTAGTAACTCCATGATAATAATTTAACATTTATGGATTTATCGGATACATTTAAGTAAATGAAGATCTACTGCCCACTTAGTATGTTATTGTGTTATGTAAACAATTTATTTGCATCCTTGTTTTCCTACCCTGTCATTCATCAAAGTTTATAAAAAATATTGAATAAGCAATAGCATTAACATAATAAATTATCTTACAAGGGGAGGTTATTTTGGACATTTTTTCATAGTATAAATTGTATCTTAAACATTACTCAGCTACCTTTATTCAATCTGAATTTTCAGACATTTTACTATATCGTTAATTTAAAGCACATAACAGTAAAGCCTCTCTAAACCCATCTGAAGAATTGATTGCCAGTAAGTTTGCTCTATTTTGTTTAGACAAGTTTCACTGTATAATTTAATTTAAATGTATAATCAAACTAATCAAAATAATACATATGAATGTTTCAATTGTGCTGAAAACAGGATATTCAACAGTTAGTTAAATACAGTCATTTTATATAAATCAAGTATCTGATAATTCAGAACGAATAAGAATTGCTAAGGAAAGCACACAAATGAAACATTTACACTTATAATTAAATCAATATTTTCAAGAATATTTTCATGCTTCATTACAAATTAATATATTTTAGTCTCCCTGACTATAAATTGTATGAAAAACAGTTTACAAGAAATCTCTCAATTAAATTAAGAGCAAAATTACACTATTACAACAATTCAAAACACCTATTCACATAAAACTGAGCAAAATATATTTCAATCTAGCACTATATCCTGTACAATTCATTGGTATGAGGTAGTTTATGAAAAATAAGGCGCCAAGGTATAAACTACTCAAACTTGCTAAACTTGTCTTACTTGTTGATCATTACCCTCGTTTACATGATTAGTGGAATATGATTGTCATCTTCATACAAAAAGTAAAGACTTGTCAAATCCTGTAGAAACTTATTCTGTCTAGATTCTAGTATTTTTGTCAAATTTAACATCAGTTATGCAACAGACTTTCAAGAATTTAGATATAATTACTTTAAATGGTGTTGAATAGTGAAAACATGAATGTTCTATTAATATTTATTTTCCTTTGTTTTAATTTTCAAAGATTCAATAAAAGCTATTGTTAATTCTATTAGTTATCTGTATTGTATTCATGTCCTCTCAATCTTAACACAATCAACAACAATTGACATATAAGTGGTCAAATCTTTTTTCCTCCAATCAGATTCTTTCAATCTATTCACTCCTTTATCACAATGTATTATCACAAACGAATCTGCATCAGTTTCATGTAATTTTACATGTTTGACATAATCACATGAAGGTTTACAACAAAAAAAAAATAATATTGCAAAAAATTTTATTACTTCAAGGTTACATAAAATGTAAGTATTTCAATTATTTCAATATCAATTCACTTAGTTCTTTATAAAAACTCATTTTATACAATAACCAGATGCTCGGCAGGGCACAGCTTTACACGATCGCAGAGGTCAAACCCTGAACAGATGGAGCAAGTATGGACACAACATTTAAGCTTGATACAGCTCTGAATTTGGATTGTGATTAAATAGTTGACACAACATAGGTTTCTGACAAAGAAAGATAATTCCAATTTTCAAAGAATATTTCATAAACACTGTGCAAATTGAAAATTTCTTGCTATTGCGCAATATAGTGCAATTAGATATTTTTTGCTATTGCGCAAAACTGTGCAATTGAAGATTTCTTGCTACTGTGTAATACTGTGCAATTAAAAATTTCTTGCTATTGCACAATACTTAATATAATAATGTTGGACCCCGATTTGGACCAACTTGAAAACTGGGCCCATAATCAAAAATCTAAGTACATGTTTAGATTCAACATATTAAGGAAGTCCAAGAATTCAATTTTTGTTAAAATCAAGCTAAGTTTAATTTTGAACCCTTTGGACCTTAATGTAGACCAATTTGAAAACAGGACCAAAAATTTAGAATCTGAATACAGTTAGATTTGGTATATCAATGAACCCCAATAATTCAATTTTTGATGAAATCAAACAAAGTTTAATTTTGGACCCTTTTGGCCCCTAATTCGTTGGGACCAAAACTCCCAAAATCAATCTTAACCTTCCTTTTGTGGTCATAAAACTTGTGTTAAAATTTCATAAATTTCTATAATTAATACTTAAGTTATTGTGCAAAAACCAAGTAAATGCTTATTTGGGACCTGTTTTTTGCCCCTAATTCCTAAACTGTTGGGACCAAAACTCCCAAAATCAATCCCAACCTTCCTTTTATGGTCATAAACCTTGTGTTTAAATTTCATAGATTTCTATTTCCTTATACTAAAGTTATAGTGCAAAAACCAAATGTCTTTGGACAACGACGACGACGCCAACATCATACCAATATACGACAAAAGTTTTTTCAATTTTTGCAGTCGTATAAAAATAATCAGAATTTGGGTATATGAAATACAATTCAATTTTGTTTTCTTATTTTTTTCTGCGTGTGCCACAATTAAAATCAATAAAAAAAATCATAATAGATTCAGAAAAAAAAACACGTCCATTTTGATAAATCAACAATTAAGGATTCTTTAAATCTTTTAAAATGTCATGATTATAAATTCTTTCATTCACCATTAACAAAACCACATATAACATGCAGATGCATATAGTTCTAACATCAGACCATATAATAATGGTGATACATGGTAAGCTTCCTGACAAAGCAATAAAACATTGTGTTTAACAGTTAGCTTTCCTTCTTATGAAAAACGAAAACAAATCGAATTTTTAATTAACATCTCCACATAATTTCAAACAATCTACATGGTTTCAAGCATTATTAAAAAGTACATATAGTGAAGCAAAGCTGATATAAATTATTTACATCGAAAAATTATATATACAAAAAAGTGAGGTAGATAGATTCTGTTGCCATCTTTAACTACCCATTTGGCAACACCTCCTGAGAAATTTTGTTCTCAATGAACTCAAGGTTTGAAATATAATTTATTTGTGGAAGTTGAAAACTGATATTTGTGTTTTAATGTTATTAAAAATTCTTTGAAGTAATACACAAACATATGTTTTAAATAAATCTGTTTATTAAATGGAGAATCAAGATTTATTTTTTTATGATTTGTCAATACATTTTTGTACTTCCAAATGCTTGTGATAAAATAGTTTTGATGTTATTGTTTTAAATTTTAGTTGTTATTGATTCGAACAAAATTTTCAAATACAATTTAGACTGCTTTTTGCATATAAAGTTGTAATTTGTTTTTAACTAATGAGTTAATAGTCAAACAAAAAACAAAACTTAGTTTCAAAAGATCAGACTTTTTTTTCAAGATACATATAACTTCCAGCAATTTTGAATTATATTTCAAAACATGTTATGAAGGAAATAAAATTACCCAAGTTATGGTCCTGAGAATTTTTGGATGATACAAATAAAAAAAAAATAACTTGCTTTCCTGAATAAAACATGTGAGGTCTGCTGATTATAAAATGAGGTCAGTTTTAATCACTTCTTTAGGTTTGGAGTAATTATAAATAAGGTTTAGCAATATCTGTAAAGAACCTGAGTTCAATGTTTATATCTGTTTTAAATGAGGTATACATGTGAAGACACTTTTAATGTGGACAAAATCAAACCATTTGTCATAAAAACAAAAATTCAGTTATTTTTTCAAAACTGTCCACGAATCAAGGAATAAACTACGAAAATATCAAATTTCATCACTACATCGAAACAAATAATAATCCCCAATCATTTGTAAGTTTTCAACATTTGTAAGTATTCAACATTTAAAAATATCAATTACTTAAAAATTCTTTATATAACATACAACCACAAGTTTTTGTAAAATAAAAACATTTTAGTGTCCAAATAAGAAAACAAATAATAAAAGAATTTTTGAAATTGCATTAAGTTAGCTGAAACTTCTCTACTCCAGCCTTCATGTGTAACATTCTAGACATAGGAATCTTTCTTTATTTTACATATTTTTCCCCTACCTAGATCCATTCAAAATGATTCCATTAATAGTAAAGTATGACTGTTTCTTTTAAAATTTATTTTATTTAAGACTTAATTTGGCTGTTAATATTGTACATATACTTGTATAGAATAGATAATGTTCTTTGTCTCCCTTAAATGTGAAAATAAATGTATTATTGATGTATTTCTCTTCATTTTACATGAACTATACTGTACAGTATGTCTAAATCATTAAACAAAACATTGAAATATAAGAATGAAAAATGTTTAAGTGAATGATTCATTTTCTCTTATTCAAAATAGAAGTGCTAAATTACAACACAATAGACATTTTCACAATAACTTTGCTCTCTTTCTAAATTAAAATTAAAAAAAAAAGATTAGCTAATTCTTTATTAAAATTGAAGCCATTTTGCTAAAACCATATTTTTTTTCATTAGAATTATTAAATATGTGTATTTTTGTGTTATTTTTTATGAAACAAATGAAGAACAATACTTATTTGGAAAAAAGATATTTACTTACTAATTATACCAGTGTATTGCAAAATTACTTCATCATTTCAACTTTAATCTGGTTTCCAATTATTGATAAATCTCCTAATAAAAGTAATTCTTGATATATAATTGGACAAAATGGACAAACATAGATTCAGTCATACATGTTTTATATTTGTACTACTTCTCCAAAATAAATCTCACAAATTCAACAATGAATAAACAACAACCACCGGGGAGAAATCAAAAATGGTGTTTTACACTTCTACAAATGAGGATAATAAATGAGAATGGAGGGGGAATTAAAACAACAAGCTTCATAAGAATTATATAACAAATATTTGCACAAAACATTTTCATTTATTTTTCTGAACACAATAGGTTAATTTCCTTTTAGCTCCTAAGAAGGCAAAACCAAATGGCACAATTTTAGACAATTTTGTTGAAAATACTATTTCCCTATTTCTTTCAATTTTATTGATAATTTTTTTTTTTTATAAAAACATTAATGTTACTTAAAAGTTCAGGCATCTCATTATATTCCAAAAAATCCATGAGGCATTAAAATATACCTTGATCAGATGATACTAAAGAGAGATTATTTTACCCATTCAATTTTTTTTTTCAATATTTTTTTTTAACTTTTCATTTAGTGATCTTTAAACTCTCAGATCTAACATCTAACCTGTTAGATATATCATCAATCATATTTGAAATCAGTTATTCTCAAATAATTAACAAATTACATAAAAAAAAGTTATAAAATCTGTTATTTGAAAATAAAAAAAACAATATTACAATTAGACTGTAAATTTGCTATCTGCTTTAAGCTAAAGGTAAGCAAATGGGATTACACTAATATCAAACTTATCAAGCACAAGATATCATATTAGTAAAATATATAAAAGTTCCTAAAAAAATAAAGCCTGGAAAATTTTGTAAATATGGCACATAGATCATCTTATTCTAATAGCATATGAGCTTCATGAAAATACAAAGGCCTGTAGCAAAAATATTCCACAGCAATTTTTTTACTTAATATTAGAGGCTAGTTAATTTTTAACTTTGGTACCTATATATTATATTTTTAGTATAAATGAGTTTCAAATTTCAATTGTAGTTGGTACACTGATTTACTGTATGTAGATATATTAACGTCTATTTTTAATATTGGTCGTATGAAAAACAGAAAATTTCTGATGATTTATAAACTGAACTGAATTTTGATATAAAAAATAAATACTTTTATTTATTCAAATGAAAATTTGACATCCACAAATATATAATATATTAAATATTTACCTTACTTGTTTATCCTTAAACAAGACTGTTGAATATTTTTGCCACAGTCAATGAAATGAAAATGTGTTATGAAAATGACTATATCAGTAACCAATCTGTTTTTACTTCTTACAGAAGATGACTAAAGGACCTAACATTATGCCATGTAAAAAGGATGAAGAGATAACTAGAGAGTTACTCTGGCAGTGTTATAAATGCACCAAAACATGCCAAAATGGAATGAAAATGATATCAGCACTTTGTAAAATTAATATAATGAGAGAAATCCAACAAGCATTTTAAGAATCTGAATAAACTATAGTTTGAAAAGCATATTAATAATTTCTAGATAAATCTTTCTTGATAGTACAAAGCACTACCATTAAAGAACATAACTTGCTTTATTGAGGCCTCAGGTCCTGCCACACAAGAAACAGAAAGTGAACATTAGGCATTTTTGGAGAATTTTTTTCTAGAATATTTGTTGAAGAGAAACATATATTTAAATTTTCATTTCGTGAATATTAATTTTCTTTACCACAGTGAAAAAGACAAAACAAAATACTCTTTGCAGTTTCATGAAAATTGCCGAAATAATCATTATTTCAAAAATAACATGATCAACAGTAAATATCCTTACAACATATTTGCTGTTTGACATTTAATTATGAATATGCTCTACAAGAGAGTTAATAAAAAATAATTGCCACACCAAATTATAAATATAATTTATAAGGAGACAAATTGGTACTTCACCGGTTGGTTTTATTTCGTTTTTTCATCATGATTAAAATATATGGCACAGTTGTAAATTTATTTGAAACTAATGACATTTGATTAATGTAGATGATGCAATGTTAAAGACAATATTAGGAGGTTTATTTGTTGTAAATCTTCTACTGGGCAAAACAAAAATTATCTTTCAGCCCACCAGTTATCTATAGAAAATGAATATCAAATAATTTGTTGTGACAGGGCACACTGAGGTATAGTGTTTTCAAATTACAAATGATAAGTGCAAAAAGTAATAATAAGTGATAAATGAAATAAAATGACTGAATTCAAATGAAATAACAAGAAAATGAAAATATGGTGTTTTCACCGGTTAAACTTAAAAAAAAACATAATTCAATAAAGTTCTAACAATTAATGATGTTGACATTCACTCCAAAACAGTATGAAAAGAAATCTATCATAAACAACATATTATTAGCAGATTATCTAAAAATATAATTCTCTCCTTAACAAGATCTTAACAACAATTCACTATAGATACATTCAAGTAAACTCCATAAAAAGCAACAACACTCAACATGATTGAGTTATCTCTCTTTGAACAGTCAAAGTTTTCTCATTTTGTCTGTTGGCTAGCCTTCTGTTTATGATGATGTATTGCACCAGTTACTGATTATCTTCAGGGGTTTTTGCACCTAAAATTATAAAAATATCATAGAATAGAGAATAAAAGAAATGCTGATTAATGAATTGTAGTCTGGAAAATATACATTTGGGAATAATCTGCTTTATTTCATCCTAAGTAAGTTTGAATACAGAATTAGCAATGATTTGCACCTAGACATGGACTGCATAATACTATTACCAATAGTTATACAATGCACGATATAAGATGTTTTATGACCACCTGTCTAGAAAAGCCCGTCCAATTAGTAAGTACAAAAATCCCACAGGATTCGAAACTATTCCTAATGATAAGACTTCATTCAAAGAATCTATACTTTAATAGAAAGGAAGTATTATTTGGTGAATGCTACATATAATGATGCAATTACTGTTGTAGATTCAATCAAAAGTAACTCAACTTATACCTGCAAACTGGAAAGGGATTAATATAAGTTGCAAAACTTGTTTCCCAATCCACTATAAATAAATATGTTTAAACTAACTTATAGCAAAATGCTCCTCACTATATGAATCTATTCCAATCCTTGGATATTTTTTAGTTTATTTAGCTCAACTTTAAAGTTATAAATTTGGTCACGACTAGTCTCATATCTGACAATATGAGACCCTCATGGAGAATCCAGGTTGTTAATCACCAATGAAGAAGTACAATTCCATCAACTTTTTTTCATCTATTGCTTTCTTCATCTTTTCTTTACCAGTATTTCAAATTCTACATTGAAACCTGAAGTGTAGGAGTCATTGTGTCTTCCATATAATGTTGTGTATAATCCTTATTTATGAATAATCTATATCCAGAGGCCGATAAAGGGGGAACAAGGTGCCCTGGCTGTTCAAATTTAGCATGATTTCTTACATATTAACATTAATACCTGCCTACTTATATAGCAATGGCTAGACATTGAATAAACACAAATCTATACACAACCCATTTATCTACTATACATATCATTATGGTGCTGTGACTGACAGGTTCAACAATGGTTAGGAAATTAAAGGCAACAAAGGCCACCACCAAGAAGTTAAAGGAGAATTGGCAACCTTGAAATGGAGTAATTTAAGGAGGCTCGAGGGTATAAAAATTTCAGAAAAAAATTAAACATTTGTTTTTCATTACAAATTTTATTTATTACCTTTTGTAGTTGTTACTTTATCATATGGTACAAAACACATTCAAAACAATTAATTCGTGTTGGCCCCAGATGACTTTTAAAATGTAAACATCATTGAAAAAGTTCCAAATTATCTCCCTTTGGTTGAAAAATGCCATTTTTTGGCTTTAAAATTGAAATATCTCTTTTAACTCATCGGTGACCTATATTTTTTAATATAATTTCGATATATGCTGTACTTCAACTAAATTATTGTAAAATTTGAGCAATTTCTGTAATAAATTTCTTTTTTTTATTTCGATATTACCTTTATTTCTCCTATTAATTCAACAGAAAAAAACACTTTTACAAAGATGTATGCTTCTTTCGAAGGCAGATTGTGAGCACAAATGAACGGTGACCCCATTTTTTTATTTTATTTTTCTATTAACTATAAGATAAAGTTCATTTATAGAAAAATATAGAGAAATCCTATATAAATGATTTAGACCCGCGAACCCCCTTAAAGTCATAGAGGATGCAGTTACCATGAAAAACAAGATCCTACATGATTTGAAAAAGAAGATGATAGAAGTCCTACATGAGGGTCACATTGAACAAGAAATTTCAGACTCAAGAGTATATGTTTAATTTAGACAGTAAACTTAGGCAAAAACTAAAACTTATGAAAGCAATGAAATCAATGAAATCATCAAACAATACATCAGATTTAAAAGAAAAGTCAGCAGTGAATGCTAACGCTGAACATGCTGAATGCTATATATATACCTAGATCAAACAGTAATAATGCAAACACATCGGCCGTTTACTTGCTAAATACTAGAAAAAGAATTCCATTGGAGCAAAATCATACTGGAAATCAATCACACAACTTTCCTGGCCCTAATCTACAAACTTACAATAATCAAGAGGAATGTTTGTACATTGTATATACAATAAAAAGCCCAACCATAAAATTTATTTAGAAATAACCAAAGATTACCTAAATAAGATTCCCCACATTTTGACAGGGATGTTTTACAGTGGAGTGCAAACACCAATTATGCAACAGCCACATGTTTGCTAAAGGAGAGATTTGGATACCCACAAAAAATTATAACACATACATGAAAGCTTAAATGCAACTCTCCTCATTGTCAAATGATTTGAACAGCTTTAGAAGTGAGACTTTTTAGAATCATTTGTAAGAGGTCTTGAAAGTTTGGGTCAAACACAAGAAATGTATGGTGCCATACTAGTACCTATTTTTATTACTAAACTACCTGTAAACAGGAGAAAAAGTTGCCTATGAAAGTCAAAGCGATCATATAAACCTGACCAACCTCTGGAAAGCCATTACAAAAGAAGTGAAAATTTGTAAAGACGGACAATTTATCGTACATCACTGATTAAATTCGTAACATTTCTGACCGAATTTTCTTACTTGGACACAGTGATATTCCAATGCAAACAATGCATGTTACAATGACAAAAATATCCATGCATCTACCACACTGGTGTACATGTTTCGATTGCACAATAGTCTTTGATGTTAATGCAAGTTTGAACAGCGTAAAGCGAAAGAAGCTATGTTTCAACTGTCTAGGAAACCATTGTGTTTCAAAGTGTAAATCACAAGTCTTACAATTAGAATTGTTGAAATGTAAATATAAAAAATATTTTGTCATAAAATTAATATTATTTTGTCATTACTTATTTGATTGGCCACATAAGTCCTTAAATGTGTTCATCTAATTTTTATGAAAGTCTGTAATTTCTCCAACAACCTACCTTATTTAAATGACTATTTGTTCCCTCTATGAAATAAAGTTTTCTCTGAAAGGTTCATAATTTGGTATAGTGTGGGGGTACTTGACATGCCAGACCATGTGGAACATGAACTCAATACGATCCTGGCATCGTCTATGACATGACGGACAGACAAAAGGATCTTCTTCCTCTGGAGAGTGCAGACTTTGGTGAAGATGAAACATTGTAAAATCATTGAAAATAATGTTACAATGTGCACAATGATGGATACCCGAATCCGAAACTGGAGTTTCTGAGGTAGTTGTAACATGTCTTTTCTCTTCACTCTCCGTCTCTGACATAGGTGGGCTCTTTGAACGAATAGAATTCCCTCCCTTTGATTCATTATCCTCAGATTCTTCACTACTGACAGATTTGTTGACACTGAGATCAATGACCCGATCAAATGAGCTGCCATTATAAAGAGAGGAAATTGGAGGCAATGTCGGTTGAGGTAGACTTGTCATGGATAATCGCTCTGGCATGCATCGGAAGTTTGTTGAGACTGGAGATACTAGACCACTGCTCTGAGGAGTAATGCTCCCATTTCTATTTCTGGTAATAATGCCTTCATTTTGTGAGGTAAAGGTTGAAGTAGGTATTGATGAGGATGGAGAATGCACCATACTTGAGCTTGACATCTGTAAAACAATAAAGATATTTATTTTTACTTTAAGTAGATAAATAATAAAATACTCCTATACTCATAAAGGTTTGGTTTTGCTGGTCAGGGATACACTATATATAGTTTCTGATACTTGCACTAATATCTCACCTTCTTAGTTGATTGCATTTTTCATGGCAGCCATTTTAACAAATTATTCTCAAAGAATATTTAAAGTCTATTTACTATATGGTTTTGAATATAGATTCATATTTGCCACAAGACATTAACAGGAATTAATCAGATAGAAATCCTCTTAGAAACTTTATTCATGCAAGACTTTCTTTCAAAGTAAAAATATCATTCACATATGCAAAACAATAAATGATGCCTAAAGAAGTCTTATTCAGTGCCAACAGGCAAGGATCCAGCCAAAAGTGGGATCCCAACCCTGGGACCCTCCCTTAGAATCGACATTTGATACTCATAGACAACAAAAGAAAGACATGATATTTCTATCACAAAAAGGACACAAACATCTGTGTTCAAAGTCAGATGAACCTGGTCTGAAAGAGAGATATGTATGCAATGATCCAACATACCAAATATAACTGTCACTCACTAAAGTGCATACATTAAAATTCTTGCCTGCTTTACTGATTATGATGATTTTTTTTGCCATTAATATTTGTTTAATTAAAACTGTAAAAATCAAATGTGAAAACAAATCATATATTTTTTTTATATCTTCATTAAACTTGAGAAATAGGACAACAGAAAAATGACTGAAGTAAAACATATTAAGGCACCTGTGAGAGATAATACGGATTATCCAGCTCTACTTACTTATAAAATATAAAATAGTTTAATGTCTCCAATAACCATTAACATGCAAAAGAATTGTTTTACTTGTTTTGAGAATGTATTTAAAGATGAATGAAAATTCATCTACGGCTATTCTTCTTCAAGTCCACAAATAACCTTTTCTTGGAAGAGTTTATAATGTATGTGTATTAAAGACAGTAATATAAAAGTAACTTCTGTTTATTGAAATTTATGGCTTTGTTCCATACATCGTAAATTCAGAATTGTTTTTATTATGTTTTAATTTATGAGAAAATTGTGACAGGATAAAAGAGGGACGAAAGATACCAAAGGGACAGTCAAACTCATAAATCTAAAACAAACTGACAACGCCATGGCTAAAAATGAAAAAGACATACAAACAACAGCACACAGGACACAACATAGAAAACTAAAGAATAAACAACACGAACCCCACCAAAAAACTAGGGTAAGCAGATCCTGCTCCACATGTGGCACCCGTCATGTTGCTTATGTGATAACAAATCTAATTCTGTAGGTCACATTCATGAAAGGGAAGGGGATTGTAGTTACAACGTAAGGAACATATCTGATATCATTTGTGAAACGGTTATTCCATAACGGTCAACCAACTCGTGCAGGCCATTCATTAAGAGGCGGTACCCGGTACTTTTACCCTCTTATGCTACTGATGAGTACCACCTGAATTCAGGAATTTTTATATAAGATGTTCATTGAATACATTGAAAAGTACCACCTACAAATAGAAATGTACCGGTCAACATGAAAGATAATGAAACCCCTGCTCGTGATGGCGTCCGTAAAATTTACGAAGGGATGATTTCAACTTCACCATTTGGAACTCTTGGTTTAATAGCTTCCTTGTGAGCAGCAACCCTCTATCAAGAAAATCATGATAGGAAATGCAAGCACGGGAATATCGTATCAATTGGGAGATCAGGGATGATTCCAGGTGTTTTCAAATGGGTCCCTTGAACATCAAATTGGGAATTTTTATTCTAATTGGGAATTTTTCAAGCATAAAATCTAAGACGAAATAACATTATTTTCCTGAAAAACGGAAAATGTGTATATATTATTAAGTTTAACCTGTACACTGATGTTCATGTAAGTTGTAACATTTTGAATAATTCTGGATGGGCTACTGTTATTACATGAATATCATTGAACATGATGCACTAGTCTATCATCTTAGCTATAGTTACTTAGGCCTATTACAAAAACATATATTTCAGCTAACATAAACCACTGAAAAAAATCATTCATCGGGTATTTTTTCAACAGCAGGTCATCTCTATAAATTTACCTTAATTCAAATGGATTTCAAATTAAACTGGTCAATTGTCGAATTCAGAAAAGCAATTACAAAAGTTCATATACTTAATTGATAAGATATTCAAAGCATTGAATCAGTGTTCTTTAAAATTATTTGGATCATCGTCAAAACTTTTGAAATAGTTCAATAATGATGACATCGTATTTCATGAATGGTCTATCATCAACATTATTTTCAAAAAACGCTCAAACTTTTGTCTTTTGAGGAAATAATTTCTTTTACAAAACAAGTTTTCATCATACTATATAACCGGCTCTGCTGGGTGATCTGCTTTTACGAGATCGGCGGCCATTTAACCTTATCCATCAATGTTATATCAAAATTTGAATTTGCTCTCTGAGGAGGTCTGCTTTGACACCCATTTTTATCAACCTGCTGGGCGATCTGCTTTTTCAAGATCCAATACTCCCATAACATATTAAAATCAATTGTATTCGGCTGCTAAAATTGTTTCCCACATGTTGACATAATTAAATCGTTGTTACTAAGATGTGATCGTAAACAGCATTCTTATCCGGATTTTAAAACGTTTTGACAACAAACTATGAAAAATTATAGTTGCCTTAATCGATGACAGAAACTTTTCCGGAAATATCGATTTTTATTTTATTTTCCTGAATTGGGAATTCATTTTCATGTACATTTTTTTGGGGCCGCTAAGCGGCCCTAAACTATATAGTGGAATCATCCCTGGAGATATATACCCCGTATGCAGGTGCTGCTGGAATGTTGCTACTTAGAAATGGAAAGTTCACAATTGGAAAGCTGAAATGATCTCTTTTGTCGTAAAGTTTTGTTTTCAACCGACCCTCATTGTCAATTTCTAGATGTAAGTCAAGATATGAGGCCGACTTAACTGTATCTGTAGTATCCTTTATCTCTAGCTCGATTGGATAGATGCGTTCCATATAGTCACCAAATTTTGAATTATTTAGTGAAAGAACATCATCTATATAGCGAAAAGTAGAGTTAAAGGATATTGCTAACTTCTTATCTTTCTTCCTAAGAAGTTCCTGCATGAAGTCAGCCTCATAATAATAAAGAAACAAGTCAGCAAGTAGAGGGGCACAGTTTGTACCCATTGGTATGCCGACAGTCTGTTGAAAAACACGTCCTCCGAACGTAACAAATATGTTGTCAATCAAGAAATCAAGCATCTTGATAATATCAGTTTCAGAGAATTTTTTGTTCGAATCAGAGTGATCCTTTACAAAGTAGGATTTATACTTAAATAATTAAGAGCTGTGCCATGAGCGCCTGATACGTCTGTTATATTTCAAAAAATAAAGTCCCATTACTTCTCAATGACATATTAGAATTTTATAAATAACTAAAGGGAGGTTATTTTAATAGATATAAGACAGTCACAAAAATTTTATGTATTCTGCTTAAGCAATTCTGAGCTGTTGTCTGAAAACTGGAAATTACACTTTATTATGAAAAAAATTTAATAACTTGGAAAATAAAACTATAAAATTGAAAAATATATAAAAGGAGCTAACATCAATAGATTGAAACAATTAACAAAAGTTTCATGTAAATTAGTAAAAGCCTTTCTGAGTTATTGTCTGACATGTCGGCTATGGACAGAGGGACAAACTGACTAATATCAGGAAATGTTGCATCAATATTCATATATAATATACCATAATACCTTCTGTAAAACAGGAGTAACAGTGGTAAAAAAACACATTTCAAATATTGATGCAAAATTTCCTGAAATTGCAATGATTCAACATTTTTATCCAATGTTTAACCAGGTGCTCTGCAGGGAGTAGCTTTAAACGACCCCAGTGGTCGAACCCTGAACAGTTGGGGCAAATTTGGTCACAATATTCAAGCTTGATTCTGTCTGAATTTGGATTATGATCAAATTTTTGACATAATATAGGTTTTTGTCACAAAATTAATGTGGTCAAAGATCTAACAAATCTATTGCACAATACTGTGCAATTGAAGATTTCTTCAAAAAATTTCAAAATTCAAAATTTGAAAATTTTTGAAAAAAAAGGAAGCCCTTATAAAAATGGCAAACAAAAAATCCCCCCCCCCCCCCCAACTTTTTGAAACCCCTATGGAGCAATAACACTTAAACACAATCCCATGCTTTCCTTTGTAGTATTGAACCTTGTAGTACAATTTCAGAGAGATCCATACACTTAAACACAAGTTATTGTCATGATTGTTTGGAAACTAGAAACATGCTTCTTTTTGGCCCCAAATTCCTACATATTTTGGGCAATTAACCAAAACATTAATCCCAGCCCCCCTTTTGTTATATGGTAGTACAATTTCAGAGAGATCCACACAATTACACAGAAGTTATTGTCTGGAAACTAGAAAAATGCTTGTTTTGGTCCCTTTTTGGCCCTTAATTCCTAAACTTTGGCCCTATAACCCCTATAAAGAATCCATACCTTCTACGTGTGGTTTTAAACATTGTGGTATAATTTCAGAGCAATTAAAATACTTGTGCTCAAGTTGATATCCTGAAACTAGAAAATGCTTGTTTTAGGCCCCTTTTGGGCCCTTAATTCCTAATCGATTTCTCCAAAATCAATCCCAACCTTCCTTTTGTAGTATTGATCCTTCTGCAAAAATTTCATAAAGATCTATTCACTTAAACTAAAGTTATTATCTGGAAACCAATGTGTCTTCGAACAACGACACAGACGATGACAACATCATACTATTATACGATAATATTATAAAAATTGCAATCAAAGTAAATAAACGCATGCAAAAATTTACGAATTTACATAAATAATGTCACAATATTTTCAATGATTTGATGAATGATATGGGTACAAACCTGACTATAACTTTCTGCCAGACTGTATCTAGTTTCTGCTTTCATATGTTCCACTTGTCCTTGTTCAGGTGGGCTGTGAGGTGGTGTCACCTGTTCTAGTTTGACTGGACTAGACTGGTCCTTGTCCCGGTCTGTAGAGGTAGATATAGCTGAGGTACCATCACGAGATTTTAAAGCTTGAGGTAGAGACATCATCTGAGAGTTTGGCCGAGGTTGACCTGGAAAAATGTGATGTTGGCTGACACTTGAGGTCTGAATCATGCTCTCATATGTCAGGGCATGCTGCAATAATGCCCTCTGCTGCATGGCAAAGGCATGATATGCAGCCATATTAACCTGCCCTGTTGGTCTGGCAGCTGGTGCCCTCTGATTTCCCAGTTTACCACGCATGTGAACATTTCTTTCATGTCTTCTTAAATCATTTGATTGAGTAAAACACCTGTAAAAAAACAGTGTAAACTATTATTTTACTGAAACAGAAATGTTATAGACTCAAAACAATATTGTAAGTATATATGTTAGAAGATATTAAAATATTGCTATTTAATAATAAACAAGAATGTGTCTCCAGTACACAGATGCCCCAGCCGCACTATCATTTTCTATGTTCAGTGGACCGAAAAATGGGAGGAAATCTCTAATTTGGCATTAAAATTAATTAGAAAGATCATATCATAGGAAACATGTGTACCGAGTTTCAAGTTGATTGGATTTCAACTTCATCAAAAACTACCTCGACCAAAAACTTTAACCTGAAGGGGGACAGACGGACTGCACTATCATTTGCTATGTTCAGTCAACCGTGAAAATGGGGGAAAAACTCTAATTTGGCATTAAAATAAGGAAGATCATATCATAGGGAACAGCATATATACAGTGTACTCAAAGTTTCAAGTTGATTGGACTTCATCTTCATTAAAAACTACCTTGACCAAAAACTTTAACCTGATACGAGACAAACGGACTACACTATTATTTTCTATGTTCAGTGGACCAATGGGGGACAATCTCTAATTTGGCATTAAAATTAGAACGATCATATCATAGGGAACATGTGTACTAAGTTTCAAGTTGATCAGACTTCAACTTCATCAAAAACTACCTTGACCAAAAACTTTAACCTGAAGCGGGACAGGCAGAAGGACGAACGGACGAAGGAACGAACCAACAGACTCACAGACAAGAAAACAAAATATCCCTCTACTATCGTAGGTGTAGGTGGGAGATAAAAACATTGTTTTGAGCTGCAGCTTCATTTCAAGAGAACCAATTAAAGTCTAGAACTATTCCATACTCATTTTAATAAGCATTTAAATTAAATTATCAATTATTTGTTATCAAAATTCACATTTTCAAGAAAAAATCCTGCTTGGACAACAATTTTAACTGTTTTAATACAGCAGGTGTAGACTGGATATCTTTTTACTTTATCATAGTCTTCATTAGTTCTTTACAATTGTTTATGTATTTGTATAAAAACTCCAGTCAACTTTATCAAAAACCACCTCGACCAAAAACTTTAACCTGTAGCAGGACAGACGGACGCACAGACCAGAAAACATTATGCCTATAAATGGGGCATAAAAACATTAAAATGTCTTATGAACAGTACTGTAATAAAGAATGGCACTTATAAGCTAGTGGTCTTTGATATAATAACATGGTAGTGAGAACCTTGTCTGTGGTTGCTTATGCAATATCTAACTATTTATTTTGTTCCATCAGTCTATTGTTCAAGCCTGCATGTTGATAACTTGGGTTGTTGGGGTGCTATATCCTGCATCATTACAAGATTGTGTTAAACAATTATATTTTGTAAACAACATTAGTTTTATCTTTTAGTTTGTTTCATTTTTGTTCATGCTTGGGTCTTTTATAGCTGACTATACTTTATGGGTGGTTTTTTTGTGTTGATGTCTGCATGGTGATCTACAATTGCTAATAGCTACATGATTTGAACACAGATGGATATTGGGCTCATTGGCAATATGTCACATCGCCTTAATTTAAATTGTAAAGTGTCGCTCCACACTTTTTTTTTGAAAAGCAATTTCTTAAAGTCATCTGCAGAAAGATGTTTTGATATATACATTTTTAATGACTGGAAACATTGATAACGAGATGATTTTCACAACAGGTAAGGTATTCTAAAAAGATTTACTGCAAATGGAATACAGCAACCATATCTCAACATTTTAAAAGTTTTTGGTTGTCCATGTTTCTTTTATAGAGACCAAATTAGATTTTTGTGGACACAAATTAACTAAAAACAGTATCCATGTACTACAATGTTGTACAATGAAATGGAGATTTTTTTTATTTGGGACATACATCTTATTGGAATTTACATCATACCCAAACACAGTCACATAGTAAATGTAACCTTTTCCCCACTCTATAAATGGGGTATAGATGAACAGATTGAAAAACAAGGTTTAAACAGTAAACCTCCCACTCTTAATGTGGAAGTATGCATGAATGGAAGAAAGTCAAGAAAGACAAGAACAAAATTTGTCGTTACTTCTAAATATTTGTATTGCAACAAATTGATATAACACAACAATTAAATTCTATCAGTTTGGAGAGATACTGGACCTAACAATTTTAACCCTTTTCTAAATATAAGTCAAAGTGATTGTCCTCCTTCACAGATATTTCTTAAACAAACATGTTATTGATAAGGTTATTTTAAGTGGGTAACAATAATCCCTATCTCCAGCTATTACAAACACAGGTACCCTATTCATCAAGATTTAGTACATGTCACACACAAAGAAAGGTTTTAAATGTGAACATGTAAGATTTGACCTTATTATACTATTTTTCCCAAAGTAAACAGCTTAACCAGATATTTTTCCATTTTTTTTTACCTGAGCTTTATTCATCAAAGAGTACATAACAAATGCATTTAATTTCAGCCATTTACTCAACTGAAATATTAGACATTTAAATGAGGGTCTATAATTTGTAATAACCTTGTTACGGGTAACTTATTTGTTTGTCAGTTTTACCATCAATACCTTTATAATTCCTGCTTCCCAAGGACAGGGATTATAAACAGGTTCATTGCTTGAAAGCAGAGAAAACATAAAGTCTATACTGATTGTGGGTAAGAAAGGTACATGTCAATGACAAAAAATGAAAATCTTCTGATTTCTGGTTTAAAATTTATACCTAAATTTACTTTACACTTAAAATTCAAAAACATTAGATCTGACAGTTGTAAATGCATATATGTAACAAAGTTTTATCAAGTAAATCTATATTTTTGAGAGAAATTTCTTTATAACTTAGTGCAGATTGATAGCCCACGATCTCAAAAAACATAGTCCACAAAAATACCTGGAAAATTATTTGGTTAAAACTTTACTGACTAAGAACTAGATATGAATTAATGCCATGTCATTATAACTGAAAATTTTTCTTAAGTTTACTTTTAAAGTCACTTGATAAATAAGAAATTCTGGATATAAAATGGTGAAATTAAGTTTTTCATAATACTTCATATCATGAGTAGCCAGACTTTTTCTCACTTTTTTTTACAACTCTCAGGTGTTGACCTACCCTACAGTGACCCTTAATCTATCTGATATCCATTTAAATTAAAACAAGATTTTACAAAACAATATCGGTTTCAGATATCAGTATGAAGTATTGTAACACACAGAGGAAATTAGAAGGAATAAATCCTTTATTCATTTGATATGTACTGGAAAACATCTTTGTTTTTCATGGATATAATGGAAAAAATATGTAAAGGGTCAATAAAGTGTATTGATTTTTACATAGAAAAAATATAGCAGTTTATATGTAACTAACTTCCTGTTAAGTGTAATGTTCATGGTGAGACACAATAACAAATTACTCCTGCTACAGAACTTATACACTTACACACTAAATAACACAAACAAAACAGAGTTAGTAGCATGATAGTACAACCTTTTATCTTGTTGTAGGATACATTGGTAATGTATGTACAAAGATACAATATTGAGTCAAACAACATTTGGGACTGTTATAGACAACACAATGGATGAATTTTAGTTGAGTTATGCTAAAAACCTATACATTAAAGATAGTACTTATTTCCCATTGATTGCAACCCAAACAAGGGCAACTATTTGAGATTTTAGTTTTCCCCTAAGGATTTAAAGGATGTATCACAAAGTTAAATACAGCTATGAAACTGTTTATTGTTTATAAGTCCGACATATAGAAACACTACGGAAAAAATCCCAATTTTTTCATAATGTTAGAGGTACCAATTTTACTGCACCAGAGGTGCGTTTGACATAAAATGTCTCTTCTGTGATATTTGGGCCAACACATTTGAAAATACAAAACAATAATAAACATTGAAGAGCTGATAAAACAAACAAAAAAACAAAAGTAAATGGACAAACCCAGACAAAACATCATAGCTATGCAAGGGGGACTGATTCAATCCTTAATATATTAAATGATTCCCAATGTTAATATAATAGCAAGTTATCCAATAAGACAAGTTGTAATTGATAAACATGAAAACAGATAGGTTACCACCATTTGCTCTGCCAGATCAGATTAAAGAATGTTTTGCTGACATTATGAATGAAGCTCCTGCTGATAACATGCATTTGCTTTCTGTTTTGGGAACATATGTAAGGCTTAGATAACAAACATAACGTTTTGAGCTGCAGTTTCATTTCAAGAGAACCAAAAATTGTCTAGAACTGTTTCAAACTCATTTTAACAAGCAGTTTAATTAAATTATCAATTATTTGTTATCAAAATTCAAATTTTCAAGAAATTATCCTGCTTGGACAACAATTTTAACTGTTCTAATAGAGCAGGTGTAGACTGGATATCTTTTTATTTTGTCATAGTCTTCATTAGTTCTTTACAATTGTGAATTTATTTGTACATCAAAAGCCCATAGTCCCTTTGTAAAACAAGCAATCTCCAAATATCTCAGCATTACCCAATTTGAAGACAAAATGACTATTTTATCTACTAACACACCTTAATTTCCGTAACTGTTTTTAACAATTCGTTTTACTGGTCAATAGGGAAAATGGACTGCAATTTTAAACTAGATATTTTGAAAATTCAATGAGTGTTTGTTGGGCAGGGACATTTCTAACCACTTTAATGAGGCATAGGCATTGGTTATACAAATTACATTTTAAATTTAGACCAGGTGAAAAGTCACCTTGTAAGCAAAGATCAGACAAATAATGACAAGAAACCAGAGTTACTGAGAAAGTAAGATGAAAATGGGTATAATTCCTGAACTAATGATCACATGACTGTATAAAGTAACTTCCTGCCTGTCAATATCACACAGTGTTAGATCAATTACCACAGACTGGACATTGCATGTTTCTTATTGATTTCTTATTCCCACTATTTCTCACTTATTAAACACTGTCTGTCCAATTATTTCTATCGGAAAAACAAACTAATTTGTTTCATATTCTTCATTTGTCTGAAATAAGGTAATATTTCAAAAGTTTTGATAATATTGAGATGATGGTTATTATGTTTTATAGTCAGGCCAAAGGAGGACACCTATATTGATGCTTACTGTAGGGGTCTTCTTGATCATCATAACCATTGATTATTTTGTAAAACTTGATACATAAATGCCTAAGGTTACAGATCAGGTTTTGGTGGTCATAGACTGGTTTAAATCCAAAATGAATTCCAAAGTAAAGAAATATGTAATTCAGAGTCTGCAATTGACTTCAGTTAGTGAAATAAAAATCCCAATTACATTGTCATATCAGGGTAAATGAGGCACAAGTTTGGTATGTATTTATATGCTTCTCCTAATATAAATGTATTTTCCTGGATTTATATCTATCATACATAAGAATTTTGTGCTTTCAATCAAAAGATAAAACCTTAATAAATATATATGCTTTCTATAAATGGGAGATAACTCATCTATATTTTAAGATTAACTTACCTATGACATATTTTACATTTGTATGGACGTTCCCCTGTATGAACTCTTTCATGGACCTTGAGATTTGATGACCAGAGAAATGATTTCCCACATGTTGTACACACATAAGGTCTGTCTGCTCGATGTAACTGTTCATGTTTCCTCAGAGTTGCAACTTCTCGAAAAGATCTTTGACAAACCTCACATTTGTAAGGACGTGGTCCATTTGTGGCTGGCAATCTGATGCAGTGGTCTGTCCCATCCTCATCCATTTCTACAAATACAGTAAAATGTGTATTAAAGTATCTAGAAAGGAGCCTGTGGTTATCGTTTGTTTATGTGTTACATATTTGCTTTTCATTCAATTTCATTACATAACTTAGGCCGTTAGTTTTCTCGTTTGAATTGTTTTACATTGTCATTTGCGGGCTTTTATAGCTGATTTTACCGTGTGGGCTATACATCAATGAGACAGCAACCAAAGACACATTAATAACCAATTATTAGAGAGCCGTGGTGTAGTGGTTAAGGCATCACTAATACAAAGGTCCCTGGTTCGATACCCATTCAGGGTAGAAAATTTCAGGGACTTAATCTTCGGCTCTCCCTTGACACTATTTGCGAGGTTCTGTCTTAAGAAACGATGATAGTCTGTTGGAAGGGGGTGATAAGTGGCTGACCTGTGTTAAAATACCCTTGTAGATTTCGAAAAAAGAGAAGGCTACTGCCGCTACAGGGCAGCACTCGCACCCACAAAGTGGAAATGGATTAATATAAGTTGCAATAACTTGTTTCCCAATCCACTATAAATAAGTATGTTTAAGCGTATATAGTACGTCTTTTACAATAACACCAATTTCTCCAAAAAATTAAGATATGATGTATATATTTCTGTATTTCATAGATTTCATACACCATACATAACACATTTTAGTACAACTTCAAACTATACATAAGTAAATGAATTCTTATCCCCCTGCCGTTAATATATCCACCCCTCCTACAACAAAATTATCCATTTGGTGTACTGTAAATGGGCTTCGATGGTATTTCAACATAGATTTTTAGGATTATACATTTATAACTGTTCAAGCAAACAACTTTCAGAATTATCCTTAAAACCAATTATGGCACAATAAAATATTGACCAAAAGTTATTTTTCAGATAACAGTGGAGGGGGTCATCTTAACATCATAAAGTGCTTTTTCAGAATCAAGATATTCCATTCTCAGTGTGTTTCTATCCACTTGTAATTTTTGGTTTAATTGGCAGTGTTTGTAGGATTGTTGTTCATCTATTCACACTCCACTAGGATGAGTTGTACTACTATTTTTACCTGCACCATGTATACATTTAATGCAGTTGTGAAATCCTTGAAAGTGTGATGTAATACATCATATATTACATGGATAATTAAGAGTCATTAAAGTTGTCAATGAAATACTATTACAAGTTTATAACTGCCTGATGGATGAAGGATATTACCCATCATGCTTTATTCTGACCTTAATTAACATGATGTATCATAAATAAGTTTATATTTTTATCTGTTCTCCATCAGCCAATAAGGTTCATAATCTTATTTTTTTATATCATAACACTGTCCTATAATTGTCTTTACCTATAACTGTCTCTACCTATGAGGTAAACATTACATTACATGTGTCCTTGATAAATTACCTATGGTCTGATGACCAACTGGACAATGACCTCTCTTTCAGGTCACCTGACTATTACACTCATCTACTACAATTAACATGAAAGATGAAAGCTGTTAGAAAATTGGCAGAGAGCAGTGCTTTGTTTGAATATTTACTGGCACAAGCTGACTTTTACTTTGTGGAGTTCTATAGCAAACTTATGTATGATTTTATATCTGATTACTACATCAACATCTAACTGAACTAAAAGAAGGAAGGATAGCAAAGAGAGGGTAATGGATGAAAGGGTTTAGAAAATCTGAGAAAGAAAGGCAGAATGAGAAAAAATAAAAACTGTAGAAGCACCTTCTTTACATTTTGAGAAATGTTTTCATAATAAGTTGTTTTATTTTTTTTCAAATTAAAGCAGTAGTATATTTGTCTCATTAGAAATTTGGTTTTAAAAATACATCATCAATCATTTGGTTATTTTAAATTTAAGTATGAAAAAATACAATGGTCTAATGAAATTATATTAGATGTACATCTAAACTGATTTTTGCATATTATTATTTACCATTTAAGTTTTAATTACCTCAATATTAATTACAAAAAAACAACCTTTTTCAACTAGAACTACATTGACCAGAATCTACCTTTCTCAAATAAAAATCTAGTTCTCTCAAATCATACTTCTTTCAAATGATACCTTTCCTACATAGAACTACCTTTTCAAATTGCACAGAAAACCTTACATGTCAAAATGAATAGTACAATTCATGTTCAATCAATCCTGTTTTATACTATATTGATATGTCCTCTGTCATTTTTCTGTCAGGTAAGCACTACATATGACCTTCCTTGTTAAGACAGCTAATTAGCTGTGGGTCTGATAACCAAGTGGACACTGACCTCTACTACAGGATTGGTATTTATATAGGTAAATAAAACAGACACTTTTATTTGTTATGACTTCAATAAATCTCTTATTTATAAAAGAAAAAAGTTCTGCAAAGTTTCACAACACTCAATGATCAAAAGCTCAACAATGTTAATGATGTGAAACAAACTTAAACACCTTCTAAATGGAAAACTATTTTTTTTAGTAAAAGACTGATTTTTTTGGTCTTTTGAAAATAAATAAAGGTTGAACAGTCCAAGTTTAATAAAATTTAATGAGAGTTGGATGCTGTGTTTGAAGTACATGTATGCAGATTTGTTGCAAATTCAGTTTTTTGAAGTGTTAGATCTGAAATGTTGTCACACTATACCAAGACAAGACAGGACAAGACAAGACAATTTATTACAACTTAGGCACACGTATGGTGCTACAAGAGGATAACAACAATACATTAACAATTACATATATACTTGTACATTTACAAGAAAGTCACACAATAAATTAATAACTGATATCATACAATAAAACTGAAATATATTTGGTTGATTTGTTTGCAAAATTGTTAATTGCAACGTGGTTAGAAATTATTGTAACATGCTATGAATTATGAAAATATTTTTTCAATATGTCTTAGAAACATGCACACTTTTGTTAGCACTGGCACGTTACAGTGTGATAATAGACCAATAAATTTCAATTGGGAAGGACTTTTTATGTAATACGTAGGTATATACCTTTCTCTTAAAGACATAATTTGTTTATTGGAACATACAAAAAAATAATGATATTCGTCACCAATGGTATTTGAATACATGACAGCATATACGATTTTCTCTTGGTGTATTTTTCCACCAACTAACTTCTATAGGAATTTTGATGTTTGAACATCTAAATTAACTGTAGATGTATCTATCTGCCACTTTAAGATTGAGTAAATATGGCTCTAAACAAAATTACCAAATATCAAGAAGCTCTGGTTTGTTGTGGCTGAGAAAAATGCAACAGAAAAGCTGTGCTGACAGATGCACCGACAGATGGATGGACAGAGGTAAACCAATATACACTCCTCCTTTAGACATGTTAGAGCAGAGATTTCAAAAATATTTTCAGTTAATATAATAAGAATGACAAAGAACTGATATTACAATGAATTAATTACATTTAAGCATTTTCAAATAACCTTGTTTTCATGATTTATATGGAAACTCTACAATATCCAAGTATATTTTCATTGAAGACCTAAGACTATCTCAATATGTCTACTTCAACTCTTTTGTTTATGGATTAGCATACTTTAACCTCACATGTCCTTGTACTTTAAGTTGTGTAAGCTTTGAATTCAAGATCACTTTGGAAACACTCCCATATAAATCTCCCTAATGAAAATTGATGCCATATATCTGTCTTAAAGTAACTCACTACCATATAACTAATAAAAACATCATTTAAGTGGACATCATTTTAGCTGTGTTAAATATTCTATATCAAATAATTTATTTAATAAAGAAACCTTTTTGAAAACTGATCTTCTCTTTATATTTTATTTTCCAAAATAGCCAAGGTACACCTACGCACTATTCTGGATTTAAAATAAAACTAATGACATTTCTTCCAAGAAACTGACCATCTGGCACGAAGACAAAAAGGACACAATAATAAACATGATAAATAATAAACATGATAAATCATCCTTTGACTAAAGCTTCAGCAAGCAAAATAACCACCACCGGCTAGAAGACTGACAAAGAATTGCTTCATTCCATACCATTTTATTACAGCGTCTTCAGTAAACATTGACAAGTCAGGTATATAGATCTTTGTAGAAGGAAATCAATATTTCCTCCTTTACAAGAGTTTCCCAAAGCTAATTATCTAACGGTCAGTTGCCATGTCCAGACATAAGCTTGATCCATTAGTAGTGGAATCCAGGTCACACGTTAAAACCTGATCACCAGCTTCTGCTTTTTTATTGCAAGTTTGTTGGGGTCAATATCCAGAAATATGCCTAAATTTACTGTTCAGCTGATACCACAGACACCCAGAATGACATCAAACATTTTCATACAAAGCAATCCTGAAAATGTTTCAAAAGAGTTTGTGAATATAATTTTTTAAATGATAGTTCCTTTTAAAGAAGATTTAGTTAGCTAATTATGATTAGGCTAGACTAATCATAATTATATTTTCTGCCTCCCTTACCCAAGACAAAATTTGCATGCCTACTCTAAAACATAGGACATTTTTAGTTGAGCACCATTAAAATTTAGAACATTACCAATTCAGTCTATGTAAAATATTTTTTTTTTCAATAAAACTATTTATCTTTCTTTATTTATATAAATCTATTTTTCTCAGCCTAAACAGGAAACTAGGAAATACCTCTTTTGGCCTTAAGTGCACTATTCTATGTGTTTCTAGGTGTATTTTCTTGTTATTCCTAGCAAAAATTACAAACCAAAACTTGAAATAGAAATATGATTTCCATAAAAATGCACATCAAAGGGTATTATACCCCAAAAAAGGTATCAATTTACATTGATAAAATATAAACTTTGGATTTCAGGATATTTGCCCACAAACCTTCATGTAAAAGTCATCATTTTGCCCCAAGACACAATGACTGAAATAATATCTGAATACAGGTTAATGGCCTTCAAAAAATAGATTTTTGGAGGCCATTCACTTATAATGAGTTTTTGTTTGAACTGTGATCTGAAAAGGGGAATTATTACATTAACATGATTATGTGCACCAATGACCATGGCAGTAATTAATGAATGAAATACAAAATTCTATTTTTATCATTTATAAATTGATACCCATTCATCAGGATCTGCCTCAAACTGTTAAATATTTTCTTTCCCTTCAAAAAGAATTACAACATTACACATGATTTTTTTTTAGTATAGAGATAACAACTATTGTGTACACCACAGCAACTGCATACATAACACTTAAACTGATATGACATGTAATTTTCTGATGGTAAGACCATTCATATGATATGGGTACAGTTAAAGACAGGTGTTCAAAAGGGATTCATCAAATGTTAAAGGGACATAACTCTCCGTCTCATAGAAATCGTCTAATTGATTAGTGTGTGTTTAATGCCATTTTCAACACTATTGTACTATTTCGTGGCATTCAATTTTTTATTGGTGGAGAAAGCTAGAGTGCCTGGAAAGAACCACTGACTTTCGGTAGGAAAACTGTATCCAGTAAACAGTCAACACAGAGGTTGTGAGTTTAAATCCTGCACAGGGCAGGTGCATTTGACTACAATCTTAATTGACTAGAATTGTACAGATGGACAAGGGTAAAACTTAATACTCTTCGCAACAGCACAGCCATAAAAACATACCGTTATATGTTCAATATAAAAAACAGTGTTGTGATCATAAATTGGTATTTTTTTATTTTTTTACAATTTTAGGTGCTCTGTATCTTGAAAGCAGTGAGAATATTAAAGTTATTTTTGTTTTACAGCTTTTACATTAATGCTAGCAAGACAAATCTTTGTTTGGCTGGCTTGCTTTGTTTGTATCAGTGTTTGCTCAAGCATGGTAATTAAGATAGGCGGGGCTTCAGCTTGTATACATCATACTTAGATTTTATTGGACGTTATGTCTGAGGTTAAGGACACTTAATTTTAAAACATCACATGACAAATATTCTCACATGTTTTCTCACCTGTAAAAATACAATAATTTGCCAATGAAAGAAAAATATAAACTTTTTTCTTGTATGAGGCTGAGAAACTGGCCTTCAACATTAATTGACCTAATATTATCAATCTATTAGTTCAGTCAGTAATTTCCATGTCTGTCCTTCGATTATGCAACTCAAGAAAATATTCACAAAAAATGGGAAACAATTGTATCGAAAAGAGACAATCGAGTGCACCTTTTTTATGTTATGGTGTGTTTGAGATGAATATTTTGTCTTGAAAATGTACAAAACAAGAGTATTTGATACATCATCTCGCTTCAGACTCTATCATTTTACATAGCAAAGCTACATGTTGACTTTATAACATTAAAAAAATCACAGTACTAAAAGATGAAATATAGGGGTCAAGTGAAATACCAATCCAATAGATCACAAAATCAGAGTAAAATAGCTATTCGAACACACCGTTCGAATAGCTATTTTACTAAAAGTGCTTGACGACAGTCTTTAAGTTGGATCTCTGAAAAAAAAATTGTCTTCCGTTTCTACGATTGTGAAAATGAACTGGCGTAATAGGAAGATAATTTCGACGAAGTAGAATCCTGTCTGTATTGTATATTTACAGGTAAGGAAACATGTGAGAATATGTGTCATGTGATGTTTTAAAATTTAGTGTCCTTAACCTCCAACATAACGTCCAATAAAATTTAAGTATGATGTATACAAGCTGAAGCTCCACCTATCTTAATTTACCATGCTTGAGCAAACATTGATATAAACAAAGCAAGCCAGCCAAACAAAGATTTGTCTTGCTAGCATTAATGTAAAAGCTGTAATTATATAGTTTTTTTACAAAATATCAGTAAAGCAGGTGTATCAATACAAAATCTAGCCTCTTAAATCAATGATTACAAACAATTTTTGGTTGATTTTTTTATGCTGTGCTCTTCAGTCATGCACACAGCAAAAAGATCTTATTTTATATGTAACGGCTAATTTTATTATCTTTTGGTTAACAAAACAGGTTTTAAAATCATTTTATTCTTTTCTTTAAACAATAAATATAAGATTAAATGCAGCATCACTAAAGCCTTTTCCCTTTGTTTTTCACAAGTTTATTTCCTTATCATGTGTAACCCTTTTATATTAAGTTAGTTTTTATCTTTGCACATAACCATGATAACATACCAATGAAAAACATTTCATTTCCTTTTCATAGCATAATGGAATTCTAGAAATGTTTACACTTATAGAGAGCAAAACATAGAAATGTGTAACACAACAAATACTAGAAAATGGAAACAGAAGATAATATATCTAAGTTTTTTAACTTATCAAATCTATCAGATTACTTGCATTGATATTTTCATAATGTAGGGGAATAGAAAACATAGGGTCATCAATGAGAAAGCAACAAAAGTACAAAACAAACAAAAGATGTCAACAAACAAAGAGTTTTAATATGCCTTTCATGTTTTATACTTTGGTAATTTATATAGGTCATTTATATCTTATAACAAAATGTTAAATTAAATATTGGAATAGATCCTCATAATAAAATCACAAAAAACTCCAAGACAGTTCAGAGCAGTAAAGAAAGGTTGTCAGTGACACTCCAGTTGACAAGCTAACAACCATCAAGTCAAACCAAAGACTTGGTGGTTTTGTGGTAGTGTGGGAGGTTATGGGATCTATCCACCATGAATTCAAACTAAAGACTTGGTGGTTTTGTGGTAATGTGGGAGGTTATGGGATCTATCCACCATGAATTCAAACCAAAGACTTGGTGGTTTTGTGGTAATGTTGGGGTGATGGGTTCTATCCACTATCAAGTCAAACTAAAGACTTGGTGGTTTTGTGGTAAGTGTTGAAGGCCGTGGGATCTATCCACCATGAATTTAAACCAGACTTTGTAGTTTTGTGGTAGTGTGGGAGGTTGGGGAATAAGTCCTCCATGAGGTCAAACTAAAGACTTGGTGGTATTGTGGTAGTGTGGGAGGTTATGGGATCTATCCACCATGAATTCAAACCAAAGACTTGGTGGTTTTGTGGTAATGTTGGGGTGATGGGTTCTATCCACTATCAAGTCAAACTAAGACTTGGTGGTTTCATGGTAAGTGTTGAAGGTTGTGAGATCTATCCAACATGAATTCAAACCAAAGACTTTGTGGTTTTGTGGTAGCGTGGGGGTGATGGGTTCTATCCACTATCAAGTCAAACTAAAGACTTGGTGGTTTTGTGGTAAGTGTTGAAGGCTGTGGGATCTATCCAACATAAATTCAAACTAAAGACTTGGTGGTTTTGTGGTAGTGTTGGAGGTTGTGGGATCTATCCACCATGAATTCAAACCAAAGACTTTGTGGTTTTGTGGTAGTGTGGGGGTAATGGGTTCTATCCACTATCAAGTCAAACTAAAGACTTGGTGGTTTTGTGGTAAGTGTTGAAGGTTGTGGGATCTATCCACCATGAATTCAAACTAAAGACTTGATGGTATTGTGGTAGTGTGGGAGGTTGTGGGATCTATCCACCATGAATTCAAACTAAAGACTTGGTGGTATTGTGGTAGTGTGGGAGGTTAGAGAATCTGTCCTCCGTGAAGTCAAACTAAAGACTTGGTGGTTTTGTGGTAGTGTGGGAGGTTGTGGGATCTATCCACCATGAATTCAAACTAAAGACTTGGTGGTTTTGTGGTAGTGTGGGAGGTTGGGGAATAAGTCCTCCATGAGGTCAAACTAAAGACTTGGTGGTTTTGTGGTAGTGTGGGAGGTTATGGGATCTATCCACCATGAATTCAAACCAAAGACTTGGTGGTTTTGTGGAAGAGTTGGGGTGATGGGTTCTATCCACTATCAAGTCAAACTAAAGACTTGGTGGTTTTGTGGTAAGTGTTGAAGGTTGTGGGATCTATCCAACATAAATTCAAACTAAAGACTTGGTGGTTTTGTGGTAGTGTTGGAGGTTGTGGGATCTATCCACCATGAATTCAAACCAAAGACTCGGTGGTTTTGTGGAAGAGTTGGGGTGATGGGTTCTATCCACTATCAAGTCAAACTAAAGACTTGGTGGTTTTGTGGTAGTGTTGAAGGTTGTGGGATCTATCCACCATGAATTCAAACTAAAGACTTGGTGGTATTGTGGTAGTGTGGGAGGTTAGAGAATCTGTCCTCCGTGAAGTTAAACTAAAGACTTGGTGGTTTTGTGGTAGTGTGGGAGGTTGTGGGATCTATCCACCATGAATTTAAACCAGACTTTGTAGTTTTGTGGTAGTGTGGGAGGTTGGGGAATAAGTCCTCCATGAGGTCAAACTAAAGACTTGGTGGTTTTGTGGTAGTGTGGGAGGTTATGGGATCTATCCACCATGAATTCAAACCAAAGACTTGGTGGTTTTGTGGAAGTGTTGGGGTGATGGGTTATATTCACTATGAATTCAAACTTAAGACTTGGTGGTTTTGTCTTAATGTTAAAGGTTGTGGGATCTATCCAACATGAATTCAAAGCAAAGACTCGGTGGTTTTGTGGTAATGTTGGGGTTATGGGTTCTATCCACTATCAAGTCAAACTTAAGACTTGGTGGTTTTGTGGTAAGTGTTGAAGGTTGTGAGATCTATCCAACATGAATTCAAACCAAAGACTTTGTGGTTTTGTGGTAGCGTGGGGGTGATGGGTTCTATCCACTATCAAGTCAAATTAAAGACTTGGTGGTTTTGTGGTAAGTGTTGAAGGTTGTGGGATCTATCCAACATAAATTCAAACTAAAGACTTGGTGGTTTTGTGGTAGTGTTGGAGGTTGTGGGATCTATCCAACATGAATTCAAACCAAAGACTTTGTGGTTTTGTGGTAGTGTGGGGGTTATGGGTTCTATCCACTATCAAGTCAAACTAAAGACTTGGTGGTTTTGTGGTAAGTGTTGAAGGTTGTGGGATCTATCCAACATAAATTCAAACTAAAGACTTGGTGGTTTTGTGGTAGTGTTGAAGGTTGTGGGATCTATCCACCATGAATTCAAACAAAATACTTGATGGTTTTGTGGTAAATGTTGAAGGTTGTGGGATCTATTCATCATGAATTCAAACTAAAAAATTGGTGGTTTTGTGGTACTGTGGGAGGTTTGGGAACCTGTCCTCCATGAAGTCAAACTTAAGACTTGGCGGTTTTGTGGCAGTGTTGGAGGTTGGGGATCTATTCACCATGAAGTCAAATGAAAGACTTGGTGGTTTAGTCATCGTCAAACTAAAAGATGCCATATTTGTATTTCTGATTCTTTCGCTTCTACACATATTTTGGGAGTAAGAGATAGAGTTTGCCACATGTCAAAATAAAATGTCTAGGTATGATGACATGCCTTTAACTGGTAACTGTTGTATATGACCTAGCTCTTCAAAAATCTTTCTCAGCCTAATTATAAAGTACACATATGATTATCACATAATATGCATATATTTATAGGTTTAAATTTTTGATAGATTCAGTACAATGTTTTTACAAAATGTCTGGACTTAAATTAACCATGGCTTTCAGTTAACAATATATATATCTATATGGAAAATCAGATGGTATTGTTCAAGACCTTATTTTGATTTCAAGATGTCTTTTTTTCTCTTTATGTTGTTTGGTTGACTTTGCAATAATTATCCTTATCATTATTATGTTGCTTATCATTCAGCGACAAATATTACAAATAGAAAGTTTTAGATGTTAGAATTGGTAATAAGTAAAGTATTGTGATGTGAAATGCTCAAAAATGTTCAAATACTCTCATTAATAACTAACTTAATAAATAACATATCCTTCAAGTTAACATGTTCAAAATAAATCTTCAAACAAACCTTCAAATGATATCTGCTAAGTTGACATATGAAAAAATAAATTGGAAATACATAATTTTACATGTTCCATTTTAGCATTTGTTTAGATATTTATCTCAATACTTTTTGAAAATTTAAAACCCTTAAGTTTTCAACTTGACATTTTTTTTTTTAAATTTTATAATCATGCTAAATGTTTACATATAATTTTGAAGTTTTTAAAGTACATTTTTTTCTATTTTCTAACATTGTACACACACCATGATAACCTTGATCCTGATTTTTTTATATAGTTTTTACATATATAAATACTTACCACTTTAATGCTCTGCAATGTCAAATTCCTCAAACACCATCATTACAAGTTTGAGATTTCAATACACAACTTTTCATTACACACTGTATTATGAACAATGTTTTCCCCACTTGTTATCGATAACCTAGTTAATTTTACATGGAGGTGATTTCTCACTTGGCTTATTTTTTCTGACAGTATTCGCCATTAGATAATAATACGTAAAGCGAATATTTATCATTTAATGTATTAAGGTCAAAGATCAACCAATGAAACGAATGCTTGCGCATATTTTTTTCAGCAGATCAACTTCTGCATACTTCGTCAGTAATGTGAATCGTGCTATTTCTATAATTGACATGTAAGCGCCTGAGGAATGAATATATCTGTTATATTACGAGAGTAAAGTTTTCAATGGTAGCATGACCTAATTTCACCTTTCAGGGCGCTGAATACACTACCTGAACAATTATTAGACTCAGGTGTATAAGTAAATCATACTATTACGCAATAAACAATTAAGAAGCAATAAATGCTGTAATAAAATGTAACTTTTATTACTTCTTGCATCGTAATCATCATCGTGACGTAACTTCATAAACTTTTTTACACATTGTTGTTTACAACAAACACATTGTGTATTGAGTGAAATAAAGATTACCACATGGTTTTTATCGGCTGTTAAGATTACATTACCTTGCCCCGCACACCTTTTGATTAAAGATATATAAAAAAATGTTATTTGTAAAAATATGTAAGTGAAATGACAACATAAATAACAGACAAGTTAACTTACCTTGGACGGCGAATATTCGCCTGGTGTTGATGCATATATTTTTGATATTTGTTAATGGCGGCTACGGTCCTTTCACACCTTGAGTAACACTAACCCAAATACCATCCGCTCCTATTTTTAGATTCAATAGCCATAATGTTAGGTAATTATTAAAAAGTATAAAATTATTTTCGAAATTAAAATTAACAAACAATATGGCGAAATATATTCGAATTTACCTAATCCAACTGCATTCGATAAGTAAAAATTAGCATAATATTATGAAGAATATATTCGTCTGCAGCCGTTGAACTTGAGGACAACGAACTGGTCAATAATCGCTAGTTCATCACAACATGCCAATGGCCGCAAACCTGCGTATTATTCAAAGTAGAATAAAAAATGTTTACATATTATTGATTCTGCTAATGAACAATGTCTATACAGACCTTTGCGTTTTCTGTCCGATTGATTTTTTCTTTTTTTACGAAATACCTTTAGAAAAAAACATCAATTAAATGAATCAATTACAATTAATCACCTTCATGGGTTTTAATCTTCGATCCAATTTGTGAAAGGCATTTTAATGTAAAAAAAATAATGGGATGAACAGTTTCCGTAGTTTAGCATTCTGATTATAAATACAAATGTAAAGTTGATTAAAACACCGACATAGAGATCAAATATTTCATATTTAAGCAATAAGTTAAACGGACGAATGCAGATATTGTCAGACAGAAATTGTCCATTGCGCCGCAGTTTTTTTTTTAAATTCATTAATCCACCACAGGTTGTTTTTTTGCAATGAAGTATATATTTTTTGTTTCTAGTAAGAAAAGTCTATGCTATATTGACATTTCTATCATGACTATCAGCCATAGAAAAAAAAAAGATTTAAATTAAAATGTCAATTGTTCTTGAACAATTGAGAGGTCTTTCCTTTTATAATGTAAAATATATGTTCAAATAGACGTAGAATGTATTGAAAAGCTTTAAAACACACTGAAAATCCTTTAAATAAGGTCAAAAACACATAATTCGCTATATGGGACATGACCTTGACCTTTGACCTTTTGACCTTTGTCAAGGTCATTAGTCCCCAATGTCATTGCTGAAGACCCCATGGGTCTAGGACCTTTGGTTATATAGTAAAAGCTGATTTTGTCTTTTCAGAAACCTAAAACAGGGGTTATGCCCCTTATAAAAAGGTCAAATCTCTTTGGTCAAAATGTAACAAAGTTGCGCCTTAATGACCCAAACATTTTCCACTATTCAAAACTTCTGTAAGTATAATGGTTTCTGAGATTATCCCATAACAAGGTGTTAGGTCAAAGGTCAAGGTCAACATACAAATTTGACCTTGAGGTATTTTTCAAAGATACATGAATTGATGATGATTGGTGAAGATCCTAGGTGTCTACGACTTACGGTTTCTGAGTTTTGGTGGCCAACCGACACCGGTTAATTTTCATAGGGGCATAACCCTACCAATGAGTCGTTGAATCTTTTCGATCCAAATGTAACAAAGAACCGGGGTCTGGTCCTGAACAAATTTCACCCTTTGTTTTTTTTCTACCTATTACGGTTACGGTGTTGGAACAATAACAAGGTTTTTGGGTTTCGGAGGGATTACTCCGAACCGACAAAATATTTCGACTCACAGGGTGAGTTCCGGATAGGTATTCATTACACCGATACAAAGTGTGAACATGAAAGCGACACGTCTTACGGTTACGGAGGCTAACTTCGTCAAAGTTTGGCGGAACAAAAAGAATAATAATTAAACTGTCAATTGTTCTTGAACAATTGAGAGGTCTTTCCTTTTATAATGTAAAATACATGTTTCAATAGACGTAAAATGTATTGAAAAGCTTTAAAACACACTGAAAATCCTTTAAATAAGGTCAAAAACACACAATTTGCTATATGGGACATGACCTTGACCTTTGACCTTTTGACCTTTATCAAGGTCATCAGTCCCCTAAGTCATTGCTGAAGACCCCTTAGGTCTAGGACCTTTGGTTATATAGTAAAAGCTGATTTTGTCTTTTCAGAAACCTAAAACAGGCTTTATGCCCCTTAAAAAAATGTCAAATCTCTTCGGTCAAAATGTAACAAAGTTGCGCCGTACTGACCCAAACATTTTCCACTATTTAAAATTTCTGTAAGTATAATGGTTTCTTAGTTGTTCTGATAACAAGGTGTTAGGTCAAAGGTCAAGGTCAACATACACATTTGACCTTGAGGTATTTTTGAAAGTCTCATGAATTGTTGATGAATGGTGAAGATCCTAGGTCTCTACGATTTACAGTTTCTGAGTTTTGGTGGTCCACCGACACCTGTTAATTTTCATAGGGGCATAACCCTACCAATGAGTCGTTGAATCTTTTCGATTCAAATGTAACGAAGAACCAGGGTCTGGTCCTGAACAAATTTCACCCTTCGGTTCTTTTCTATCTATTACGGTTACAGTGTTGGAACGATAACAAGGTTTTTTGGTTTCGGAGGGATAACTCCGAACCGACAAAATATTTCGACTAACAGGGTGAGTTCCGGATAGGTATACATGACACCGATACAAAGTGAGAACATGAAAGCGACACGTCTTACGGTTTACGCTGCTAACTTCGTCAAAGTTTGGCGGAAAAAGAATAATAAACAGAAGAAATACAGTAAGGTCTTTCCCTTTTGTAAAAGGAAAGACCTTAATAATAATAATAATAATAATAATTAAACTGTCAATTGTTCTTGAACAATTGAGAGGTCTTTCCTTTTTTAATGTAAAATACATGTTCCAACAGACGTAGAATGTATTGAAAAGGTCAAGGTCAACCTTAAAAAGCTTGAAAACACACTAAAAATCCTTTAAATAAGGTTAAAAACACTAAATTCGCTATCTGGGACATGACCTTGACCTTTTGACCTTTGTCAAGGTCATTGGTCCCCAATGCCATTACTGAAGACCCCAAGGGTCTAGGACCTTTGGTTATACAGTAAAAGCTGATTTTGTCTTTTCAAAAACCTAAAACAGGGGTTATGCCCCTTATAGAAAGGTCAAATCTCTTTGGTCAAAATGTAACAAAGTTGCGCCATAATGACCCAAACATTTTCCACCATTTAAAACTTCTGTAAGTATAATGGTTTCTGAGATTATCCCATAACAAGGTGTTAGGTCAAAGGTCAAGGTCAACATACAAATTTGACCTTGAGGTATTTTTTAAAGATACATAAAATGATGATGATTGGTGAAGATCCTATGTGTCTACGACTTACTGTTTTTGAGTTTTGGTGGCCAACCGACACCGGTTAATTTTCATAGGGGCATAACCCTACCAATGAGTCGTTGAATCTTTTCGATCCAAATGTAACGAAGAACCGGGGTCTGGTCCTGAACAAATTTCACCCTTCATTTTTTTTCTACCTATTACGGTTACGGTGTTGGAACGATAACAAGGTTTTTGGGTTTCGGAGGGATTACTCCGAACCGACAAAATATTTCGACTCACAGGGTGAGTTCCGGATAGGTATTCATGACACCGATACAAAGTGTGAACATGAAAGCGACACGTCTTACGGTTACGGAGGGAAATTTTGTCAAAGTTTGGCGGAACAAGAAGAATAATAATAATAATTAAACTGTCAATTGTTCTTGAACAATTGAGAGGTCTTTCCTTTTTTAATGTAAAATACATGTTCCAACAGACGTAGAATGTATTGAAAAGGTCAAGGTCAACCTTAAAAAGCTCGAAAAAACACTAAAAATTCTTTAAATGAGGTTAAAAACACTAAATTCGCTATCTGGGACATGACCTTGACCTTTGACCTTTTGACCTTTGTCAAGGTCATTGGTCCCGAATGCCATTACTGAAGACCCCAAGGGTCTAGGACCTTTGGTTATATAGTAAAAGCTGATTTTGTCTTTTCAAAAACCTAAAACAGGGGTTATGCCCCTTATAGAAAGGTCAAATCTCTTTGGTCAAAATGTAACAAAGTTGCGCCATAATGACCCAAACATTTTCCACCATTTAAAACTTCTGTAAGTATAATGGTTTCTGAGATTATCCCATAACAAGGTGTTAGGTCAAAGGTCAAGGTCAACATACAAATTTGACCTTGAGGTATTTTTTAAAGATACATGAAATGATGATGATTGGTGAAGATCCTATGTGTCTACGACTTACGGTTTCTGAGTTTTGGTGGCCAACCGACACCAGTTAATTTTCATAGGGGCATAACCCTACCAATGAGTCGTTGAATCTTTTCGATCCAAATGTAACGAAGAACCGGGGTCTGGTCCTGAACAAATTTCACCCTTCATTTTTTTTCTACCTATTACGGTTACGGTGTTGGAACGATAACAAGGTTTTTGGGTTTCGGAGGGATTACTCCGAACCGACAAAATATTTCGACTCGCAGGGTGAGTTCAGGATAGGTATTCATGACACCGATACAAAGTGTGAACATGAAAGCGACACGTCTTACGGTTACGGAGGGAAATTTTGTCAAAGTTTGGCGGAACAAGAAGAATAATAATAATAATAATAATAATAATCAAAAGAAATACAGTAAGGTCTTTCCCTTTAGTAAAAGGAAAGACCTTAATAATAATCAGAAGAAATACAGTAAGGTCTTTCCCTTTAGTAAAAGGAAAGACCTTAATAATCAGAAGAAATACAGTAAGGTCTTTCCCTTTAGTAAAAGGAAAGACCTTAATAATAATTGGACACCGTACGACCTTCAATGATGAACAAAAGCAATACGATATAGTAATATACAAAAGGCATCTGCATAAATAAAAAAAGTGTTTTAAAATCAAAAGCAGCAATGCCAATTGACTATTGGTTGAAATCCTTGAATAACACCATACTGGAAACAGTTAATGCAGATGGCAACCAACAGCAGCCACTACAGGCCTCACAAGTTCACCTGATTATCGTTGAAGACTGCTTAAGACTGGGTTACCATCTTGATGCTGGTTAGTTAATTTTTGTCGTGTGATTGCTGTTTTATTGATGGATACCCCAAGCATTTGTTATTATTCATATAAAAACTGTTTAAACAATGAGATTGTGAGTTCTAATGATCAATCCAATCCCACTCTTGGCAGGTATTGGCACTCGACTCTTGGCGCTCGACTCCAATCTTATTTGACTAGGATTGTCAATTTTTCTACCGAAGGTTGCCGGTTCTCTTCGGGCACTCGGGCTTCCTCAATCAATAAAAGAATGACCGTCACAAAATAGACAAAAGTGCTCAAAGCGGCGTTAAACACCAAACAATCACTCCAAACAATCAATCGATCAATCAACCAACCAATAAATCAATCAATCTTGTGGCGGGGTTAAACATCATTGTTAGCACCACACCAACCTTGAAAGAGATTAATATAAGTTGCAAAACTTGTTTCCTAATCCACTATAAATAAATATGTTTAAACTAACCTTCCTTATAACCAAGGACAGTAGTGTAACAGTACAACATTACAATAACTAAAAGTCAGTTGATAATGACTTGACAACTAAGCAAACAAACAACCAACAAACTTATCACTCAATACTCATCATCAGGTACGGACTCTATATGTAGATAAAGCTTATAAAGCTTCAAAATGCAACCTATAGCTTGCTTGTGTACGAGTTTGCCCTGCTAACGTTTTACAATTATACGGTATGGGTTTTGCTCATTGTTGAAGGCCGTACGGTGTCCTATAGTTATATATCTCTTGCACGTTAAAGACACCCTTGTAGATTTCGAAAAGAGCAGGCTAATGCCGCTACAAGGCAGCACTCGCACCCATAAAGTGGAAAGAGATTAATATAAGTTGCAAAACTTGTTTCTCAATCCACTGTAATTAAATATGTTTTAAAAAAAAAACTATAGTTGTTAACTTCTATGTCATTTGATCATCTTACCACATCTTTTTTTATATATTATAAAGAACGCCGGTATAGTCTGCTTGAAAGCAAAATAGACAGTTCAAATTTTGACTTTTATTTTTATACATTTTAGGGCAGTTTTCCGCGGCGATGTCTCTGTACAAGAACAACATTAGATCCTCCCAGATGTGCTTCATTACAAGAGTACATATACGTTATGTATGTTATGTATGTTTTATGTTTCAATCACTACCATTGTCTGGTGAACTTACTTATTTATCATGTTTGTCTTATTTTCCTGTTTTTTGTCCACATTCTATTGATAATTTACGACAGTGTTTATAACTGAAGTACTGATCGCATAGCAAATCATCAAAAATGTAAAGACATCCTGCATGTATAAATCTTTCCTTTACAATTATTATATAGGCTTACCAAATTGAATTACGCAGCAAAATTTCTTTCGTCAAAATAGCTAAACAATTCAGGGAATATAAATTTTAATATCGTTTGCTTTATATGAAAATTTTACAAAAGAAATTAGTTTTTCATAAATTGAAATCTTAATTGTCAGCAGAACTGGAAGGTAATTATAAAGATACTGGAGTTCAAAATTCTAGGTTTAATCGAGGATTAGTTTGACAAGGCTAATAAAAAGAAATTTCGAATCGCACTTTATTAAGTTTGTAATAGACAATCCTGACAGAGAGCATCTTTGTCAGCCAAAGGTGACGATCGATTCCCATGCATCCTTTCCACGCCAATGGTTAAAATCGAGTTCCTCACAGAGATCATCTTCGAGTACCATTCTTTCGACCCTTGCTATCTTCTTTTAAACCTCGGGTCAAGTATCCCAGCTTAAATGTGTCAATGAGGAACACAATTCATTATTTGGGATACATCGAAAGTATAACATATCTATAAAAAAAAAAACGAGAAGAAAGGATATATTCATTTTCTTAGTGAGAAATCAAAGGTCAATACACCTGGTTTTTCTCGTTTTTTTTAAATTTTATTTTCCGTTAATGATCAATTAATGGATTTTATTTTACGTCCAGTGACCGGTATTTCGTGCATATCATGACGAGAACAAATTAGTAGTTTCTGGTTTCTGCATGGGAGATTGTCAGACATGAAAGGAAGGATCGTTTGATCCACTGGAAATAGGATCTTGTGGCTTTACCCTGTCTAACCACAAACTTCTCGATTCGATGTAAAGAGAGTGCGCGACACTCTCCCACAACAGGATATCGAATTATAATCCCAACCTAGATTTCTTGTCAGAATTTTATGAAAGTCATATCAAAGGTTTATCTAATACGCAATTTTTCAGTCGAGTTAGATAATATGCACATATGGATTATTTTTACAAACAAATGATGAATTAAAGTTACACAAATCAAATCAACTCATATACGTTTATTTCATAATCAAAGGACATTCAAATAAAAAAAAAAGACGTGCGTAACACATTACAAATTCAGGCGCTTCTTTTTTTTATTATTATTATTTTGGTGTATAATTTTCCATAGTAAATTTTTTTTTTACATTTTAACTTATTTTCAATTATTTTATATGTTCTTGCTCTTTTAAAGAACGCTAACTAGAAAACAATAGTCATGAAAGAAAGGGGGCATAGATTTGTAAGAGGGAAGGTAGCTTAATGGAAGAAAGATAACTCAATAATAATATAATGTCATTTAGGCATGTTAGGTGTGCCATTTTTGTAAGTTGTGTCTCGACCGCTTTGAAGTTCAGATATTTGCATATGGACATTATAAAACTTTTGTTCTAATATGACTTGATTTGAAAAAATCAGTGAAATTTTAAAATAAACTACCGTTCATGTTACAGCTTTCGATAATTATCAAAATCATGATTGTTTCCGGTGAAAGACCCATCTTAAAATCCTCTAGTTGTATTTAGATTTTACTTAATTTGTATTTTTATCGAGAAGGTGTGAACTATATACGATACTATCAACTACAAAAATGCAGTCTTGATTAATATAATATCCACTACAAAAACATTTATATAGAAGTCTTGATTAATATACTATCTACTACAAAAAACTTTCGTATAAGGGTCTTGGTCAATATACTATGAACTACATTTTTTTTATTGGAGTCGACAGAAATAGGAGTCTTGGTTAATATACTATCAACTTCAGAAACCTTTGTATAGGGGTCTTGGGTAACAACTACAAACATTTTGTATAGGGGTCTAGGACAATATACTATAAACTACAAAAACTTGTACAGGGGTCTTGGGTAATATACTATCAACTTCAATTTTTTAATAGGAGTCTTGGTTAATATACTATCAACTACACATACTTTTGTTTCTCAAAAATCATCTCTTCATCGTCTTGATATTAACTCAATAAATATTGGAGAAACTCATGCAGTGTGGAACACAGCTCTTAATCTATCAGGAGAAACAAAAACGTCAATAATTAAAGCAAGAATTCTTACTGGAATTTACATGCTTCAAGCAAATAAGGCAAAATTCCAAATAGAAAATGCTGACTCAATCTGTCCCTTTTGTATGATTGAAGAAGAAAATCCACTTCATTACAAGATGTCCTGTCCTTGAAGGTATCCGCAGAAAACACTATGGAACCATCAAGCCCAGTTGATAACAGACTGTAGGAAACTCACTGGAGAATATCTGCCTTATGATGCAGAGCTTATGAACAATATAGAGTCAACATCTCGTAAAATGTGCTATGATATTCATGTGAAGCTTCTGAACGCAATGAACATAGATTAACAAAATGCAAACCGTATTTTTTCACCAAATATCTAGCCAAATTCAACTCTGCCTGGTTATCTGATTTCAAATGGTGCAGATACAGTACCAAGGGTCAAGACCATGCTTACCACACTTCATGCACAGCTGACTATGGTGGCCCTAATGACTTAATTGACCAAACTTATGGAGACAGCTACCCACCAGCAAGCCTACAACTCAATTTAACACCCTCTGTTACAAGCATGTTCATTACCTACAACTCTATCAACTTTACACCCTCTGTTACAAGCATGTTCATTACCTTCAACTCTATCAACTTTACACCCTCTGTTACAAGCATGTTCATTACCTACAACTCTATCAACTTTACACCCTCTGTTACAAGCATGTTCAGTAGTGGTACCAAAGTTGACAATGTAGCTTAATCAGAGGTACCTTTTGTATGATAGTTGATCATTTGATCTTGAAATAAACATAATGAATAAATATTCTTCTATCTTAATCAAAGTAAAAATGGATATGCAAGTGTTTAAAGGTATGGAATTTTTGTTCTTTAAACAACAACAAAAAAAGAAAAGATATTTGAAAACCCCTTATCTTCTATTTTAATCAAGTAAAAATGGATATGCAGGTGTTTAAAGGTCTATAATCAACAACAAAAAAGAAGAGATGCAGTTAAAACACCCCAAAAAAACCCATTGCGTACGTCAATAAAAAGGTCGATAAACAAGAATGTGTCCAAAGTACACGGATGCCCCACTCGCACTATCATTTTCCATGTTCAGTGGACCGTGAAATTGAGGTCAAAATTTTAATTTGGCATTTTAATTAGACAGATCATATCATAGGGAACATGTGTATTTAGTTTCAAGTTGATTGCACTTCAACTTCGTCAAAAACTACCTTGACCAAAAACTTTAACCTGAACTTCGCACTATCATTTTCTATGTTCAGTGGACCGTGAAATTGGGGCCAAAACTTAATTTGGCACTAAAATTAAAAAGATCATATCATGAGGAACATATGTACTAAGTTTAAAGTTGATTGGACTCAGTCAACTTCATCAAAAACTACCTTGACCAAAAACTTTAACCCGAATCCCGACGAACGGACGCACAGACGGACGGAATGACGAACGGACGTACAGACCAGAAAAAATAATGCCCCTCTACTATCGTAGGTGGGGCATAAAAATCTCCAACTATGAGGCCTAAACTCAGCTGAAAATTTCCAAATCTCCAGTTGTGGTTTGCCAACTCTGTCACATGTCTGAAAGTGAATATGTGTGTACTCAGTAAGAACCATATTGACTAATCAATAGCTATCGTTTATATATCATTTGTGTGCTTGGATGTTATCATGCTTAACTATAGCATTATATTAATCTGTGTGGCTTGGCTTGCCTGCTAGAATAACAGTAGCAAATATTAGTGGCCTTGTCTTGCTATGTTGTGCTGATTACAAAACCGTTTATATGAAAACTTTTCAGTTTTTAAAGATTTCAGTCTGAAATTTTTAGTCTGTATATATTAACATTTAAAACAGTCCATAGTTTTATGATAGAAGTTTTAAAATTATACATTCTATGTGGAATACTTTTAAAATGGATTATATTGTGCCGTGTAACATAAGCCTCACATTCTATATTGATATTTGTGCACGTGTAATATAAGCCAACTATTTCTTAAAATCCGTTTTGATGTGCTCCTCATTAGCCGGATAAAGATACAGAAAAGAAGAAGAAGTATAGAACTCTTGATCAGTATAATATCAACTACAAAACATTTTGTATAGAGCTCTTGGTCAATATACTATCAACCTATTACGTCTTAATGAGTTTGTATTCCACTAGGCTATCCCCAGCCTAGTAGTCAGTACGTCTGTGTTGATCTGAATTGTCATTGATATGGTCATGATTATAAGTTTACACTTTGATTTTTTGAATTACTAAGGCTTTTCCTCTTAGGAATAGATAACGTTAGCTGTATTTGGCAATTATTTTTTTTTGGAACTTTGGGTCCTCTGTGCTCCTTAACTTCGTACTTTATTTTGCCTTTTTAACAATTTTTTATTCGAGCGTCACCGATAAGTCTTTTGTAGACGAAACGCGCGTCTGGCGCAAATATAAAACTTTAATCTTGGTATCTATGATGAGTTTATTTAAAACCACTGGGTCGATGCCACTGCTTGTGGAGTTTTCATTCCCCGAGGGTATCATCAGCCATGTAGTCAGCACTTCTGTGTTGACATGATTTATCATTCATATGGTTATAGTTATAATTTAACTGTTTACAAAACTTTGAATTTTTGAAATCCTAAGGTTTTTCTACCTCAGGAATAGATTAACTAAGCTGTATTTGGCATAACTATTAGGAATTTTCGGCCTTCAGTGCTCTTCAAATTCGTACTTGATATGGCCTTTTAACATTCCTCATACCTCATTTTCTTCTTTTTATAAGCCATACAAGTGGCAGTTAAGACAGTTGTAAAACCAGGTTCAACCAGATTTAACCAGAGACATTGTATTATGGTTCTCTGATTTAACCCACAATTCCCTTCAGAAAATGCCTGTACAGTTGTTTTTCGCTCGTTGATTGATGGACTCTATTTATTTTATTTGCCTTGGAGTTCGATAATGTTGTCATTTTTTTTTTAACATATTTATTTTCAACAATTAAGACTGTCAAGACCGAAAATGCAAGTTATATTAATTCATGGCACAAAACCCGGAAAAAACTCAGGTTTTACTGTTGTTCTTCATTTCTAAGTTCTTCAATCTCCCCGTTATATTTTTTCATCAAATAAGCCAATATTGAGGAGAAATTTCTATATAAAAAATATAGTCTAAATTTGATCACAGTGATGTTTATGAGTTGAAGTAGTTTCAACTTTATAAAACAAAAAGTAAACAAAAAGAATTTCAACAACATGCAAGATAATGCAGCACCAAACGTACAAAGAGAAATAACTCGAATTGACTTAAGTTTATTTTTTACATGAATAGTCTCTCTTCCAACATGTAATAATCCGTCATTTTCGAAACTGTTTATACATGTTACAACGTAAATAAATAGATTAAAACAACTATTTTGAATGTGGGAAATCTCTAATCAAATATCGAAAACCAAACAAAAAAAAAATGAAAAAGACAAACAGACAAACAATATTAATAATATAAACAAATTACAATACAGGAGAACGGAGACGGTCACCCAATGTACATTTCAACAACAACAACAAACACATAGATTCATAGAACACAATGAACTAAAGTGTTGTCAGGTGCGTACTAGGGCAAAAATGCCACACATGTGTCACGCAGGTACCTCAAAACGCATGTCACAGGTGTGTCACATGCGTTATACACATGTTTCTTGCCACGCATAGGAATCATGCGTGATACACATGCGTTCACATGCGTAACACACACTTGTGAATCGCATGTATTGAATAACGCATGTGACACATGCGATATTTGCATGTGTAACACATGTAGAGTAAAACGCATGTGATACACAGGCAAATTTTAATAAGAAATGTATTCCATTGAAATTCTTAATTTACTTAAAAAAAAATCTATTTTCACGTGAAATTCATGTGAATATTACATATTAAATTCATGTGAATATTACACGTTTCACAAATGGTATCGGATATGTTCCTTACGTCGTAACTACAATCCCCTTCCCTTTCATGAATGTGACCTACAGAATAAGACTATTTACCGGATTTGTCATCGCATAAGCAACACGACGGGTGCCACATGTGGAGCAGGATCTGCTTACCCTTCCGGAGCACCTGAGATCACCCCTAGTTTTTGGTGGGGTTCGTGTTGTTTATTCTTTAGTTTTCTATGTTGTGTCATGTGTACTATTGTTTATCTGTTTTTCTTTTTCATTTTTAGCCATGTCGTTGTCAGTTTGTTTGGATGTATGAGTTTGACTGTCCCTTTGGTATCTTTCGTCCCTCTTTTACAAATTAAATTCATGTGAACAATTCACAATAACAAAGTTCATGTGAAAAATTTATATTCAATTTATTCTGAATTAAAACATGGAATTCATTAGAACATTCATGCGTTAAATTTTTGTAACATGGAGATACAAATTCTCCTGAATTTTACACATTCCAATATTTATATCATTTCCTATTTGAAAAAAAATAATCATTATAGCTGTTCACATTGGTCTGAAGATTTTCCATAAAAGGGGCACATATAATCATCAAATGATTCATATTTATCTTTTAATTTGGCATAAATTACCTCCCTTGAAAGTAGATCAGGTGCAACTACAAAAAGTTGTCGATATTTGAATTATATTTCTATCTATGTTTATATTTACCTCTTGTAGATTCATAAGAGTGTAATTTTTATATATTATATATATATATATATATATGTGTGTATACATCTTTGATTTCAATTCCAAGATACCAAGATCATTTTTTAACATTCTTTTAAAGAATCCAGTCCTTAGCAAGGAAGAAGATTTGAAGGACTATTGGCACTATAAGTATTGAATATTGCTTTATGATCTGATGTGTAAACTGCATGACGCGATTATCCCACACTTTTATGAATCGTTCGGTCTACTGCACACGAGTCATAAGTCGCATTGTACAATGATTAAGTTGGCTATGATCAAAATAAAAAAAAAAGAACGTGAAACAGTTCATGCATGATACATATCGACCTTCTCTACTTCTTTCATTAATTTGCATTCATCTTCTGTTGTATTATCACATGTCCAAAGGAAATATCAATCCAACAAAATATGTGCACAAATCAGGTTAAATGCCATCATTAAATTACATACAACAAAAACTGAAGTGTCTGGAGGCTGTCTTTGAATCCTACCAATATGGACGATGCGACGACAGTAGATGGACTTTCTTTCCATAAATGAATTGCAGATAGAATAATTGCTTGGGCTTTTGTATTCTTGAGAATTAATAGTAGGAATCTGGTGTCATGTCCTCTTGTTATTAATGCTACACCCTCGGTATTAAGTATTGTTCTGATGTCATTGCATCAAGGTGATGTATTATGCGGTTGAGCAGGATGGTCTTTATTCTCTTTCTTCGTTCATGTAATTCGACCAATTGCAGGGCTTCTAGCATCTTGGTTACACTACCGATGGTTCTATAGTCGCGCAAGTTACAAAAAGTGCTGCTCGTCTCTGTGTCATTTCTAATTCTATGATATTTTCCTGAGTTATTGGACCCCAAATGATACAAGCATACTTTATAATTGGTCTTACTATAGTGGGTAGCATTGTGCCTAGATCGTATTAAGACAGGATATTCCTTCTAAAAATATTGATGTTGGTAGCTTTTATTGTTACGCAGCCTTTGTGCTATACAAGTAGTTGTAGAGCTTAGATATTGTTCGTTCTGTACTACTTCTTATGTCATATGGTGTAGTTCTTGATAATGAAATTTACTCTTTTTTGTTACCTGTTTCACCTCACTTATGTCTTGATTGAATTTCATAAACCATATGTCTTCCCATTTCTGTAGATTGTCTCTCTTGAGTAATATGGTATCACCCTCTTTACATATCTTTATCGTATAAGTAAGCAATCCTCTGTGAATAATCTAGATTTAGTTTAACTAGTTCTTGCTAGCTATTTTTGTATACTAGATGTTACGTCTGATATTCTGACTTCTTTCTGTCTAGAACAACCTACTGTGTTCGGTCCTGAAAGATAGTAGTTTCCAATTAAAGTGTCTTCCCTCGTATACCATAGAAGCAGCATTTCTTTAATAGACAATGATGTGACACTTTGTCAAACGCCTCAAAAAGTCTAGCAATACTCAATTCATTTGATCCCAGTCCATCTGCTAGATCTTGTTGATTAATAGCATGCTGGCTTTTACATGATCTATATTTCTCAGAAACCGTGTTGATTATCAAACAGGATGTTGTTTTCATCAAAATTAGTGATGATGTCACTATGCAGTATATGGTTCATGATCCTGCTACACATCGATTGATTCTCAAATTAAAATTATTGTAATTTATTAATTTGTTCATTACGCGACCTTTAATTGTTACAAAGGTTACAAAGGGAGAAAAGAATCTGCACAAAGAGGGATAACTCTATTTCATAAATAATATTTGTATCTATCATCCATATATACATATCTAATATTTTAATACGACCTAGACTAAATAGCGTTAAAGGTTCATGTGGATCCTTTGGCTGAAATGGCTGCATTATCACCTCAAAATTTACTTTGAATACATACTTTCCTGTGCATGTGGGACATTTTTACTACATAGTATGCCATAGATAACAAAAAATCAAAAGCATTTTATGTTTTAGAACATTTAGTTTTTGTCTGGATTTAACTGTTCACTTTTTTCATTCATGCAGAAGATGATCAAATTAACAAAAAAAAATAAGTTTCACATGATATGATAAACTCACGCACACAGTTTAAATCACCAATTATTATCAGATATCTAAGTGTGCCTCTATCGCCCAGTTATATAACACCACTGTTATTATTAACTATGGGAAAGTTCTCAAACCTCTTTCCAAACTTTGTTTATTTTTGCACTTCTGCATGTGCACTGTAAAATTCTGTTAGGTTTTTTATTTTCTAAAAACATAAAAAAGTATTTAAATGATATTTATCTAGAGTGTGCTATATTCTAAACAAAATCCAGATAATCTGGTTTGTCTGTTCTCAGATTGAGAAAATGCCGCTATTTTAGCCAAAGACTTCAATATTAACCATTGAATAAGATGATTGTAGCTTTTAAACATATATACAAGTGTTGTGAATTGTCAGTTAAAATTGATATTTACCATACTGAACACTAGATACACAAATTAAACGATCTTAAGTAAACATATGAGGGAACCACATATTCTCAAATACATATACAACTACAACTATGAATTTTTATATACATAAAACAATTACACCGTGAACATTAAATAAAGGATTTTTAAAGTAAGACTACACAAATCCTTGATTAAATAATTTAAAAAATGAACAAGCTAATGTTTGATAATGAATCTTTTTGAAATCGTTTATTCACAACTATTACACACTCTGACCAATGTAATCTTAACATGTTGTTCAGACACATTGCTATTGTTGAAGCCTTAATGCTAATCTATAGACGTCTCTTGATTTTTTAAGTAATTTGTACTTTTTGTAGACTCTTATAAAATATTCAAACGGCGATACCGTGTACGATTTTTAATTATCAGCTCTTATTTTTATCTTTACCATTATTACTATAATTACTAAGAATTTAGGGTTTCAACTCCGTATTTTGGTATCGTATTTATGTCCCTATTGCCCATATGCTCTTTATGTTTAAACGTCTTTACACGTTTTTATACATCCATGTCTTTCGTCGTTTAGGTTTAGCACTCCTGACGATAATAAATCCAGAATAAGTATTCTATTTTAAAACGCATAGCACAGTTGACAACATAACTTATCACCAATCAATAACTTAATTTCATGATAAATTTATGTAAACGCCTTGTTAACATCGATACAATTTTATTCATTTCAATACTTTCGATAAAAATAAGTTCATTTGTCAGTGTAATGTATAATGGTTTGAAAATATATTTCTTCTAATATAAAGGCCATCTTGATTTTGATACTTTTTATCCATAAAGAATATCAAGACAAATAGTCTATTTGACAAGACAAATAATTTATTTCCTCAGACACAAAGTTGTACAACAGGTCATATAGGATATTGTAATGAATATGAAATATGAAATACAATATAATGATGTGTAAAAGAGGGACGAAATATACCAGAGGGAAAGTCAAACTCATAAATCAAAAATAAACTGACAACGCCATGGCTAAAAATGATAAAGACAAACAGACAAACAATAGTACACATGACACAACATAGAAAACTTAAGAATAAGGAACACGAACCCCACCAAAACAAGGGGAGATCTTAGGTGCTCCGGAAGGGTATGCAGACCCTGCTCCACATGTGGCACCCGTCGTGTTGCTCATGTTATAACAAATCCGGTAAATAGTCTAATTCGGTAGGTGACATTCATGAAAGGGAAGGGGATTGTATATATATATAATTTGTGAAACGGTTATTCCATAACGGTCAACCAACTCGTGATGGTGTCCGTAAAATTTACGAAGGTGCAAACGCTGCGATAGTTGTTCGGTTGTAATAATAAAAGGCACGTGCATTTCGCTAATAAATGAATGGAAAATTGACATGAAAATGTGCCTTTACAGCAGTGTTAAGTGACGTCATTATGTAATATTTTAAATCATGAAAGGATGTGATACTCGGAAATAAACCACTGAAAATGTTGTGAAGACAAACGACCAATTTCAGAAAAGAAAAAGTTTTTGAAATGGCTGCCGCTTAGTGGCAATGGGGGGAAGGGTGACATCCGCAATTCTAGTTTCACATTCTAATTAAACGCAAATCTTATCGTTAAGACAAATTACAAATAAAACTAGAATTGCTATTGCAAGCAATAGCGGATGTCACCCTTCCCCCCCCCCCCCCATTGCCACTAAGCGGCAGCCATTTCAAAAACCTTTAACAGTGAATGCACATATTTGCATGGCTATACATTTTTCTGTAAATTTTTAGTACATTTAGATCATTTTTTAAAAACATGACATTTTTGCTGTTTGCATGGCAACGGCAGCCATTTTGACATTTTCAAAGTCAAAAGTCTCATCTATACATGCCAGTTTACAATAATATTAAGTTTCATTAAGTTTGGAGCATTTCGAAAATATTTAACATTTTTCCAGTTTCCATGGCAACGGTAGCCATTTTTGAAATTCCAACTGCAAAAGTCTCATGCAGACTTGACAGTCAACAATCCTATTAAGTTTCATCAATTTTGGAGCATTTTGAAACTTGAAATTTTTTGACATTTTGATTTGTTCCTATGGCAACAGAGACCATTCCCAAAAGTTAATGGCATATACCACATTGGTACATAGGAGGGGCCATACCATCAAAGTTTCGATCAATTTGACCTACCATTTTAAGAAAGTAAATGCCACTTTAAGGTTTTTAAACCATTTTGACATGTTTTGCATTGTTTCCATGGTAACGGCAGACATTTTTTAAATTATAACGCCAAATTCCACATCTACCAATGTTGATCATCGTTAATGAAACGTTTCGTTAAATTTGGAGCATTCTGATATTTTTGAAATTTTTGGTGTAGTTTCCATGGCAACATAGTAGTTCCAATGATTGCCAAAATCCTCCAAAACCAGTATATAGTGGGCACCTACATTGTATCAAAATATAATGATTCTGAGTTTAAGCATATCCAAATAATTCATTAAAACCAAAAACCGGATTTTTCACAATTGTTCTGTTTCCATGGTAACGGCAGCCATTTTTTAGTTCCAAAGTTGCACTGCAACTCGAAAGTCAGGGTTCCTTGTAATAGTGAACTATCATTTAGATTGGTTCCTTTGGTTCCGAGAAAGCGGTCGGACAAAATTAGGTGGAAGAAAAATAATAATACGGAAAAAGAAACAGAGGAATAGCAATATGTCACCCGACATTGTCAATCGGGTGACATAATAATAGAATAATAACAATACGTTTTTTTTTTTTGTTTTACATCAGCTCAAACATCGGCTTGCATTAGGGAGCTAATTCTTGCTGATAAGAAAATCAGTTCCAAAACCAGACTAGCCATTACATATACATTACATTTGATACAAATCTTAAACGTTTGCATGTCACAATACGCAAACATCACTCTGCTGGTATTATTTTATTCCCAAGATTGTTGTTTTTATCCAAATAATTAGGGTAATTAACATTAATAAAACTTTTTTTCAAAACAAGATGTATTAACCTGAAATTATGACCATGACTATTTCTGTAAAACTTATAACGTGATAAAGCAATTATATGACTGTAAATATGTATCTATTTTATTAAAATACTTTTAAGAATTGAAAATTGGTTGAGAACTTTCGAAGGTCTTATATTTGTAAACTTTTAAATATGTATTAATTTTAAGAGATTTTATCAGAAGTGGGTCATGTTACTATTTGAACAACGGTTTTAACTGTACTTATGTCTAATATTATTGTGTATAGGTATGATAAAAGAGTGAAACATTACCCATGGTTCATATCATTAATCTGTCAATACTTTGTACGACGAAGGACATTAATAATCATAGCCGAATATTTCAAATTATATCGGCGTAGCAGTACTCGTTTAAAAAAAAACAAATATCATTCAAGTTAAGGTTTTTTACCAAACAATATGTTGCAATGTTATAAATTAAAAAAAATAACTAGTTAATTGACTTTATTTTCAAAATGCAACCGATCAATCTTATCTGTAAATTTATTTTTCTTTAGAACCTGACAGATGTTAATGCAACTTTATAATTTTGGTATATGAATGGGCTTCAACATAGTAATTATAGGAGTGTCTTTTTCAAATAAAGTTTGCTCCCCGTAATCATTTCATACACATCTTATTGTTTTGATAAATTGATACCATTTTTACATTCTTTTATTGCAAAATTAAACCCTGACACGGAATACAAAACAACAAATACCCCCCCCCCCCCCAACCTAATTTTACCTGTATAGTTTAAATATGTTATATACTGATATTTTTCTGTGCAAAAAAGAGATCGGTGAAAAAGAACAAGCGAAATCACCAAACAAAGTATGACTAAATATTTGACTGACTGTATTTAATGCAATACTGGGATAGTTCATCTTCAGCAATTAATTCACTGATTGTTGGCTCTAACCTTAATCAATAATAATAGTAATATTTGCAATAAAACGATTACGAATAATTGAATGAATTAAAATGTGTGAATCTTTTTTTTTTTGTGGTAAAAGTCCCTGTTTCAAAGCTTTAAAAAGTGGTGTGTTTACATTTCTCAAAAATTTGATATTCTATTTCTATTTTTTTACTATCATGTACACATTTCTTGTTGGGTGCCGTACTACCTGCGTCCTTTCGTAATTTTCCCTAGTTGAACTCAAGCAATATATATCAACAAATATGTTCTTACATTAATGTTAACGAATGCAAGGACATCACTTGAAATGTTGGTCTCAAAACAAACTCAAATGACCCGAAAAACTTAAAATCTAAATCTCTAGAATCATCGAAAAACATAAAACAATTGTGACATTTTGTATCAGCCTATCTGCACTCTACAGACCATTTTTCATTCAAAGGCTGTATTTGTTTTATTATGTCATTATTTAATTTATTTGTTTTTGTGTTTGCTTGTTGAGGCAAACTACAGAACTTTGTCTACACATATTGACAAAAAAAATCTGATATGGCAAATACTCAAATATAGTTAACGTTTAAACAAAAAAAAAACAATAGTATAATTCGATATTTGTAATTTTAGCAATTTTTAAAAACAGATAGTTTTACGTCCCGTAAGTTACAACTGGATAATTTTTTTTTAACATGTTTAATAATACGGCGTTATAAAAAACTCAATTTACTGACGATTTTTTATCAAACGCTTTCACTTATATGGGTGTGGCATGATATGTAATTGTAATATGCCTTTAAAATGGTGTTTAATGTTCAAAGCATGTTTTGTTTAAAAATTGAACAAAAACAACAGCTTTATTCCATCCAGACCTGTTAATATTAGTGATAACAATAACTAAATATCACACTCATTGCATTTAAATCTACGTAGTATTTGCTCATTTTTATTTTTAAACACAAAAATATAACACAGACTAAAACAACAAAAATACAGTGTGGATCAATTAAGAGGCAATGAATTATGATTCTTTAATTTTGGCCGTTCGAAGTCAAAATACTAGAGTACTATGAATAAAATTTATGAGTGCTATGTTATAATTGCAAAATAGCGTAACTTTACGTAAAGTAGTTTTATGACACCACATCCCTCTCCCTTTTATTCTGATGAGCGGAATAACAAAATGTAAAAAAAAAATGAACGTACAATAATAACTTCAATGGTATCAATGTCATTGCAACAAACCCGAATTTCGACAATGTATATCTCATCAGTAAAGCTTGAGGCTAAGTATTTCAAACTTTTTACAAGCGTCTAAGAGCTGATCATGATACTACCAAAAAGAACAAATGTAAATTCAAACCTATACGCGAGGGAGATACATTCCTTTATTTTGTACTGATTTTGTGTGCATCAAATTTCAATACACAATACTTTCCTAGATTAAAAATCACATTTCCCGTTTATGAAATCATGACTTCCTATAATCTAATATCGGTAAAAGTAATTCAGAATATCTTCCATACAGTTCGTCGTAAAAAGTAAAATCACAAAAATACTGAACTCCGAGGTAAATTAAAAACAGCAGTCCCAAATAAAATGGCAAAATCAAATGATAAAACACACCAAACGATGGATATCAAATCCGTCACATTATGTTTGTAAAAGTCGTAAGTTTTGACGCATTGGTAGGGTTAAAGTCATATGAAACTTCAAATTTTAGAAAATGTGCATACATTTGAATGACTAAAAAACAAGTGTAAACTTTCTTGTTAAAGAAAATCCTTTTTATCCTCAAAATTTTCATAAATCCTCTGCTATTGATTTAATGTCTTCCCGTACACTAATTCTCAAATGTAAGAATATAGGAAGCCATGATTTCATGAACAGTAAATGTGCTTTTTAAACTTGCCTCTAGTTACTATGAATATTCTTTGTTGCGTCATTGTATAATTTTTGTTTTTATAGATTAATTTATAATATAAAAATATAAATAAAGGGTGTGTTTTTGTTAACCCTTTGAACCCTAAATAAACCTCAAAAATCAAACTGAAAGTGATTGTATTCCGACCACTGACTATGAAATAGAACAGCTTAACATCACTTGTGCAGTGACTTTTGTATTTGATGCAATTATACATTGATGTAACCCGAAATCTACTATACATATTCTATAGCATTACATTTTTGTATATTGTTTTCAATGTTTAAATTATTTTTTGGTAAATAATCGGCTTGAAATTTAATAACCGGTACGTGGATACGAATGGTTTTTAATACTGTCCAAAATATGTGCCAGTAGTTAAAGGGGTCAAGTAAAATAGTAAATTTAAATGCTGTCAAAATATATTTAAAAAATTCCGTTACGAAATGTGTCCAAATGAATAGCACTATTGGTCAGTGAAATGGATCAATTTATTATAAAGTTTTGTCAGTTTTGTGTTCACTATCAGCAGCATGACCACCTCCACTATATTCCTTCATAGATAAATAAAATGAAAGAAAGTTTTGAAATAAACAATAGGATTTCCCCGAATGAAGCGGGAATAGCTCAGCATCGATTCTCACAGACTTAATTCATATTAAAAATATGAAAGGTTTATTTACCAACATTTCAAATAACACCCTCAGATCATCTCTTTGTAAAAGTATTTCTAATCATCGAACGTGATTTAAAAAAAATATTTGTACACATTTGTTTTAGTTCTTCAATTTCTGTGCAATGAAAACCTCTATTGTCGAAAGAGAAGAAGAATTAAGGCAAAAGTATTTTACCGACTTTCAAATCTCATTAATCGATTCCAGAAGATACAAATCAAGTTACTACAGACAAAATGAGGGGATCACATGAATTCAAAAAGGACCAAGACCGCGTGCGTAGACAATGTAATCGTTTATTGCTATAAATGCATTACCTGCCACACAAGGAGACAGTGTTAATATGTCTGTAAAAGGGCATTTTTCTTCTGCAATATGAATTCACGAAGTATTCAATCCAAAAGAATTTCGAACAGATATATGTAGAATAAAATCAATATCAAAACTAGAAACATTACAAAACGTGTAATAATGGTAGATGTCAAAAGTGAATTTTATTGATATGCTAGAGAGTTCAGAAATAAAGACATTGACCGATTAACAAATTCATCGTGGAGAACGAAGGCTTTTTGAGTGATAATGTTAGATTCCCCTATAACTCTGATGGATTAGTTTATGAGTTTAAAGCAAACCTTAGTAGGTGCCATCGCCATAATAAAAACAAACAATTATAATATATTATTGATAACAACTCCACTGATACGGTAATATTTTTAAACTCAAGAACGGAAAGTTGACATTACGTTTGTAAGTAGCCGTTTTTGTGATCCGTCAGCATTAAATTCAATTAATGTAGCATACCATCTTGTTTCTGTTGTTTCCTAAATTTGAAGTTCGCAGGCACATATGAAATATAAGTTCGCATTTAAAATAGATTTTTTTAGTAAAACGATATCATTTATATATTTACAAAGTGCAAAAAAAAAGTTTTGCTTTTAGCTTTTCTTCTTGTCTTTAAGGTCTATATGAGAAATTAACACTTGATATGAAAAAAATTATTCTGATGATATAATTACGATGTAAACAAAGGGTTATTTTCGTGCAACGTGTTTTGTCTTTTTTATTTTACGTTCAGTCGTGAAAAAGGTTCGTTATTCACTGTGTTTCGTGAAATCAGTAAAAAGATCAACGTGAAAGACATTTTTGATTGATCGTTCATTGTGAAATGGCAATTTTATTTCGCATTTTTCGTTGCAGATACCCCCCCCCCTTACGTCCTCATTAAGAGGGTATACCCAAGTGGAGCCTTTGTCGAGTTTGTTAATACGGATAAAAGAACAATGACATTAAGTGCCTTTTCGACGAATGCATATTATCAAAAGTATTTAGAAAATCAACCAACCTTTCGGAAAAATTGTAAGCCGTGGAAAGATTAAAATTTAAATGTGATATAAGCTGCTTTAGACGTCTATATTTTGAATAATGAATCGGTTTATTTTGCTTGTTTAAAGTTTTTAAATTACCGGGTCTTGGCACAACCACAGGTGTCATAAATGACCGTACTTAAACCAACATTCCACGGTTTCGTGATAACTGTTTATTCCTTGGAATTTGGTCCGAAAAGGTTAAACAAATGCATGCATAGCAATTTTTGATAATTATTTAGATGATTTTACAGTGTTAGGATAAGTTATAGATTTATATCTTTATTAACTGTTTATATGACCGAACTGTCTATGGCTTGACACAATGCAAACGGAGTTGCAACTGTTTCACAGACACAAGGGTTAAAAGCCTAGATCTAACATTTTTACTTATAATATGTACCATACCTTTTTAACCATTGTTATTTCGTATACTGTTTTAATCATTAGACTCTATTGTATTGGTTTTTCATGTAGCATTTTCTCCAACCGTTTGTTGGTACTAAATTTGTATAAATCTCAAGAAAGTTTAGTCTGTCTCTCCGCTAACAGAAATTCTGCCTATATAGAAATTAATATTCCATACGCGACTAATCACCATTATACATCAGGTAACTGATATTTCTGATTGATTTGTATTTCGAGTATTTATCGATTTTGTCAAGAATATTCAGATTGTAAAACAGCAGAAAGGCGAAAATTCACAGGATTCTGAAAGGATATAATGTACGTAAGACATAGATGTGATTAGAGAATTTAAAGCTGAAGTATAATGCAAACTGAAACATTTGATACAGACATTATGCCGTTTCAGTTGTTATGATTTGTCAGACAATATATGGAAACTGATAGAACGTTTTAAATGTCAACGCGACAGTGTGTGCCATCATTTCAAAGGTATGGGCAATGCAGTCCCATGTTTTATTGAATTGTTTTGATATTTATATTTATCAAAATTGATTAACAAACGTCAAACCTATGAAGGAAAAAATAACACATTTTTCATCTTAATTTATTGGATTATCTCATTGGAATGTAATCAAATTTTATAGTATACGGTACATTGCTCAACCCTCACATCTTTCCTAATCTCATATATTCATTTAAACACATTTAAACACAGATATACTAGTATACAAATATAAAGCACTTAAGCTCTTCACTTTAACTTTCACTTCTCCGATTTCAAAATTATCTTTTACATTTCACTCATAATGCTAGTGTTTAAAAGTTAATAATGCACCAATTAAATCGAACAGATATAAATTAAAAAAGTATTCACACACTGAAATAACAGCAAAGGTTCTAGATTGTATTCTAAAATAAGATGTAAGAACACTACTAGCATTCCGAAAATAATATTCTCAAAACCAGCCAACTATTGATCGCGTCTTTGGTTAAATCATACAACAACCAATATGCTTGTCCAGTATGCTAGGCCGCTTTCTTATTATGTTTATTGACTAGAAATCACAGGGGAACCACCTGACACCGTTTATACGTCATATCATGAATATTAGGAATATTTTGGAATCCTCGTCATAAAACTGTTTTCTATATCTAAGTGTCCACCGAAATAACGATGTCGTCAAAATCTTTTCACCTGTTACCAACTGGCCATTCGTCAAATTGTATTGCTGAACTGTCTTTATATTTATGCAGATAATTTCATCTTTGAAAATCGAGACGTCACTTGAGCTTGCGGTCGAATAGGGGGTAATGGTGGAATAGCTGATTTAGTTCTTAAATGTTTAGACTGCTGAAATAGTTTTTCATCGACATACTGATTACTTCCTATGTGAATAAAAATGCCTGCTACAATGTTCAATAATAATCCCATGATTACTAACCCCATCGACCAACCAACGGAAAAGTCAATACTGTTAGCACCAGCACCAAACAAGATTACACCAAGAAATCCAAAGAAACCTGAAATAAACCAATTGCATATTTACTATAGATGTATTATAAACTGGCCTTGGTTATGTGTACATGTGTTTCCCTTATCATTTGTTTTCATAAAGATAAGTAATAAGATCTAATAATGGTACAGCACAATGTAAAATCAATATTATCGCGGAGACAATTAGTCATCTGTGGAAAGTCTTCTTACAATAATACGTCATGCTTTTCTCAGAATGTGTATGACGTATTTACACTGCCATTTAATGCATTTTTGTTGTATGATACGTTGGTCTAAATACAAATACTCGTATATCGGTACTGTATATGTTAGTAGGTAGATTGACTGCTCACAAACAAGTTTAGCCCGCCACATGCATTATATGCCAAAACAGGAGCCTTTATATTGGGTGATTGTCATTTTTGTGTTGTTGTGCGCCGTATTTGTTTTTCATTAATTGTATTTTCATAAATCAAACCGTTGTAATTTCTTGTTTAAATTGTTTCAGATCTTGTCGTGTGGGTACTTTTACAGATGACTGTATAGTTAAGGTTTGCTCATTATTGACGGTCGTAACGTGCTTGCACCTTCGTCATTTGGACATGAGGAAACGATGATAGTCCGTCGGAATTGGACAATATATGTCTGACCCGTGTTAAGAGAGAGCCATATCTCTTGCATGTAAAAGACACCCTTGATTTCGAAAAATAGCAAGCTAATGCCGCTACAAGGCAGCACTCGCACCCGCAAAGTGGAAAGGTATTAATATAAGTTGCAAAACTTGTTTCCCAATCCACTATAAATAAATATGTTTAAACTTAACTACGTCATTTGGACTCTGGTGGATAATTGTCTCATTGACAATCATATTCATAAGTTATATAAGTAATCTATATGTTTATAATTTAACAAATCAAACATACTTGTGATGTAAGATGTGAGTGCAGCTAATCTTCCAACTGCTTTTTCTTCGAATAAGCCGCACATGTACAACAGCATTAAAAGTAGAACAAATAGTAATCCACAAGTAGTAAATATCTCAATAACTGCAGCACCCATGACCCTACCTTTGGCTGAAATTATAAAATGAGACGAGTTGTTAACAATAAAAAAAAAGTGTGATATCTAAATCTAATAATGATAATAAAACACATATCATTTTGTACTGAAGTCATAAACATATGAATGAAGACACAGTGCAGTGGCGGTTCCAGGGGGTACGGGGTTGGAGCCCCCCTTTTTTGGACGATCTATGCATTTGAATGGGGACATGTAGTTGGAACCCTTGTCCTGGGTAAGGACCCCCTTTTTAAAATGGCTGGATCCGCTCCTGCACAGTTGTTAATGTCAAAGGCTCGTTTACACAGTCGGCGACTGTCGTACTAGTGAGAAAATGCCTGTTCAAAGTTAGGAATATGACAGTTGTTATCCATTCGTTTAATGTGTTTGAGCTTTTGATTTTGCCATTTGATTAGGGACTTTTCGTTTTGAATTTTCCTCGGAGTTCAATATTTTTTTAGTGATTTTACTTTTCACTGCATGAAATGTGGATTATTTAGTGACAGGATCGTCAATACATATGAAATTAAAATTAAAGGACTTTTTTTGAAAGATTTGTTTTATCTTTTTCCTTTAAGAATGTTTTTGTATGAATTCTGCTTCATGAGTACAAAATCAAGTGAGCCAGTAGGGGTGCACAATTATTACACATTGGAATACCAATTGTCTTTTGAAATATCAATTCACCAGACTCAGCCAATATGTTGTCTATCAAAATGTCAAGTATGATATCATTCACAGTATAGTTGGTAGTTTTTTTTTAATCAGTGCGTTTCTTAACAAAGTTAGATTTTTCATGGTCAAATGAATGCAATTTGTATTCACGAACCCATTTTTGTAGAAAAAAAAAACTCTGTTTAAAGAGGACTAAGTTCTGTTTAACTAGGACTAAGCTCTGAAAAAACTAGGACTATGTTTTTTCAATGAATTGGCATTTAATTACTAAAACGAGGTAAAGTCTATGTCTGAATTTTCAGGAAAGACCACTTTATAAAGCGTGCTTATCTATGTTGTCACCCGACCAGTGACTTGATCCACGAAATTACTGTTAATTTGTTCATTATATCATGCACAAAATATTTATAACAAAGAAATTAATTTGAATCTTGAGAAATAGATTTCATGATAGATTAGTTATAAATCTTATAAGATAGATTCAAAATTTCCTAACGTTCTTTCATAGCCATATGCCGCATGATTGATGATCCTGGTTATTCTTCTGCATGTCGAATAAAATCTGCAAAGAATACTTTTCGTTTTGTAGTAAATAAAAACGAGATAGGTCTGTTCACAACTATGGTTATTGATTTAATTTTTGACTGGTTTTTTAATTATACTATATATTTTTTTTTAAATATTTGATAATATTATATCATTACAAAAAAAGCGAAATATGGTCAGGAATATGCAATTGTTATCCATTCGTTTGATGTATTTGAGCTTTGGATTTTCCCACTTGCTTAGGGATTTTCCGTTTTGAACTTTCATCTGAGTTCGGTATTTAAAAAAAAATACTCGCAAGAATATGTTATAATATATATAAATTGCGTCAATAACTGGAATGCATACTGTAACTACGGGGAAAGTTATTTGCCTAAATTGTAAAAAAAACATTACATGGTATAAAAATGTCCTTTCCGAAAATGTTTTAAGGATTTAAATCAAGTAAACGCTGCTGTAATGCAATGAGAGAAAGAGAAATGAGAATACATGAAAATTCAGACGCAAATTAAACAACGACCCAAACTACAGATTAGTTATTTTTATTGTTTACAATAATTTCACTATGCTCATATATATTTTTTGAATGGTCTTAGAAGGGTGGAAGTCTCCGATACACAAAAGCTTTTTTTCTTTTTTTTAATCTCTCCTTAACTGTACTTGATATGGAATATATCAGGTACAATTAAGGAGAGATAAAACTTCTGCTCTACGATGGAAACATTTGGACATATATTGAATACGGGGAGAGACTGCAGTATAAAGTAAAATAACAAAAATACTGAACTCTGAGGAAAATTCAAAACGGAAAGTCCCTAATCAAATGGCAAAATCAAACGACAAAACACATCAAACGAATGGACAACAACTGTCATATTCCTGACTTGGTACAGGCATTCTCCAATGTAGATTGGTAGATTGAACCTGGTTTTAAAGCGCTAAACCCCTCACTTGTATTCCATATGATAGGTAACAACTAATAAAAAAAACATATATTTATTTTTCTTTGTCCATTTTTTTTTATGATGATCAGATCAGATAATACTGTGAATCTGCGCTAAAAATGAACCAATGGTTTGAAACAGAGTTGCAAATTAACCATGGTGTATCATTTGACTGAAAAGTGTTGGAACTTCTTAAATTTGGCAAACTTTTTCGATGACCATAAACCTCCTTGCAAATTGGATATTGAATAAAAACCGTGTATGCAATCAATTCTATTTACTCTTCAAAGGTCATGTCATTTGAAGAAATTACAATACACATTTAAAAAAAACCCACCGAAACCTAACGGACTTACACAGAGAGGTGAATGACAAACTATGATTCACTTTGAAGACTTAAAATGCATCACCTTGCCAATAAAATCAAAAGGTTATCAATTGATTTGTTTAAAAAATAAGATAACTAAATGTATTGAACGTCGATCATTCCTGGTAGCTATATAAGAAAAACGTGGCATACACAACTTATGTAGAAGTTATTGGTTACATCGGAATGTATATTGAATGAAAGAGTCGAAATCGAATAACTTTTCCTGTTTTATCAATCACTGAAACTTTGGTATAAGTTTTGAAAAAAAAAATGGTTTATTTCTTAATAGAACATCAAATTATAAACGCACGTAGAAGACTCCAATTTTAACAATTTAAACTTTGACAAATTTTCAGTAGCTATCCCAATATCGCCGCGATATAGCCTTTTTGTGCTAATGCGGCGTAAAGCAACCAACAATCAATCAATCTAATACCGTTCTTGGGATAGCTACTAAAAATTTATCAAAGTCTAAATTGTTGAAATTGGAGTCTTCTACGTGAGTTTATAATTTGATGTTCTATTAAGAAATAAACCAATTTTTTTTTCAAAACTTATACCAAAGTTGGGTTTTGGTTTACAACTTTCTAATTCCGCTATTTCTATTCTGCCGCACACGCTTCTTTCTTTTATATCTGATAAAAACAAAAACAAAAAAGCTATAAAACCAGGTTCAATCCACCATTTTCAACATTTCAAAATTCCTGTACCAAGTCAGGAATATGACAGTTGTTATCCCTTCGTTTGATGTATTTAAGCTCTTGATTTTGCCACTTGATTAGGATTTATATCTGGATATTGACTATGAGGGTCGGTTGAAAACAGAACTTTACAACAAAAGAAATGATTTCAGCTTACCAACAGTGAAGCATTGGGAAGCTGAAATCATCACTTCATAAATTTTATAATTTTAATTTTCATTTAATATTCACACGTTTTACTTGAATATCATTTGATCCCTTTGAGTTTTAAGTTCGATGATATGTTTTTTCATTTCGTTTGATGTTTTTGATTCTATAACATTGTACTTATTATTAGTTTGATTTTATTATTTGCTATTATTAACTTTCCTGTCAATTTATCTTCATTGTTTTACTTAAAGATTTTGTCCTCTATGGCTAAAAATAATTGACATTTTTTTGTGTTGTTCAAATGGATCTCCTCAACGTAAGCACTTTCTCTACAAGTACGACATAAAAGACAGGTCGCAAGAAAAAGTTCTCGTAAATAGGTTATTATGAAGGAAAAAAATTAAACAAAACTATCAAATAATTTAACTTTTTTGCTCTGAAAAAAGCGGCCTCAAGATGTCATTAAAAGTATGAATTAAAACCTTAACATCTAAAAAATAAAATACATGATATATATTATGTCTGCAAAACCTCTTTTTGTGAGTTTGTTGCGTTGTGGACAATATTTGAATTTTATTGTTTACAAAATTTTAGTTTGAAAGAGACGTTTATAAACAGTTTATTAATAACCCATATTTTGAAAATATAGAAAGTAAGAAAAAAAATATGAATATGTCTACGTGAGAGAGCGAATACAGTTTGAAAACACTGAGAGAAGCGAGTATTTTATTTCAATTGCAAATATGGTCATTACATGTAATTGTCAGTCTCTTATATAATATGATTCCGATGTTATTATATTAAGAGTTCACACTGAGTAAATTGGTATGCTCGAAATTTTATTTGTTGAAAATTGGTAGATTTCGGAAAGTTGTATCGTACCTGAAAGATGAACATTTTTAGGAGAAAAGATAGTTACTTACAATGGTATAAAGCATGAAGAATATACAGAAATGATTTCTTACAAGTTTTTTCATTCGGTACATTTGTGAGGAGGTTTATTGTCATAGATGAAGCTAGAACAAAATCATTTGTCCGTTGATAACAGTGTCTAAAACATCAAATTAAATAAATGTAAACTCAATTGACTGTACAAGGTTTTCTCGTATGAATTGTTTCACATATATTCATGTCGGGATTTTTGTATGACCAGCTATACGGTATGTGTTTCGCCATTTGCTGAATGAAGTGCACTTATCTATAGCTGCTGACATACACTGCATTTGAACCGGATTCAAGTGGATAGTTGCCTCATTAGTAATCATAGGTACTTCAACCAATGAACAATGCCTATACCGCATAGTAAGCTATAAAAGTCCCCGAACTGAGAAATGTAAAACGAGAAAAGTAATTGCCAGATTTATCTTCAAAACAATTTACAAAAACAAATACGATAAGCAGCAACAAACAACAACCACTGAATTATAGGCTCCATAATTGGAACAGGGACGTGTGGGGGGGAGGGGGGGTTTACACAATCCTCCCTATATGGTTTTGTCTTTGGTTGCAGGTTTGTTTTACTCATTTAAGGCGGATGTTTGTATTTAGTGTTGTCTGTCAATAATTTTGGTCATTTTTGTATCTATTGTGTATTATTACAATAATATCGTTATGCTAACCTTCTTAAAAAGCATTTATTGTTATTATTATTTTCTGAAATAATTATTACCTGCTGATGAATAATAATAGTTATGAGTAGCGTAACACAATATATGTATATCTGTGGTACACGTTGTAAAGAGTCCAGAATGTATAGCTCCATCTTCTGACACCGCCCAGTATTTAGTCCCAAATCCAGACAAAAAGAAAATCAAACTAATAAGTTCCACAATTCCCGATATCCAGTCAAGACCAATTCGACAAGGACAGTTAAATTTGCACGGCATTTTGTTGTAAAGATCCTTTTTCTTCGAAATTCGAAATGATTAAACACTTTTTATTTTAATCCGAAATTTAGCAAAAAGGGTTATATAAGCACTTGCTTGTGCATTTAACAATCACACGGAACTGTTTGTTCACATTTCTCTACCGGCTTGGTATTCTGTCATTTTAGCACAATAATCTAAATCAAACTTATGTCAATTTTCAGTAAGAAATTCAAGACTTGCGCTAATAGGTTCCTTCGTGTGGGCTAAGTATCAGAATACCCCAAATAAATCAAAACTTTGGACTGTTAAAACTTCAATCCTACTGCTGTTGATTACGCATGAAAGTTTAATGTGCAATTTTGGTTTCTTTCCAACAAATAAGATTTTAAACTGGGCCTAGTTCAACCTTTAAATCATATGTATAGTTCTTATACCTTTAGATTAGAACGTGAACAACAATAAATACAAAACCCGAGGCTCTGTCGGGGTTTAATACTCCTATTTTGTTTTTTATATTCTTATTTTCTGTATACTTTATGTAAGTCTAAGTATGGAAATTTAAATTGTATAGAGCAAGTTCCAAGAACAATGAATGTTAGAAATTGAATATTGTTTATCTATGAACTTTTACTTATAATGTATTTGTCGGTTCACATTTCTTTTTTAGTTTTAATGAAAATAAGAAATATGAGGTAAGAACTAATTTGAAAATTGTCTGAAGCTTCTTGAGATCTGTTTCGCATTTCATTGTTAAGCGTTAAGCAATCTCAACCAATCAAAACTGTGGCATCAGGTTTACTTGTAAATTTATCCATTCTAAAGTTTGGTAAAATCTTTAATAAAAAATCTGAGACTAGAAGAACATATTGGACAAAATATGTGTCGCACTTACTAACAAAAAGATTTTTTGCTTTCAAAGATTGGTATACGGTTTTTTTTTAAGTTGTAAATTAGCATTTCGCACTTGTTGGTGACCCTTGTTCCGTTTTTAAAGCTGAGTTTTATTAAGGTTTGTACGGATATTAGAATTAAAGCACTTCAAACAAATAGACGTATTTATAAGAACTTATAGAAATTATATTTAAATACAAAAAAGAGTAGATAGCAAACGATAAGAAGTAGAACGATCAACCCTCATTTTCTCCCAGACTATGGAATCAATATATCCAATAAATAAATAATTTTCTCCCAGACTATGGAATCAATATATCCAATAAATAAATCATTTTCTCCCAGACTATGGTATCAATATATCCAATAGATAATAATGACGTCGTAAAAAGTCTCTAAGATGATTTTTTTGCAATGCCAAATTATAAACACAATCCGTGACCAGGATTTAGGATAATAAGTTTTCATAAACATAAAGCAAGGCATATTAAGTTATCGTTTTTTCGCAATTAGGACTACTTTTGTGCACGTGTGCTTTATAAATTTATTCAATAATTAAAAAAATGTGTGTGTGGGGGGGGGGGGGGGGGGGGGGGATTCTGTCAAGTTTTTTAACTTTCAAGAATACAGCTTTATTGTTGAAATGGGTTGTTGTCTCATGAACTCATGCCGCTATACTTTAATTCGTACTTTTATCTACGTACATAGATTTAATATAATTCTACACCCTAAATGTGCCCCATTAGTGCTGATCAATAATTGTATATTGAACAGCTTATATCTTTTGAAATATTCAATTCGAATAGACTATCGCATGTAAATATTTGAAGGGTAGGTTGGTAATGTGGACCAAGGTTAAAATGCAAAAGAAATTTAAATCACGAATTTACATAGAGCATGTATCATAAATTATAACGTCTCGTTAATTTTACGAATCGTCACCTTTTTTTAATTGAATAAATTTATATCTATTCAATAATGTTATGGTTAATATAGTTTGTAATTTGCTATATTAAAAAAAAGTTTTTTGTCTTATCTACTTATATAATTTATAAACAATTAGTTTCAAGAAATATATGAATTAAGGATCTTTATTTATTTTGGTGCAAAATGTACTGATGACAGTCAGCTATAAAAGGTCACGAAATGCCAAATGTAAGACACCTCAAACTTGAAAACAAACGGCCTAATTTATGAACAAAATAATTAGCGAAAAATAAATATGCTACACGACAACAAACGACAACTTCTGAATTACTTGCTCCTGTTGTTCTTCTTTTCAGCTTCTTAATACACTTTTAGAAACAATTACTGCATATTTTTCAAACATACACAACTCGATGGAACCGAAGACATAAAAAGAAAAGTGCTTTGTTTGTTGCGTCCCTCGTCGAATTTAAAAGCTACAGTATAACAAATGCATGGACCTGTCCTACGTCACGAACTTCGTTTAGATTTTGTTTTATGTCATTTCTTAATGCTTGTTATGTGTTGAAATAATTGTTTCCTTTAAAAACTTGTTTGTAGACACGGAGCTTTAAACATCACAGGTCTACTGTTGAAAACTGTGCGTTGCCTTCAATATGTTTTTGTGTTGTTTGAATGCGTCATTATCGCGTTCTTTTATTCAATCAGTAACTGGTATCAAGTCAGTTAGGTTCTGAAATCTTGATATTCACACGAATCCAATGTCTTAAGTCACGGAAAAATAGTCCAATACCTTCCCTGCATTCTATGATTAGCACTCACAAATATCCCTATTCACGGAATAATCAGTGATTGACTTCATAAAATTAAGAATGGAAATGGGGAATATGTCAAAGAGACAACAACCCGACCAAAGAGTAGACAACAATAGTCCAGGCGAGTAACATGCACATATTAAAAACATCATCTATACATGATAACAATCATTCCAATATCAGTTCACTCGGAATCTTGGAGTCTTGTAAATTTTCAGAGTTTCTAACAATGAACTGATTTGTCCTTTAATATCTATTCTTATTATTGATTTTTGTGTTCTACATTTTTAAGACTCTGGTTGTATATGTCTAGCCGCCAGAGAAAAATTAAATCGATGTACCCCAGTTTGGACAGATTCTGTAAGTGGTTTGCATGATAAAATCTCAGCCTCTACACAATTTTCGATCTTTTTTCAGTAGTTCCCCTCAAGCTTTTGTCGATCCACTTTGCGGAATCTACTTAATATTTAATTGTTGGTTGATTAACTTGGACTCCTCCAACGGTTTCTATGTTATAAAAAAAACGTTTGATTAGTTGCAAATATTAATAATGTCACTTTAAATATTCCAACCATTCATGATAGAAATCTTCGTTTCGTTCGTCATTACTAACTCTTATATGTTTTGGGGGTTTGCTTCTGTAACCTGTGTCGACTGGTGTTTGCTTCAATAACTTTCTCATTAATATTCCAGCCGAATTCCCCTTTTTTGTTCTCTTTGGATTATCACAAATAAGCGTAATAGGTATTTTACCGGCTTTTATTTTTAATAGTCAGTCAGTTTAGATATTGTGTCACACAGGCACTCGTCTCTAAAAAAGAAATTTCCTATAGCCTTGATAAATGTTTTTTCAGAGTGTCCGTGTTATTTTGTGTCATCATACATATTTTGAACATTTATCCTTTAAACTCCGTTGACAGCTTTGACATTTTAACTCTTCCAAATACATGTCCACCAAATCGTATCAAATAAAAGTTTTCAATTTTAATTAAATGGCAGTTGATAGATATTATTCGGTAACTCATATACAGCCCTCTTCTTTTAATGATAAATGTTAATAGGGTAGATATACTTACTAGAGGTGTGATGGGATGATAGAAGCTTCTTTCCGCGGACAACATTTATAAATAAAGGCAACAGTAGTATACCGCTGTTCGATAGTCATAAAACAAATCCGGGTTAGGGACATAAAAAAATAAAATGAAGGATAAAACAAACTTAATTCAAATAGTTTTGGGGTGGGGGTAAAAAATGCTGCAAGTTTTGTTTAAATCAATTGACATCGATTTTAAATATATCCGTATTGGTCAATCATTTTTTTCACATATAAAGTTAAGAGGGGGTAGGGGGTCAGTGAAAAACTATACGAATTAAGTTTTTTTTTAATCCTCCATTGAACTTTTGATGTCGTCCCTTACAAACTACAACTGAGGGAAACACATCAAATATAAGAGGAAAACAACGAAATAACAGAAATACTAAAGTGCAACAAAAAACAAAACGACAATATAACACACAAAGAAACGAACTTTAAGATAACAATAAACGTTTCGGCAATACATTTTATCGACAGGCTGTAGATAATCGTATGGGTCATATTAATTAAGAAGCCAGACGGGAACTTTAGACTTGAATGCATTCATATGAAATATCCATTTAAAATTTACCTATAAAAAGTAAAATCACAAAAATACTTAACTCCGAGGAAAATTCAAAACGGAAAGTACCTAATCAAATGACAAAATCAAAAGCTCACACACATCAAACGATTAGACAACTATCATATTCCTGACTTGGTACAGGCATTTTCGTGGATTAAACCTGGTTTTATAGCTAGCTAAACCTCTCACTTGTATGACAGCCACTATGTAGACACTGAAGTATGAATGAAGCGAAGGGGTTTCATGTTCTTAAAACATACCCCCATGGAGGCCAATGCACAACATATGCAATGACAATACTGAATGACTTCCTCACAACCACATTAAACTATCATTTGAAGGCACTTAAGCATGAATCTGCGGTGCCACCTCGTTTACTACACATGCTATTGAAATGCATGTTTGTGATCGATGTTAGTCTTTACCAAATATCAAAATAATAAAGTATACTGTTGCCAACTTGTTTTCCTACATGTCCTGCCTTCATTGCCATTCATAGATCAGACAAACATAACAAACAACTGTTACCGTTTTACAATGTCTGTAAGGATCTCTTTTCAAACTATACCTTTAATGTTTTTTTAATAATTTTTTCACAATAGTCAATAAAATATTTTTACATTTTAATGGAATATTTTGAATGTTTAAACAAATGTTTGAATTTGTCCCATTTCTCATATGTTGTCATGAGATATACACCAAAATGATGTTGCAAATTCTATATTATTTTTTCAATTTTAGAACTTGATATCAATGAAATCATTTCAAATATGAGCTGCTTCGGATAGAAATCAACTTTATGCAAGTGTACGTAAATATGAACATGTATTATCCTCTGATAGATTTTGGAAAATTCATATAGTAAATACAATGAAATAAAAGATGAATCATGTTCCGTTTTGTAGCAGTCGATTAACAATACAACTTGTAAACAGTCCAAGACTTTCTGTTGAATTTTTTTCAAAACTTAAAAAAGGTTAACATATGTATTGACATTTGATATTTTATCGTATGTTTTTCTATGGTGTGATGTTATGCTATTGTTTCAGAAAAAGGGAGAAGATTTGGTACCATTAAAACGTTTAATCCCGCTGCAAATGTTTGCACCTGTCCTAAGTCAGGAATCTGATGTACAGTAGTTGTAGTTTGTTTATGTAATTTATACGTGTTTCTCATTTCTCATTTTTTTATATAAATTAGACCGTTGGTTTTCCCGTTTAAATGGTTTTACACTTGTAATTTTGGGGCCCTTTATAGTTTGTTGTTCGGTGTGAGCCAAGGCTCCGTGTTGAAGGCCGTACATTGACAACAACTGCCATATTCCTGACTTGATACAGGCATTTTCATGGATTAAAACTGGTTTTAATGATTATCTTTTTTTTTTAAATTGTTATTTGGATGGAGAGTTGTCTCATTGGCACTCACACCACATCTTCCTATATCTATTGACGTTGATTTGTATAAGGTTGATTTCTAACCAATACAGCTCATACTAAAAACATGGTAAGGAACCACTAAACACAGATACAATTTGAAATTGTCAAAGGAGTAGGGTTCGACAAGGTTCTAAAATGGCCCCTGTTTCTGGCGTAAACTTAAAATTAGGATTAATTGACCAATAAGAAAACATATTATAGCTGATACATGTACAATGACAATATCGAAAATATGGGTTTTTTTCCCTTAGTTTTCGTACTTGCGGTCTATTCATGATGTCAAACTAGAGGCTCTAAAGAGCCTGTGTCGCTCACCTTGGTCTATGTGAATTAAACAATGGACACAGATGGATTCATGACAAAATTGTGTTTTGGTGATGGTGATGTGTTTGTAGATCTTACTTTACTAAACATTCTTGCTGCTTACAATTATCTCTATCTATAACAGTACTTTATGTGGAAAATGTTATTGAAAATCTTCAAATTTTAAGAAAATTGTTAACAATTGACTATGAAGGGCAATAACTCCTTAGGGGGTCAATTGACTATTTTGGTCATACTGACTTATTTTTAGTCCTTATTTTGCTGTACATTATTGCTGTTTACAGTTTATCTCTTATAATAATATTCAAGATAATAACAAAAAAACAGCCTCAAAATTTCCTCAAATTTACCAATTCAGGGGCAGCAACCTAACAACCGATTATCCGATTCACCTGAAAATTCCAGGGCAGATAGATTGTGACCTGATCAACAATTTTACTTACTATCAGATTTACTCTTAATGCTTTGGTTTTTGAGTTATAAGCCAAAAACTGCATTTTACCCCCATGTTCTATTTTTAGCCATGGCAGCCATCTTGGTTGGTTAGCCGGGTCACCGGACACAATTTTTAAACTAGTTACCCTAACAATGATTTTGGCCATGTTTGGTTAAATTTGGCCGAGTAGTTTCAGAGGAGAAGATTTTTGTAAAAGATAAATAAGATTTACGAAAAATGGTTAAAAATTGACGACAAAGGGCAATAACTCCTAAAGTGGTCAACTGACCATTTTGGTCATGTTGACTTATTTGTAGATCTTACTTTGCTGAACATTATTGCTGTTTACAGTTTATCTCTATCTATAATAATATTCAAGATAACCAAAAACAGCAAAATTTCCTTAAAATTACCATTCCAGGGGCAGCAACCCAACAACGAATTGTCCGATTCATCTAAAAAATTTCAGGGCAGATAGATCTTGACCTGATAAACAATGTTATACCTGTCAGATTTGCTCTAAATGCTTTGGTTTTTGAGTTATAAGCCAAAAACTGCATTTTACCCCTATGTTCTATTTTTAGCCATGGCGGCCATCTTGGTTAGTTGGCCGGGTCACCAGACACATTTTTTAAACTAGATACCCCAATGATGATTGTGGCCAAGTTTGGTTAAATTTGGCCCAGTAGTTTCAGAGAAGATTTTTGTAAAAGTTAACGCAGGACGACGACGGATGCCAGACGCCAAGTGATGAGAAAAGCTCACTTGGCCTTTCGGCCAGGTGAGCTAAAAAGGCGTTTGTTTTGATTGTCGACATAAATGTAATTAAAATGTATACATTTCCTTTTAATTCTAGGATAGGAAAGCATAGAGTGCAGGGGTTGACAAAAAAAATATTTCAGCATAATACTTGTTATTGTATTTTACATATCCGAGACCAATATTTAGTTTGTCTATGCCTGCACTCTATGTTTCCTAGGCATTAATTTAGTTGAAATCAGTAGTTTTGTTAAATCTGGCAAAAACCTTTGTTTTAGCCCATAGAGAGGGCTAGATCAGCAGTTAGTATAGAAAACAAGTTTGTATATGATATATTTCTAGTTAAGATTCATCTAAAGGCACTTATCAATGACCTTTAGTCATTGCTACTGTATTTTGAACTCCAAATTTTGTTTTTATTTGTCTTCCTCATATTTAATATACAGTCACCACTAGTAATAGGTCACATTTGACCTTTTTTTGATAAGGTAAGTTTTCTATGGTCTCAAGGGTGACCTTTATAAAGGTTTGACTGTAATTGTTTCTTGTTTGACATAATTACTTATGTATGTATTTACATCCATATACTTATAAGTCTGGGCTTGTGAGAATAAATGTATTTATCAAAGTTGTACAAAAATTGAACATGTAAAAATGTTGTGTGTTTATAGTTGACTAGTGTTTGGTTAATTATAGTAAGGTCGCTTTGATTGGGATATTGAGTTCATGCACTAGTAAACTCATGTAGTTTAAAGTCATTCGAGCCATTGCTGTCAAAGCGTACAGTAGCATTTTGCCAAATAAATAATATCATTAATATATTATTTATTTTCAGATTTGTAGACCACTAGTATGGGAAAACCAGTACACGTATAAGCTGCTTAATAATACCTGTGTATTTATATGAACTTTACACAACATTATACTCATATTTATAATAAAATATGTGCTTGTCTCTGCAAGTGGCGTCTCCAATGTAAGAGTTTGTGGTTATTTGATAAATATTTTATGTTCGTTTGAGTTTACTAATTAGAATTTAAAAACTAATATTATCACAGACTATTTAATAATCAAATAAAAATATAATATGTGTTAAATATCTAAATATAAAATGTAACTCAAAACTCCAATCTTCTTCAAGAAAATCTAACTATTCATAATTCATGTAATATTTCTGAACTAAAACTATCAACAATGTTAATATTCACAAAATAAATTAAATACTCATACAAATTGAACGGAATGTAACAGACATTTAAAATTGTATCATTTAATTAACAATAAAAACATGCATAAAATATGTAAATAATTACAGCAATTAAAAGTGGACGGCATATTGAACAGAAAACAAGAGAGGTAACAGTACATTTTTGTAATTCAGATAAAGCAATTGGCAGAATAAACTATTTTATCTAGCATATGTTACATACTTCATTTTATATGACAAATAGCTGTTGTGTTTTTTACCAATAACAAACATTCAAATTGTTATTTGGATGGAGAGTTGTCTCATTGGCACTCACACCAAATCTTCCTATATCTATTGTAGTTAAATTTGTTTGATTTAAAAATTCTTATATATAAGAACTATGATATAGGTAAATCAGTGGATAATCTGGCTTTATTACTATTTTGTATATTTTTACTTTGATTTTCTATTTGTAATAATTTTTCATATCATGCTACTCCTTGGAGATTAATAATAATTTTCAAAAACAAAGGGCCCACATGCTGTTATCAATGTCAACATCAATAACAGCATAAACAAAATAGATTATCAATTGACTTCATAAGTCTGCTTGACTTGTGTCTTATCCGATTTGTACTTGATCAAATAAAATATGTTTAAACTAAAAATCTAAATAAGTAAAGTATTGAAAAATTGCAATGAGGGATCGATGTGAAATCCACTTGTGCTTTAATTTACAATGCACAACCTATGAAAGTACATCTTGTATGTATGAAGATGAAAATTATCCATTCAGATAGAAAACTAACTGTGTTTTTATAATTAAAAAAAAAAAATGAATTACTTTCTTGGTGTCAAAAGCTGCCTATACCTCGTTGCATTAATTAAAACAGAGTCACTTTGTCTAAACTCTTACATTTTCATTATATTAACCCACTAAAAAATTGTCCTATCACATATAATTTATTTTTGATTTTCCCCATATCTTTTTTTCTGGATTCCTTTTAAATACATGTACATTCTTGACTGAAGTAGCTATGACACATTCTCCATTTCCATTCTCAATTTTATATCAGTGAGTTTTAAAAAATTCACTCCTCACTCGTAAAAGCCATGGGGGGTATAGATTACTATCAAAGTTTAAAGTCTGAGATTCATGACCCCAAATAACCCCCTTCAGATCCATTTGGCTATAGGCCTGTATTCTGATAACAGAATTCAGTTTCATGGTCTGCAACCATTTTTTAGCAAAATCTTGAAGATTATCTCTGATATGTTTGTCACTTTACAGACAAACTAACTGATTAAAAAATAGCATAAAATTAAGAAAGATTAGATAAAATCAATAAAATTTTAATCAAGTTATCATAATTAGAATTGTAATTGTTATAAGTCCTAAAATAGCATAGTAAATTATTTGATTTATTTCCCTTTAACCACAATTATAACTCTGTATGCAAAACTTATTAGATGTAAAAAAAATTATACACTTTCTTCTGCATCCAACAAGATGACAGTTATACACAACTTTTGGTGAATTCAGCAGCTAAAATATATCAATTAAGAGCAATTATGCTGTTATATGATATGTTTTTAATGTCTACCTTTTAACCCTTGAACATAAGAGGGTAACTTGTTTCGACCTCCATGACTTACAGCCTTTTTTTTTATTTCTAAAACTTGAAACTTTGTATGATTTCATCATATTTTACTAAAACTTATTTTGAAGGAAATCATACAAATGCTACAAACATACCAGATGACATTCAATTAACTTTAAAAGCACTATTCTACATAACATGTAGCAACTGAGTAACTTAAATAAATAAATATATATCAATATATAGTCATCATAATCATTCTTGTTGCATCCTTCAGTACTGCTGGATCCTGGTTGTAGAGGAACCAGTATGGGACATTGTATGTGACAATGACCTCATACTTTCTGCCAACTTTTCAAACTCTTCCCATTTCTGACTTTGCATAGATGATTCCATCATACTCATTCTATCTGTATCCCGAAGCTTGCCTTCCATTGTCTGGTTCTGTGATCTTAACAACATTATCTCCTGCTCCTTTGACTCAAGCTAAAAATGAAGAAAAAATCAGATAGAGTCATGAAATTAAAATAAGTCTTAAAGGCTTCTTTGTCAGATAAATAAAAGATCTTGCATTCTTGTGTGGCCTTTATATACACTATTTACTCATATTTTTTTTTAACAATTCATGCATAGGCCCAACATAGCACTTATTGCAAATCAATGTACAATATAAGAAGACTTAGAATTACGGTGTTTTCCCTTGAAAATGAAGTAGAAGGCTCAGTTGAAATTATAGGCGGCTGTAACATGCATTCGGCAAAGCCGGATGCCCACCAAGCTGTAAGCTTGGTGCCTTACGGCAGGGGGTCTGGGGGCGGCTCAAGGCCCCAAGAAGCTCTGGCATAAATAGAGCAAAATCCTGCATTCTCGCAATCTCCTGGCACCTAATTTTATCTTTCAAATGACCATTCTTTATGTATGAAATTAAAGAAAGAAAAAAAATCTCAAAGAAATTTCATTTTTTTTATGTTATAGTTTTTTATTTTTATTACCTTATGCTTAAAATTCATTTACTGTTAAAGGAGTTTTATTTATATAATAATTCGGTTTGTTAGAAATCTTGATCGATTTAATTTGCATAACTACGTGCATTTGTAAACAAATGACCCCCTTTTCTCTCTAAAGACTGTTATGCATATTTAAATCATACAATTATTTCTCAAGCATTGACAGAAAATTGATATATCCTCTGATTTTCTCTTTTTTTTTGTAAACTGTTCAATAAGTGGGATACATAAATCATTTAGAAATGTTATTTATTTGAGGTCGAGTCGACAATATTCTATTGTTTTTGACCTTGATTCTCTGAACACCACGTGGGTTTTGAAAAATGAACTTCAAAAAGGTACTGTTTTCCAGATTCTGAAAAATATGATCTACTACACTTTCTTTAATTTGACTGATATTATACCATAACATAAGATTGTCATCCTATCTAATAGTGATTGTCTTCACGTTTTAAAAGCCAAAAAAAAGCCAACAAGTTAATGATCAACGGAACGTCTCTATTGTTATCGTTCAATGACCACCGGAACGTCTCTCTTGTTATCTTTGAAAAGAAACGATGCATTCTGACTTTAAATAGACAACCAATCAGTGACCTGAATTCATATGAACTATATTTAGCCCAAGGTAAACACTGACTTTTCATCCTTGTTTATCGTGACCGCAACTTTGCAACAATACGTCTCTTGGCTGCCTGTAAACATTTGAAAAAGATATTTTTTTCTTTTTGAATTTATATTTTTGTCAGTGAAGTAGCTGGCACTTGAAGCCACCGTAAACGGCGGATTTCCGCCGACTACCGGCTTCAATGGAAAGCCCTGACTACTGAGAAAAAACTAGATCATCTGAACTTCTAAGAAATGTCTTGATTACCTGGCTGTACTATAGAAACATTTATTTTTCCATAATGTTAAAAACTGAATCTTTGATTTTGAATAGCAAAACTAATATATGATTTGCAACTGATTATTATCCTATTAAAAACTAAAGATCAGCTCAATATTAATTAAGTCCATAGGTTAAAAGTCAACTAGAAAAATATTTAACTTTAAATCTGTAGATACTTATATTTCAATTTAGAACTGATAAAATGGTCGCAGCTGGTCTTCTACCATCTAAAGATATAAATCTGAGTTCTTATAATATATAATATATGCTGTCTATGGATTGTATTCTGTAATTAGAGGTAAGACAAAAACACCACCTCCTCTATCAAACTAACCTTTCTTTGTATTTCTGAGACGTGATCCACCAGAAGCAGTTTATCTTTGCGTAGTTGTTCACATTCTCTTTCTACTGCATGCTGAAAACTTTCCAACTCTGAAACTCTACTCTTTACCGTCTTTAGTTGTAGTTCTGTCGTGGTAGTGCTAGATTCTGTCTTTGTTAACTGAAATTAAAGAAATTTTTCCTCATATGTTTTTACACCATGTTTTATAATTCATATCCTGTCAAAGATTTAAAAAAAAAATATAAATAGTTATTTATACAGCATGTTGTTCATTGTATGTAGTGATTATTAATTTTGTAATCAATGCGGATAATTAAATTTTGGATGTAATGTAATGTTTTTTCTGATTGGTTGACAGTGTTTTGTCTATCAGCTATAGACATAATTCTGTCATGTGACTGTGAATGTTTTTTTACGATTTACTCCAGCATAAAAGGGAATTTAGAATTAAATTATAAAGAATGACTGTAATATTTTTCTGTCTATTTGAAATAACATCAAAAATGTGGTGCACACTTTAAAATAACAGGCAACACAGGTTATTAAGTGTGCTCCTCATTTTTGATGTTATTTCTTCATATCTTACAGTCAAATGTACATAATAGAAGATTCACACTCAATATCTTTCATAGTTAACATCAAATGAAAATGTTCACAAATGGTCAGATAATCTAAAACAGGTTATCTTTTTTGTTCAGATGTCTGCAGCAAGAGTGAGTACTTATAATTTTCTATAGTTAATATTTTACTGCACAATCCATACCGGTATTTTATATTTGATAAAAATTTCCTATTTTTCTTAAAGTTCTACATTTTAATGTTTAATCAGATAAAAGTTTGAGAACATCAATCATCTGATTTTTTTATTTATCAAAAGATGACAATCATATTGACTTACATTTTCTAAATAATGTCTTGATTTCTCTTGTTCTTTTCTAAGTTGTTCTTGAAGATGACTTATTTCAAACTTGGCATCTTTTTCCCTGTCTCTTAATTGTATTAATTCACTGTGACTCTGAGTGTGTCTTGACTCGGTAGTTTGCCTAGCACCACGTTCCTGATATAATAAAGGTATCAACATATTATTTCTTTTAATCATGAAGTATAACAAATTAGGTAAATCAAGAGTGCACAAGCTGAATTATCTCGCCTGCTTTAATGACCATTGATTGTATGTTGAAAGTCTTAAATATAAAGGTTTTATTAACTCACATAAAGATAGCATTTACGTGTATATAGATCCATGACAATGACTAAATGTCAGGTAAATACTAAAAGACCGATTTTTACACCTTACAATTATTTCATACACCAAATAAAGTTTACCTATTGCTTAAATAGACTTAAACACAAAAACTAAACATCGACCAATATTAACCGTGAAAATGAAGTCAACGTCTGAGATAATACCTGTACACCAACAAATCATTTCATTGGCCTATTGCTTATAGTGCTTAAAACAGTCCCAAACACACACAAAAAACATCAACTTAACATTGACCAATGAACAATGAAAATGGGGAAAAGGACAGTTGAAACCTGTCAGACTGACATAAACCCCTTACAATCATTCCATACACCACATTCAGTTGTCCTGCTGATTATAGTATCTGGGATATGGACGTAATCATGTAACTTTAACCTTGATCACGGATCCATAAAATGAGGTCAGGAGACAGTCTGATTAAAACCAGCCTCACTATCTACAAACACAAGTGGATATTGAGGGCTGGTTTTAATCAGACTGGCCAGGAGGTGAACCCTGTCAGAAAAACATGTAAGCCCAGCAAGGAACCCATGTACCATTTAGTGTTATCGCACCGCGGGTAAAATATCACATTGTGATTGGTTTAACGCCGTCACCTCAGAAAAATGCTCGAGCCACTTAACTTTCATAGCTCAAAATTAACGTTTTTACACAATATTTGAATAAAGTAGTTCAAGATTATTCGCTTCTCAAAGTGTAAGACGCAATAAAAATCGTATGCTTGCACTATCCTACCGAAATACGGATTTAATTAAGTCCTGAACATTTCGACATTTCTTCGTATATTTTGATCAAAACCGGTTTTGCCCAAATCACAAGTACGTGTTAAGATCCAACTAAATACCTATTTCCCAATATGGTCAGGTAAAGTTGCTACATATACAAAGAAAGAAACATATTTAAGATGGAAAAATTTCTGGGATTGATATTGCCTAAATATTCAATATTGTGTTGATGAAAAAACGCAATACATTAAGGAGCTTGGTGGTGAAAAACCCAATTTGATATTAATTTGAGGGGTGAATTGGAATTGATAATGCAATTAAAAAACTTTATCACGCAATTACAAAAGAAAATGGTGGGTAAAAACCCCAATTTGTGAATTTTTATCTGGAGGGCTCTGTTAGATTCAATACAGAAAAATAAACAAATATCTGGAATTTTGCTTTTCTGAAGAAAACATTTTTTGTCCATAAATGAATCATTCGTATAGCTGCTTGGTATTCAAATCGACTTATACCAGAGGTATTAAAATTTGGATAGGAAAAACCTCAAGTTTAAAGAGAAATAAACTAAGCATGGATGATGATTGCAAATTAAGTGTCTAAAACAAATAGTAATAATTTAGGACAACAGTAAAGCAGCAAAAAGAAAGAAAAGTGATGGAATTGTCAAACAACAAACTTTCTCCTCTTAATTCTCTATAATCATTAAAGTGTTGATTAACACAATACCCTTTCTCCTCTTAATTCTCTATAATCATTAAAGTGTTGATTAACACAATAACCTTTCTCCTATTAATTCTCTATAATCATTAAAGTGTTGATTAACACAATACCCTTTCTCCTCTTAATTCTCTATAATCATTAAAGTGTTAACACAATACCCTTTCTCCTCTTAATTCTCTATAATCATTAAAGTGTTGATTAACACAATACCCTTTCTCCTCTTAATTCTCTATAATCATTAAAGTGTTGATTAACACAATACCCTTTCTCCTCTTAATTCTCTATAATCATTAAAGTGTTGATTAACACAATACCCTTTCTCCTCTTAATTCTCTATAATCATTAAAGTGTTGATTAACACAATACCCTTTCTCCTCTTAATTCTCTATAATCATTAAAGTGTTAATTAACACAATACCCTTTCAACTTCTTTTTGTAGATCCCCAAGCTGTTGAGTAAGTAAAGCATTTTCTCTGACAAGATTGGCATTATCATCAGTCAACTTGGACTTCATGTATCTATCATGTTCTGCTGTCATTTCTGTTTCCTTCAAGTTCTGTCTCAACAGACGAATCTCATCCTGATAAAAAGAGCACTGAATATTATATAATGCCTGAACAAATCCATATCCTAAAATCTTATCGTTTACTTAGCTTGAGTTTCATTTCACAACCAATCAAGTTCAATTACTTTTACAACATACATTCTTGATAGCTGAGAACAAAACTTAGATTAACCCTAAGGCCAGTCAAAAAAAGATGCACCTATAAAAATAATTAAATGGTTGAGGCTTTTAGTATCTATAAATTGTCTTCAGTAGCACACATGGGTACATACGCTTACATACAAGCAGATGTGGGAGGAACTTCCAGCGTCTTTCTAGGGAACAGCTAGGAGATATTACTACTAAAATGATTTTCAAACAAGAATGTGTCCATAGTACACGGATGCCCCACTCGCACTATCATTTTCTATGTTCAGTGGACCGTGAAATTGGGTAAAAACTTTAATTTGGAATAAAAATTAGAAATATCATATCATAGGGAACATGTGTACTAAGTTTCAAGTTGATGTAACTTTAACTTCATCAAAAACTACCTTGACCAAAAACTTTAACCTGAATTTCGCACTATCATTTTCTATGTTCAGTGGACCATGAAATTGGGGTCAAAACTATAATTTGGCATTAAAATTAGAAAGATCAAATCATGGGGAACATGTGTACTAAGTTTGAAGTTGATTGGACTTCAACTTCATCAAAAACTACCTGGACCAAAAACTTTAACCTGAAGCGAACGAACGCACAGACGGACGAACGAACGGACGTACAGACCAGAAAACATAATGCCCCTCTACTATCGTAGGTGGGACATAAAAATCTAGAACTGAGAACAATCAAAAGAAGCATTTGTGATGACTAACATCAACAAAAGGGCTGTTAAAATTAAAATCAGCTATGATTGATTAATTGTTGCTCTCAGACTTAACATGCAGGGTAAATTGACTATGAATAAGATACATAATTTCCATGCTATAATCTCTTGTATTATGCAAGGCTAAAATAATAAGGGTTTTATCAAAGGTTTGAAAATTGTTACATGCAATATGCACTTATAAAGAGCAGTCAGAGAATGAAAACTATTATTAAAAAATATTTAATCAATAAAAAGATAAGGTAGGATTGCCAATGCGACCAACTATTCTCAAGTGACCAGGATGTAAACAACTATAGCCCACCGTATGGATTTTGCCATTGAGCAAAACCCATATCGTAAAATAAGCAATAAATGGTCTCAGTATTATAAAATAGGAATCAATTCAAGAGTATACCAACAGCAAACTGCTAAATTCAAAAGCCGTGTCTGTAAAATCATAAACAAGCATTTTTCATCATAATTGCAATAACATATTTTTTTTTAATTCCTATTACAATAATTATATGTCAAAGCTCTAACTAAGATGTAGCATCTAAAATTATGAGCTAAAGTAATTAAAAAAACTAAATTTCTTTAATTTACTTAGTGTGTGAGTAGGTGTGAAAGAAGTGTATCACATCAATTGTAATAGAAAAATTCCCTTTATCATTTATGCAGTGCTTCAATCAAAAATTTGGTTTTGTAAAATGAGAAAAATAAAATGTTAGTTCACACATCACGGCATACACACACTGGGCAAATAATAAACTGTACCTCATTTGATGACATGACCTGTATGAAATGAATCAAAGTTAGTGAAATCAATCACCTAATATAGTCAATTGTTTTTAGTTTTTTTAAATCTTGAAGATTTATCTCCCCTTCAACACTGAAAAATTTGCAACAAATTTTCGTTTAACTTATAAAATCTTTGGGTTTGAAATCAACCAGCATCAATAACCTTCTACTCAGTTTATGAAAAACAATCAATCTAAAATTAATTAAATGTCCAACATTTGATAATTATTCATGTAATAATTAAAATCAATTTTGAAGTTCTATTCTTTCATAGTTCTAAGTTTGTTTAAATTATTTGCCCCAAATCAATAAATAAAAAAAAATCATTAATTAAACCTGTGTGCAATTAATAGAATGATATTTAACTTATAAAATTTCTAAAGTTACCATTTTACTTCTTTTTTTTAATGGAATTCCTGTTTATAGAAATTTCTTATTCAACAACTATCATTTTTCTTAATAGCTTCTGAAACAGTCAAATAATAATTGTCTACTTGAAAAAAGTTTGTAAGTGTCATGCTACTTTTGCTGTTAATTGCAGGCTCAACAAAAATGAGGAAAACAAATAATAAAAAAAGTTCCTCTTGATACCATCTTTTTGATTGTAGGAAGATTCTGTCAAAGTTTGGTAAAAATCAAGGATAGTTTATGCAGCTCATAAATGTTTTTAAAAACTTTAACTGCAGACTATGTAAAATTAACCATTGCTAACTGGAAGAAAACTAAGTCCATTTATAAGTAAAATACAGAAAAACAGGTAAAAAATTTTAACAAAATTTTCTTCTAGAGTAGATACTAGCTTTTGATCATTAACAAGCATCTGTCCAAGTTTGGTACAAATCCACGATAGTTTAAGAAAGTTATTGAAATTTTAAAACTTAAACCACAGAGTGAATGTTAATTTCTTGGCAGAAAAACATTTATAAGTAAAATGAGTTTTTTTTTTACAAAATTTACTTTTGGATACTATCTTATGATTATAAACAAGCTTCTGTCAAAGTTTGGTACAAATCCAGGATAGTTTAAGTCATTATTAAAATTTTAAAAACTTTAACCAAATCTAGAGTGAATGTTAATTTCCTGGCAGAAACTTTTAAAGTCCATTTAAGAGTAAAATACGGAAAACAGGAGGTTTTTTTTTACAAAATTTACTTCTGGATACTATGGATAGTTTAAGAAAGTTATTAAAATTTCAAAAACTTTATCCACAGAGTGAATATTTGTGGACGCCACCAATGACAATAACGCAATGAAGGATCGCTATTTCTCGTTTTTTCAACAAAAATAAAAGGCTCGACAAAAAACATGTTCATTAAATGAGTAGCCTCCTGATTTAGAAGCTTTAATTATATAACACTATGTAATAGATTGTCGAAGAACTGCGTTTCTTATTATTACCTTTAAGTCATTAGCAACTTTGTCTTGTATTTGTAAAGTATTATTGTAGTATTTATCTTCCAACTCCCTCAGCTGTGTCTGAACACTCAATAACTCGCTCCTCTTCTCATCTAAAGTAATCTGGGTCAAATTATGTTGTTCACCTCTTTGTTCCAGCTAAAACAGAAGAAAGAGTAATTTCAATCAATGAAGTAGTTCTTAACAAGAGGCTGTCACAACGAAATAAAAATTTCAAAAGCTTTGGTTGAATGGTGCATGAGAAAATGCACGGACACGACTGGAAACACCATTTTTCAATCTTTCAAGAACCATAACTCCTGAACAGTATAAGTAAAAATCGTCATTATTGAACTTGACCTCCATTTTGTCATCAGTAACAACATATTAAAATTTGGGAAGCTTTGGTAGAACAGTTCATGCGTAAATGCATGGACACGACTGGAAAAACCATTTTTCAATCTTTCAAGAACCATAACTCCTGAACTGCGCCATTATTGAACTTGACCTTCATTTAGTTGTCAGTAACAACATATTAAAATTTTAAAAGCTTTGGTTGAACGGTTCATGAGTTAATGCACGGACAACATTTGATTGCCGCCCGCCCGCCCGCCGTACATCCCCAAATCAATAACCGACATTTTTGTCACAAAAATCCGGTTAAAAACTATAATATGAAATAAAACAGTTGTTTGATGTCAATTAGACAGCAACCTGACAACATAAATAACCAAAAGACATCAAGAGGGCAACTACATAGAGTAGTAGTAACAACAGTTTATGTCTATATAGTATATAGCAAGCTCTCAATAAGTCTATAAACAGAAATAATTCTTTTGATCTCCATCTATGAAGATTACAAAAAAAAACCAGACTGTTTAATAACCCAAATCTTTACAAGTAGTCAATTTACAGAAGCTATATTGAGAAATATAAATGTACTGAATGTAATACATTTTTACAGAAGCTATTAAAAGAAATCATATTTGTTTGCCATGAAATGAAAAGGACAACTATCAAATATGCACAGTAAATGTCTCCCAAATAAAACTACTAACCAGGACCATAGGGAAATAAATATTGTTCAATTTTGAAGTATAAATGTGGCAATTGTTTTTTCTCTTCTGAAATATTTCACTTTGGGTTTTACTCATTATTCAAAGCCATACTGTGACATGTAATTGTTCATTGTTAACATCTTTGACCATAATAAATAAATGTCTCATTGTCAAATTGACAATCAATGAACTTTATTTTGAAATTGGATTATTTGTATGTATATAATCATAACAGATTATGAACTTATTTCCTCAGTATGTCATATATATAAAGTAAATCAATGATTGCACATACTTTCATTTGTTTTGCAAAAAATCTAATTTCTAGTTTGAAATAATTGTATTGGCATAATATAAAAAGATATTGTAAAATAAATAAATCTACTATTGAACATATAAAAATTCTATTATTCATGCATAAAAAATAATAGATAAGTTAATATATAGGCATGTTTACATGTATTGCTATCAAATAAATCACAAAATATGTTTTGACTTAACCCAATCTGTTAGATGACCTGAAACAAAAACAATTCTGCTTACTGGAGATTAAAAGCCCTTACTGTGTACTTGTGACCAAATTACTTTTTTTATCCAAAAGCTACCCTATATCTTTTTTCGCTTATTCTTATTTGCTGACCCATAAAAATGAGGTCAAGGACAATGGACATATGACAGATAGAATCTTTGTAACATAAGGTATCTGTATTGTTAAAAAATATAAAGCATCTATATAGCTAGATCTTCTACTGTCTGAATAAGGGTTACACAAGGGTGCTAATTTTCCATAAACCCACCTTTTTATACGCCCGTGAAAATGTTGATGGGACGTATTATGGTATACAAATGTCCGGCCGTCTGTCTGTCCGGCGTAAACATGTTGCACCGTAACTTGAGAACGACTTATCCAAATTTCATGAAACTTAATATGATTGTTTTTTATGATGGTCAAATGATCTGTCTACTTTTTGGTGAAAATAAGAATAAAACTTTTTGAGTTACGGCACTTTGTAAGGGGTCTGGTTTTTTTCACATGTCGCACCGTATCTCAGAAAAGATTTTTGATTATTGCTTAAAACTTTACACACTTCTTAGTTATATTAATCTTAAGATCTGTATACTTTTTGGTGATGATTCAAAATTTTATTTTTGAGTTATTGAGTATTTTGTAAAAAAGGGGGAGTTTTTTTTTACATGTCGCGCCATATCTCAAAAAACGATTTATGTTTATTGCTTAAAACTTTACACGCTTCTTTGTTACATTAATCTAAAGATTTGTATACTTTTTGGTGAAGATTCAAAATTTTATTTTTGAGTTATTGAGTATTTTGTAAAAAAAGGGGGAGTTTTTTTTTTACATGTTGCGCCATATCTCAATAAACAGCTGCGCCATGAGCGCATGATACGCCGACGTCTTGTGTGGAAGTTTTATGCAATAATCATAAATAGTTTCTGAGAAAGTTTTAAGCAATACTATTGATTCATTATTATTCTTTTGATACCAATTTTCGTGGCTTTCGTGGTTACAGGTGAACCACGAATTAAATGTTCAACGAATAACAAATTTTCTATAGGCTTATATGCAGAATTTTTAATTTGGCATTAAAATGAGAAAGATCATATCATGGGGAACATGTGTACTAAGTCTAAACTTAATTGGACTTCAACTTCATCAAAAACTACCTTGACCAAAAACTTTAACCTGAAGTGGGACAAACAGACGAACAAACGGCAATCGGACGTCCAGAAAACATAATGCCCCTCTACTATCGTAGGTGGGGCATAAAAACTTGTCATCCTCTCATCAGAAATGCTCCAGGAAAGAACAATTATACCATTATATCCCCATGCATGATTTGACACTAGGAGAAACACATAGTAAATAATCTGATTACTGTAAATTAATTGCATAAATAATTCCCCATGCTATTGACTAGTACATTATCTATATCTCCTGTCGTGCATCATGCTGCTGTACTCACAGAAGGTCCCTCAGTCATTTCCCTATCAGTACAAACTTCCTCTTTAGGAGGAGGTAAATCAAATCTTGTAACTTTCCTCATCGATGAAAAATCATATTCATTAACACCACTATCAGATGACAACTTATAATTTCTAATATGCTTGTCAGAATATTCTTCATACTTCTCAGAATTACTCTCCAAGACTTCATAACATTTATCATTTCTAGGGAGGGGCTCGTCATACTTTCTGAAACTTCCGTCAGACAAAATACTCCTTATAGGCGATAGATCATACTTTCTGACTTTACTGTCAGATAAGACATCACATCTTGAAGTATCTCTACCCCTCTCAGAAAGATCTTTTAAGATTTGATGTATCTACAGAACATAACAACAACTATGATGAAATCCAATACACAATCCAGCAACAATACAAAATTCTCAAAGCAACCTGAACATATGCTCACATTATAACTTCTAAACAAGAATGTGTCCACAGTACACGGATGCCCCACTCACACTATCATTTTCTATGTTTAAAGGACTGTGAAATTGGAATAAATTCTCTAATTTGGCATTAAAATTAGAATGATCTTATCAAAGGGAACATGTATACTAAGTTTCAAGTTGATTGGACTTCTACTTTATCAAAAACTACCTTGACCAAAAACTTTAACCTGAAATTTGCACTATCATTTTCTATGTTCAGTGAACCGTAAAATTGGGGTCAAAACTCTAATTTGGCATTTAAATTAGAAAGATCATATCATAGGGCACATGTATACTAAGTTTCAAGTTGATTGGACTTCAACTTCATCAAAAACTACCTTGACCAAAAACTTTAACCTGAAATTTGCACTATCATTTTCTATGTTCAGTGAACCGTAAAATTGGGGTCAAAACTCTAATTTGGCATTTAAATTAGAAAGATCATATCATAGGGCACATGTATACTAAGTTTCAAGTTGATTGGACTTCAACTTCATCAAAAACTACCTTGACCAAAAACTTTAACCTGAAATTTGCACTATCATTTTCTATGTTCAGTGAACCGTAAAATTGGGGTCAAAACTCTAATTTGGCATTTAAATTAGAAAGATCATATCATAGGGCACATGTATACTAAGTTTCAAGTTGATTGGACTTCAACTTCATCAAAAACTACCTTGACCAAAAACTTTAACCTGAAGCCAAAAACTTTAACCTGAAATTTGCACTATCATTTTCTATGTTCAGTGAACCGTAAAATTGGGGTCAAAACTCTAATTTGGCATTTAAATTAGAAAGATCATATCATAGGGCACATGTATACTAAGTTTCAAGTTGATTGGACTTCAACTTCATCAAAAACTACCTTGACCAAAAACTTTAACCTGACGCCAAAAACTTTAACCTGAAATTTGCACTATCATTTTCTATCAGTGAACCGTAAAATTGGGGTCAAAACTCTAATTTGGCATTTAAATTAGAAAGATCATATCATAAGGAACATGTGTACTAAGTTTCAAGTTGATTGGACTTCAACTTCATCAAAAACTACCTTGACCAAAAACTTTAACCTGAAGCGGGACAGACGGACGAACGAACAGACGAACGAACGAACGAACAGACGGACGGACGAACGGACGCACAGACCAGAAAACATAATGCCCCTCTACTATCGTAGGTGGGGCATAAAAATAAAATTACAAAAATACTAAACTCAGAGGAAAATTCGAAAAGGAAAGTCCCTAATCAAATGGAAATTTCAAAAGCTCAAACGCATTAAACGAATAGATAACAACGGTCATATTCCTGACTTGGTACAGGCATTTTCTGATGTAGTAAATGGTGGAATAAACCTGGTTTTACAGCTAGCTAAACCTTTGTTTAGTCTAAAACTATTTTTAATATCTCGGAAGTTTTCTTATATGGAGTATTAATTTACATCTTTTGCATCTGATGCATTATAATTTGATCTATTCATTTTTAGAATGGGTATTTCCAGTTTCAGTGATAATGTGGATTCATATATTTTTGTGGATACCAATTTTCCTTGACATGTTTCATTGTTTTGTCATTACTATGGTCTATTACCTGACTCCTAAGGGACTGGATTTTTATTTCAGCATTTTTAAGTGCAGTTGCACTCTTATCAAGCTCAGTTTTGGCATCAAACAACTGTGAATCTTTCTGGTTTAATTCCCTATCCATCATATCTTTCTCTTTTTTAAGCTCTATTATTTCATCCATTAGGTTTCTCTTATCTCTGGATCTGGCAGCTAAAATTTCAGCATTCATTTACAATTATTTTTAGTTCTAACAATGTATACATTTCAAAGGATACTTCAAGAAGTCTTATATAACAAGAATGTGTCCATAGTACACGGATGCCCCATGTCAATACTTTAATTTGGCATTAAAATTAGAAAGATCATATCATAGTTAACATGTGTACTAAGTTTCAAGTTGATTGGACTTCAACTTCATCAAAAACTACATTGACCAAAAACTTTAACCTGAGCTTCACACAATCTTCTTCTTTGTTCAGTGGACCATGAAATTGGGGTCACTACTTTAATTTGACATGAAAATTAGAAAGATCATATCATAGGGAACATGTGTACTAAGTTTCAAATTGATTGGACTTCAACTTCATCAAAAACTACCTCGACCAAAAACTTTAACCTGAAGCGGGACGAACGAACGGACGGACGAACGGAGGCACAGACCAGAAAACATAATGCCCATCTACTATCGTAGGTGGGGCATAAAAAGAAAGTGAATAGCTACAAAAAAAACTCTTTCACATCAGAGAAGTTATAAATGCATCTCTTGACTTATAGATATCTTAAGTAATGAATATTTAAAGTAAACCTATTTTATGCTCAGAATATATACAGCGACTACTAAAAGAATTTTGTGAACAAAAATCCTACTCTGTATGATAATCTAAAGAAAACAAGATATTGGATGTAATATTGCTCAAATATCCCTTAAATCTGGTAATATCAAAGATAATACAACCTATTGTAATAAAATTCCAGACAAAATATAAAATCACTCACAATCCAAAAGCTGGGAAATATTTAAAAAAAGTTATGAACAGACACAAAGAATGACAGAATGACGGAGTGAAGAATGGATAGGCCAGGTGACGCAGTATACCATATTCTACTGTCTTATATCTAATGTAAAAGGTACCTTCTTCATCATGCAGCCTCTCAAATGTTTTTTCTTTCTCAGTATTGGTCACTGCAATTATTGTTTCTTTCTTCTTTATTTCCATCTGTAAACTATCTATCTCTAGCTGCATAGTCTGATAATATATATAACTCCATGTAAATATAAAAGGAATTATCTTATAAAGATGATATCCTTAGGATTGAAATAGGAAGAGGGCTGACAAAAATATCCTACTTCATATAGTATTTAAGTGTCTGATTTATAACAACATCAGCATATGGAAATAAAGCAACTTTTTTGTGTGTTTAAATATACATGTATATATAAAGTAAGATGAAATACACAATGGAACACTGATTAACCTCAGTTTAAAAGTCACTGAAAATTAGCTTGGGCCAGTAGGTCAGAAGCTGTTTTTCATAATTATGGATGTGAATAACACCCAATTACAATCCCTTTTTTTTCATGTTTTGTACAGTCGCCTTTTAACGTACATAACTCATGTGTACGGATTGATAGAAGATTAAGTAAGATAGATTTGGATACAAAGTACATTTTACTTAATATTATAATCAAGTAAAAACTTCATTTATTATTTTTTAATTTTAGAAATTACCAGTTAATTGATGGTTTTTTTAACAGTGGTATTCTACAGTTGCCTTTATTTATACATATATATGACAATATTTAAATAAGAATATGTGTCAGTTATAGGACACCATGTTCGTCTGATGACACTATCACATTTCAATGTCCAGTGTACTGTAAAAAGTAAATGTACTTACTCTTAATTTTGTTAACATTCTCTCTGCCTCAGCTGTCATCTTTGGATGCATTTCTGTTGCTTTCTTTGCTTGGTCTCGAGTAGTCAAGTTAAGAAAAAATAGGTAAAAGTCATTTTTATCAAGGACTAGCATCATTGACTCACTGTATATCTTTTTAGTGTCGAACTACTGATTCATTGATGGTTACTTATGGTTACTTATTTTCAAGGGTTTCTTTTAATTTATATTCAGACATTTATATTTAATTCTTTCAAGCATGAAATGAAGGTGAAGGTTATGTTGACTTGTAAACCTTTTTATATGGGATATGGGTTATCTTTTCCAATAAGTCATACAAAATTGTGTGCATGATTCATTTTTCAATGTACATTTAAATGCAGACTTGCTTAAACAAATGGTCAATCAGAGTACTCCTTTGATGTTGTGATGATCAAAATAATATACTTCCAATCTGTATCCTTCCTTGAATATAAATTGTTGTATTATAAAGGATATAGATAATTTGATTCTAGTTCCAGGAAGTAGATTTGCTGCTGTAGATTTTTTATATATTCTGCTTCAATGTTATCTAGATTGGCCAAGTTTGACTTTGATTTCCTGAAAAATAAAATAATGATAAATGAGTCATCTGAGTTTTAGATAGAGACACATCTCCCCAGTATTTTATTATTTGAATAGCATTATGGAATTTAAAATAGTATCTTTTCCCTGAAAATAAATTATAGTACTGCATTTACATGTAAAGTTACACATTAAAATACCAAAAACATTTTAAATAGCACCATGGCAAAATTTACAAGATATACATTACTTATTCTGAGCATTAAAAATAAATCACAATTTAATTTATACCAAAAAAGAGTAAAAAATAAACTAAAGATTCTATATTTTCTAATACATTGTAAAGGGCACGATGAACATGGTGAACTCACTGATTAGATGTAGATGTAGAATTAAAATTAGCAGCTAAACTGCCTGTGCTTTTCCTCATCTTGTTTGTACTCTTAGTTTTCTTAAATGTAAAATCTGGCATAGACTTCTGGACATCTGTCAGGTAATTTCCTGGATAACGAGAAAAATATCTTAATACATGTACTGCAAAAGACTATATACAAATTCTAGATTGTTTATAAACCAATTCATATCTTTACCTACATGTAATTTTTTTTTTGTGATCACTTTTTTCTACAGACAAATTGGCAGTCCATAATTCTGAAAAGCCAATATCAACATAAACAAAGCATTAATTAAACAAACCTTCAGATAATTTTCATTTTTTGTTAATATTTGCATAAGAACAGTTCTTAGTGCACGTGTTGGAGATTTATTGTACTCTTCTGTATGCAATCTAATTTTCATGAGTCTAGAAATAATGTTCTTTATTAAGTTATTTATAACACATTTACTATTCAGGTCACCTGTACCATAGAAATGTTCCTCAAAAATTGGTGTATGAAACATTGCTTACTGAAACCACATATATGTATTTACTAATCATCCCAAGGCCAGCAATCTCAAGAGTCTCTTTTCCCATAAAAAAAAGGAAAGTGTGGTACTGGTACATACATGTACTATATACTGTGACTAAATGTTAAAAATGTACATAAAGCAAAATACAGATTATATTACTTAAGCAGTAAGCCTGAGAGCCACCTTTTATTAACTGTGAATGCATTAATCAAATATGTTACAACTTCAACGATACAATGGTTTTCCTAATCAAACATATTATTGCCATTGCCATACCAAAAGTATACATTTTTTTAAAGATATTTTTCATGTTTATGTCTATATCCTTTAAGCTCATCAACATGTTTAAAGTAACTGAATCAATATAAATCACAAATAAAGATAAATCCACAATATTGCAAAAAAATACAATAAAGCATGTTTAAATAAGTGAAAAGTTCATAAAACATGCATGTGAACTTGTTGGAAGCATTTAAATAAAATGCAAGCAATATTTGTGGATTTTTAATAAATTTCTGGCACATGCACATAAATCATAATCCAATCGATAAAAATTAAAAAAAGCTAAATGCAGGTCTGTTTGAGAATTTAATAAAAATTTCATGATAAATAATATGAAGCAAACTGAAGATTTAATATGGATCAGGGCAGGCAATTGATACATATAGATTATTACATTGATACAAGTGGGTTATCAGATTTATCCAATCGAGATAGTTAAATTATCAATTTTAAAGGCCGAGCCTCGGCGAGGGCTTTAAAATTTATAATTTAACTATCGAGATTGGATAAATCCGATAATCCAAGCGTTACTATGTAATAATCTGTTTCCCTAATGATTAAAAGATAAATTTCCTTTTTTTCTAAACCAAATCCCCTTCGAGTGCCTTCAATTTTCCACGAAGTTGTCAATTTCATTAACACCTGTTAGAACATTTTGATCATTTCAGGGAGCTGAGAAAGGTTATGAACCTTTGAATCAGCCAATCATCTTCTGAGATCACTGGCAACCACACGTTGATTACATTTTTTTATACAATGGGTTGGGAAAGGAATATATTTCCATAGAATTAGAGAAACATATCTTTTCAACCAAAACTTTTTGAACAAGCAATTATATTTTGAAAGTACCATATATACTGTTCTTTAAAATATTGGGTACCCAATACCAGGATTTAAATGTATTTAAGGTAGATCATAAGTAAATGTTTTTTGAGACAGAATTTTCTTATAATTTGCCAAAATGAAGATGTTACTATGCTTTTTTCAAAAATATAATAAAAAGTATGGGTCACCGTGCTATTATTCAAGCTATGAGTCGTTAAAAATTGCCTAAATTTGGTTAGTTTGTTCATGAAAAAACACATAAGAGTGCATAAAAAAAATTCTATGAGATAGAATTTTGAAATAAATTGTGAGAAGATAGGTTTCATAATATGCTTTAAAAAAATAAAAAGAAAACATGGTGTCACCGAACTTGTTTTCTTGCCACAAGTAAAAATAAAAAATTTCCCTATTAGCCCAGTATAAATTTTGTACTAAAAGAGTTATCTCCCCTTAAATGGCTCATTTGAAAAATATGAATTTAAAAACCAAAAAGGTTGATATTTGTTAAAATATTTTGAATAATACAATAAATCAACAAGTTTTCTTTATATAAATAAACATTCTAACCATTAAATTGCAAATCTGTTTCCAAATTTGCTGATTTGGGAAAATAACAAGACCGATTTTGTAGTGTGATTGTACAATCCAAGATGAAGTATACCATGAATCTACCTTAAGGAGGCTCATGGGTACAAAAATTTCAGGAAAAAATTAAACCTTTATTTTTTTATTACAAATTTTATTTATTACACTATAAGTTATTACTTTATGATTTGGTACAAAAATCAACCAAAAAAATTGATTCAGTTCGGCCCCAGAAGACTTTTAAAATGTTTATATCATTGAAAAAGCTCCAAATTATCTCCCTTTGGTGCAAAAATGAACGGTGACTCCATTTTTTTATTTCATTTTTCTATTAAGTATAGGATAAAGTTCATTTCTAAAAAAATATAGCTAAATCCTATATTAGAAAAAAAATTTGATTTATACCCAGGAGCCCCCTTAAACCAGCAAAGTTTTCCCTCTCCCCTTTCCCCTCATCAGTATTTTCAATTAAACATTGTCATTAGGACACTAAATTTGAGTTTGAAAGGTCTACGAAGAGGTAATCATAGTATACATTTTGTACATGCTGCTGCATGACTATTACCTTCAAAACCATTACAAGACATTACAAGACTATTACACTGACTGTTAAATCTGATAGAATCTGAAACCTATTTAAGAGAGCTCTTAGTTCAGAGCAGCTCAAAATTGAGCCTTTTCAATACTTTTCAATATCCCACTATACTTTAAACTGTAAAAAATGTACACTACGTGCTTCAATTTAAGGACACCATCATCAGTACATTTAAATATAAGCTTAAGGAAAGTACAGTTTTATGAAAAACATGCATAATTATAATTATAAGTAAGCAATTGATGTAATGTATACATGTACCTATGTCCATATCAGACCTCCTCCAGTTTCCAATAACTGCATGTATATAATGTAAAAATGTTAACACAAATAAAATTTTAGGTTTAGATGTTCTAAAATATAGTAAACCTTATTAGTTAAAAGATACATTGTACTATGTTTGTCAATCAGGATCAATGAACAATTGGATTGTAAGATACAAATTATATATCATAATTGATTGACATACATGAACATGTATGAATAATATATCAGCATCCTGCAGTTGTTAAAATAACACCATTTAAACAAAATATGTTGACTACAAAATTTGTATGGGTTCCACGGAACCTGGTGTCTTGTCTACTTTTGCTGTAAATCACAGGCTCAACAAAAACAATCAAAAAAATAATGATTAATAAAAATCTTCCTCACGATACTATCTCTTAATTGTAAGAAGCTTCTGTCCAACTTGCAAGTTTGGTAAAAATCCAAGATAGTTTATGAATCTAATAAATGTTTTAAAACTTTAACTGCAGACTGTATGTAATGATAACTGGATGAAAAACTAAGTCCATTTATAAGTTAAATACGGATAAACAGGTACAAAATTTGGACAAAATAACCTTGAGATACTAGCTTTTGATCATCAACAAGCTTCTGTCCAGGTTTGGTACAAATCAAGGATAGTTTAAGAAAGTTATTAACATTTTACAAACTGTAACCACAGAGTGAATGTATTGTTTCCTGACAGAAAAGTCCATTTATAAGTAAAATTAGGAAAATAGAAAAAAAAAATTATCAAAATTTACTATCTTATGAGGCCTAAATTAAAATATAGTTTGTTTGCCCTTTTCCGACCCTATGTTTTGAAACAGGGTAGGTAGGTAGGTAAAATATTTTATTTTTTTCCCCATTAAAATAACTTGGCTCGGTATATTATTTGTCATGGGTAGGCAGGTAGGTATAATATTTTATTTTATAGATACAAAATCTGCAGAATGTCATTTTGGTCCATTTTGTTTTTGCAAATAAGTTTTCTGGGACTATTAGTTTTAAAAAAAAGAATGTGAAGCTAATTCATATGCACTACTATTCTGTTTTCAAATATCAAAATATAGACCTGTGCCGCATATCTTCAACGTTTATATGCCTGGAACTTTGAAGAGTTTGAATTTGCGCTCACATTCTGTACTACGTACCTTGTACGCTTACCTAAAGGTTTTCTGTAAGAGATAACTTTGTACTGGTAAGATATGTCCGGGAAGTCATACATTACTAGTAGAAAAAGTCCATAGAGGGTTAAAAATTTCGCGCGTGCCTAAAAGTTGTTTCCAATAAAAATGCTACAAGACTTAAAACTCAATTGTCAGGTTTTTTACATCGCATTTATAAATGATCTGTATGGAAAACTTGGCGATTTTACTGCCAGATATTCTCCACTTTACAGGGTTTTGTCACTTTTGGTTCATATCAGATATAAATAATATATCGGCATCGTTAACATAATCATCCTGATCTGCGGATCACAAAAGGCAATCCCTACATAGAACACAACGTCCGTTTAAAAATTAGTTTGTGCACACGTTGATAATTTTGTATCAAACAAACTTTTTTGTAAATGAACCCTGCTCTTTAAGTATAAAGGTACAGAGTAACGTACGTCATATCATGATTTCAGGAAGCGTTCAACATCGATTTCAAACAAATGCATTGAAACTTCAAATGCAAGTGTTCATGTCAAACGCTCAGGTGATACCAAACGGACTGGACCTTATACGTTACAGATAAAACCCGAGGATTCCGGTAAAAATGTTTTGAGCGGGAAATACAAATATAAGATTTTTGGTAGGAACGAAAAAATGAAATAAAATAAAATCTTGCTGGTTAATACAAATAAAAGATTTTCAGGCGCAACGAATTTATAGGGTCGGTCGGTAAAGGGCAAACAAACAATATTTTAATTTAAGCCTGATCATAAAAAAGCTTCTGTCCAAATTTGGTAGAAATCCATGAAAATTTAAGAAAGTTATTAAAATTTTACAGAGTAAATATTTGTGGCCGCCCCCGCCAACAAAATGTAGGATCGCTATGTCTCGCTTTTTCGACTGAAGTCGAAGGCTGGGCAAAAAAGAAGAATGCCACCTGTCTATGGGACACAGGTGTCCCAGCTTGTCATATATATATATATATACATGTATATGGCAAATTCAGCTATTTTTCCCTTGGTTATTGGACAAGTAATTTACTAGTGAATAATTGAAGTTCCCAAATTCAAACTTGATCTGTGTTTGGTGGAAATATACATGTAATTACATGTACATGTAAGCATTGAATATGCATGATATAAATTGCATATAAACTGATTAAGAAAAACTTAGATTAGATTTTACTTGTTTTACCACTTTTTATTCATTATTTACATAAATAACACCATTAATATGCTATTATTCTTGATTTTTTCTTGCCTTTGTCAAACTGGAGTGGAAGGAGGCATTAAGTTTGACCCTTGTAAATGTAGGAGATTGAGGTGCAGGAATGTCAAATTTAGTAATTTTTTAATCAAAAGGGGACACAACTCGAGAACAGTAAAATAAGCAATGCAAAAACATTTCATTCAGGAAAACTCAAGTAAGAGAAAACTAACTAAATTCAGGATGTACGGACATCCAGCTGGACAAGGGTCAAACTTAATGCCTCCTTCCACTCCAGTTTGACAAAGGCAAGAAAAAATCAAGAATAATAGCATATTAATGGTGTTATTTATGTAAATAATGAATAAAAAGTGGTAAAACAAGTAAAAAATAGAGAAAATTGCCATAAAGGGCATAAAAACTTAAAAAGTAAACAAGTGTGCACCCACTGGAATTTTATGCCTAATTGATCATCATGATCAATTGAATTTTAAACTGTACACTAAATATATACATTTGTAGTTAGCCTATTATTCATACATGTAGTAATATATGAGATCAAAAGTTTATTAAGAAAATTGAACATCAACCAATGAACAATAAAAATGAGGTCAAGGTCAATTGAACCCTGCCAGACACTTGAACACCATGCAATCATTCCATACAATGAACAATGAATATTATCAATTAGTATAGTTGGCTTTTAAATAATTAAACAAATATACATGTAACATCAAGGTTGTAATCTTTTGAAAACTGTCATAAAGAAAATCATTGCTTCACCATCTATACAAAATAACTGTGACAGTCAAAAGAGTTACATCCTTTTTACATGTACATATAAATTAAATAGAATGGAAATGGGGTATGTGTCAAAGAGACAACAACATTTGTACATGTAGGAGATTGAGGTGTCATTCATTCCATAAGTTTACACAATACAAAGTACACACTGAAAATGATGATGTCTTAAACTTAGACCCTGTTCACACAAGGACATTTGGATGGGTTCACTTTAGATTGGTTTAAAGGCTTTTGTGAACGCTTTGAATAGATCTTTAATCCTTCTAAACTAAAACACCAAAAAAGGCATTTTAATTTGAAATGATCTAAGGTAACCAATCTAACATTAAATGTGAACCCAAAGATCGGTTTGAACTAGTACATGTAGTACGATTGAACCAAAAATAATTTATGCACATGTATAGCATCAATTCTTAAAAGTGTAATTACATAATATCCATGTATAAATGGGTGGTTCTTTGTTAAACCAATATTTCTCAGACCTCTGTTTAAAAACAGACCTTTGTGTATACGTACAAACAAATTAAAACAAAACACTGTACCATTTTTTTAAAATTAATTTGTATGTCTAGCTTCCTTTCTTCTGTTGTTTTGGGTTGGTTTTTTTTTCTTTTCAGGAACCAAAGCAGTTATTTATGGTGTAACTGCCTTGCTACAGTTTTTGTTTCAAAATTAATGAAAACTACAAGAATACGGTGACTTTCACCAGTATCAAAATTTGAACTTTTTTTAATTTTCAAGAGAAACAATAACTTGAATAACTTTGGCCATTTTTTTGAAGTGTGTGTATCCATGTATCAGAGCACCAACACATACATTTGATTATTTTTTCTATTTATACACAATATTTGCAGTTTTACGGGTAAATAGGTCAGATCGATTGCATATTTAATTATAGTGTGAACACAGTGGTTCAGATAGATAGCTAGAGATCCTTATGATTAAAGATAAATTAATGTGAACGCTATCTGGTTTCATTATTTAGATCAATTCAAATTAGATTGATGAAAAAAAAATGCTAGTGTGAACAGGGTCTTAGTATCCCAAACATTTAACTTATTACAACATGCAGTGACATGAATCTGTCATCATGCAGTCGTATTTGTAATTACTAAAACTATTTTTATAACTACATGTACATTTTTTAAAATATATCATCTAAAATTCTGCTGCTTAATACTGATTTTACCAACCTCTGTCTGTAGAAGGTCGAGAGGGTGATGGACTACGAGACCTAACATTCTGCCTGGATGGAGAAGGACTTCTTGATCTCAATGACCTGCTCCATTCAATAACATCAGCAGTTTGTGTACCCATTGGTGCAGAAATTCTTTCTGTCATAGTATTTCTATATTGTATATATTCCAATGGATTTTTAACCTAATTACAAGGTGTACAATTAATGCACTACGGTCTAAAGGAGGCGGGGTATAGTGGTATTTGCTTGGATTACAGGGGTGAAAGGTTATAATGTCCGTCACCGAAAATGCACTTCAATCTTTAAATGCATGCGATAAAACAAAGTATCAGTTTCCTTCCGATTGTTAATCCTACCAACCTCCCAAAGACTTCTGAGATGACATTAAACTTTCTTGCTTTCCATAAGTAGAAGAAATCCTGGACATTTTTGCAAATTTTTGACAAGTTGGGACGCGGTTTTCGTTGCAATGGGCAACAAATGTAAAGTTTTTATTTTCGTATTTTTCATTTCCGAATTCTCAATAGAAATTAGATACATGAATTCTGCAAATTATCTTAACAATTTTAAAATTCATTTTTTCTTTATATTTGAAAACAATTGTCTTGACATTTTCCCTTTTTATACCTTATTTTGGCTTTAGAATTGTTGCTAAATATTAAATGCAATGGCTGCTTTTCTGCAAGTGGGTGTCTTTTATTTTAAAAAGTTTAACGCTTTATCTTTCTTTCAAAAATTTGACATATCCTCATATGAAAATCAATTGGTGTATAAAATTATATTGATTTGAAAGTTATCCTTACACTATCCACTAAATACCCGTACACATCAGACTACACGAATGAATTTGATTTTTACAGGACATATTTCGGTCTTGTAAGCATCCTAGCTTTACCAGACCGAATGAAATTCTACCAGACCAATTTTTTTTACATCTAATTGTATATTATCCGACAAAAAACAAACGATCCCATAAAATTCAATTTTCATTAAACACCCTAAAGTCATGAAAGTATAGTCAACAATACAACTACAATACTGGTATATCAGTATCTATCTATCTATCTTCCCGTCAAGGAGTGGACTCATATTTGAGTGTATTTACTCCAGCAGTAATGTACCAGTATAGCTGTTTTTTAAAAGAAGTTACAATACTGGTACAAAATTTGTATACCAGTATTGTGGACATACCAGTATTGCGATCACCAACTACAGAAGATCCCAAACATATGACTTTGTTGTGCCCTACTCCCCAAAATGCACAAATTAAAACAAAATGATGTAACAAGAGGGTATATTGTTATCATGGTTATGAAAGTTGTGTACAAATGCTTGAATGCATTTCAGTAAAGAGTAATGTCCCATTTTATTGGATTTTGACAATGTTTGTGAACTAAACCTAATTTAGAGTTTCTGTATAAAATATTATTTCCTGTTTCTTCTTTCTTTTTCATATATCTTTTGGTTTTCAATTCTAGTATTTATATTTCATAGCTAAATTTTGTGATCTGCTTGGATTTTTATTCATTTATTGTATTTTTAATCGGCAAACCCGGAATTATCCTTATCCATTCCCAGAATCTGATCCGGTTTTATTTACAGTTCTGGTTGTGCCAATGAAGGCATCTATAGTTGTATTTGACAGTCAGATCTGTCTTTACCCGCATTTACACATTACTGGTTGGCGATGTTCGGCATAGAGCTAGCGGTTGAATAAAATAATCATCGCTGTGATGAATAATAAAGATGAAAATGAATTTAAGATTGTTATCGTTTGGCAATTTTGCCAGAATGTTAGAAAAATCCATGAAAAAAAAACACCTGACATTCAGACCGGAATTCAACAAAATTTTACCAGACCGATCCATTATTCACCGGATTTGTCCGACGGTCCGACGTATTTCGTGTAGTCTGCACATAAATTACAAAACTTTTTTTACTTTGTTTTGAAACCTGGTAACTGCCCTGTTAAGGTTCATCATAACAAACAAACAAATATGGCTGTATTTACATGCCAAAAATTACTCCGAGTACAGACTTACCTGTGAAGTTGGAAAAGTTTTAAGGCAGTGTCTGCGCGTACCCACATGCGGGTACGAATAGTCAAATTGCTGGTCTTGGCTGCGCGTACCCACATCCGGTTTTCTATTAAAATAACATCGGATCGGGAATGAAACGTGAAATGTATACAGAAATTATTGATGATATGGGGATTTCATGTAGAACAAGTGAAGAGTATGAAAAATAATATTTTCAAATTGTATTTATTAAATAATGATAGATAATAAACATTGCAAAATTAAATGCACAATGATGGAAAATAAGACTGTACAGTCCCTGTAAAAGAAAAACATGATAGAAATTAATACCGTACTATAAAATTTAAATGAAAATTTAAAGAATAAAATTTTAATAATTTAAAAATATACCCATATGATATTTTAAAATAATCTTTTAGTAAAATGTAAATCAGAAACTGAAATTTTAAAATATATAAAACTACTAAAATTAAAGCTTGAGTTTATAAAAATTAAAGAAGCAAGTAATAATATCAATTTAAACCAATTATAAAAGATTCATGCATGTAACTAATTAAGATTTGGAACACATTTTACATATGATTGTTTTGGCACATATTTCAACCCTGCAAAAAAACTAACCAGGCACGTTTCTCATCTCAGTCAGTAATGTTGCTAATGTGCCTACATTTGATTGATGCATCTTAGGCTTGTGTATATTGTGCAGGTCTTTTAGCGTCACTACTTTCCCAATTGACGATAGATCATATTGGAGGAGTTTTTTTATTTGCCTTCATTTTAAGAATGTGTTTGACACCTTCTAGTGTATGGTCATCTAGTTTCCTTTGTCTGGGCAGATGCTCATATAGAACTGTGTGATTCCCTCACCATCAGGTTTTGTACATCTTTAGTTACGCCAAGTTTAATGTGGAAAGGACATTCCATTTGGAAAGTACTGAAATTAGACATATTTTTAATATTATGAACGATTTACAATACAAAAACCAGAAGTAATCGACATTAAAAAAAAACTTAAATGAAAAGCGGCAAATTCGATTAAAAACTACAATTTAAAACAAATACCTTGTATTAGGCCTTTTTCTGTCGAATTTGTTTGGAATTTTTTCCCACCATGAATGCAGGAAAAATTTATTCTGTTGTACTTTAAATCTTCTTTAATTTTTGTGCTCCCGGTTCTTCTTTTCTCTGCAGCTGCTATAGATTCCGAATTTCTTTTATAAATTGTATGAAATTTAACGCCTGGTAGTTCTGTACAAATTTTTCTGATTTATGATAAGTCTGAAATGTCTTCCCCACAGTTATAATATCACTCTCTTCCATTTTAAGAATATTTACTAACTGAGAAAAAACTGTTCACTTACCTATATATATATATGTGTGTATATTTATAAAAATTCTGAGTAGTTTTAATCAATTTATTCACTAATTGCAACAAATTCCGTATATATTTCACGTTTCATTCCCGATCCGACGGCATTTTATTATAAAACTGGATGTGGGTACGCCCAGCCTAGAACGACAATTTGACTGTTCGTACCTGCATGCGGGTACGCGCAGACACTGCCAAGTTTTAAAGCCTGGCATCCACTAGGTATAAAAAAGTTAAATGCATTTTGTGTTTCAGAAAGATGAAATCTCTTTTGGATTTTGATGGGCATTTTTTTCCTTCATGCAAAAGGTGTGAAAATCAACTATGTTGTGGTATAACTATGAGATGCTCCCTCAGGTAAAAAAAACGGTTTGTTTTGTTTTAATTGTCATTAATTGACATGGACAAGAGGTATCTTCATAACTTTAGGTGAGTTAAAGAGTTTATCTGAGTCAGTGAGTGGACAGTATCAAAGAAATTCAGGTGTTTGTTTATTTTTACACCTTCTGCAGAAAGGAAAAAAAATGCCCATCAAAAAGCAAGAAAGATTATATCTTTCTTCTTAAACACAAAATGCATTTAACTTTCATACATCTAGTGGATGCTAGGCATTAAAACTTTCAAAACAGCACAGGTAAGTCTGTACACAGAGTAGTTTTTGAGGTGAAAATACGGCCATATTTGTTCATTTGTTATGATGAACCTTTAACTGGGTTCTTTCTGTGGCTCAACTGCCCTGGATGAATTTTTCCATCTTCCAATGATGCCCGTGGTGGGAGCATCAACAATAAATAAGTTTGTGATCATGTCAATTTAAGAGAAACCAATAATGGTATGTCAACGATGATTTTTTGTATGCAGCACGTAAATTATCTTCTCAGTGAAAATTTCCGAAATGATGATTTAAGTTGCCAAGGAATGATTAAATTCCTTAAACTTGCCTGTCGACTGACTTAATTGGGATGTCAAATCTCTATCAAAATCTGTATAAGGGAGACAACTTGTGATTTACAAGTCTCACAGGTACCAAAGACCTTTTTCGGGACGGTGGTATCAGGTGGTTTTAAGCTCAGGATTTAGGGATTGATTCTTTCAGGATCCGGGAATTCTTTTTTTCCAATTTAGGGATGTCGGGATTTAACAAATTTCTTTAAATTCAGGACCTCTGGATTTCATGTTTTTAAGCTTGGGATTTCGAGATCAGAAACCCCCCAGTGTTCTAGCCAGGATTTGAAAAGGGCTGGGTGCCAGTTAGAAAAACATGAAAAAGGAAAATTCCGACTTGGTGTCACAGTGTCAGTGTTAGATCACTCTATTTCCTTTGAATGATGATTTTTGACTATTTTTAAGTTTTTGTCTATTATTTTGAAATTAAACTTGCCTTCATGACACGAAATAAAAATTAGATAAAATAGAAGTTGTTGCTGTAATTTGTTATATATACTCAATCCACACAGCAGAACATATATTTTGATGAGGTAAAATACATTTTCAATAAACTCATATTGAAGGGAAGTAACGCTTGTTGATTTCAAGATATTGTATTACCATTCTACATGGAAGTCTAAGTATTAAAGTAGAGTAATTGTCACATATTTTTTTATCCAATTTGGTCAGAAATTAGACATCTTTAAATTTCTCAAGAACTACATTTGTAGAACTACATGTATTATATCTACATTTTTTACCATGGTTGCTTATACGTCATTTCTTATTTCAGTGGAGACGCTTCAACTTTTTTGACAAAGAAGTTGTGAAAGACCCAGAGACTAGTCAAACTTATGACAAGTTAAAGGTAAAATTATGTCCAAGAAAGATTCTACAATGTCAATGGTTGGGCATGCAAACACTCTTATTTATCTCTTTAAGTTTTTGTGAAGTTAGAAATGTATGAAGCTGCTTGACATCTTCCCAAGATTAACTTCACAGAAGGAAAGATAGGCACAACAGCACAAATATTCCAATTCAAGGATCTGATAAATACAATTACAAACAACATGTACAAAGATAGGGAGTAAAGCAAAGGTTTAATTCCTGTGAATAACATTGAGCTCTACTGCAGCTCTATTGTTATTAGTGGGATACCAATTTATCCTGGATTTAAATTGACTGGACTTTGGCTAAACCTCAAAATCAATATCCACACAAACATAATTTTCTTAACTCCATTAAAAGTGGCATTCATGAATGTGTATATTATCTTACAGGATATTAATATATCAGCTTCAGTTAGTGGACGGGGTCAGCTGATATTTGGAGATCATGATGGCTACCTCCACATGCTCAATAGAGAACTACAGATCAATAGCTTTAAAGCTTATGAGATTAGGGTGTCACATCTATTTCAGATGAAACAACATAATTTGTTGATATCCATAGGTGTAAGTATAAAGAATAAGAACATAATAATATGCCAGTTTAACGGAATCATTTACATCAATATCTAGATATACAAAGATGTGGTATGAGTCCCAATGAGACAACTCTCCATCAAAGTCACAATTTGGAAAAAATAAACCATTATCTGCATAGTTTACATGTTGCTATTTTAATTTGGATAAAATTTGCATCATACTATCAAAATAACATACAGGTAAAGGTGCAACATAATTTTGTGTCAGTGTTTAATTCATTGCAATTGGTCATCATAAGGAATTAAAATCTATGCTCTAAATATATATTGATCAAATGTTGATTATATAATGATTTTCCTCTGTTTATAGTCTAAAAAACTATCTTGATGGTCACATATATATATATATATTCACAAAACACATGGAATATTTGGGTTTTAAGTTGTTTACACAAATGTATTAAGACTGGGCTGCTGACTCGCTTTTACTTTAAGGTTGTAATTAAATGGCCCAGTCACATCAATTACCTTTAGAAAAATGTGTTTAATGCTATTTATTATTTATTATTAAAATGTACCAAATCTCAAAATTTAAAAAAGAGGATGTGTTACAGGGTTTTCCCTGGGTCAATTATTTTTTTCGCCACCTCTTTCGTCAAAACAATATATTTTTTCCTCTTTATTTTTTGTGTGGTATGATTGCCATTGAGACAATTCTCCACAAGAGACCAAATGACACAGAAATTAACAGTTTTAGGTTACTGTACGGCTTTCAACAATGAGCAAAGCCCGTACTGTATAGTCAGCTATAATAGGCCCCAAAATCACAAATGTAAAACAGGTCAAACAGAAAACTAATGGCCTTAATAATGTACAAAAAAAAAGAACGAAAAACAAATATGTAACATAGTAACAAATGACTACAGGCTCTGAACTTGGGATAGGCATATAAACATACAGACTGAAGAGGGTCTAATATTTTAGTAGAATCCCTAACCTGAAACAGTGGTATAACAGTACAACAAAAGTCTGATTTGGAATGTTATTTAGATTGCTTTCAAATCCCCTGCCTTTGTTCAAATTTTTAGGCATTGTATTTTTTTCTAAATGCATTAGCACCTCAGGAAAATTTGGGTCAAGGTTACTGGAACAGATGTCTTATGACTACATTTATTACTGAACATTAAATAAATTATTTTAGTTAAATAACTCTGAATTGAATCTACGATTTGTTTTATAAATAGGTTTTAAAACACATACCCAACCATTGAAAACTTTCAACATGTATTTTGTAGGAAGATGAACAAGGAGTGAACCCCTTGATCAAAGTTTGGAATCTAGAGAAGGTAAACTTTTATACATGGGGACATGTACAAATAATTCCTGTTACTTTTGTTTTAAAAGTATGTTATCTTTTTAACTAGATTGGGATTCAAAAGATATATGTAGATGTATTTTTGGTCACATGATTGGAATTTTTTTTTAAAGTGATTTATTAACTTGGTTTTTTCAGACTGAATTGATTAAAGGTTCATGGCCATGGTATGGTGCACTGGCAGACAGCTGGAGTTGTTTCATTGCATAAACTTTTGAAATTTTCAACAATTTTTAATTGTTGTATGTTATTAATAGTGACAAAATGATATAAATAATTGATATAGTTTATGATTTTTTGGTTGGTCATTCAGGAGTTATGGTTGATTGGAAAATGACTGTATTCTGTTTCCTTGTAAAACCTTGAAAAATGTTATATGAACGCAAAAATGTTTATATTGGTATCACATCGTCGTCATCCGAAGACACATTTGATTTCCAGACTATTACTTTAGTTTAAGTGAATGGAATCAATGGATCTCTATGAAATTTTACCATATAAGGTTCAATACCACAAAAGTAGTGTGGGATTGATTTTGGGGGTTATGGTACCAACAGTTTAAGAATTAGGGGCAAACAAAAGGGCCAAAAACAAGTATTTTTCTAGTTTCTGGACAATAACTTGTGTGTAAGTGTATACACCTTATCGCTATTTGTCCTCCATTACTGGATATCACACAGGTTCCCGTAAAATTTTGATTTGTCCTCCATTACTGGATATCACACAGGTTCCCGTAAAATTTTGATGTCATAAAACAAAATATCCTACACCACAATGGAAAAATGATTGTTTTTGACGTCAAAAGTTCAAGTGGCCGGGTTAACTGGGATTAGCGATAAGGTGTATTGATCTCTCTGAAATTGTACTGCAAGGTTCCATATCCCAAAGGAAAAGCTGGGATTGAGTTTTGGAGTAGTTGCCCCAATCGTTTGGGATTTGTTGCCTAAAAGGGGCCAAAAAACAAGCATGTTTTCTAGTTTTCATAAAATAACTTGTGTTTAAGTGTGTGGATCACTCTAAAATTGTACCACAAGATTCCTTATCACAAAAGGGAAGGCTTGGATTGAGTTTAGGGGTAATTGCCTCAAATTTTGAGGAATTAAGGGCCAAAAAGAAGCATTTTTCTAGTTCCCAAACAATAATTTTTGTGTAAGTTTATGGATCTCTTTGAAATTGTACCACAAGTTTCCATATCTCAAAGGGAAAGCTGGGATTGAGTTTGAGGGTGATTGCACTAAACGTGTAGGAATTAGTGACCAAAAAAAGGGGCCAAAAACAAGCATTTTTCTAGTTTTCAGACAATAACTTGTGTTCAAGTGTTTGGATCTCTCTGAAAGTGTACTGCAAGGTACAATTCTACAAAGGGAAGGCAAAGATTGAGTTTAGAGGTAATTACTCCAAAGGGGATTCAAAACAATTTTTGGGGGGACTTATTTTTTTATAATTTTTTTTCCCCTCCTTTTTCCATTTTTCCATTGATTATTTCTGATTGATATATAAAAGCAAAAAATACTGATATGGCAGGAGATACACACCAGACAGGATGTGTAAATTATTGTATAAAGTATTGTGCAATAGCAAGAAATTTTCAATTGCATACTATTGGACAATAGTAAGAATTTTTCAATTGCACAGTATTGCACAATAGTAAGAAATCTTCAATTGCACATAGCAAGAAATCTTTAATTGTTCAATATTGCACATTTAATAACAAAGAAATCTTCACTTGCCCAGTATTGCACAATTGCAAGAAAAATTCAATTGCACAGTATTTGGCAATAGCAAGAAATCTTCTTTTGCTCAGTATTGTGCTAAAGCACAGTATTATGCAGTAGCACAATATTGCACAATATCACAGTATAACGCAATAGCACAGTATTGCGCAATAGCAAGAAAATTAAGACAGTATCAAACTTTCACCAACTGTTCAGGGGTCAACCACTGCAGTCGTATTAGGCTGTGCCCAGCTAAGCATTTTATTATATCTTTTTTAAACTTAAAACTGTTTATTGTTACAATAAATAAGTTCTAAACCTGATTTATCAAAAGCCTATTCAATCTGTTTACTTTTAATCTGGCTGAGGCAAAGAATAGTGTATAAAGTAGAAAGTCACTACCAACAAGTTATCTCCCCTTATGAGTGATTAAATTAATGAATTACTAATGATACAATCTATAATACTAATGATACAATCTATAATATACAAATCATTGTTTGTGATTTTCAGATGGAGAAGGGAATTCCAAACTGTACAAGAATAAGCCGAGCTATTCCTGCAAATAAACCTACACCTGTAAGTACAACAGGAAGTAGTGTTTATCTATTACAAAATGTGTAGTTAACCTACATATAAACCTACACCTGTACATAGAGTAGAAAGTAGTGCTAGAGTACAACACCTGTAAGAGGGGATCAACTAAAATGCTTATAATTAATTTTCTATATCAAAGTAGTAATTTACTTCAGCTTTACAGTTTTATTTTTAAATTAATACAATGCATTAATTGTGCTACTTCATGAAAACCCTGGAAGATTGTAAAATTTTAAAAGATTCAACTAAGATCAGATTAATAAAACCTACCTTTTTTCAATTACTATTTAAATTATAAGATTTTAATTACCAGATGACTCTTGATTGGAGTGATTGTCCTTACATGTATTTTTATATTTTTTTTTAAATGAGATATATTTACATAAAAAAAAATTAAATGTCAGCAAAAGAAAAATGTGCAATTCACTTTTAATTCTAAAATAGTTTGTTTTTGTTTTAGGTGACCTGTTTAGCTGCCCACGAATGTTTGAACTGGATGGCTGTTGGGTTTGAGAATGGCAGTGTGATTGTTTTAAAGGGTGACATCACTAAAGACAGGTACTTCCATTTGAATAACTAAGTAATTGATTGTAGTTGGGGAAACACAATGACTTTAGGAATTGCTAAATTTGTCTTATCCCACCTTTTCTTTTAACCTCATTAATCTTTTATCATTACTTGGTGTCCATTGTTGTCTTCTTTCTGTCTTCTGGAGTAAAAAAAAATCTCTAAAACTCCTGGGCTAAATGTTATCACAGTTTATTTTAACGTTTCTCGTTTGATAAATTGTATCCAGGAATGATGCTAAAAATAGAACATAGGGAATAAAATGTAAATTTTGGCTTATATCTGTAAACCTTAAATAGTTGAGGCAAACCAACTAGGGCTAAAATCATCAACTGGTCATAGTCTATCTCTTCTGAAATTTTCAAAAAAATTATAGTAGATAGAAACAATCTTTCAAAAGTGAATATGTTTATCAAAATGAAAACTACAAATAAGCATACAAAGACTAAACAGTGAATTGACCTGTAGAATTGAAGATTAATATGTTTATACTAATATTTCTCATTTTTAGGAAATTTAAGGAGAATGTTAGTTTTTTGCTCAGTGATTTGCTCCTGTTATAAATGTTGAACTAATATTTTGTATATGATTGACAGATAAAAATTATTGCGAGTATAAATACAGCTATGGGATTAAGGCCCTATGATCTTTTTTACATCAGACATAAGAATATGTCAGTGACTGGTCAGTGTTATGCATAAATATGAGTTGAATGATACAGGCTTCCTGCATCGGATAGTTTTTAGTAGTTCTTAAGTTTATTTAGATTTTGAATCATTTAAAGGATGTAACTAAGTTTGTACTTATTAAAGTTAAACATGAGTTTGTTGGTTTTTTTTTTTGTAGGCATAGCAAATCAAAAGTGGTATATGAGAATTCTAAACCTATAACAGGACTTGCTATGAAAACTTCAGGAAAGAACATTATTTTGTTTGTGACAACAGGAGGCAGTGTTATCTCCATTAATATTTCTGCAAAACAAGAACAAAAGGTATACAATTGATTTAAAGAAGTTGAGCAAAAGAATTTCTATCCTTGGTTGATAACCATCAGTTAAACATTTTAACCCTGCATTATATTTATCTAAGGGTTATATTATTAAATGATACATAAACTGGTCCTAGTGTTTACCTTGTACAGAATACTAATACCTTTGACCTCAAACTGATTAGTTCAACTTAGTTGCAAAATAAGTGAACATTGCTCTTCTATATGATAAGTTCAAGACTGCATCAACCAGTTTTTAATTTTTTTATGCACAGTGTTATAATTATAGATGGAATGTCCCTTTTGTTTTTTTGTGAAAATTTTGTCAAAAATAATCAGGTTATTCAACTGTTCAAATGTTAAAAATGACAATTTTTTAAAAACATCTTTTTGTGCTAGATATTCAAAAGACCACTTTCGAGTTTGTCCTTCACTGGTAAAAAACTTGTCAATTATACGTGCCCTTATGACGTTATTTCCCACATAGAGGGGATCACCCTGTAACCCTGCGCTCTTAAAGTTCATTAAGCGTCTTAGTGACCATCATTGTGCAGGATAAACTAGAAATAAGGTTTGTTCAGTAGGTACTTAATCACAATTCCCTAATGACAGCAGTGCTGATGGTCAATTATGAGTCTTACTCAGAATTCAATTTGCAGAATATTATGTGCAATATAGCATAGTTTTCCAACCTCTCACTCATCATGGGAATGGAAGTGACGAGGCCCCTAAACACACGAATGACATTCACTAAAACCAATGTATTTGATGGAAATGCATCGAACTCAAAAGTTTTCTTTTAAGATTGGCATATACAATTATATAATGGGCTATTTCATATTGATTCAGAATGACAAACAAAGGATTTTCCTGATTATTTGGGGGTAATATTTACTGTTTTGAAATATACAGTTTTTGTGGGGGGAAATCAAAAATTTTGAGAAAAAGATTTTTGTTTAAGGATAACAAATATTTTCCTAATTAATGTCAAAGTTGTGATAAAAACCTTATAAAAATTTAAAAAAAAATTCAGCATGTCTGTCAGTATAACTTATACAAATTCTATCAAAAATACATCTGCAATTTTTTTTGAAAATTAACAACCCTATGATTATAAATTGCATAAAAAAAAGTGTGCAGGCTGGGTCCTAGCTAATGACTGTTATTCATCTTGACATGTAAACTGCAAATAAAATAGTTAATGTCTTCCTACAAACTTGACCTTTTGCCTGCTATTGACCCCACAAAAACTAAGTGCTGTAACATGTATTTTTGATATTTTCAATCCACATCAAAACATTTTTATTGTTTGATTATTTCCAGATCACTGTAAGAAATTTATTTGCTAATTATTATTTTTATTTACCAAAATGATACTTGTTATGATATTTATAGAGTATTGCTGCTATTTTTCAGACAACACTAGAAGACTTTGGTTGTTGTAGCTCCTGTTCTGTGATGACAGATCATACACAGGATAACCAGTTAGTTATAGGAAGACAAGATGTAAGCTTTATTGGATAACATGCTTATATGTTTAACCTATCATACTGCAAAAATTGAACATTACCAATTCGATAGTAATCATAGATATAAAAAGATGTGTGGAATGAGTGCCAATGAGACAACTCAACACCCAGGTTACGATTTGTAAAAAGTAAACAATTACAGGCCAAAGTACAGTCTTCAACACAATGCCAACAGCAAGCTATTAAAGACCCCAGAATGACTAGTGTAAAGCCATTCAAACAGGAAACACAGGCCTAATATATATGAAAAACAGAAAACATGAAACCCTTATGAACCACATCAACAAACGACAAACACTGAACAACAGTTCCTAAAATTAAGACAGGTGCAACCAAATGATAATTAATGATTAGAAAAATCAGTAATTGATGTTTAATCCATTCAATATTAAATGAATGCTTATATAGAAAAATAGCTTAATACATACTATAATCTAATTATAAGTCTGTAATTTGATATTTTCTGTAGGCAGTATATTTTTACCAGCCAGATGGTAGAGGACCATGTCTGGCTTTTGAAGGAGAGAAACTCCAGCTGCATTGGTTTAGAGGCTACTTAATAGTTGTTGGTAAAGAGAACAAAGGCTTGCCTAGAGCTCCAATCTTGTAAGAACATTTGTTTACTGTCATAAAAAGCTAAAGCCATTAATTTTCACCCATTGTCTATTATTTACAGCTTAATGGTTCCTCTTTATTTATCTTTATTCCTTTCAATTTTACAGACTATCTTGTCTTCTGAAACCCCATTAAACTGATCAAGAGTGTATGTCATAGCGGAATAGGTCAGTGGCATCATTATCTATTCTGCTCTGCAAGTTATGCCCTTTGAAATTTTTTTACTTTTTTTATCCAACTCCGACATATTTCATAAAATCTTCATGAAACTTTATACTTTGCAAGATTTTAATAGAAAGTTTGGCATAGTTGTTCATGTAGTGTTTTCCATCTCCATATTTGGTTGCGTCTCCATCTGATTGTGCAGAAGTGATGAAACTGATTTTGATCCATCTTTTATTTACCATGTAATTTGATACAAAAACTACATCATGCTGTCTCCAGCCTCGAGTTAAAGGCAGCATTAGTGATTTTTAGCCTTATGTTACAGTTCTATGTAATATAGGCATTTTCTAGTAATATTACTGTTTTCAGTAATATAGAAACTATATTACACATTTCAGTAAGATAACAATATTTCAGTTTTTAGTAAAATTTGAATTATATTACTCATTTTTGTAATATTACTTTTACCTGTTATATTATATAAAAAAGTAATATTACTATTTTTAGTATTTGCTTATAACAGAAAGTAATGTAGTTCGTAGTGGATATCTAGCCCATACAATGACAAGTTATATTGTATTCAGGATTTTAAGGTTCTAAAATGTACTTTTATAAGCATGGTATCATATAAGTTACTATTTTCCAGGGGAGGTCAGACCTTGGAGATGAATATAGTATCAGTTTATGATATACAGAATAAGTTTATTGCCTACACAGCACCATATGCAGATGTTATTAGTATCTTGTGTGAATGGGGAAGTGTCTACATATTAAGTGGAGATAGAAAGGTAGGTATACACATATATATAGATATTAGAAGATGTGGTTTGAGTACCAATGAAACAACTCTCCATCCATGTCTTCAACAACCAGCCTTGGCTAACACCTAACAACAAGCTATATTAAAAGGGCCTCAGAAATGACTAGTGCTAAACCATTCAAACAGGAAAACCAACGGTCTAATCTATATAAAAAACAAAGAAACAGGAAACATTTAAGAATCACATCAATAAACAACAACCACTGAACAACAGGTTCCTGACTTAGGACAGGTGGAAACAAATGCAGCAGGCTTAAACCTTTTACGTAATAAGTATTAGCTTAACAGTGAAAACTAATTCCTGTATGATTGCCAATTATATTACTTACTTACTTACTGCCCGGTATGCCATCGGCATGTAGGGCAGCAACAAAGGTTCTCCATTTCTGTCTGTCTTTGGCCATCTTTTCTACTGTTCCCCATGTATTATTCATGGTCTTCAGTTCTCCTTCTACAGTACATCTCCATGTGTTCATTGGTCTACCTCGCGTACGCCTTCCTTCTGGAGTCCAATGTAGAGCTGTTCTAGTGATGGAATTCCTATCTCTTCTGATTACATGCCCAATCCATTTCCAACGCCTTCTCATTAATATTGTAACCATGGTATCTTGATGACACTGTCTTAAAAGGTCTTCATTGGATATTTTGTTTGGCCAGAAAATACGCAGAATTCTTCTTAAGCTTTTGGTATGGAAAATTGACAGTTTGTTTAGATCTAATTCTGTCATCCTCCAGCATTCAGATCCGTATAGCAGAGCAGATAAAACACAACTCCTGTACAGTTTAAGTGTGGTCTTTTTACTGTACTGTGATGATTTCCATACATTGTTTAATGATCTGAAAATATTTCTGGCTTTGTTTAATCTGTTCATAATGTCATTTTCCATCTACTAGGATAGGAGCTGGGTTATTGATGTTTAGGGTCATGACTTCTGTTTTCGTTTGGCTGATTTTAAGTCCAACTTGACTGGCAAAAGTATTAAGGCGGTTTGTCTTATCTTGTAAATGGTGAGATAAAAGAGCAAGATCATCAGCAGAATCAAGATCTTCTAATGTTGCTGAGAGGTTCCATCTTATTTCTCTTGGAACATCTTCTGTTGTTTTTCTCATCACCCAGTCAATGACAACATTGAAAAGAAGAGCAGACATCACACATCCTTGCCTAACTCCTGTTTTTACCTCAAACCATATGTTGCTATGCCCTACATTGCAAGTGAAATTGTTGTAAAAACTTTTGATAAGTTCAATTATATCTTTTGGAATTCCATATGCTCATATGCTCTAAGTATTCGCCACAATGTCTTTCTGTTGATACTGTCATAAGCCTTCTGGAAATCCACAATGTTGATGTAAAGCATTATTATATTAATGTGGTTTATATTGAATTATTCTTGAAAAAAATATATATAAAGCAAGGTTTATTCAAATATTCTTTGACAAGTTCATTCAAGTTTGCTATAAAAAAAATTGGGTTCAAGATTAACCCTGTTTTCCAGTTGAGTTATCCAAGTGTATTGTGGTGCTGTATTATCTGAAGATCTGTACACTTACTTTCCTTTTTAGCTCACCATTCTGTTTAGCCATCACTTGGCGTCTGTCGTCGTCCGTCTGGTGTAAACTATTTCAAACATCTTCTCCTCTGACACTACTGAACCAATTCCAACCAAACTTAAGCTGAATGATCTTTATGGTATCTAGAATAAAGTTTGTGTTTTATTTTCTGTTTTATCAAAAAACATGGCCGCCATGACAAAAATAGAACATAGGGGTAAAATGCAGTTTTTGGCTTATATCTCATAAACCAAAGCAGTTAGAGCACATCTGACATGTGGATTAAGTGTTCATTAGGTAATGTTCTTTCAGCCCTGACATTTTCAGATGAATCTATTAACCCATTGTTGGGTTGCTGCCACTAAATTGGTAATTTTAAGGAAATTTTGCAGTTTTTGGTTATTATCTTCAATAGTATTAACGATAAAGATAAGCTGTAACCAGCAAATATTTTCAGCAAAGTAAGATCTACAAATAAGTTCATACGACCAAAATTGTCAATTAACCCCTTTAAAGAGTTATTGCCCTTTAAGGACAATCTTACACAATTTGTTTATCATGTTTTCTAACTTTAAAAAATCTTCTCTAAAATTACTGAACCAATTCCAACCAAATTTAAGCTGAATGATCCTTTTTAATATACATTAAACCAAAAAAAAAACTACGATGAAATTTGACACTTAAATTCATAAAAGATAAATGCAAACAAATCAAGGTGAGCGATTCAGGCTCTTGAGGGCCTCTTGTTTTGTAAGAGATTGTGAAGTTATTGTGCTTTCTTTCATTCCAGTTATATCATTTGCAAGAAAAGGACACACAGACAAAGTTAGAAATGTTATTTAAGAAAAATAACTATACCCTAGCAATAAGGTATATATACAGTTTATTATTTTTATAAATAACCCACAAAAAGAATAACAGGAATGGTAAAAAATATTGGACAATACACCAAAGGACAACTACATCTGAAACAACACATTAACTATGTACTCTAACTGGGTACAGTTACAAAATGAGGTGGGTAAAAACCTCTCCTTTTGCCAATCTTCATCATCTGTTTTTAAAAGTAGAACACAAAATAAAGCACCTGTCTTTATAAAAAAGAAAATATGGTATGATTGCCAATGAAACAACTCTCCACAAGAGATCAAATGACACTGAAATTAACATCTATAGGTTACCAAAGGGTCTTCAACAAAGAGCAAAGCCCATACCGAATAGTCAGCTATAAAAGGCCCATAAATGACATATGTAAAACCATTCAAAAGAGAAAACTAACAGCCTAATTTCATGTACAAGAAATGAACGAAATACAAATATGTAACAAATCAAAAAACAACAACCACTGAGTTACAGGCTCCTGACATTGGACAGTAACATACATATAGAATGAGGCAGGGTTAAACATGTTATCCAGATCTAAATCCTCCCCCTAACATGGGACAGTGTAGTCAACTTTCTTCCTTTCTGAATTACCACTAATAACTATACCACATACTAGATGGCACGTAATTGGAAAGAAGGTTCAAAATGTCCTCACTAGCTGATATAGCTAAAAGAAAAATGTTATTGGAGAGAATAACCACCAATATATCTGTATTGTAAACAGATGGTTTGACAATTCAATCAAAGATTTGTTTTTTGTTGAAGCTAAATTGTACTACCACAATTGCAGATAAATACATATCAGGTTAATTTTGTTGTACATGACATTGTTTATAGCTTTAGTGATACAATGCACAATTCTATAAAACAGGTGGATGGATATACAGGATACAGAATTTCACAGTGATAATTCTCACTGTAAGATCTGGCAATTTCTATTATCTCATTCAAACATCACTGTTATTTATCTTGCGATGTTGATGTTACATTAGGTACTGTACAAAAAATGATTGATATATCTATCAACTGGTTCACCTCTCATATTTTCTAAGTTAGCTGTCTTCTATTTGTAGTTTTTCTGGTACATTTGGTATTTTGAATTACCCGGTATAATCTTTTAATTTTCTTCATTACATGTCAGAAAAAAATGTTTAGAGTTAATATTGTTAAACAGTATTTAACTTACAATGTTTTTGTTCTTGTACAGTTGTAAAGTTAACTTTAAATTATTAATTGTATAGAAAATTTACATTTCAGCTTGGCTAAGTCCCAACAGTATGACCAAGATGGATTGATCGATATATTCAAACAATATGGAGATCACTTGTATGGTAAAGGGGACCATGATGGTGCTATAGATCAGTATATCAAAACAATAGGCAAACTGGAAGCATCATATGTTATTAGAAAGGTGGGAGGATAAATGGACATGTTTGTCTTTCACATCTTTTTGCTCTAAGTTGACCATTAGAAATTTATTGTATAAAATCTAGAACTTTTAGAAATAATTATTTTAAAACTATTTGTTTAGTCATTTTCAGAATATTAAAAACGTTATAAACAAATATAGTGATAATGACTTTAAAAATCTCAGAGTTTTAAAATATTATTATTTTAATTCTGATGTTTAGATTTTATTATTTTATTTTTAAATTCAATGGACAGGTTTTATTCTAGCTGTATGCTATTTGTATACAAAAGAGGCAACTATAATTTAAAGCAATGTTAAAACAATTTTTTAACTTCAGTATTTGGATACGATAGCTTTCGTCATTTAATTTCATATAAGGAGATAAATCTCATTAACTAGACTTCCTGAAAAACAGCAAATTTATATCATTTGATTTGTTGATAGTTCTTCTTTTAAATAAATGCTATAGTAAATGTCCAAGTTTTTATACATTTCGAATAGTGAAACTTTAACACCAACTTAATCTTTGATTCTGAATTGTTTCAGTTTTTGGATGCCCAAAGGATACACAATTTGACTAAATACCTACAAGCCTTACATAAAGCACAGCAGGCCACAGAGGAACACACTACATTGTTACTCAACTGTTACACAAAACTCAAGGATGTTAACAAGTTAGATGAATTTATCATGGTTTGTACTTTAAATATAGATTGATAATAATAAAGAGAGATGTTGAGTAAACGTCAATGAGTCAGCAACCTATTTATAGACATTCATTGTCCATTGATGGTCCATGTTTTCATTAGTGTAAATTTATGATGACCAACAAAAGATCATTATATAGCTAAAATTCTTAAAGTAAACTTGAATCTCCAGTTAAAATATTCAGAATATTGTACTATCATACCTAGCCTTTTCTATTATTTTTTTTTTATATCAGAAAACATGTTGTTGCCATTTAGACAGAATACAGATAAGAACCCAAAATTTAGTGACAGTTTTTTTCTGTTTATGACTCTCATGTAAGTTTTGACTCTCATGTAAGTTATTACTCTTATGTAAGTTATTACTCTCATGTAAGTTATGACTCTCATGTAAGTTATGATTGTTTATGACTCATGCAAGTTGTGACTCTCATGTAAGTTATGACTCTCTCATGTTAGTTATGACTGTTTATGACTCATGTAAGTTATGACTGTTTATGACTCTCATGCAAGTCATGACTTTATGACTCTTATGTAAGTTATGACTGTTTATGACTTTCCTGTAAGTTATGACTCTCATGTAAGTTATGACTCTCATGTAAGTTATGACTCTTATGTAAGTTATGACTTATGTAAGTTATGATTATGTTTACAGACCAAAGATAGGGAAGTAGATTTTGATGTGGAGACGGCCATGAAAGTATGTCGACAGGCTGGCTATCACAAACATGCCTTGTTCCTCGCTGAAAAACATCAAAAGCATGAATGGTATCTACGTATACAGCTTGAAGACAATAAAGATTATCAAAAAGCCTTGGAATATATTGGTAAACTAGAATTTGATGAGGTATGCAATGAGAAATCTCTTTAATATATTGATAAATTGTAATTTGATGAAGTATCAGCTTAAAGGGATTCTTCAAATATAACACATTTTCTGCCTTATTGGAATTCTGCTTCATTTCCGAGAAAAATATTGGAACTAGATCAATCCTGTGGAGAATTTATCAAAATTAATGTTTATTGTCCTTCACGAACATGTTGCAAGGATATGCTGATCAATTACTTTTATGAAACTTATATCATTGGTTTATATCAGCAGTGTCCTGGACAGGTTGAAAATCAGTGCAGATGAATTATTTTTAAAGAAGTTATGCCCGTTGGAATATTTGATTCTATGGAAAATTGCATAGTTAGTGCATATGTACAATTTTGCCAGAATTTTATGAAACTTATATCATTGGTTTATATGTGCAATTAAATATGTGCAACGCTGTTCTTTTATTTTATTATATGAAATGGTCACTAGGGATTACTACTAGGGATTACTACTAGGGATTACTACTAGGGATTACTACTAGGGATTACTATCCTTTGACCTTTGCATTAATATGTACATTTTTTTGTACATTGCAGAGGTGTAAAAACTACTTGTATATATATACCACCTTTTGATGATTTGAGTTAAATTTTAAAATGTTGGAATTTGGATAATTGCTGTAGTTTTTTCCATCATCTGTCTAATTTTTTGTTATAATGTTAGTAAGAACAAGTTTTTTTATGATAAATAAATTAGGCTGAAGAGAATCTGAAGAAATATGGTAAGATGTTAATCTCAGAAGTCCCCCAGCAAACAACTGAATTACTCAAAAGATTGTGTACAGACTACAGACCAATAGACCGTAAGTTTTATTTTTATTTTCATGTAGGTTAAAATTGTTTTAAACATCTGTCCTTAATGATCAGGGTATTGACTTACTTTCAGAAGAAATTATTGGTCCACTGTTTTCATTGAATATGTTGGTATAACTAGAATTTAAAACTGTATCCTGTTAGTTGCTGTTAGTTGGGTCATTTCTCCATTCTAGACAGTTCAGAGGTTTCTATGATCCAATATAACCAATATATGATGAGAAAATGTGTTGTAAATTAAGTTTGAATGTATATCTACAAGGTCAATATCAATTTTTTGTAAATTGAGGAACATATGCTCAAAGAACTTTTACCACAGAAAATTAAATTAATGCCCTAATAATGAAATGCATATGAAAGTTATAAACCAATAGTGATACTTGGTATTAATGGTGGTACCTGGTACTAATGGTGGTACCTGGTACTTATGGTGATACCTTGTACTTATGGTGATACCTGGTACTTATGGTGGTACCTGGTACTTATGGTGATACCTGGTACTAATGATGATATCTGGTACTTATGGTGGTACCTGGTACTTATGGTGATACCTGGTACTTATGGTGATACCTGGTACTAATGGTGGTACCTGGTACTTATGGTGATACCTGGTACTTATGGTGGTACCTGGTACTTATGGTGATACCTGGTACTTATGGTGGTACCTGGTACTTATGGTGATACCTGGTACTAATGATGATATCTGGTACTTATGGTGGTACCTGGTACTTATGGTGATACCTGGTACTTATGGTGATACCTGGTACTTATGGTGATACCTTGTACTTATGGTGGTACCTGGTACTTATGGTGATACCTGGTACTTATGGTGGTACCTGGTACTTATGGTGGTACCTGGTACTTATGGTGATACCTGGTACTAATGGTGGTACCTGGTACTTATGGTGATACCTGGTACTTATGGTGATACCTTGTACTTATGGTGATACCTTGTACTTATGGTGATACCTGGTACTTATGGTGGTACCTGGTACTTATGGTGATACCTGGTACTTATGGTGGTACCTGGTACTTATGGTTGTACCTGGTATTAATGATGATATCTGGTAATAATGGTATTAATGGTGATCCTGGTATAAATGTTGTCACACAGTATGAATGTTTTACTATGACCAATTTATGTTGTCAATGGTATGTTCAAACAAAATGTGCTCTTACAGTTCACAGGTATTTTTTTTTTAGAATATCGTGTTCTTATATTTATTTGAATTTTTCAGGACCGCTCATTGATCAAGTAAATTTAGATGGTAAGTATTATATATGGTACTACTTACTACATGCAAATATGTAACAACAGGACAAGAGGAAAAATGCAATGAACAATGAACAAATATTTCTGTTATGGTTTCAGGAAAATTATCATGTGTTTTATGTAAATTTAGAAATTTCACTGTATATTTATAGATTATAACATGCCCTTTTCCATATTGGCCCTGTTAAAATCCAGAAACTCCCATATCTGCCTGAGGCTTCAAGAGGGCTGGTATGGGTTAAGGGATGATACCAGGTCCAATATGGGAAAGACTGGTTATAATCTCTTTTCCCATCACTTTGCGTCCGGCGTCGTTCTGCGTCCGTCTCCTTCCTGCGTCGTTAACTTTTACAAAAATCTTCTCCTCTGAAACTACTGGGCCTAATTAAACCAAACTTGGCCACAATCATCATTGGGGTATCTAGTTTAAAAAATGTATCCGGTGACCCGGCCAACTAACCAAGATGGCCGCCACGTCTAAAATTAGAACATAGGGGTAAAATGCAGTTTTTGGCTTATAACTCAAAAACCAAAGCATTTAGAGCAAATCTGACATGAGTAAAATTGTTTATCAGGTCAAGATCTATCTGCCTTGAAATTTTCAGATGAATCGGACAACCTGTTGTTAGGTTGCTGTCCCTGAATTGGTAATTTTAAGGAAATTTTGCTGTTTTTGGTTATTATCTTGAATATTATTATAGATAGAGATAAACTGTAAACAACAATAATGTTCAGCAAAGTAAGATTTACAAATAAGTCAACACGACCGAAATGGTCAGTTGACCCCTTTAGAAGTTATTGCTCTTTATAGTCAATTTTTAACCATTTTTCGTAAATCTTGGTAATCTTTTACAAAAATCGTCTCCTGTGAAACTACAGGGCCAAATTAATCCAAACTTGGCCACAATCATCTTTGGGGTATTTAGTTAAAAAAATGTGTCCGGTGACTCGGCCTTCCAATCAAGATGGCCGCCACGGCTAAAAATAGAACATAGGGGTAAAATGCAGTTTTTGGGTTATAACTAAAAAACCAAAGCATTTAGAGCAAATCTGACAGGTGTAAAATTGTTAATCAGGTCAAGATCTATCTGCCATGAAATTTACAGACCAATCGGACAACCCTTTGTTGGGTTGCTGCCCCTGAATTGGTAATTTTAAGGACATTTCGCTGTTTTTGTCGAGCCTGCAACTTTTATTGCAGAAAGCTCGACATAGGGATAGTGATCCGGCGGCGGCGTTAGCTAACTTCTTAAAAGCTTTATATTTTAGAAGGTGGAAGACCTGAATGCTTCATACTTTGTATATAGATGCCTCATGTTACGAAGTTTCCGTCAGTCACATGTCCAATGTCCTTGACCTCATTTTCATGGTTCAGTGACCACTTGAAAAAAAAGTTCAAATTTTTTGTAATGTTGAATTCTCTCTTATTATAAGTAATAGGATAACTATATTTGATATGTGCGTACCTTGCAAGGTTCTCATGTCTGTCAGACAGTTTTCACTTGACCTCGACCTCATTTCATGGATCAGTGAACAAGGTTAAGTTTTGGTGGTCAAGTCCATATCTCAGATTCTATAAGCAATAGGGCTAGTATATTCAGTGTATGGAAGGACTGTAAGGTGTACATGTCCAACTGGCAGGTGTCATCTGACCTTGACCTCATTTTCATGGTTCAGTGGTTATAGTTAAATTTTTGTGTTTTGGTCTGTTTTTCTCATACTATATACAATAGGTCTACTATATTTGTTGTATGGAACGATTGTAAGGTGTACATGTCTAGCGGGCAGATGTCATGTGACCTTGACCTCATTTTCATGGTTCAGTGGTCAAAGTTAAATTTTTGTGTTTTGGTCTGTTTTTCTCATACTATATGCAATAGGTCTACTATATTTGTTGTATGGAACGATTGTAAGGTGTACATGTCTAGCGGGCAGATGTCATGTGACCTTGACCTCATTTTCATGGTTCAGTGGTCATAGTTAAATTTTTGTGTTTTGGTCTGTTTTTCTCATACTATATGCAATAGGTCTACTATATTTGTTGTATGGAACGATTGTAAGGTGTACATGTCTAGCGGGCAGATGTCATGTGACCTTGACCACATTTTCATGGTTCAGTGGTCAAAGTTAAATTTTTGTGTTTTGGTCTGTTTTTCTCATACTATATGCAATAGGTCTACTTTATTTGTTGTATGGAACTATTGTAAGGTGTACATGTCTAACGGGCAGATGTCATGTGACCTTGACCTCATTTTCATGGTTCAGTGGTCAAAGTTTTTATCTAATACTATATGCCATAGGTCAACTATATTTGGTGTATGGAAATATTTTATGATCTTTATGTCAGTCGCACAGGTTTTATTTGATCGTGACCTCATTTTCACGGTTCATTGCACAGTGTTAAGTTTTTGTGTTTTGGTCTATTTTTCTTAAACTATATAAGTAATAAGTCAACTATATATGTTGTATAGAAGCATTGTTAGCTGTACATGTCTGCCTGGCATGGTTCATCTGACCTTGACCTCATTTTCAAGGTTCATTGGTCTATGTTTAGTTATATTGGTTAATGTTAAGTTTATGTGACAGTTGTTATAAAGCTTAGCTTTATACTAAGGACTATCAACATAATATCAGTGATTAGTATAGAAGGCGAGACATTTCAGCGTGTGCACTCTTGTTGGTTATTATCTTGAATATTATTATAGATAGAGATAAACTGTAAACAGCAATAATGTACAGTAAAGTAAGACCTTAAAAGAAGTCAACATGACCAAAATGGTCAATTGACCTCCTAAGGAGTTATTGCCCTTTATATAGTAATTTTTGTCGAGCCTGCAACTTTTGTTGCAGAAAGCTCGACATAGGGATAGTGATCCGGCGGCGGCGGCGGTGTTAGCTCACTTCTTAAAAGCTTTATATTTTAGAAGGTGGAAGACCTGGATGCTTCATAGTTTGTATATAGATGCTTCATGTTACGAAGTTTCCGTCAGTCACATGTCCAATATCCTTGACCTCATTTTCATGGTTCAGTGACCACTTGAAAAAAAAGTTCAAATTTTTTGTAATGTTGAATTCTCTCTTATTATAAGTAATAGGATAATTGTCGAGCCTGCAACTTTTGTTGCAGAAAGCTCGACATAGGGATAGTGATCCGGCGGCGGCGGCGGCGGCGTTAGCTAACTTCTTAAAAGCTTTATATTTTAGAAGGTGGAAGACCTGGATGCTTCATACTTTGTATATAGATGCCTCATGTTACGAAGTTTCCGTCAGTCACATGTCCAATGTCCTTGACCTCATTTTCATGGTTCAGTGACCACTTGAAAAAAAAGTTCAAATTTTTTGTAATGTTGAATTCTCTCTTATTATAAGTAATAGGATAACTATATTTGATATGTGCGTACCTTGCAAGGTTCTCATGTCTGTCAGACAGTTTTCACTTGACCTCGACCTCATTTCATGGATCAGTGAACAAGGTTAAGTTTTGGTGGTCAAGTCCATATCTCAGATACTATAAGCAATAGGGCTAGTATATTCAGTGTATGGAAGGACTGTAAGGTGTACATGTCCAACTGGCAGGTGTCATCTGACCTTGACCTCATTTTCATGGTTCAGTGGTTATAGTTAAATTTTTGTGTTTTGGTCTGTTTTTCTCATACTATATGCAATAGGTCTACTATATTTGTTGTATGGAACGATTGTAAGGTGTACATGTCTAGCGGGCAGATGTCATGTGACCTTGACCTCATTTTCATGGTTCAGTGGTCAAAGTTAAATTTTTGTGTTTTGGTCTGTTTTTCTCATACTATATGCAATAGGTCTACTATATTTGTTGTATGGAACGATTGTAAGGTGTACATGTCTAGCGGGCAGATGTCATGTGACCTTGACCTCATTTTCATGGTTCAGTGGTCATAGTTAAATTTTTGTGTTTTGGTCTGTTTTTCTCATACTATATGCAATAGGTCTACTATATTTGTTGTATGGAACGATTGTAAGGTGTACATGTCTAGCGGGCAGATGTCATGTGACCTTGACCACATTTTCATGGTTCAGTGGTCAAAGTTAAATTTTTGTGTTTTGGTCTGTTTTTCTCATACTATATGCAATAGGTCTACTATATTTGTTGTATGGAACTATTGTAAGGTGTACATGTCTAACGGGCAGATGTCATGTGACCTTGACCTCATTTTCATGGTTCAGTGGTCAAAGTTTTTATCTAATACTATATGCCATAGGTCAACTATATTTGGTGTATGGAAATATTTTATGATCTTTATGTCAGTCGCACAGGTTTTATTTGATCGTGATCTCATTTTCACGGTTCATTGCACAGTGTTAAGTTTTTGTGTTTTGGTCTATTTTTCTTAAACTATATAAGTAATAAGTCAACTATATATGTTGTATAGAAGCATTGTTAGCTGTACATGTCTGCCTGGCATGGTTCATCTGACCTTGACCTCATTTTCAAGGTTCATTGGTCTATGTTTAGTTATCTTGGTTAATGTTAAGTTTATGTGACAGTTGTTATAAAGCTTAGCTTTATACTAAGGACTATCAACATAATATCAGTGATTAGTATAGAAGGCGAGACATTTCAGCGTGTGCACTCTTGTTATATTTCATATGTGCGTACCTTGCAAGGTCCTCATGTCTGTCAGACAGTTTTCACTTGACCTCGACCTCATTTCATGGATCAGTGAACAAGGTTAAGTTTTGGTGGTCAAGTCCATATCTCAGATACTATAAGCAATAGGGCTAGTATATTCGGTATATGGAAGGACTGTAAGGTGTACATGTCCAACTGGCAGGTGTCATCTGACCTTGACCTTATTTTCATGGTTCAGTGGTTATAGTTAAATTTTTGTGTTTTGGTCTGTTTTTCTCATACTATATGCAATAGGTCTTCTATATTTGTTGTATGGAATGATTGTAAGGTGTACATGTCTAACGAGCATAGTCATGTGACCTTGACCCCATTTTCATGGTTCAGTGGTTATAGTTAAATTTTTGAGTTTTGGTCTTTTTATCTAAAACTATATGCCATAGGTCAACTATATTTGGTGTATGGAAACATTTCATGATCTTTATGTCAGTCGCGCAGGTTTTATTAGACCGTGACCTCATTTTCACGGTTCATTGCACAGTGTTAAGTTTTGTGTTTTGTTCTATTTTTCTTAAACTATAAGTAATGGGTCAACTATATATGTTGTATAGAAGCATTGTTAGCTCATACCTGCCAGGTTTTGAAAGTGCCCATGGGGGTTTTAGTGCGCGACAACAATTTCAAAGGTTACAATTCTTTGCGACGACTATTTTACATGTGCTGTTTTGTGGTCTAGAAAAGTGTCATATTTGTAATATGAGCTTACATGCCTTTTCTAAAGTTTATTTGCATGATTTTAGTTATTATATATCAGTAGAAAAGATGAACATGTAGCTGCAAGACCAGGAATTAATTTCATGTGTAAGGATATTAAATAATTGTTGACTTTTCCAATTTAAAATTATGCACAAAGAAAGACCTTTATCAGGTTGGGAACAACACCTAGGGGTATCATCTCAATTTAAGGACATTAAAAACCACTTTTAAAGTAAAAATGAACACATATTCTGATATTCATATCATTTGAAGAAACTTTTCCCACAGAATTATACATCCTATAATCTATCTGGTATAATATGGTCAACACATGTCCAAGAATTTTGGTATGTTCTTGGCCTAATGTATCATGTATATCTTCTTTTTTTTTTCAAAATAATTGGACCCTACATTTAGAAAAGTAGTTCTAAATATAATGTCAGAATTTCCCATTTTTAAGTTAAATAAAAATCTACATTTTTCATTTTTATTTTTCACAGAAGTAAAATGCCCCCTTGACTAAGGGAAGTCCCTCATTTAAGGGATTCCTCATGTGGGTTTTTTTGTTTTGTCCATGTGAAAAATAAAGAATAGTACATTAAATGATTTGGTATTTTTAATTAAATACATATCATTTGTTACAGCAAGAGTAATATCAATGAATTAGTGAATAAACTACTATTTATTATCTTTATGGTAGTACTGCATCATTGAAGTTTGTCAATCAGTCATGCTTTTATTCTGTGTAAGAACCTCCTTGCAAGTGAAAAACCATTTGCCATGTTCACGATTTTAAAAAACAGAGGAAATCAACACAAGTTCAAAATCTAGAATGTTAGAATTATCTTGAGAGAAAACGTTTTTGATTGGCTGATTAATTTGATCATGAGAAACATAGAATTTGATTGGCTGAACACGAATGTCTTCCTTGGACACAGTTCAAAATCGGGAACCATCATATTTTTCGTGTAGATTTTCACAAAATCGTGTTTTAGAGGGTTTTTCACGATCACGATCGTGCAATCGTGACAAAGGGTCAAAATCGTGTAATACACGCCTAAATCGTGAAAGTTGGCAGGTATGTTAGCTGTACATGTCTGCCTGGCATGGTTTATCTGACCTTGACCTCATTTTCAAGGTTCATTGGTCTTTGTTTAGTTATCTTGGTTAATGTTAAGCTTATGTGACAGTTGTAATAAAGCTTAGCTGTATACTTAGGACTATCAACATAATATCAATAATTATAGTATAGAAGGCGAGACATTTCAGCGTGTGCACTCTTGTTTAACAATTTTCACAAAATTTGTAAAATTTTACTAATATTTTCCTCTGTAACTACTGGGCCAAGTTCATTATAGATAGAGATAATTGTAAGCAGCAAGCATGTTCAGTAAAGTAAGATCTACAAACACATCACCATCACCAAACCACAATTTTGTCTTGAATTCATCTGTGTCCTTTGTTTAATATTCACATAGACCAAGGTGAGCGACACAGGCTCTAGTTTAATATAATATACACAAAAAGAGAATTTAGCAAATGTTGGGCTAAATCAATAATTGTTGGTTTGCCATTGTTACTACATAGTAGCCATTGGAACAGAATTATCATAGTTTTCAATACAAATACCGTCATTGTTCGCCATTTGTCATTAGAGGTACAATAACCAATAACCACTTTTTTGACTATGGTCAGCAATATGAGTAGAACAATTTTTGTGGTTATTGCATATGCAAAACCCAACATTTTCGTAACAAGTATGGGATAAATATTTTTTTCTCGTCTATTTAAATTTTTTACTATATTTAATTTTATGAAAGTGTATTGGTCATTTAGTTGTACTTCCAGGTGGGATTCCCAGAATACAGAAAGCTAGTGCAGAAGAATTTATACATATATTTGTTAGTAACTCTCCTAGACTGACAGAATTCCTGGAACATATGATCAAGGTAATGTTACCTCTTGTTCTGTAGCTCTTCTCTGAATACAGTTACTGTATACTCAGATATTTTTGTGTGCATGTTCTTTTTAAAAGATAATTAAGGGATGACTGTAATATTTTTTCTGTCTATGAAGAAATAACATAAAAAATTTAGTGCACACTGAATAACGCGCGTAGTGGGTTATTTAAGGTAGCACAATACAAAGATTTTTCATCCCCAATCAGACATCTTTCAACTGATGTAATTCCACTTATCCTTCTTTAAATTTTATAAATGAGGTACCAAAAGATAGAAGAATGATTTATCTTTCAAATTGTGATAATTTCATGATGACATAATTATTACATAATTAATTGTTATGTAATTCGTTGCTATATTGTGATGTCCATGCTTGAATGAATTTAGCTTCTTTGTTATTCATAGCATCCGAAAATATTTTATAGATTCTTGCACAACACAGTTTGACCTCCAAAACTGTGTCTCAGATTTTTCCTATTGTATTTCATTCTCTCATAAATCTTCAATGAAGTTTGCAACATCAATTCATAAGAGATCACTAAATTCAATGTGGTATAAAATTTGTTCTATTGATGTTTTTGGAAATCTGAGACACAGTTTTGGAGGTCAAGCTGTGTTGTACAAGAATCTATAAAATATTTGGGGATGCTATAAAGAACAAAGAAGCTAAATTCATTCAAGTGTGGACATCACAATATAGCAACTAATTACATAATAATTAATTATGTAATAATTATGTCATAATGAAATTATCACAATTTGAAAGATTAATCTTTCTTCTTTCTTTTGGTACCTCATTTATGAAATTTAAAGAAGGATGAAATGAATTACATCAGTTTAAAGTTGTCTGATTGGGAGTGAACAAATCTTTGTATTGTGCTACCTTAACAGTGTGCACCACATTTTTTATGTTATTTCGAATAGACAGAAAAAATATTACAGTCATTTCTTATAATTTAATTCTAAATTCTATTTTAAACCGTAGAAAACCTTGAAAAACGTTGATGACGTCACGGTCACATGACTAAATTATGTCTATGGGCTCATAATAAAATAATGTCAGCCAATCAGAAGACGTGTTACATCCAAAATTAAATTATTTGTTTATAGTATCAAAATCTTCTGAAATGTTTATGGTTGTCAGTTTTTAGCAGTGGAGGAAGTTGGAGTAAACCATACATGTTTCAAATTCAATGCAATTATGATCAACAAGTTCAGACAGTCAACATTGTCTGAAAATGTCAGTTTACTCCTTGTAGGATGACATTACATTTATTTTGGTATTTATGCTGGAAACCATGTAAAATATTTTAATTCAATAGATGACATTTATGCAAAAGTGTCAGGCAAGCTTTACAGGCTATTTTTTAGGGTTTTGATGTATCTATTTTGCTCTTACATATTTTTGGGGAAGACGGCTTCAAGCCGTCAATCCCCAATGGGGTTGACCAGAGTGACATTCCCTCACATCATTCATTTTGTGTTTTTATAGTGTGGAAAACCCCCCAATAAATCTTACTAAGAATGATGAGATGGGGAGACACAAATGAATAAATTGACTTTAAACACTTTTTTACACATTTCCCTTCTGTTTCTCTCGAAATTATCAGATATCGAGCTCTCCTTTACACTATTTACATTTACAATCCGGAAAAATCAGTATGACGAGATATTCTAAATATATCCAACCTACATTATATTTTATAGTGACGTCATTGTTGGAATGCCACACTACGCATAAGCAGGGATATCCTTCACTGGTTATTTAAATCATTCTCAAAGATTGTGCACTTATTAAAAAATAGTATTTGTTGAATTTAAACATAATGGTGTTTGCTGTAGATGATTTAAACATCAACATGCAATACTTTAATTTGTAGGTCAACAACTTTCAAAGTAAACAGGAAGTCCGAGGGGCTACATGAGATCAGGGAGAGAAACGATCTTTTCCATTTTTTTCTGAAAAACTCTGTTTTGAGAATCTTCCTCCAATTCAGGAGCACCTCAATTTATGAGCTTATTATCCACTAAAATAAACACTTAAAATGTGACATTTAGTATATGATAAGTAGTCTTTCATTAAAACTTAATTTTGTGTACCAACATAATCATTGTAATAGTTACAAAAAAATTACAAATGTTGCATTTTGTAGTTTAAACCTATTTATTCATGAAATTTTACAAATATTTCAAAATGTAAAATTTGGAAACAAGCTTCACACAGTTTACATCAATCATATTGTTATTTTTATTAGTACCTGTATCCCTGTGATGAGAGATATAACTGGGTACTTTATCAATGGAAATTTAAAACTGAATAGATTTTTCAGTCCTAACTTTCTTAAGAAAAAAAATAAAAATTTTAAGAGTACTGTCACAAAAAATGGAAAATGGCCCTAGCCTACAGTTCAGTTGTACACTATTAAGATTTCAAAAATAATTGTAGTTGTTGTTAAATGACAGAATTCAACTAGTTGAATTTTAGATAATTAACTATCAACTTTAATTGAATGTTTAGATTTAGAAGATGCAGATCTCTTCCATTGGTCTAAATTGAATCCTAAACTAAAGAAACGAAATTACATTAAACAACAATTGATTCCAATAGTGTCAACCTTCCACATGTTCTAGCTGTTCTTTTTTTCATTCTTTATATGAAGACTATCAAAACATAACCCCCCCCCTAACCCCCACCCAAAAAAAATGAAATAGAAACAAGGGCCGTCTTTTCCCTCAGAGCCTTTCAGCTCTTTGATTGAATGAATGTGGTTGGAGATATTGAAACCATGAGAAATTTATATTCTGTAAATGTATTGTATCTATACACTACAAGCTATTGTTTTCTCTGTACCTTTGTATATAATATTTTACATTGATATAATATTTTGGATATGAAAATGTGTTTGTAATTTAGTCATATATATTAATTTGCCTATTAATATTAACGCATCTGTAATTTCTTTCTTTTTCCAGGTTCAACCGAACTCTCCCAGCCTGTTGTATAATACATTACTTGAATTATACCTTCATGATATTATACACGAGAAAGATATTAGTGTAAGTTCACATTACCAGGTTTTGGCAATCCTCAGAATTTAATTTTCAGACAAATATTAACATATGATTTAGGGAAAGGTATGTCATTGTTTGAACTAAAGTAGTTACATAAATTAAATAGAGATTATTCAGAGTTAATTTTTAAAATGGTTGATGAATGCAGTAATTTTGGAATTGTTTTTGTATTGTTTGTATATTTATTTGTTAATTTTTTGTTTTAGGCCAAAACAGACAAAGTTAGAAAAACTGAAGATTTACTGAAAAACCCAGAGGTTTGTTTCTACAGTGGTCCATCTTTGAAATAACCAGGACAGTCTCCCCTTATCTGGGCTATTTTCTCTTGCATTAACCCATTTACAGTGTTCCAGCTAGGCCGTTTTCAGAGGGCGCGGCGCCCGCCCTTTTCCGAGTGGCGCCCTGTGCCCTTTTCACAGTTTCCAGGGCGCCCTGCCTTTTTTGAAGATCGATTGCATATTAATTTGCGTATTGATAGAATACGCTAATTACTAGATTTTACCTGGGGAAAAGATTATGACTTTGTTTACCACCCCAAGCTAATCAATGGTTACAACTGGTGTCATAATCTGTTGTTATAGGTAATCCGTTTATCGGATGGGTCATTAATGATCATCAACATTAATTCGTTCAAATAGAATCGGTCAGTCGGCAATTATCTTTGAAGAAATGTGCATACAACAACTTGGACACAATTTGCGATGTTTATTGTAGTTTCATGGAAGAAACCTAATGACAGAAAGTTGGAAAACCATTATAAACTTGTTGAAGACATTGTTTTACTTGTTTTCTGTAAAATAAACAGAAAATTCAGACGTATTTGTCATTGACTGCCTTCATTTTTGATACGAAAATAACAAAATCGGCCGCCATATTGTGATCATATTTACATCATATTTACGTACTGTTTATAATCCTCCAAAGAAGGAGCACACCCGAATAAAGAAAGATAACTCAATCTGATTTTTTTCCTAGCATTGAGTAACCCATTTACATATTCTAAAATGTGTGTCCATACTTCTTGCTTAAGAATATATATGTTTAGGTATTTATTTTGAGTTATGGGAAAAGTTAAAGAGGGTCTTAGTAGCAGTGCTGGTAGGGTGCCTTGGTCATCTTTTTCTGTATTCTTTATTTTTGATACTATTTTTCACTGTTGCTTTATATCCTAAAATTGTGAATTTACTGAGCACAGCTGTTTTGTGCTGTATTGCCATCAAGCACAGCAGGGGTAGAAAGGTGAAACTGGTAAAATGTGGTAGACCATAGAAACAGTATGAAACAGATCTCCTTTCAAAACATACTGCATATAAAGTTCAACTGTGCAAAGCAATGATAAAAAAACTTGTGTGACAAGCTGCTTGACAAGTTTTTCAGCCTTAAAAGTAGAAAGATAGAGTTCTATATGGGCTAAAGATGTTGCTCTTGTATAACCTGTGATTCAACGAATAAACACAAATGTTTGATTAACATCTTTTATTAAAATATGCCCTTTTCATATTATCATATCGCGCGTTAAATGCCCTTTTTCAGGATTGGCACCCTGCCCTTTTGAAAACCTAGCTGGAACACTGATTTACATGCAAACATACCTGCCCTGGATGGCCAATTCCATTATCTGGTGTACAACTTGTGCTTCTATATTTGAAATGTCCCCTTGTTCTCATATAAATTAGAAGTAATTATTTGTGCAAGGGCACAATATTTACAAGAAATCACTGCCAATCAGTTAAGGAATGGTGTGTCATTGAATTCACACTATATACTGTTGAGTGAAGATATATCATTCACTTCACTTTAAGTATACTGTTCAAACAAGATTTGTCATTGACCTCACACTACACTTTTCTTGCTCCTGTATTCAGAATATCTGTTGGCCTTACATGGGGGGGGGGGGGGGGCAAGGGGGGTCCCAATAACAGCAAAACAGCAAATTGATTTGGCTCATAACAGATAACAAGGAATTAAAATGGACAAAAACAGATAACAGTAAATGAAATATTAAAATAATTCGGTCTTTGACAAATCAGTATTTCTTATTACGGATATAATCCTTTGTAATGCATTCCATTTTTTATGACTATGTTTTTAGTATTAATTTATGTATCTAGAATGTGTTTAAATTACTACTCAATATATTATAATATTTTTTATACGCTCGTTTACGGAACGTATTATGGTATACTGTTGTCCGTCTGTTGTCAACATGTCGGACATTAACTCAAAAACTCTTTTCACCATTTGCATTAAACTTTGGGAAATTGTTTATATCTATTGACGTGAGCTCCCTTTTTTTTTTTTTTTTTTTTTTTATAAATTTTAGATTTTAAGTTTCTGGGTAATGGGTTTGTATTCAATAAAATTGGTGTTTTTTTCAGTTTTCTGACAATATCTCAAAAATGCTTTCACAAAGCAAGGAATTTTGGTGAATTGTTTATATCTATTAACATGAGGTAACTTTCAAATTTTATAAATTTTAGATTTTACGTTTCCGAGTTAACGGGTTTTATTAATTAAAAAGGGGTGATTTTCCAGTTTTCAGACATTAACACAAAAATGTTTTCAGCAGTTCTCATGAAACGTTGGTGTATTGTTTATATATATTGACTGAAGCTCCCTTTGTTGCTAATCAAAAAAGTGACCTAAAAGAGTTTGAATATTCTGACTTTTTCTAAATGACCATTTAATGAGGTGTGTGAATTTTTCTTAATAAAACTATGAGGCAAAGTGGTATATAGGGTAGAAAAATCAAAAGCACCAATTATAAGCATGCAATTTATCAAGTACTTCGAACGAATTTTGACACTCTAAAAGCAATTTATTCCACTATTTTCAAAGGCCTTATTTGAACAATTTTTTATCAGCTGAGGTTTTTGTCGAGCCTGCAACTTTTGTTGCAGAAAGCTCGACATAGGGATAGTGATCCGGCGGCGGCGGCTACGGCGGCGGCGGCTACGGCGGCGGCGGCGGCGGCGGTGTTAGCTAACTTCTTAAAAGCTTTATATTTTAGAAGGTGGAAGACCTGGATGCTTCATACTTTGTATATAGATGCCTCATGTTACGAAGTTTCCGTCAGTCACATGTCCAATGTCCTTGACCTCATTTTCATGGTTCAATGACCACTTGAAAAAAAAGTTCAGATTTTTTGTAATGTTGAATTCTCTCTTATTATAAGTAATAGGATAACTATATTTGATATGTGCGTACCTTGAAAGGTCCTCATGTCTGTCAGACAGTTTTCACTTGACCTCGACCTCATTTCATGGATCAGTGAACAAGGTTAAGTTTTGGTGGTCAAGTCCATATCTCAGATACTACAAGCAATAGGGCTAGTATATTCGGTGTATGGAAGGACTGTAAGGTGTACATGTCCAACTGGCAGGTGTCATCTGACCTTGACCTCATTTTCATGGTTCAGTGGTTATAGTTAAATTTTTGTGTTTTGGTCTGTTTTTCTCATACTATATGCAATAGGTCTACTATATTTGTTGTATGGAATGATTGTATGGTGTACCTATCTAGCGGGCAGATGTCATGTGACCTTGACCTCATTTTCATGGTTCAGTGGTCAAAGTTAAGTTTTTGAGTTTTGGTCTTTTTATCTAATACTATATGCCATATGTCATCTATATTTGGTGTATGGAAATATTTTATGATCTTTATGTCTGTCGCGCAGGTTTTATTTGACCGTGACCTCATTTTCACGGTTCATTACACAGTGTTAAGTTTTTGTGTTTTGGTCTATTTTTCTTAAACTATAAGTAAGGCCAATTAAATTTAATTGCTAGATTTTCATCCCCGCCCGCCCCTCTGAAATCGTCCCGCCCCGATTTTTTTTATTTAACAAATATACGATTTCCGGATTTTGGTCATGTCCGTTACCAGGAACCATCGATAATTTCGTTTCATTCGAAACTTCCTGTTTCAAATTTCTTTTTTGTATTTCTTCGCCGGAGTAATCCCATCGAAAATGATTAAGTCGAAATATTCTGCTGCTCTATGATAACAACATCATCTACCGAGAATAGAGATTGATAACGAGAAGGGCATGAAATATTCGAGTTACGAGTAAAACGCCTTGTCCTTGAACGCAAATTGCGGTGGTCACCGGTAGTCACAAGTGAATCGAAAATCGTGTTTTTTTCTTTATTTATACAATGACTTTGTGTCAGGAAATTTGGACTGTGAATGATATCCAAAGCGCAAGAATCGTAGAACAAATTGGTACAAAATCATGACTGGATTAAAGAAATTGACACAAGCAAGAACTTGTTTGAATTATGACCGTATGTTTGGAAAAAAAATGTCGACAAACACGCATTTTAATTAAACAAGCCCTTCTATTCACCCATGGCTTTTGTTTTTGTTGACAAACAGCAAACACCCTCTGTTACTGTCCCTACCATCAATTTAGTCATTAAGCCACAACTAATTTTTTGGTTAAGTTCATGTTTTACATCATAATTTCTTTCAACACTGAGTTTACATTTTATTCTGTACTCGTAATATTTGTGTTGCATACAATTGTACCAAAACATTTAATTGATTTTATGACGACTACAAACCATTGCTTATCAAGCAAAATAAATGTGGTGTAGGTATACTAATAGTCTAACTGAAGACTGAAGAGAGCATTTCTCTTCTTTTTGATGTCTACTATAAATAGGTTTCTAAAGCGGCAATTGCATGTATAACAGTGGTTGCCAATCAGAGATTTTTATTTAAGAGTTTGAAAAATAGTGTAGGATTCCTTATACAGCATGTATATACATTATACAAGCTTGTTTCCCACTAGCATATACCCCGCGGTATGAAAAAACTCATGACGAGGGTTTCATATGAAATAAAATTTAAAAAATAAAATCCTCCCACCCGCCCCATTTTTTTCAAAAATTTGGATGAAAATCTACTAATTAATTTTAGTTGGCCTAATAGGTCAACTATATATGTTGTATAGAAGCATTGTTAGTTGTACATGTCTGCCTGGCATGGTTCATCTGACCATGACCTCATTCTCAAGGTTCATTGGTCTTTGTTTAGTTATCTTGGTTAATGTTAAGTTTATGTGACAGTTGTATTAAAGCTTAGCTTTATACTTAGGACTATCAACATAAAATCAATGATTAGTATAGAAGGCGAGACATTTCAGCGTGTGCACTCTTGTTGATTGTACCAAGTGTACTAGTAAGTAGAATACATAGTTTAGTAGGGAAAAATGGCTTGAAACGAAATAAATCTTTGTTTGTAATGAGTTATGTGCAGCTTCGGACCCAAGTACATAGTTGGAACTTTCATTGTACAATGCATTTGGTTCTGCTTTGAAAAGAATCACAGAGCTGAGTCTATGTACCATATTATATAAAAGGTTAAGTGGTTGTTAGGACCTAGTCCTTAATTGAGATCCTTGTCAGATATTCCTGGCCATATGTTTTCCTTTTTGTCATATTAAGAATTGTTTTAATTTAATATGTTCGTACGGAAAACAAGTAACATTATTCTCATACAAAAAATTAAGATAATTCTAAATACACATTCATAAAAAAATGGAATTTATTACAAAGGATAATCATAAGATATACTTGAATTGTCCTGGACCTCACTTCTGTGATGGGTATATGTTAATGGAATCCTTCTCTGAATACGGGACAAACATATTAGTAGTGGTAGACCCCAATGGCCAATGATCTTCAATTTATACCGAATATTGACTGTCAAAAAAAATGCTAATATTCCAATTTTCAATAACAGTTAACAGCAAATACATTATCACAATAACAGATAACAAAAAAACTAAAAGCCCAATAACAGCTAACAAAGAATAAGACAATAACAGCTAACAGCAAATATATTTTCAAAATAACAGATAACAAAGAATTAAATTGCCCCATAACAGCATAACAGTTAAACCCCTTGCCCCCCCTCTTACATATTACAAATGTATAAATTGTATGTCTCTGTGCTCTCTAGGAAAATGTTCAAACTAGGCCATTGCTGATCTAATTGCACAAATTTCCTTTCTGTCAAAAATATGATTGCTGTATGTATGAGTGCTCTTAATACACCATCAAGATTAAAAAGATGAAAACAATTTTCCTTAGTCTTAATCAGAAATAAAGATTTAAATAACTTTGATATATTGTTTATAATATACATTTCAGGCCAAATATGACTTGGATCAAGCACTAGTTTTATGCCAGATGAATAATTTTAAAGCAGGAATTTTGTATCTTTATGAAAAAGCTCATTTGTAAGTAATCATTCAAATTTATTATCTCATCTACATCTGCTCCAATAATAAATATAATTTTATGTTTCTTTGTATGAATAAACTTATACATGTAATTTTTTGCTGTGCATGTTGATTTTGTGTCATGGAAATTTTTATATCACATCTTGGTTTTTTCTCAAGAATATCAAAATAAACCTATGCCTCTTTAAACCAGGACTGGTACTGAGTGTGCATGTGAGGACCGAAATTAATATTAAGTAGAATGCTTGCAAGTCTACTCTTTATACATGTATGTTATATATCAGCAATGCAAAAAGCAATCGTCTCGCTAGTCAATATCAGATTTAATAGGATTTTTACAAAGAACATCTATGGTATGACTTGTTTTACTTGTGGCCATTATGGATTGATAATACAAACTCTCTAAAGACATCATTTCAGACTATTGAGATGATTATGTCTATAAGATTTAAGTGATGCACACATAATTACAGAGTAAGATTTAAATAAAAAATTAGTATTTTCCTGAAGAAGCTATGAATATTTTGTTGTTTCTCATACAGATATCAACAGATACTGAGGTACCATATGGAGCATGATGATTATGTTCATGTCATTGATACATGTAAAAAATTTGGGTAAGTCTAGTATTCATGTATTGACTACAAAAACACCCTCTTAATAATGTACTGAATACTAACCAATCTATTACTTATTTTTCTATTAAAGGTAAACATATTTGATCAAAAATAAGGTCATCATTTATAATATTTAAAGTCTTTCAATAATTTTGTAATCAAAAATAGTTTTAATATTTTATTTGATTTTATATGTATTAACAACAGTCAACAGTTATATATCACACCTGAGAATAAACCCACTTTTACTCATATTTAGTTAAATTACTTTTTTAAGTTACATGGATTGTTGCTCTTGGTAACAAATATTTTGTGCATATTCAGGATGAGAACAAATCAATAACTCAAACAAAGGTAGGTTCTGCAAAGGGAGTCAACCTGGATAAAGGGTGGAAAATTTGGAATAGGAAATGAGGATAATGACTTGGGTGAAATTTAAACAGGCCATCTTCACCTGTTATAGAGTTTTTTCTAGGGTTATTTAACATGCAGAGAGTGTATTGGTTATGAATATAACTGTATTAAAGGTTATAGTTTTTGTCTCGCTTGACAGAGTCAAAAAGCGAGACATAGGTATGCTGTTTCCGGCGGCGTCAACAATGTTTCAGTTTGTGATTAGGTCTAATTTATGGTGAACCACTAGTGGTAAATCAAAAATATTTGGTATGCAGGTGTATTAGCATTTGCACATCTCATTACTAAGGAGATTAGTTGGCCCGGCCCCCTCAGTTATGGTCTATTGAATTTGAAACTTTTGTTTAAATATCATGTATTAGTTTGTGATATGTCAGTTTGTGGGGATCCACTAGTGGTAAGTTAATGATAATTGGTTTGCAATTGTATAAGCATTGGCATATCTCATTTCCATGGAGATTTTTTAGCCCTGCCCCCTCAGTCATGGTCTATTGACTGAAATGTTTGCTTAATGTTTTCATGTATTAGTATGGGATTAGGTCAGTTTATTTGGGAACCACTATTAGTAAGTTAATGAAAATTGGTATACAATTGATTAAGCATTGGCATATCTTATTTTCATGGAGATTTGTTGGCCCTCCCCCCTCAGTCATGATCTATTGACTTTGAAACTTTTGCTTAGTTTTCATGTTTTAGTTTGTGATTAGGTTGGTTTATGGATAACAACTAGTGGTAGGTCAATAATATTTGGTATGCAGTTGAATAAGCATTGGTATATCTCATAACCATGGAGATTATTTTACCACCCCCCCTCAGTTATGGTTTATTAACTTTGAAATTTTACTTAGTTTACATGTATTAGTTAGTGTTTAGATCTGTTTACAGTTGAACGGCAAACGATTTAATGGCTTCTAAGTTCAAGACATTGGTCACGTGATAAAAGGTCAGAGTTTACGATTTTTTTGTAAACGTGCATGCCTCGTGGTTTTTGGACTCGTATCGTCTTATTTGTACTCGTACATTAATAAAAACCAAAGTGTTCAATTCTAGATTGAATAAGCTTTCTTATTTTATATAATTATAATAAAAAAAGTATTGTTAAAATGTTATAAATTCACGAGCGTGAAACTTTTTTTCTGAAAATTTGCGTAGGTCCACGGAAAATCCTTAATAAATCCTTAAATAGGTTTGGTAACGTGTTGAGAGGTATAAAATATGAAGTAAAACCATTTTTTGCTCCTAATTTTACAATATCAGATCACAAAAACCCCGGATACGCAATTCTGTCAGATTATTCGTGGCGAAGCGGAGATCAAAGGGAGATAACTCGGTACGCGCATCGTAGGAAATTGCAAGTTCACAATAGTAAATATGAGTAAAATTAATGATTGCAGATCTTCCACGAGTTCTTGAATACCGTTCAATATTCCATGTTCCTCTACTGTTGTAACATTAAAATAGTCATGGAAGTTCAAGTTCTTACAGGTTTTTGAACACTTCCAAAGAAGACACTTACCAACATTTTATATCAGACTGACTCTCTGAAACTTGAATATATTGTATATATTCTCAAACACCCTTTTAGTAGATACAAGGATACAAGATGGGTTTATCAGTCATTTGTCAGAAGAACCTGTGTAACAATAGAAGCAGAAGCAGAAGATTACATTTAAACAAAAATATGGGGGGAAAAAGGAAATACATGTATATAGTCTTCAAAATTGTGACCATTACCATAGATTGAAAATAAAATCAATCTGAAGTAGCCAGAAGTACATGTACAATTTTTGTTTTATTATAGCTGCTTTAAGATACAGTTGCAGATCTCAGGGAGTCTGATGATTGGAACCTCCTCTTTTTATGGAAGATTAATGCATTTGAATGGGATCATGCATATAGTTGGAACCCTCCTTTTTATCCTTGGTTGAGAATACCACCACTTATGTTTAAAATTTTCTGGATTCACCCTGAGATAAGAAACTACATAAGTTGTACAAGTTCTGTTGCTTGCCTTAATCAAGAGAAAAAATCTGAACATTCAAAGAACCAGAAAGGGATTTAAAACATAATAATCAACACAAAGATCACTGAACAAAAGCTGTATTGTAATCTGATATATCCAGCAGTTATCATAAATCCTGTTATATGTATAAATATTTGAAGTTTTGCTTTATATTTTTTCTTCTTTCTTATATTTGAATTCAAAAGTCCTGCAACCAACTGTTAAGTGCTTGATAATCAATTATTGATTGGATAATAACATCAGCTGACCAGTAAATAAAATTTGAAAATGCTTAGTTGAAATAAAATAGTGGTATTATGTCATTAGATATACTGAATCAACTTCAAATTTAATCCAAATTCACATTTACCTGCACTAAAATGCATAGTCAATTGGACTACAAAAACCTGAGACTACTTCAATGTATAACATAGAGATTGTGGTCACCTCCCATGTTATAGTAGTCTTAAACAAAAACAAAACTGACTTCACTTAAATACAGTATGTTCAGAATTTTTTTGAAAAAGGACAAAGTTCAAAAAGAAATTTATTATTCTGATATCAGAAATAATCTCATAGTATCAAAGCAGAATGTCAGTTCTTTTAATTGAGATAACCAGTTTAATCACATTATTTACTTTTATAAAAAAAAAAATGATATTATCTGGATTTACAATCATTGACTAAGCTTGTCATCAACTCACTTACTTTACAAATGCTTTTAAAAGTTAACCTGTCAGTACTAAAATAAATAATTGTGGTATAAGACAAGATATTTTATTCAAATTAAAGGGCATATGAAGAGCAAAGTAATGTACGTGTATTACAATGATTTATATATGTGTATATATAATGGATCAATGATGTTGATATAAATCAGATAAATATGGAGATAACCAACTCCATTCTTAGATTTTAAACCACAGCTAGTTCAGAGCCACACATATATTTGAAAAGGCATATAATAATTATATCTTCAATTAACAGGCAAATATTCCCAAATGCCCAATTAAAACATTATATGTACTCTCTATATATATTGATAACTTTCTGAGTTCAAACCATTTATTTTAAATTGCAACACAGTCACTTTTCAATGCCTCTAGGTTTTCTTGAATAAAAAGCCAATTAGATTTGTCACTTGTGCTTAACTTTTCACAACTTTTTTTTAACTTATTATTATATTATAATTAAATTCTTTTCTTAAAAACTTATAAAGGGGAAACTGACATTTATGGTATAGTTGCCAATGACATAACAGCCTGGAAACTTATCACCAGAGTCCAAGTCTCTGTTAGCAGTGACAGTTAAATTACAAGTCACTTGACATACATCAACAATTAATACATTCCATTGTTTTAAGGCAAATGAGGAAAATAAGAGTAACAATAGCTTTTGCCTTACTACATGCACAAGAGAATATTAGAAATTATAATATAAATTAGAAAATATCAGAGGCAAAAAAGACAGGACTTAGCCACTGGATTTTTAGTAAAGTACCCTTACTAACCCTTAGAGGAGCTGCTGTATACTAGAAAAAATTATATTGATGATTTGACCCCATCAATCAGCATTTTAGCATTACATTATTGTCAATTGCTATCTGCTCTATTTGTTCCAACCTGTCATGAGAGTCAAAATGTATTCCTAGGGTGGGAATTAAACCCATGTACGTTCATTTACTTTATTGTTCTTTGTGTACACAAAATGTACATGTCCATGAAATATATCAAATGCAAAAAATGCTGTACATAATGTATCATTACACCCTCATTAGTTAAGGACCAAGTAAAAGAAGTCCCTGCACCTACCTACGTATTTCTTGGGTAAGATTTATTATATAACTATTGAAAGTATAACACCATAAAGGTTATTGGTAAGTATATAGTAACATCAACGTGCAATTCAAGTAAACAAACTGTCAAACACAAACAATCTACCACGTGTTTGTCTGCTGTGCTTGAAAACGACCCATTAGGCTTATTTACACGAATTTTTGCTCAAGCAGACAGTTAAATATGTCCGTTTACGTTATGGGGTCTGTTAAGAATGTATTTGCTGTTATAAATTGTGTATGCATGGAAATATAAGGAAGATAACATTGATTTTTACCGTAACTTTTGAATACACAACATTCCCAAGGTATCCCCACAAAACACATGGCTACTTTGTAACGACGGCTGGTAACGTGTAGCCACTTTCTAACGGCAAATGCCATTGGATGATCTTCAAAGATCAATAATAAAATTGCTAATAAATGATTGGATACGAAATTCTGTCAGATTATAAATAGGTGAAAAAATGTAAACATTGAAATCCGCCATCTTGACGTAGGAAACAAACTAATTTTCAGTCTTGGATTAAAGGACATTGCGCACATTGCCAGCGTATCATGCATAAACAGTCATCTGCAAATATATCTTTCAATTTGTGTTTTACACTTACTTTTCTATGTTTTAGTTAATTTAATGTTTTAATTTACTACAGAATGGGACATCGTTCTCAAAGATGCCATAGAAAAAATTATAGGTGGCGCTGTTTGTGGGCGTAAACATTTTACATACGGGTTCTTTTTTTGTCGACAAATTGACCTCTATCTGTCAGATTCAGGCGTTTGCCTTCCAACTGTTTAAACTACTTATGATAAGTCAATGTTATTTGGTATACAGTTGTATTAGCATTGGCACATATCATTTCCATGGAGTTTGTCTAGCCATGTACTTTCAGTCATGGTTCATTGACTTTGAATATTTGCAAAACTTACATGTTAAAGTGTTGCTATTTTAATTTCAACATTAGCATTATCGAAATTACAAAAAAATGAGATATATCTCTGTAATAACAGTTTATATTAAGATAATTGTATATATTGTTTACAAAAGACTTCAATTGAGATATTGTCCATTTTATTGTAGTGCACAGGATTCCAATTTATGGGTACAGGCCTTGTCTTACTTTGCTAGAAAGGAAGAGAACTGTAAACCACAACTCATGGATGTGTTAGCTCGTATCCTTATGTAGTCTCTTTTATACTGGAAAATTCTGAATGTAAATTGTTCCAAAGCACATATTGTTCTTACTATGTTGACCTATTTGACAAAAATCCTATAAAATTTTTTACTTTTGTCAACATCAGAATGATACTGGGGATTGATATTATATAATTATCAACTTTTAATGAGGTTGATAAAAAGTTGTATAATACAACAATTGTTGACTTTTGATTTCTGCTAATACAATGATTCATCATTCCCAGAGGTATGATATTCACTGAGGCCAATGGCCAAGGGTGAATGTCATATCTCTGGGGTTGATAACTCATTGGATCAACTGAAATCAAAAAGTCAACAATTATTTTATTATATATCATTTTATCTATTCAAATTTTCTAGTTTTTGCTCAAGTTACTTTTTAAATGGCTCCATGTTTTTATACTTAATATACCTGCTTTTGCAATTACTAACTTTCATAAGTTGAAATAGTCAATAAAGTTTACTAAAAATACACTGACAAAAAGAAGAAAAGGAAAGTTTTCAAGACTATAAAACTTTATTAAAGCTAAATTGTTTGTTAAACTAACAAAATACTATATGGGAGATATATAGTGATAGTTGACTTCTGCCTCACAGATCCAAAACATTATTTAATTTGGTAACTGCTTCTTGTCCAAAGATTTCCAGAGTTTGTTCCCAATTTATTACACTTTCCCTAACATTTATCCAGATATTGACAAAAAGAATTTGTTACCACCATTGCTGGTTATCCAAACATTGGCCCACAATTCCACTGCAACATTATCTGTTGTCAAGGTAATAACTTGTATTATAAAACAAGAGTAAAATAAGATGAGTAGTAACAATATTTATCAGATGTCTTGTTTTTTTTTGTATTGATGATAATTGTAGTTTTAACAATCCTATAAATATGTATATATAAAAAAGAAGATGTGGTATGATTGCCAATGAGACAACTATCCACAAAAGACCAAAATGACACAGAAATTAACAACTATAGGTCACCGTACGGCCTCAAACAATGAGCAAAACCCATACTGCTATATGTCTGTCTAAATAGTGTGATAACTATTTTTGATTATTTACTATTCTGTAAAAAAAAGACATTTCTTTTTTTAAATTTTTATTTTTATTCTTTGTTATCTGCAGTGAAAACCACAGTGTTGACAAAAACAAACCTATATAAAAATAAGGAGATATGGTATGATTGCCATTGAGACAACTATCAACCAGAGTTCAAATCACTTGGAGTAAAGCAATTATAGGTTCATAGTCATTTCTTGTGTGTGCAATTCTAATCCAGAACAATATTAAAATGAAATGAATGTAAAATCTATATAGCATTAATATGTCAGACTTTGGTTATTTAACGACTATATAATAAGAAGACTTTAATTATTTTAGGACTATATAATAAGAAGACTTAAATTATTTAAGGACTATATAATAAGAAGACTTATTATTTTAGGACTATATAATTAGAAGACTTCAGCTTGAAAATGACCAAATAACTGAGGATGAGAGGCTTATAAAACAATACAGGGAAGATACTGAAAAGAAACGAGCACAAATTGAAGAACTAAAAACTACGTAATTATTTTTGACATTTTATTTTATAAACAAATTAGATAGTTTTGAAATTGAATATGAATATATTACTGCAAAACCATGAAGACACAGTTGATTCTTTATTGTTTATCATAAAAAAAATATGTACAAGTCAGAAAATTCAAAATAGTGATAGGTATTACAAATAAGAAATCATCATGCTTACCATGTACATTACAAAGCTACATTTGCTTGAATTGTTAAGGTAAATGAGATTTGGGTAATGATCTAAATGCAAAACATCCTTTTTGTTTTTATTCAATAGTATTGAAAAATTCTTTATTGGTTAGATTTAAGACTACATAACCAATTTACTCAATTATACTGTGGATGCCTTTATTCTTTTTTGATCCTTTTTATTGTGATTGGATTAAACTCATTAATTTCAAAGGTACTTTAATTTCATTGTTTTATTTTTCGTTCCTAACAATTTAACTAAAAGAACGTATTTCGTATCTTGATGAATGGTTTCCTTTCTACCTACTAAATTTATACATGAAATGTTTTATCTAAAGAACAATGATGAATCTACATTATACCTGTAATACTATATGTCTGTTTTAGAGCAAAAATATTCCAAGCAGCTAAGTGTAGTATATGTAATCACCCACTGGAACTTCCATCTGTGCATTTCCTGTGTGAGCCTCATTCATTCCATCAACAGTAAGTTAGGGTATCTATGAGATTCAATTGTCACCCTCCAAACAGGATGTTATGCGGTTAACCAAATGAACATTTATTGGAATGTGAATAGTCTTTCAGAAGTTTAAATTGGCTGAGTAAATGAGATCAACAGGCTATACAGATAATTTATCTACATGATTTGATACTGTTATTTTTATATCAGGAAATGTTTGTACATTTAAAAATATACATGAATTCTAGTTTAGCATTTGAAATCTTATGAACAGGCTTACATTTTAGAACAAAGAAGTTCAATTATAACATAACATCAATTTATTTGTTATCAGTGGCAGAATGAAAAAAAAGCAGTTATGGCCGACATTTCCAACAAGACAAGACTGTAAAAATTGCATTGCTCAAAAAAAAACATGTTTCATTTCATTCATATATAGTATATGATTTTGTTTTACAGTTGTTTTGAGAGTTATGCTGAGAATGATTCTGAATGTCCAGTATGTGCAGCAGAAAACAGGTCAGTACAAGTGTGATGAGAAACTTAATTACATGGTAGTATTATTTGAAAAAAGTGAGGAATGACACACGAACTTGTTTAGTACCAGGCATTGATCTACCTTTTAAGTTGTTTTTTTGTTACAATATCAAAACTAATTATATAAAAGCATTAGGTAAAGAACATAATAAGCTAAAAATTTTGATAGGTTATGAAACTCCTTTTTTAGAGATTTGATTTTAAAAAACTGCAGGAAAATGCTGATTCTGACTTTAACCCTATATTAAGCATTGACATTATTTTGTTCTCAAATCATCAGAGAAAAAAGATCAAGAACCTGCTTAATGGTTATGACTTTTTTATGAGCTATTGCAGTGTTCTGTGAAAAGGGAAGTGGGTGAAATGGGGCAAAATAGTTAATCCTGTATTGTACCTCTGTAGTGTTATGTACCACCTTAATTGAAATAATCTGTATAGTCAACATATATTTGTTCCATCTTTAATACAACAGTCTCGGGAATTTGTTATAATATAAGAGAACATTTCTTTCACTTGTAACCTATGTTACGAACAAACTTCTATTGTATGACAGTTCAGGTACTCAGAGAATCAGTCACAATCTTTTATTCCCAAAATTGTAAAGAAAATGAATGAAGGGTTAATTTCATCAAGATCATAAATAATATCATGTTTCAAATTTGCTTGAAAGTCACAGATTTATCTTCCATGTCAGAATTAAGCAAAGTAAAGCTTTTGATTTTTCAAGGCTGTTCACAAAATAGTCTGGTGTTTACAATTTAGGTTTGTTTTGAAAGATTATTTTTTTATACTGAATTTAAATGGCAGGAATTTGTGTTTTTCAGGAAGATAATGGACATTATTAGAGCACAAGAACAAAGTAAAGATTTACATGAATTTTTCCACAACCAGGTTAGTTAATTCAGTCAAACTCATTCAATTTAATACACACAAATTTTGACCTGAAACAAATAATGTTTTTTATGAGACAAAAATAAGACTCATACCAGTAACAATTCTGATAAGGGATCCAATTGCTACCAACATTGAATAGTATAATGATGTTATCTCCATGAGAATAGTATTCTGATCTAAACCAGCATGCTTCCTTTGACCTAGTTTGATTTCATTGAGTATATTGTCTAGAGCAGTGACTTACTGTGCCAGGGGTTCTTGTTTTTGATCCCCAGCTGCTATAGGTTATTTTGAAAGAAAAGCCTACTTCTTCTGATATATTTGGCAATAAAACTGAAAATTCCAAAGTGAAGAAAAGAACTTAAAGGATTTCAGGGTTCAACGTGAATATCACATGATTCTCATGTTAAAGTCATAAGAAACCTCAAATTAAAAAAAATTATGCATATGTTTTTTATAACTAAATGGATCGTTTTCATTATACAACTTATGTACATATACTTTTTTCTGAGAAAAATTCTTTAATTTGTCCACATTTCGAAGAAGTTTACTTATTTTTTATTGCTTCCTTCCAGGAAGCAATTCGCCGACATATTTTCTGTATGCATAGTGACCTGAGCATAACCCTCCTCGTAAAATTCCGGTGATAGAAATACGCATGGATCTGTCATTAAAATAAATAATTATCTGATTGTACATGTTAAATACGTGCTCAATACCCATGCTTTTTGTTATTTGTTTACTATAAGGTGAGAATCGGTACAATTCGGCTTCTAAACACGGCATTTAATGAGCAGCCATATTTGTTAAATCATAACAGACAGAGAGAAAAAAAATTGACGATTATACGATATATTTGCGTAAAAAATGAGAAAATCGTGCACAGAGGACTAAGTTTATGATATATACATGCATTGGCTCAAGAATTGGATAAACATTATTTTTCACCACTCACTTGTTTCATATGACTTTAAAAGGATCAGTCACTTTTTTTGTAAGCTTTATAGAACAATACTTTAAGCAGTTTTCCAAATTGATTATTGCATTTCTTTATACCAAGGAGTAACTCACAGCTCTATACCATATTATGTGGTTTAACAGAGGGTATTATCATTTATTTCCCTCACCTAAACAAGTGAATGAATACAAAGAGTGACATTATCTTTTCTCTCAAGTCTTCTGGTATTATGGATAGCTGTATATTTATTATGGACTTTCATAAATGGCATACATAATTATGAAATTCTTGTATTTTGTTTTCAGTTGGAGCGATCCCAGGATGGATTTTCAGTGGTGGCTGATTATTTTGGAAGAGGTGTTTTTAATAAGGTATTAAATAAGTATAATCTGATTTAGTATAGTATTTGCTTTCTTCAAAGTTACTGCAAACAAGGTAGCTGATTTGGCTGAGTATAACTCCTGATGATTATCATATTTAGTAACACGAAACAAATGAAACCAAGTGCCAGTAATATAGTACTCCAATTTACTGAGGCTAGTTCAAAGTCTAATGTCAATTAATAGATGAGCTAAGTTCTCCCAGACTAAACTATTAATCAGTACACCTCAGACAAAAAAATTATCATTATCAAATTATTAATATTACATACTGTGGATTCATTTATTTTGGTGGGTACCAATTTTTGTGGATTGCGGAAAACTTCCCTTTTTATACGACCGCAAAAAAATTTTGCTGTCGTTATTGGTATGACGTTGGCGTCGTCGTCTTCATCCAAAGACACATTGGTTTTCGCACTATAACTTTAGTTTAAGTGAATAGAAATCTATGAAATTTAAACACAAGGTTTATGACCACAAAAGAAAGGTTGGGATTGATTTTGGGAGTTTTGGTCCCAACAGTTTGGGAATTAGGGGCCAAAACCGGGCCCAAATAAGCATTTTTCTTATTTTTCCCACAATAACTTTAGTATAAGTAAATAGAAATCTATGAAACTTAAACACAAGGTTTATGACCAAAAAAAGAAGGTTTGGATTGATTTTGGGAGTTTTGGTCCCAACAGTTAAGGAATTAGGGGCCCAACAGGTCCAAAATTAAACTTTGTTTGATTTCATCAAAAAATTGAATAATTGGGGTTCTTTGATATGCCGAATCTAACTGTGTATGTATGTATGTAGATTCTTAATTTTTGGTCCCGTTTTCAAATTGGTCTATATTAAGGTCCAAAGGGTCCAAAATTAAACTTAGTTTGATTTTTTAACAAAAATTGAATTCTTGGGATTCTTTGATATGCTGAATCTAATCATGTACTGAGATTTTTTATTATGGGCCCAGTTTTCAAGTTGGTCCAAATCGGGGTCCAAAATTAAACTTTGTTTGATTTCAACAAAATTTAAATCCTTGGGGTTCTTTGATATGCTGATTCTAAACATGTATTAAGATTTTTGCTTATGGGGCCAGTTTTCAAGTTGGTCTAAAATTAAACTTTGTTTGATATCAACAAAAATTGAATCCTTGGGGTTCTTTGATATGCTGAATCTAACCATGTATTTAGATTTTGGATATTGGACCATAATAGGTAAATGTCCAGAAACCTATGTTGTGTCAACTATTTAATCACAATCCAAATTCAGAGCTGTATCAAGCTTGAATGTTGTGTCCATACATGACCCAACTGTTCAGGGTTCAAACTCTGCAGATATATAAAGCTGCACCCTGCGGAGCATCAGGTTGTGTATATGTGATTTGTAATTTACATGTAGATTGATTAGCCATGTACCTAAGTCATGGTTCATTGACTTTGAATATTTGCCTAACTCATGTAACATGTTTAAGTATTGCATAATCAAAATTACAAAAAAGTGATGTAAATGTAAATATTTAATATATTATTTAACTGTAAATTAGATTAGTTGAACATAAAAATGCTGATAACGGAAATATTCAACACTTTTTCTCTTTCCTTTTAGGTAACCTTGATAACAGATTCTCCAACAAGACAAAGAACTGGGTCTCGACCTTCATCAAGATTGCCATAACTAAAAACAGTGGGGTGTTAAGTTGTTATTAAAGTTTTTGAATGCTCTTTAAATGGACTAAAACTATGAAAGAAAACTTGTCTGTGATTAGAAACAGTGCAATATTGTCAACTATTTAGATTAAAATAAACATTGATATATAATGTAAACATATAGCAAAAGGCTATACATATAATAAAAGTTATAAACAATTTATTATTTTCACTTTTGGTGTTGTAGTTGTCCTATCCATAGTCTATGCTAAACAATTATACCTCATCTCCAAAGAACAGGGAATACTCTGTTTTTCCATGTCTGTCTATCCCATAAATTTTCCTTGCATTTTTTTCATTAACTACAAATCATAGATTTTGAAAATTATATCAGGCTTCATATGAGCATGCTATTCTGTGTGATGTGTTTTCTGATTCATTGTTAATTATACAACCATGTTCTAAAGAACTTGTCAAACATTGAAGAATGAGTTGAATGTTTATTCAAATCTTTAAGGAAAACAGCTCATATAAAATACACTAAAGACTGAACAATATAAACAGATTTTAGGTCCTCAACCATATTACACACATGGGGCGATAAGTATATAAATTTCATGCCATTAATGCGTAGCTTTAAAAATAACAAAAAATAAAAAAAAACACACCACCACCATGACCATAGTACGTTTTTGCACAAAGTGAGGTATTTCATTACATGACAAAATTATATTTTTAAACAAAAAGACACTGAAAAACAAGACCTCACATGATAATGACATCATATACATGTACATGTAAATATAATTAGTATGTAACTGATGGTAGAGTATTTGATACCTAGTAAGTGTAATGTAGTTTGCGTTCTGTTTTATTACAGAATGTTAGGGTGGTTTTGCCTTTTGTTTTGGCTTGAGAAGACTTGTCCATTTATCAGCAATGGCCGTGTTAATTTGTTTTTTCCATTGACATATTTGTGGTAGTCTTTATCAGCGAGTTGATGTATTACTGTCGATTCACTATTATTAGTTGCATACTAATTTTTGTGAATTTCCTGGCTGTGGGTGAACCACAAAATTAATTGTTCAACGAATGGCAAATATTTGAAAGGCTTGTATGCAGGCATTGGCAATCAAATATCCACGAACATATCAGTTGACAATCATCCGTCTATCCATTAACGAACTAAAAGAGAGGCCAAAGATACCTAAGGGACATACAAACTCATTAATTGAAAATTAACTGACAATACAATGGCAAAAAAAGTAAAGGCCTAACAACAGTATACAAAACACAACAACAAAATGCTGAGCAACAAAAACCCCAACAAAACTGCAGAGTAACCAATAAGGAGACCAGAAAGATCAACCAAATGTGAAAACTAACAGCCTGAATTATGTGCAAAACAATAAAAACAAACAAACATGATGTACAGCAACAAACTGCAATCACTGACTGGTTGACATAATGTGGTGTGGTTAAACATGTCTAGGCACAGTGGTGTAACAATAAAACATAACACACTAGAGAAATAAGATAAAACAAGCATATTACTCATTAGATAGAAATCAAATGCTAGAGACATATACTTAGTCTATATATGAGTATATATTATGGTTGTAAAAGGTAGAGCATTCAATGTCAGATGGTGATTTGATAAGAACTCTTAAATAACTCTATCATGGTTGTTATTTCTGGTTAATAATAGTGACCTGTTTTAGGTTATACTATGTGAGTTATCATATTTGTCCATTATTGTTTAGATTTTATCTGTAGAATTGTCTATATTGAGGTTCAGATTTTGTCATCAGCACAAATTTCAATTACCACAACCCTTTCCTCTGTTAGAAGTCATAATTGGTAACAATATTCTGCATGGTGTTCTCATATCCATGTAACTTGCAGTCAATGTATTTGATTTGAGTTGCAGTTGGAAGATGTTTATATTTTCTTGTTGCTATTCTTTGTGTTGGTATATAAGCTGAGTTGTACTAGCGCATGGAATTTTATATGACCGCATTCAATGGTCGTATATTGGTATCACGTTGGCGTCGTCGTCTGAATACTTTTAGTTTTCGCACTCTAACTTTAGTAAAAGTGAATAGAAATCTATGAAATTTTAATACAAGGTTTATGACCAGAAAAGGAAGGTTGGGATTGATTTTGGGAGTTTTGGTCCCAACATTTTAGGAATTAGGGGCCAAAAAGGGCCCAAATAAACATTTTCTTGGTTTTTGCACTATAACTTTAGTTTAAGTAAATAGAAATCTATGAAATTTAAACACAAGGTTTATGACCACAAAAGGAAGGTTGGGATTGATTTTGGGAGTTGAGGTCCCAACAGTTTAAGAACTAGGTGCCGAAAAGGGGCCCAAATAAGCATTATTCTTGGTTTTTGCACCATAACTTTAGTATAAGTAAATAGAAATCTATGAAATTTAAACACAAGGTTTATGACCATAAAAGGAAGGTTGGGTTTGATTTTGGGAGTTTTGGTCCCAACAGTTAAGGAATAAGGGGCCCAAAGGGTCCAAAATTGAACTTTGTTTGATTTCATCAAAAGTTGAGTAATTGGGGTTCTTTGATATGCCGAATCTAACTGTGTATGTAGATTCTTAATTTTTGGTCCCGTTTTCAAATTGGTCTACATTAAGGTCCAAAGGGTCAAAAATTAAACTTAGTTTGATTTTAACAAAAATTGAATCCTTGGGGTTCTTTGATATGCTGAATCTAAAAATGTACATAGGATTTTTATTATTGGCCCAGTTTTCAAGTTGGTTCAAATCAGGGTCCAAAATTAAACTTTGTTTGATTTCATCAAAAATTGAATATTTGTGGTTCTTTAATATGCCAAATCTAACTGTGTATGTAGATTCTTAATTTTTGGTCTGGTTTTGAAATTGGTCTACATTAAAGTCCAAAGGGTCCAAATTAAACTAAGTTTGATTTTAACAAAAATTGAATTCTTGGGCTTTTTTGATATGCTGAATCTAAACATGTAATTAGATTTTTGATTATGGGCCCAGTTTTTAAGTTGGTTCAAATCAGGATCCAAAATTATTATATTAAGTATTGTGCAATAGCAAGAAATTTTCAATTGCACAGTATTCAGCAATAGCAAGAAATCTTCAATTGCACAGTATTGTGCAATAGCAAGAAATTTTCAATTGCAAAATATTGCACAATAGCAAGAAATCTTCAATTGCACAGTATTGTGCAATAGCAAATATTTTCAATTGCACAGTATTGCACAATAGCAAGAAATATTTAATTGCACAAGATTGTGCAATAGCAAGAAATTTTCGATTGGAGTTATCTTTCTTTGTCCAGAATAGTAGTTGAATCAACTTAAATCATTGTTTTATACAATATACAATATCTATTCACTTTTACTACCAACTGATAAATTAAAACAATCTTTACCATTCAGTGATAACAAGCACTTTATTTTACATTTTAATATTTTATGATGTATTTAAATGAGTAGTTATTGTTGAAAACTCCATTAGAAATTTGAATTGAGATCAGTTTTGGAAAAAGGGAAAGGGGGGTGTGAAAAAAAATGAGGGTGGGGGTTAAATTTTTCTCATTTCAGATTTCATAAATAGAAAGAAAATTTCTTCAAACAATTTTTGAGAGGATTAATATTCAACAGCATAGTGAATTGCTCAAAGGCAAAAAAAAAATATTTTAAGTTCATTAGACCACATTCATTCTGTGTCAGAAACCTATGCTGTGTCAACTATTTAATCACAATCCAAATTTACAGCTGAATCCAGCTTGAATGTTGTGTCCATACTTGCCCCAATCGTTCAGGGTTCAACCTCTGCGGTCGTATAAAGCTGCGCCCTGCGGAGCTACTGGTTATAAAGTACAAGTAGTTAGATATTTCTGTTTCATAATTTCTTCTCTGTTGTATGTTTCTTTTTAGTTTTCTGTATTGTTATAATTGATGTTGATTTTGAACCTGATAGAATAGTACTTTCTGGTTTGAGAACTCGTGGCTTGTATTATTGTACCTGTGTATCATGAGGCAAATTTTGGTAGGTATGTGTTTGTCGTTTGGGTGGTACATGTTTGTTACTAGCTAATGCTATGTGATTAAAATCTTTCATGAATTTGTATGCTGGATCTGATGTACTTATATTATTGCTACTTGAAAAATAAAACATTAGTCAGCAAATTTCATGCGTCTGATGTGTTTTTCTGAATTTACCTTTGTCTGGAATGCTCAAAGCCGAACATTTGAAAGCCGAGGATATCTAAGAACCAAAAACCGTTGAAAGAGTTACATGGCTTAAAGGGGCATAGGAAAATTCATTTGGGAGAATAGAACCTTCGTTTCTTTATAATTTCTAATTTTTTTTTAAGTTCTTTATACTGAAAACAACTGATCTTGGGGACTGATGGTCAACCAGCAATGGTAATAACACAAAACTGTCAAACATGAAAACAACACTTTATAAATAATTTTATGCATCTCAAGTACTTTTATTGATTTACTTTATTAAATTAGGAACGTGCAAACCGAATATTTTTTTAAAAAAGCTACGTTAAACTATCAATATTTCTGGCTAAGTGCATTCTATTGTGATCTTTATGGGAAATATTTAGGTGATTTCCTTATATGAACATGCTTTTATATATTTGATTAGTTGCTTGCCTCAAGGTGGTTACTTACTTATACTGTCTAAAAAATCATATTTTACTGGACTTATTGTACATGTTTGAACGATTTTGAGATACCGTCTGTTGATTTTGATGTACTTTCCATTTTTTATCCTGGAGAAGGTGGTTGGCCGTAAAGTGATTTACGTTGCTTGGTAGACATATTCTGCTGCAATTATAGTCAGTTTTAGGAAATTGATTAGTATTTTAGGTTGCTTTCACTTTCATGATGATTTTGGTGGTACACTATGGATGTTGTCATTGGTAGAGTTCCTTCCACCTAGCTTTCTGGGATTTTACTATAGATGCCCTGTTGTGTACTTGCTGTATGCACATGAACTGGATCATTTGTTAAACCTGTTTCACTTTCATTTCAATCATGTAGATTTCTCATGTCTTAACTTCTCTTTACAGTTGTCTTATATTTTTTCCCATGTCTGCTTGTGGTTTGTACCACAGGATATTGTGTATGCGTCTTATGTAGTTAAAGTCATAGGCTATTTATCACCACTGGATAGTATGCCTTGCAGGTGAAAGGAAAGCCGTGTAGCGTAAGTGTTTCTGTCAGTTAATAGTCTCTACACTATTCAAGACTTCTACCATGTCTAACCGCGACAGCACATGGTAACTAGGATTTAGCATCCTAGGCATTATTGTAGAGGATCTCGGAGCAGCGGCCATAGAGATGCAGTTTGTAGGCCCATTGGCACGTGGACACGCCCATTCACTCATCGACGGACATCAACCTTATCCCAATTATGGGTAAATAGTACTTCTGCATTGTGGTTACATTTGGGAAAATCAAAGGCAATGGGAGCAGACCCAGAAAGAAAAGCCAGGAAGATGGAATTCGTCAGCAATGTCAGGCAATCGTCTACGGGAAAGATCTTAGACAGCACAATTCCATCCTACAGGTAGTAGGTTTCTCGTATAGCTAATCCTGGTACTTTTGATAACTAATCACCAGGCAGAGTGAAAAATGATGAAAACGAAAATCCAAGATACATTTAGAAATCAGCATGAGGATAACACCTCTGCTGTACAACATTGTTTAAGGGATGACGCTGGTAGATGAAAGTCCACAAAAAGTCCTCAAGCTGATACCATTGTATAAAGAGATTGTACACACAACTAATGTCTTTAAAAACTAAACTTTTTAATTTCCAAACTAAAATGACTTCATGTTCATATATATAACGTGACTAAAACATCATCAACATTTTCAAATTGCGAATCTTTATTTTCCAGGAAGTTACCAGACATGTCATTTAATTCTTGCAATGCTTTTGCAAACATAAAGAATTTTCTGCAATCTAGCTGCGAACGTCCCTTAATATATTCTAGTGTTTCCTGCAATCCGAGTTACTGAAAACATACTGATTGTTTTTGCCATCTTGCCACAAGCTTGCAGCAAAAAAAAAAAAAAAAGAACTGCAATGTTTGCATGAGATTTGCTGCTGGCTTGCAAGCTTTTTTTTTTGCACGAATCTGCAGCAAACAATTCAGTTCTGTAAGGCAGATTATATCACTCAGGAACTGACAATACTAATTGAACAGTAATCCACATTTTTAAATCAATAAGGTCAAATGGAAGGACATAACATAATATGGTGGAGTTTTGTATATAGTTTATTTACATTTTACCGTTTAAATATACTGAAAGAAGCAACGGCAACCTGTTTATATATATATAAAAGCAACGGCAACCTGTTTATATATATATATATATATATATATATATATATATATATATATATATATATATATATATATATATATATATATATATATATATATATTACGGATTACAAATGTGTCGAGGTTTGTGATTGGATAACAACACAGAGATGTCAACTATTCAGGAAACTGCCGGGGTATATACGACGTTTTTATTCCCAATTGGAACCTCAAAAACGTCATCATAACACTGGTTACTATGTGACGTAGTCAAAAGCTATCAGACTGTCAGAGGCTCACAGAGGGAAAATAATAACGTGCTTCAGTCAATAATACATGTTTGATACAAAATCATGAATTTACGCTTTTAATTCTTAAATTTAATGTTAAAAGTGTTTTTATAAATTATTACATACACGATAAAATTATGTTCACAGGAAATTAGAAAATCCTTCACGTATGCCGAACATATCAGTTTGGGGTTTTTAATATATGTGTTGTCAACAAATACCTGCACTAAAAAATAACATTAAGTCAGGGGTAATCCGTAATATATGTGTAATTCAGGTCTCAGAAAGGGTATATACTGTGGCATTCCCGGCTTAGAGCTTATATCCCCTTCGCCTTCGGCTCAGGGGATATAAACTCTAAGCCGGGAATGTCACAGTATATACCCTGTCTGAGGCCTGAATAACATATATATATGATACTGATACTGAAGCTTTTAATAGGCAGTGTCTGCGCCTTCGTAGGCTACGCGTACCCGCAACTGATTTTCTAATTAAACTGTCATATGATCGGGAATTCAGTGAAGATAAGAATATTTTTTAATTTGTATTTTATGTATTAGTTAGAAAATAGAAATTAAATGTAAATGCACATTTATTGACATTAAAAGAATCAATAATACTGAATTTGGATAAATATATGTTAAAAATTCGGCGGTGGCCATTTTGCCATGTCTGGCAAAATAGTGATTGATATAGAGTCCAGGGCCGTAACTACATTGAGGCAAATGAGGCAAATGCCTCATGTTTGAAATTAAAAAAAAAAAAAAAAAAAAATGAAACAAAAAGATATTTTGTCAAATTGTTTTGACGGAAAGTGTCTTGCAAGAAGCCAGTTTTCTTCACTCTCTGGTGTAGCCCCTTCATGTTTTTCGTGATCCATGTTTCTATTTTACTTTTAGTTATCAGAGTTGATGGTCTATTGTTTGTACTTCTATGTCCCGGGTTTGTCTTTTGTTAATTTATTGTCCTACTTAATGACTTTAGTCTTAGTGTTGATTTTCATTTGTAAACGTGTGGTTTTGCAATGTTGCATGCCAACCGATGTCCAGACAATGTGCGAGAAAATATTTTAAGAATATACGATGCTACAAGACACAGAAATGAATCGTCGTTTCTGCATGGAGAATTGAACTTGATATAAAAGAGAACAAAACTGGCTTTTTTCGTAGATAAAACTAGAAAGCTGACATGGTTTAAATTGAAATATGGCAACCAATTCCACGGTATCAAAAAAATTGAAAATAACCCAACAACAATGTATTGCCATATGACCTTTTACATTGAAGGGTTACCCTTGCATTAAGTCATGTTCAGACTCTTTTAACAGAAAAAAATGAATATTGAGTACACGTGCACGGAACCTAATCGCACACAAATTCAATGTATAGAAAAATACGAATGATCAATTGTTAAAGTTTAATTCCTGTTCTTCATCTTGATAGTTACTGGATGGTCACCAACAATAAAAGAATCATTAATATCGTAAAACAAGGTCAAGATGGTCCCTAGTGTCGACTTTAACAGTAATAGTACTAGTACGGTGACCTATAGTTGTTAATGTTTGTGTCATGTTGGTCTTTTGTTGATAGTTGTCTCATTGGCAATCATACCACATCTTCTTTTTTTATAGTACTCAAAGTATAATACTGCACTGGCACTATATTTAAATCTAGTCATAAAAAATCACCAAAGTCTAAGTACAAATTGTCAATACAAGACAGGAACAGACAGACAGAACCGGTATTAAGGATTATGATAATTACGATTTTTGCTTTATCCATCATATATATATCGATCTTTTTTTAATGTAATCACTAAAACCTAAAAGTCTTAAAATACAATGAATTTTTGTTATTGCTATGAGACCAGAATATTGTTGAAAAAATAGCTCAGAGTGCATGATCTTACATTATTTTTCTCAGAGCGTCTGGGGGCCTTCAGCCCCCCCAGACCCCTCGCCAAAAATTTTTCGCCTCGCTACGCTCGGCGAATATTTTGCCTCACTTTTAAAAGAGGCTAGTTACGGCCCTGGAGTCTTGCTATTTTGCCGGTCTTATTTCAGAAATTTTAATTAGACTATCTAATCCATGACAAATCGCCCCACTGGCAAATCGCCCCACACCTAATCGCCCCACTTTTTCACAAACTCGCTCCACTTTCTAAGAAAACGCCCCACTCTTGTCTACCAACTCGACCCACTTATGAAAAGGGTAAACTCCCATTGCAAATAGGTATGATAACATACCCCCTTATGAAAAGGGTTAAAATCCCGCTGAAATACGGTCTGTCAACAAGCCCCACTCATGACAAATAGATAAACCACTAATAAAAAAGATGCAATCCCGTTGTATATCTTTGTCCCTGTCCACGTCAATACCTTTGAAAATCTAAGTGAACTTGAAGTGCTATAAAATCAAATTGCTATTAAAAACTCTGTTTTTGCAATAAAGTTATATATATAAATGTTAATCAGGCATCAATTGTATGATTATGATACAATTAACAGGTTTCTTTTCAATTGTTATACAAATAACTAAGCTTACAAGTATAAAGTTATTCTCCAATAATGATACGAAAATGAATTTGCAATTATATTTTAAGAATGTTAAAAAAGTTTAATAAATTTCGTGTAGATTACAAAAATCAAAATAAGTTTTCATTTAAGGATGTCTGCTGGTCATGTTTTTGAATTCTTGTCATATTTTCGATTTTCTCAGGTTTTATCCATACAAATGTATTAAAAAATTTTTTACACGAGACCCCACTTTTGTCTTCATAAATCTGTTCAATAGATCATTTATGACCATTTGAATTTTTGTAATGAAATCCTTGTTATTTTTTCTTGGTTTAAAGGGTAAAAAACAATTCCAATGTTAACAAATAGTAAAGTCTGAAGAAAACCCTTTTCCCGCCATCTTCTAAATGTCTCGTATTTTGAAAACTACACACGAGACTATCGATTTTATTACTTTATTTTGTTTAAATATCAAAGTTGTTTTCATTTTAAGCAATCACATGAAATCCTTGTTATTTTAAATTAGAGCAGCAGACATCCTTAAGTGCGGCTAGTTGGTAGACCTGAAAATTGTATATAGAAGTAGATTTTTCCTTTTTTCAATAAGTGGGGCAAAATTTAACTGGATTTGACCCTTTTCACCAGTTAGGCGTTTTTTTTTTTTTTTTTAAAGTGGGACGAGTTGGTAAACCAGGTTGGGGCGATTTTTTAATTTTTTTAATAGTGGGGCGAGTTTGTGAAAAAGTGGGGCGATTTGGTGTGGGTCGTTTTGCCAGTGGGGCGATTTGTCCTGCTTCCTTTCAGAATCTTTTATTGAAACTATGTATGCACAAATGATATACTAGTATGTTTCTAGATGTCAATAACCTTTTCGACGTTTTGATGTTGTTGAATGTTACTTTTTAAGCTTGCATATTAAAATTGATATTTGTACTTTCATGAGAATTTTCTAAAAACTTGTTTTTTTTAAAAACATTATTAAAAAAAGCATAATATCATAAATTGTTAATACTGAAAAGTTTTTTGATAGGAAGTCTGTAAAAATTATGTTAAAAAAATCATAATAAAAAAATTAGTTATAGAAACTGGATTGTATTATTACATAGCAAATACATTACACAATACATACTAAGCAGAGCGTGCAAACCCATATAAAAAACGACATTCTAACTAAAACTTTTAATAAAAAATATCCTATGATTAATCATAAAATGAAAAAAAAATGTATCCTGAAAAGGGTAAATAAAGGTGAAAAAGTCACATCCCAGAGCAGATAATTAATGTTTCCTTTATAGTTGTAAGAGTTTTACTTTTTAAACTAATCTGGAGGATTTTAATCGAATGAGTGAGTTTACACCGATTCGAAGATTTGTGGTTCTCCTGACATTGGAGGAAGTTGTAGTACAGGTAAACGGGTAAAGAGGTTTCTTTCCCCTTTCTCTTACAGGCCCCGACCAAACAAAGCTGCAACAATCAATAAGGTAAATGTCTCTCTATTCGAATTCATACTATTAAACATTAATTGGAAAGAGTACCATACGGCGCCTCTCGAATAAATAATTAAAATTCATTTGTGTTTGTAGCCTGGAGTGTCCTGTGAAACTCATGTCAATTAATTTATCGAACTATAATCTTTATTTTTTTAAATCAAGCTTTGTTTATTAACGTTTCATTATCAAAGCAGTCAGATTTTGTCTGACCGAAAAAGAAATTTGAACTTTTCGACCATACTTTCAACTTTTGAAAAATCCTAAAAAATTTCTATCTGACCAAATGAATTTTTGTCCGACATTTAGTCAGTCAGACAGAGTTTTGGATACAAATACATGTACATGCGGGTTGGTGGTCTATTAGTTAAGACAGATGGCTGAATATCCTGAGTTCGATTATCACTCGGGTGCTTAAAATATCAGTACATCAGAAGGGCAATTTTCACCCTTTCACACACATCTCTGGTACCCAGACTTGAATTTAAGCTAGAATGGGTACTTTGGCATGTTTGGGGGGCCTCGGTTGGTCAAAGCTGTCCCCTACTTTGACCTGGAGATCAATCTTCTGATATCTCTCTGGTTTGTCTGTTTCCACCAAGTGACCCCGTGCATGGTTCCCTGAGTACTTCAGCTTCCTCCATCAATCATAATAACAGACTTCCTGGTGTCCTACATGTAGCACTCCCTTTGTGTTGGGTGGGGATTGATTGTCCTTGTTAAAATATATACTTCGGATAATGGAGGCATTAACCAGTACATACATACATACATGTACATACAATGACAGAATGCATAGGACTAGATTTTATTAACATGTCAAATAAAAAACTTTGGTGTTCTGACCAAAAGTATGGTTCTCAGTGGCTTCTTCCTAAGGATTTCAGGAGACGATTCCATGGACTAGTGTGAGAAAACCAGGAAGCATAATCATGATAACATGCAATTTTATTGCATTTTACAGTCAAACATGGTTAAACAGAAATCTAACTTAACTGTTTTTATACGACCGCAAAATTTTTTTTTGGATCGTACATATAATGTTGTGGTCATCCTCTTTGACATCGTCTGAAGACACATCGGTTTCCGGACAATTACTTTAGTTTAAGTGAATAGATCTTTATGAATTTTTTTCAGAAGGTTTACATGTAATACCACAATAGAAAGGTTGCAGGGTTGGCAAAGTATTACCCGCCCGGGAATTCCCGGGTGGGAAAACCCGGGTTTTCCCGGGCTGGGCAATACTCTCAGAAATGGGGTTCCTGGGCAATACTGGGCAATATGATTTTTTAAGCTTATTTTAACACATACATGACATAAGCTTAAAATAGTAAAGTCTTGGTGTAGTTTCATACATGTAGTATTACAGCTAAATATATACTTTTTATACAGATAACCATTGACAGTCATTTCTAAAAGAATGAAAAATTCAATTTCATTCCCTTCTATATAGACAAAATACAGGATTTGCACATATTTAAAAGGAAACCTTGTTAATTACCAAGCATTGTTTCAATATTAATCCATACTTTGAAAGAAAAAAAAATATTGCAATGTTTTAGTGAATTGTTCATTTCAAATGTTATACATTCATATTGCTAAATAAACACCCTAAGGGGTCATGCCATTAACACATATAGAATTGAAAGGGCTGATTATTGTTACATAAACAAATCTGCATTCTAATCTGAATAATTATTTACTAATTAGTGACAGTACATAGACATTATGTAAATATAATTTTTCTTACATGTACATTTAATTGTTAATCCTTAAGGCGAAGTGTACGTAATTGCACGCCTCTAGCGGAATACGGGATTAAAAACGTTCGTCGTTAGTTACGCAAGTTATCTCCCTTACTCCAAGACAGGACACACGAAAGAGAAACTACTTTCTGCGGTCTATAATGAATCCAACAAGCACGCCTGTGCTGTCTTAAACCTCATAGAAATTATCTAAATAACTCCAACTAGAAATCATAGCATTCTGTGCGTTGTTCTGTGTGCAGTCTGACTTAAAAACACTGTTTTTTTTTTTGTTTTTTTTTTGGTTTTAGACGCGTAGGAGAAGGCATTTCGTGTTTATGATATCATCAGAAAGAAAAAACGCCTCACAACAAAATTATAAACAAATAAACAAATAAACATGTAACATTTTTTCTTCTATTGATATCAAATTAATTAAAATAAAACCTGAATTGACCCAACAATATCGTTTCAAAAAGCCGTAGTCTTGAACGAAAAACACAGTACTCAACGTAAAGTTTTAAAATAGGTTACAAATAATTAATGAAAGACGTGTGAATTTAATTGTTTAATTAAAAAGACTTTGAAATGTTCGTACTTTGTGCAATTGAAAATTTAAGGACATGATTTATATTCATATAAGATATCAGACGATACCAAGAGAATAATTTGACCACTAGTGCAACACTTACAAGTAGGAAGAATAAAGACGGAAAACAAACAAAAAATAAACAAATTATGCCCCAAAATTACTCAGTAACTTAAAAATTGTCTCACTCTAACATTTATCTTAAAATAAGTAAAAATTATTTCATTCAACTCCCAGTTTTCAACTTTTTCTACATGTGCAGAAAATAAACAGGGTGTCTTCTATTCCGTCCGCAATTTATGGGAAAACTAAATCTAAATTTAGAACCATATTGAAATTGAAAGTACACATGTAAGATAAAATATAACATGTCATTTCTTCTTTCACAAATTCCAATTCGAAGAGATATATAGCGAAATCTGTTTTCTTTTATTGTGCCTGTGTGCAGCATTCAAAATTAGAGAATGTAATTTTGAAGTATCAAGTCTCAATTCAAGATTATGAATGAATAGAATATAGAATTACAGGGGGGGGGGAGGGTAGGACCTTTATCGGAACTCCGGGATCGAGTGTTTTTAAGCTCGGGATTTCGGAATTGATCCTTTCGGGATTTAATTTTTTTCAAATTCGGTACCTCGGGATTTCGTGATTTTAAGCCCTAGATTTCGGGATCTGGATCCATCCTTCCCTCCTCTCTCTATTATAGTTAAAGAAAAGAGGTCAGGGAAGTTTTGTGATACTTGTAACTGCAATTTAATATTTAGAGAAATGAGAAGTGAAATGTGTTCAGACTATTACATTTCGATTTTTTTTAAAAATTTAACCCAAGTTTACTGCAAGGGGTGTTTAACGACCTCGATGATTATCCATGAGGATCTCGCACTGGGTTAGCTCTAGGTTTTCACCTAGTTCATGATCATACAAGAATTGAGAAGACTGTGGTTTACTAGTCTTAAAATATGAGACTTTGGAGTTCATATAATTTACATTCAACGTTTTTATCGAATATTTCAAGGCTTTTTGACTATCAATGTTGACCCCCCTCCAATTGATTGGATAAAATGAATGGATTGCCGCCCCTATTTCAAACTGAGGTCCTATAAACTGACTGGTATTCGAATTTGTTAAAAGAAATAATTGGTAGCTCTGACTCATATTGATTCAATACCGTAATGCGAAAAACAATCATTTGTTTCCGCGAATTCCGAACAGTTAGAAATATATTCCCGAGTTTCAATTTGAGTAACTCGAATAATTCAAGCCCTTTCCGTGTCCGATTTTCTCCCAGACGAGAAATGTAGATTGTAAATCCCGAATGCACATTAAAGTATAGGTCCAGCCCGACTTTCGGAAAAGGACTTGTAGATTTCAGATTGATTTCCAGAAATAAAAATCATACAAAAATGTTTCACGCAAATATTCGTCTTCAGACGTGTAGAGTTATACAACGGTTACTAGCCGGTCTGGGTTGTGATAAAAAGAAGATCATGCAATGCATAAAATATATAATATCGTGGCTCAGGGATGTGTTGAATTATAGAGATGCTTATGCGGCACAAAGATAAGATTAATTTACCCAAATGTACTAAGAATTACCACACAACTTAAATTTACTTAAATATTGATTTGTTATCCTGTGCCAGACAGATGGCTGATATTCTAAGAAGAGACCTTGATGGAATGAAGTTTTATGGGAACAAAGATTTTGAAAACACGTCGCAGTGTTTAGATTTTAACAAAAATAAGGCACCAAGGTCGAAAATAGTTCTAGTTCATAATGAAGAAAATGTCAACCGTTTTCTAGCTTGGCGATCTCCGCATGCACCCGAATATAATAGACAAATACAATACAATAGTACACAAAACGTAACTTAAAGAACTAAAGACCGAGCAATATGAACTCCAACAAAACGGTATATATTTCATACAAGTATAGAACTATATGAAGCGTCGTAACTGTTGCAGCGACGTCAATAACGTTGTCGTTGTTTTTTGTTTTTTTACACGCAAAATTCAACTTTACCAGGGTATAGCTTGAAAAGTAGCACGGTTGCTAAGGACTTTCTTTGCACCAATCGATTCCTCAGAAATTTTAGAATCGTCTCATAAATTTAAAAAAAAATCGATTGTCTAATATAATAGAAAATCTTGGAAATGTAACAATTCCTGCCGAATTTCACGATTTTCCCTATATAGCCTTTGTAATTTTGGTGTATGATGCTGTTAACTTCAACAGCTCGTATCTCAAAAACGAAAACGGTTACCCCCTTTTTTTATTTTATTTTCCGATTTATTTTTACAAGTAAAATCTACATGTAAAATTTTTAAAAAATCCATTGTGTAGTTTAATTACGTACACTTCGCCTTAATAGAAGTTATATTTATTTAAAAAAAAAAATTTTGCTTTATATTTACAGTTTTACCAATCCAAACAAACAAAAAAGGTTATATATATCTTGAATGTATAACATTTGTGTTTTATCACTGAATACTCTATAAAATTCAGACCAGTATTTTATATTACCCAGTATTGCCCAGTATTACCCACTAAAACCCTGAAAGGTTGGGATCGATTTTGTGGATGATGGTCCCATCTGTTTAGAAATTAGGGGCCCAAAAGTGGCCCAAAATAAGCCTTTTTCTAGTTTAAGGATAATTAATTGTGTATAAGTTAATTTCAATTGCTTTGAAATTGTACCATAATGTTTAAAACCACAAGTAGAAGGTTTGGATTCATTTATGAAGTTATGGGTCCAAAGTTTAGGAATTAAGGGCCAAAAAACAAGCATTTTTCTAGTTTCAAGACAAAAACTTGTGTGGAATTGTATGGATTTCTCTAAAATTGTACCACAATGTTTCATTTAACAAAGGGGAGGCTAGGATTTAGTTTTGGATTAATTGCCCAAAATATGTAGAAATTAAGGGCAAAAAAGGGCCAAAAAGAAGAATATGCATGTTTCTAGTTTCCAAACAATAACTTGTGTTTAAGTGTATGGATCTCTCTGAAATTGTACTACAAGTTCCATACTACTAAGGAAAGGATGGGATTGAGTTTAAGGGTTATTGCTTAAAGGGGGGGGGGGGGGGGGGGGTTCAATAACTTGGGGGGATTTTTGTTTTTACTATTTTTTGTAAGGGATTCCTTTTCTTTGAAAATTTTCAAGAAGAAATCTTCAATTATGCAATAGATTTTTTAGATCTTAGACCACATTTATTTTGTGACAAAAACCTTTATTATGTCAAAAATTCGATAACAATCCAAATTCAGACAGTATCAAGCTTGAATATTGTGACCAAATTTGCTGCAACCGTTCAAAGTTCTACCACTGCAGCCGTATAAAGCTGCACCCTGCAGAGCACCTGGTCCTGTGTCTTAGTGAAATAATAATTCATAGATGTTCTGCAATTTCATACCAATTGTGTTGTATTACAGTTTGAGATTTTAGATTGTCCAGTGACATGATTGCTTTCTGTAGTACATGTAGATACTTAGCCAGTCCTAGGTGGTTAAGGCAGGATAGTACTTCTTTAGCTCAGTTGGTTAGAGAGCTGCTTTGTACCACAGAGAAAAATCACATTGTTTCCACTGGTTTCAAGTCCTGGTTGAGACAAAGTGATTTTACAATAGAATCCTCCTCCCAGTAACAGTCCCTTAATTGGTATCATTTGTCTAAAATTTTCAAATAGAGATTATGCCTGATCATCTACATATAAGGCAAAACTTTCTGATAGTATTAGATACAACAAACTCTGGCAATATTTCCCAGTAAGTGAATATATAGAATAATTTTGGCAGTTTTCGGATTTAATTTTTAGCTTGCTAGTGTATTAGAGAAGTTTGCTGATGTTTCCGTCATAGAATTGCCTGTTATCAAGTGCTAATCTGATTGTTATCACATGTGATGAAGTCAATCATTGATCAGGGGAAATAAACATCTATTTCAAGACCTTATTCCATCTGGAGAACTACTTTCACATGTTAAATAGCTTTCAATGTAAAGAGATGACATCATAAAAACATATGCAATAAATGTTAATATTGCACATCTGGTGAAATAGAGAATTTTCAAAAGAGATATTCAGATTTAAAAAAAAAGCAAAAGCTATGGCTGACTTTTGACGCTTTTGAAGTCAACAAGCTAAATGCACATTATATCTATAGATTACAACATGGCAATTATTTGCTGTTGATGCAATTGACATAGGCTTTTAATAGGGTACAAATGGTGTTCAAAATTGTATTTCTTAAAGAATGAAGCTAGAAAATTTTAGAGGCAGTTCCTTTTTACTAACTAAGAAATCCCATGCATTTATGATAAAAGTTAATACCAACAGCCCCCCATACCAGTAACGCAGTGGCCTTCAAAAGACTACCACCCCATCTGATTTTGGCTTATTATCATTTTTTTTTCGATTTTGAACTCTAAAAAGGCCAATTAAGTTGTCAAATTTTTATTAACACACATCTGAGTTTATGGACCATGAAATGCATGTTTAAACTCTCTGCTTTCAAGACAGTTTAGCTTGGGCAATTCTAAAAGTAGTATAGAGGGTCATACAGGCCATCAAAGGATGTTGGTTACCATCATGACTACAGGCAGGATTGGGAATGAAGGGGTTAAAGACAATACTCTGATCAACAATACAAGATCTGTTAAAATGACAATACAACCAAAGCAATTGGATGAGTACTCCTTAAGGAGATACTGAGTCAGCCTTAAAAAATCAACTATTTTTTAATAGTTTTTGTTTTCGACATACACATGTTTTTGCAAAAATGCAAGGTGAGAAAAAATGTTTGAGAAATTCATTATAAAAAAAAGATACAATATGATAGGGGTTGAACAGATGGTTTTAACTACCATTCACAGCATTATAATAGTCTTCCATTAATTTAGGAATATTTTGATAAGTTAGACAATGACTCCTTGATTGAGGATATGTTACTCTAAATATCAGCACAACAATGCTAAATCTGCAAATTGCCAGAAGGAAATATAGATAGATATTAAGTCTCCTTTTTATATTAAATAGGCATTTATTTAAGGATAATATCCTTTTGAGAAATCTGGATATCATTTGAATCAAGCATGCATCCCATCGATCTACACTTACATGTACATCAACATTCTTGTTAGCTTGCATTGAACCCAATCTAATTAAAAACCGATCTCTCATCGCTCCTGTTTCAGACTTTCTGATATGTCGCGTGGGAGATCTAACGAAACCGGCTTTGAGGTCACATGTGAGTGAACTAAAAGTTATGAATTTATAAAGATATGCAAATGAGTTGACGACCTATTAATAAGCCAATCAAAAAAGTTTATGAATTATTTTGACTGACGATTTCGTCTAAAATAAAATGAGTTACATCCCTTTGCCTTACGTTAAACTTCCAAGATAGTGGAAGACTAAATTTCATTGGTCGAAAAAGACACACCTACGAGGTCACTCACATGTGACCTCAAAGCGGGTTTCGTTAGATCTCCCACGCGACATATCAGAAACAGGAGCGATGAGAGATCGGTTTTTAATTAAATTGCATTGAACCTTAATCAGATTATTGTGTTAAGAAATTATTACCTCTAACGAACAGTGTTTTAATTGTAAGTCTACTTCTAATGATATAACATATGTATAGTGACAAAAAATACTAGTTATTGTCATCATAAAATTTAAATTAATGAATAAAAACATTTAATTGTTCATAAAGGTATAAATGTGTTTTTTTCTTGACACACTGTACTTCATGGTTCCTGTTACATATACATATAGTAGAATTGAACAATTAATTCCATTATATACTATAAGTACAATGCATTTTTTTAAAAGCTGATGAGGTCTCATTTTTAGCTCATCTGGCCCGAAGGGCCAAGTGAGCTTTTCTCATCACTTGGCGTCTGTCGTCCGTCGTCGTTGTTAACTTTTTACATTTTGAACTTCTTCTAGAGAACCACTGAATGGAATAAAACCAAACATGGCATGAGTGTTCCTTATGAGGTGCTGATCAAGTGTTGTTACTTTGTAGCCGATCCATCATCAAAAATGGCTGCCAGCAGGGGACTTAGTTTAACATAGGACCCTATGGGAAATGCATAAAAATGACATCTTCTAGAGAATCACTGTATGGAATGAAACCAAACATAGCATGAATCTTCCTTATGAGGTGCTGACCAAGTGTTGTTACTTTGTAGCTGATCCATCATCCAAGATGGCCTCCAGCGGGGACTTAGTTTAACATAGAAATGGGAAATGCATACACATGACTTCTTGTAGAGAACACTTGAATGGAATGAAACCAAACATGGCATGAATGTTCCTTATGAAGTGCTGACCAAGTGTTGTTACTTTGTAGCCGATCCATCATCCAAGATGGCCGCCAGCGGGGGACTTAGTTTAACATAGGACCCTATGGGAAATTCATACAAATGACTTCTTTTAGAGAACCACTGAATGGAATGAAACCAAACATGGCATAAATGTTCCTTATGAGGTGCTGACCAAGTGTTGTTACTTTGTAGCTGATCCATCATCCAAGATAGCAACCAGTGGTGGGACTTAGTTTAACATAGGACCCTATGGGAAATGCATATACATGACATCTTCTAGAGAACCACTGAATGGAATGAAACCAAACATGGCTTAAATGTTCCTTATGAGGTACTGACCAAGTATTGTTACTTTGTAGCTGATCCATCATCCAAGATGGCAGCCAGCGGGGGGACTTAGTTTAACATAGGACCCTATGGAAAATGCATACACATGACATCTTCTAGAGAACCACTGAATGGAATGAAACCAAACATGGCTTAAATGTTCCTTATGAGGTACTGACCAAGTATTGTTACTTTGTAGCTGATCCATCATCCAAGATGGCAGCCAGCGGGGGGACTTAGTTTAACATAGGACCCTATGGAAAATGCATACAAATGACATCTTTTAGAGAACCACGGAATTGAATGAAATCAAACATAGCATGAATAGTCCTTTCCTTATGTCAGAGGTGCTGGCCAAGTGTTGTTACTTTGTAGCCAAATTTTATCTGTTTTTATATGATTTCTAAAACCCAAGGAGAGTCAGGTGAGCAATAGTCTCTTGAGAGCCTCTAGTTTTTTCTTTCTGTAAAGCCGTTATTGTATTTACAAGATGAAACTTTGATTATGAATATAATGATAGAGTGTGTTGATTAAGGCCATGATTGAATTGTGTTTTATTGTTTCTAGCATCATCCAGAGATTTTACTGTTGCAAAATTAATTTGCTAACAATAGTCTGTTAATAAAATAAAATGATTGTTTGTGACCATCTACAACTGTCAATGATGTCTTTACACTAAATACATTTGATGTGTACCAATTGATAATTTTAGTTGGGGAAACACGATTTATTTATTAGTTGTAAATAGTTTGAGCTAGGTTTTAGTAATTGTTAGTACTTATTGTTTGGTACTTTGTGCCTCCTATGCCTTTTTTTTGTGGTTATGTGCTTTGTTCTCATTTTTGTAACTGATAATTAGTTAAAGCATTTTTCAACTGATTTTTAACATGCAGAGTTTCCTCTCCCTGATAGTTTAAATTTCAAAACACTTATTATATAAATTTTCTTGTCTTCTATGTAGGGGTTAATGCTTATACACTACAACTCACTAAAGCATGATCAAGCTGTTTACCAACCCCTACATAGAAGACAAGAAAATTTATATAATAAGTGTTTTAAAATTTAAACTATCAGGGAGAGGAAACTCTGTAAAGTTAAAAATCAGTTGAAAAATGCTTTGACTGATTATCAGAATTAAAAAAAAACGAGAACAAAGCACATAACCACAGAAAAAAGGCTTAGGAGGCACACAGTACCAAACAATGAGTACTAACAATTACTAAAACCTAGCTCAAACTATTTACAACTAATAAATAAATCGTGTTTCCCCAACTAAAATTATCAAGTGGTACACAACAAATGGATTTAGTGTAAAGACATCATTGCATTGACAGTTGTAGATGGTAACAAACAATCATTTTATTTTAGTAACAGACTATTACCACTTCCTGTTTGAAGTTTGTTTGTAATTTGCCATTACTGATTGTATAATTAATTTGTTCATGAAAGTTTTTTATGTTTATATATATATTTGCAAGCTTAAGGTAAGGATTTTATAATTGGTCTGAAACTTCATGATTGCAGATGTTCACATGCAGTATGGTTTATTATAATTGAATTTGGACTATTTCAGACCCCCCCCCCCCCTCTTTTCCATCAAACACTGTAAAACAAAACAGGCTGCATTCATTAAATCAAAATGAGGAAACAATTTATTTGATTATTTAGGTTAAAGATTATTAGACCATACAATTTAACTTGACCTCTTCCAAACAGTAGTCTACATACCAGACATAAAGACGTTTACACAATCCTTTGTATCTATAAACACACAAGTCAATACCCTCGGCCTATCACAAGAGTTCACTTGGTGGTAAATAGATGATGTTATTTTGTTTCAGAAGAAAAGAGTCACAGTGGCTGAATAAAGAATTTAATCAGGAGTGTACAATGATCAAATCTAAATTGTTTACTGTCTGAAGAACAGGATAGTTTACCCTGTGGGGTAAGTTGTTTTAGATTACGTCAATTTATTGTATTTTTATTCTACATTTAACTATACAACAAATATTTAAATTATCAGGAGTGTAAAGAAAAGAAACTTGTGTATTTCTTATTTTTGATTTCCTTTTTTTCTCTTGAAGAACTGGAACATACATTAACATTATTTTTAGATAATGTAAGAATGTTAAAAGCTTTGTTAGTTTTATAGCTTATTATAACCAGACATGATTTGAACATTTTTATGAGTAAAATCATTTCATATATGCCTGTTTAAAATTTGGATTTTGTACATTTTCATATTGTTGTGTATTTACAAATGATTTATGCAGAGAAAATATGGATGTAACTTAAGAAATCCAAACTTTTTTTCTAAATAAACAAAAACCAATAATCAGCTGATGATGATTATAGTCTGCTACTAGTTACAAAACAGAATATAAAGTTTGAACTTTTACATATTTATATAGCATAAATTACAACATAAACAGACCCATATTCAAAACTGATTAAGCAAACTATATTGACACAAGGCCTTCATTTGTAACAGGTACATGTATGTATAAAAGACATGCACTTAGTACTGTCAACACTTGATATATTAAAATGTAATAAGTATTTACCCTCTACTATAAAGGCCAATACAGTACTCATCTTGACTTGTTAGTAATTGTAATATGTTGGTGTTGAAGGGTGCCATTCACTTCGTTGTTCGATTGTCTGACATCAATTTTCACAAGATTGTACTCTAATTTTGGAATGTTCAATCTGAATTTATATTTGCACAGGTAATTTCATTTAGTTTCAAAATTTTTGTGAATTGGTCAGAAAGAAAAGAATTAACACAGATTTTAGTTATCTTTAAAGGGGTTTTCCAAATTTAGAAATCTAATTATTTTGGGTAGAACATTTTGATTTCTCAAAGCCTTCTTAGACTTCTTATGTAGCTTTAAATGATAAATGCCTAAACGTTTACATTGAAGTATCACTCCAAAAATTGGCTTGATCTATGTTCCTGCTTTAACTTGTTTAAGTTTGTTATTACATCATTTTTTGGAAACCACTTGAGGTAGATTAATGGTAATTGGTATGATGTTGTATTAGCATTGGCAGATTTCATTTCCTTGAAAATTATTTGGCTGTTACCTCTCAGTAATGGTCGATTGACTCTTAAAATTTTGCATAGTTCACAAGTTTGTGATGATGTCAGTTTTAGTTGAACCAAATTAGCTTTTGTAAGCTGTTGTATTAACATTGGCATTTCTGTTTTCAAGAAAGGTTAGATAGCCCTGCAATTTCAGTTATGCTTCATTGACTTTTAATGTTTTGCATAGTTTACATGCTACAGTATTATCATTTTAATTTCTACATAAGCTTTATACTATTAGAAATACATTAGAAGAGACATATCTATGTTTCAACAGTTTATAACTTTTGCTGTTAGGAAGTTTTGGTCCTTCATGGAATGAAAAATCATGTTTTTGTATTTTCCATTAAAAAACTTGAGAACCAATCCTTTTGAAATTTCTTATGTTGTTTCTAATGACAAAGTGGAAGTCAAGTTTGATTTTGACAAGTATCAAATTAAATTTTACTTTTAAATTACAGTACACTAACCTATAGTTGTTCATTTCTGTACTATGGTCCCTGGTAGATAGTTGTCTCATTGGCAATCATACCACATCTCATTCTATATAGAAATTTTATTTATTAGCAAAATTACCAGAGTTGTCAATGAAATCAAACAAATTATATGATTTAATGAGAGATAATTTTCCTATACAAAATTGAGAGAAAACAGTGAAAATGTATCTTTGTCTGGTTTGTTTCTGTTTGGTAGAATTTTATGAGGGGCCAATACAATGATTAATAGCTTCTATGTCAAAAATGGTCCTTTTCAAATTACCATTTTTTTTGAATTTTAGAAATACAGTTAGGGAATTAATTCTCATTTAGAGAAACTGTTGTGCCTGACTATAGGAAGCAAATGACATGTGCTTGGTGTATTTTGTTGGATATGATAGTTCTTGAAATTTGAAGTGCAGTGACAATACATACAGCCTGTTCTACTTATAAATTGTCTCCTTTGTCCAAGAGTTATAATAGGAAACAAAGTATATAATTGATCTGGTTACATTGATTTACTTTTCTTGATAACAGAGTTATAGAAGAAAAGATATTCATTTTATCAATAGTACAACTCCTATTGCATGTCTCATTCAATGTGCAGGTCTTGAAATATACAAGAGAAGTTGTATTAAAACTTTTATCTTTTATTCATTTAGCATGAAATTCAATAAGGATTCATAAAAGATGCAAGATGTTCGTGGTGTACACTTTTGTGTTTTCATTATCCCTAGTCGATGGAACAAAACATATTATTTTAGTTCTTTGCCTATTTATGTTTATCCTTAGTTGTTATTTATCTATTTATGTTTATCCTTAGTTGTTCTTTGCCTATTTATGTTTATCCTTAGTTGTTATTTATCTATTTATGTTTATCCTTAGTTGTTCTTTGCCTATTTATGTTTATCCTTAGTTGTTATTTATCTATTTATGTTTATCCTTAGTTGTTATTTATCTATTTATGTTTATCCTTAGTTGTTATTTATCTATTTATGTTTATCCTTAGTTGGTATTTATCTATTTATGTTTATCCTTAGTTGTTATTTATCTATTTATGTTTATCCTTAGTTGTTATTTATCTATTTATGTTTATCCTTAGTTGTTCTTTGCCTATTTATGTTTATCCTTAGTTGTTATTTATCTATTTATGTTTATCCTTAGTTGTTCTTTGCCTATTTATGTTTATCCTTAGTTGTTATTTATCTATTTATGTTTATCCTTAGTTGTTCTTTGCCTATTTATGTTTATCCTTCGTTGTTATTTATCTATTTATGTTTATCCTTAGTTGTTCTTTGCCTATTTATGTTTATCCTTTGTTGTTATTTATCTATTTATGTTTATCCTTAGTTGTTATTTATCTATTTATGTTTATCCTTAGTTGTTATTTATCTATTTATGTTTATCCTTAGTTGGTATTTATCTATTTATGTTTATCCTTAGTTGTTATTTATCTATTTATGTTTATCCTTAGTTGTTTTTTATCCCTTTGCTGGTACTTTGAATGTAAATTTGTTGATTTATTTAGATGTCAGTTTCCTTGTTCATTTGATGTATAATTTGTTATAATGGTGACATGAAGAAATTGGATTATCTAACATATAGATTTACTGTCTATAAAAAATGGACAAGAAGTTTTAAATGCCTCATTTAATTTAAGAAAGAAATGATAAGTGTGTTTTCCTTTTTTGTTTTTTTCTATGAAAATGAGAAGATGTGGTAGTATTTCAATTGAAACAGCCTCCTCCTAATAAAGTAGAAGTTAAACAACTTAAGTTCACTGTATCTACTTCAACAATGAGCAAAACCCATTCAGCATAGCAAGCTATGAAAGGCCCCCTAAAGGACAATTTAAACAAAATCAATTAAGAAAACAGTCTGATTTAGATACAAAACAATAAACAAAAACTAATATGATATGCATCAACAAATGACAACCACTGAATATCAGGCTCCTTACTAGGACAGACACATACAAAAAGACAGGGTTTATCATATTTGTGGGAATGACAACTTTCCCCCTTTTTTCTGGGACAGTTGAGTTACATCACAAGATATGAAATAAAACCTATAAAAAATCAGTTGAAAAGATAAATACAAAGCAACTAATATGGAAATCACTTATCTAAGACTTAAATATCAATCAGTGCTTATAGAACTTCTAATTGATTTAGTGTAAAGACATTATTAGCAATCAATGAAAAATATAAACTTGTGCAATATCAAAATATATGTACATGTATCAACAGTTTGTATGATCTGGATGTACATATATGTAAAGCTATTACATTTAATTTGGTTTTAATTTATTGATAGCAAAATCAAATATTTATATCAATAAAAACAATAATCAAAGATAAAAATATTGAACTGGTAACCTTTATGAAAAAGTTTATATAAGGGATCAATAGTTTTCATAAATCGTGTCTATATTTATTAGCTTTGTGAACAACATCCCTGTAAAAATTAGGGTGTGCTTTCCAGTTTTTAATAGTTTTCTACAGCAACAGCCATGATTTCCAAGTTAAATCTTTAACCAACTTGTATATAGCTAGATAATCCGCTTTTGATCCATAAAACTAGTTAATGTTTCTTCATAAATAAGTTCAGCTTCTTTTGATATTGATTCAGGTATTAGATGGAAGGATGTTTTATATTTATAGATACAAGTTGAAATTATCTGTTTTTACAATGTTTACCTTAAAATATTTGATTCAAAGAGAAATAAATATTGATTTCAGCCCCCATAAATGAAAATAACACAAATAAATTTTGAATGTCTTTAACCTGGGAACAGTATATCTTATAATATTTCTGCTTTAACTAGACTAAATAGTTTCTTTTTTCTTTGGAGTGAAACAAAAATATCAGTTCAAAAGAATATTATAAAGTAGCTCTGAATTAATTAGATTAAGTTGTAAGTAAGAGGAATAATATATAGAAGTATCTGACGTAACTTAAGGGAGTTTACATAATGAGGACATCCTGGCTTTATTCCTCAAAGTTCACTGGAGTAGAAAGTAAGGTAAATAAATTAGATTTTTCATAGTCAGAAACATAGCATATTAACTCAAATAATCACTTGGCACACCCTGTCAGTATTTCATTATATAATTTTACCAAACTTGATAGTATTGCAGATAGGGCAAGCATTTAGATCAGCTAGCTCAGCTAGAGCATTCTTCTAGAATTTTTTTATATGTTCCCAAAATATAGTTTTTACACATTCATCATACTTTTTTTCAAAAAGCTATTGTCAAAAGTATTAAAATTGACACTCACAGTGCTTGATTGTTTTTTATACTACAAGAGGTGAACAATTCTCCAGTATATTTTACGTGGAATTTGACTAAATAAAATATTTAAATACTTATAGAAAAGGAATGTAATTATTTGAATTTACAAAACATTATCTATGTGTTTTAACTAGATTATTTGAGATATATATGTCCTATTATAAATCTGTGTTTAAATTTGTGAATAAATTATTACTTATTACTAAATTCTGATGTAAAATTTGATAAGGTCAATGAGGTGTAAAATGGAGATAACATTGATCATCTTTATGGGAACCTCCTTGTAGCACTTGGAAATACCATTATGTATTCACAGGGTATAACATTTTTGAGATGCTGAAAATGATAATTGCCATGACTTTTTGTTTTTCACAATTGCTCCATTAAAAGTGATACAGAAATGATTAAGGTCAGTTTACCTCTATGTAAATTAAAACCACTTCAAAAGAATATGCAGGTATTTAATCAACAGTAATCAAAATATCTTACACTTTATAATAGCAAATGTGTATAGATAAACTATCTAAGAAACACATAATAAGTTAAGGTTCAATGTTACTACAATTTGGGGAATGAATAACTCCACTTTGTTTAAAAACCATTCACTGTCTACATAATGTTTACCTATAAATATGCTGAAGAAGTATTTTAAAAGTTGGGTTTACAGTACATATAGGTAGGTTACAATGAGGGTTATAAGTTGAGTTGAGACCACACAGATGTCATACCATTCACATCACAAATCATACATTTGACAACTGTGCATCAACTGCAATCTGTATATCTTGTCATTTATTATATTTAGATAAAATTCCCAGACAGGCCAAATATAATTGTATATTTTCACTTCATTATCATTACAAAAACAAGTTTTTACTTTTAACATCAGTCTTTGTGTTACTTGGGAATGATTAAAAAAACCAAACAGAGATAGTTACAAAATCAGCTGGTACATGTAAACATGAACATTCTTTGAATAAAATTAACATAGATTTTAAGATTACTTTTTTTAATGTGCTTTGTTTTGTGCTAACATTTTAATGAAAGTTGATACATAGGTCATTGCTATTTCAAATTTATTCCCGATGTCAATTCTTGTCTGTTGTCCAATATTGTTGGAATGGCTTCCAAAATAAATTAAAAAAAAATTAGTGCTAGGATTTTAACGAAATTTGATATTTACATAAACATATCCTGAATTATTTCCTGGTGTAAAAATTTTGACAATTGATATCCCTTGAACATTTTTTACTCTTTGTTTATAAAATGTAAACAATTATAATAAGAAAATCAACATTTTTAGTGGTTCTTTTCTTATCAGAGTTTAGGTGTATTATCATACAAATATAAGGGTAGAAAAAAATTAAACGCGTTTTGTTTTTATAACGTTACTAAGAATAAACATTCAAAATCCACCAGAAAGTCAGTAAAGTTAACAAGAAACAAGGAGATGTGGTATGATTACCAATAAGAAAACTATCCACATATGTTCAAATGAAGTGTTTGTATATCCACCATGTTTCTCTACAGTTTTCTATTGCAATTGACTTTATACTACTTCCAGAATGTTTGATAGGAATTGCAAGAAAAAAAATCCCTGAAATTATATCATTCTGTTTGAAAGTTGAGTTAAAACAAGTAATATTAAAACTAAAAAAATAAATTATCTCAAAATATGTCATTCATTAAGGTAACTTTTCATTGAATATTTCAATAGTGCATATCAGCAATTGACTTTATGTCAAAAGTTTTTGGAAAAAAATACTTCTTTCTGTATCGTATTCCCTTAATGATGATAAATATTTCAAAGGTTAACAACCGCAATATCTTTTCTGATGTTTTGTAAGTCATTACTGATATCAAAAGCTTTTTTTGTGTTATGAAATGTAAATACTATTTAATGAAATTTTTATCTACAATTACATCAGCAAATTCTCATATGATTTCATAATCAGTGCTGATAGATAATTTCTGTGGTAGTTATGGCTTAGAAATGAAAATAATATGGAAAACCCATATTGGTTTGTGCACGCACATATACTTTCCTCATTGCAGATATTGAAGGTTTATATCACTAATATCTCCAATGGGTGCAGATCAAATATTTTTTGTGGGAGTAATGCCTTTGAAAGTCAATATTGTCTGTGCAACCACACATTTATTTCTTAATTCATGTTTATTGGAGGTTATAAAATTTGTGTAAAAAGTTAACCGAATATATTATATATTATAGCAATATCTTAGATGAGCTTAAAAATCTGTGTCTATCTATGACCTTTATGATAATTTTCCACTTGGAAATGTAAGGTTAGAAAATTAAGTTCCAGTATAGCACTAGGAACTTGATTATTCTGTAGTAATCTTGCTAGTACAACTTCTTGGTACATTTTAACTATTTTATTAAGTTTTACACTTGTCTGTCTGTCCATACTGAATACATCCACACGTCTGAAGGTCTGTAAGTCCTGAAATTGATTTCTGTTCTTTAAATTATGTTTGCCTCACCCAAACATTCTGAATCTTATAAGCAAAACACAAAACACAAAACACAGATCAAGTTTGAATTTGGGTGACGCGACTTTTACCGTAGACAATAGAAGAATGATAAAGTTCATAAAACAGGACACAAAAATAAAACATTAGATGCTCTGAATAGGATGGAACAAATGTTTTGCAAATAATGTATTCATTTTTAAACAGCCTGTAAATAATGTCATTGAATTTCAGGACTGTATCAAAGCACCCAGACAAAGCTGCTGAACAAATCTAAAGATCATTTAACTTTAAATGGAATTTCTTTTGATGTGTGATTTATATATGCAATTGCATAGATGATGATAACACAACCATGAGATAATATGAATCATTAACAGGCCAAGCAAAATTTGTACTCAGCATAACCTAATGGAGATTAGTTAATTTTTTCAAAAATCTTGTATTTTCAGAACAAAAAAACGTAAATAGCAAGCAAATATATGTAGCGTTTACTCCTAAATACAAATGTTGATAGCAGCATATATATATTACTGCTATTTCTTACTGTTTGAATGAATACTGCTATTTTATTTGTGTGATATTACATCAAGGAATTATAAATAATTATAATGTAGTTATAATGAAGCAGCTTGTCAGTTTATATTTGTGCCCAAAGTGAGATGAATATTCTATATGAAGTTTAGAACAGTTTAGAACATACTATTATTGTCGCCTCTTTTGTAGCTATAGGACTAGCATTTTGAAGTAGAGAATTAACCTTCTTTAACATTTAAAATTTGTAAATGGATTCAATATGATGTAATATATGTAACCTCTTAGTACAGCTAGAACTGGTCTTGCATAAAAAACTTGGGTAAGTAGTTTTTGTCATCGATTTTTGTGGAGCCTTCGACTTTAGTCGAAAAAGCGAGACTAAGCGATCCTACATTCCGTCGTCGGCTGCGTCCACAAATATTCACTCTGTGGTTAAAGTTTTTGAAATTTTAATAACTTTCTTAAACTATACTGAATTTCTACCAAACTTGGACAGAAGCTTGTTTATGATCATAAGAAAGTATCCAGAAGTAAATTTTGTAAAAATTAAATTCCATTTTTTCCGTATTTTACTTATAAATGGACTTAGTTTTTCTGTGAGGAAACATTACATTCACTCTGTGGTTAAAGTTTTTAAAATTTTAATAACTTTCACAAACTATCCTTGATTTGTACCAAACTTGGACAGAAGCTTGTTTATGATCATAAGATAGTACCAGTATCAAGAAGAAAATTTTGTAAAAATAATTTTCCACTTTTCCGTATTTAACTTACAAATGGACTTAGTTTTTTTGCCAGAAACAAAACATTCACTCTGTGGTTTAAGTTTTTAAAATTTTTATAATGTTCTTAAACTATCCTGGATTTCTAGCAAACTTAGACAAAAGCTTGTTTCTGATCATAAGATATTATTCAGAAGTAAATTTTATAAAAAAAAAATTCACTTTTTCCGTATTTTACTTATAAATGGACTTAGTTTTTCTTCCAGTTAACATTACATACAGTCTGCAGTTAAAGTTTATAAAACATTTATTAGATTCATAAACTATCCTGGATTTTTAACCAAACTTGGAAGCTTCTTTCAATCAAAAGACAGTATCGAGAGGGAAATTTTTATTTATGTTTTTCCTCATTTTTGTTGAGTCTGCGATTAACAACAAAAGTAGGCAAGACACTGGGTTCCATGGAACCCTTACAAATTTTTGTGAATTATTGCTTTGATAGCTTTTTGCTAAGGATGGATGGAAACCTTGTTCATTTAATATTGATATGTACTAGACCATCATCCTGAGCAGGACTTTTAACAATCTTGTCAATAAGGTTTTACAGCCTGAAAAAAAGCCATCTTACCAGTAGCCATTATTCTAACTACAATATTTGCTCTAACTCCTTAATAAAATTGTTCACCCAACACCCATGCACATGAAGCACACTTTATTCTGTTTCTTAAATATAAACAAAAAGACAAAAATTTTCAGGAAAAAATGTAATTTGGGTAAGCTATAAATACAAAATTGCTCTTTCTAAACTCTAATTATGTAAAGGTATGTGTTTAATTATGTTATTTTTAACAGTAATAATTCTAGTTCTGTATTTTTTTTTGGTAGTTAAAAAGGACTGACAAAATAGGTTACATACATCCATGTTTTGACTGAATGTATAATTATAATTGATACATTATTTTGACAGTAAGTGTCAATATTTTGACAGCTTATCAGATGTATTGCAAGTTTTATTATTAAGTAATTTAACAGATATGTGTACTGATATATTAAAGTAGAAAGTGTATTCACCTTTGTAGCAGACTACTCACCAGGTACTTTACAATCAGTGAGAGATGACTGTCAACAAATTGCTAATCAGATTAAGCTGTTTTCAAATATTAGCTAGTTTCATTCCTACTGAATACCAAGAAACCTTGTGATAATTATCTCAAGTTCCTTTCACTTATCCTCAATTTTATAGTACTATCTATATAAAAATATGATATTGAAGAATATATTTCACAATTCATTACTTAGTGGTATGTTTTGGTGTTTTGGTGTGTTTTTCTAAAACTGTAAGCAATAGGACAACTATATTTGTTGTATCGAAGGATTGTAAAGTCTGGCAAGTATCATCTGACATTGACCTCATTTTCATAGTTAAATGGTAAATGTTAAGTTTTCATGGTCAAGTGTGTTTCTTTGATACTATAAGCAATAAGTCAACTATATTTTATGCATATATTGATTGTAAGGCGAACATGCATGTATGTCTGGCATGGTTCATATGACCTTTACCTCATTTTCATGGTTCATTGGTCAATATTTAGTTCTTGGTTAAGTCAGTTTCATAGAAACTATAAACAATAGGTCAACTGTATTTGATGTTTTAAAAGATTTTAAGGTGTACATGTATTTTTTGTTTTGGTTTATCTGACCTTGACCTCATTTTCTTGGATCATGTAATGTTTATGTGATACTTGTAGTAAAGCTTTATACTTAGGACTCTCAACATAAAATCAATTGTGGGCAATGAAGGTGAGACATTTCACTGTGTATACTCTTGTTATTATTTTATAAAAACTATTGATACATCACAATGACTCCAATAAAGAGGACTGGTATGATATGAACCACAAAGCACACAAAAACAGAATCTCAACACGAGCAACTTAACAACAGCAATCATATCAGCACCAACATATGTTATTAAAGAGATATGCTCTTAAAGATACATGTATTACTGTAACTTCATTTATAAATGTGTAAAGCAGACACATGTATAACACCAAAGAAGAAACGTACATGTTATTTTAAAAAATCAATGAAGAGTTATGAACAGTAGAATTACATTGTTAGAAATACCTGACCAAGTAATTAATTTGTCTATTTGAGGTATAAGATAGGGAAGATGAAAGGATTTAAGTGCTTTCTAATATATGAAATGTGCATATTGACACTGATATGTTCATGCATTGCCCAGCGTTCTCCATACAAAGAGGATATCTATAACAGACGTTCAAACAAGAAGAAGAAAAATGATAAACCAAACATTATTGTGATTATTACTGATGATCAGGATGAACTTTTAGGTATGTTTTTTATTTTCTTTATATTGAAATGAAAAAAGTATGGAATTTAAGGTAGATACTAGCTACCACACAAAATAAACTAGAACTTAAAGGAATGGCAAAGAAACAGTAGCAAGTGCAAGATATGTTTAGTTTCTACTTATTTTTTAGTTGCAGTCTGATGGTTAACTCTTTAATTTATTATTTTTTTCCAAATCAGGAATAAATGTTTCATGTAAAGGAGATTGCTGAAGTAAATATCAAAATTGTTGTCAATTATATGGATTGCCGATGTCAGTTATTTATTTTTTTCACAACTTTTGTCACATTTGATTGATCCTTGTTATAAGCAATCACAAACATGTTAGACTGAAAAATGGTCTCAAAGACTAAAAATTAAAAGCAAATAGGTTTTACCTTTATCTCATTAACCATTAATTATAGATAGAGAAAATAGGGGGCAGAAATGTCACGATGTCAAATATACTTTAGGGTTAAAATGCAAGTATGATCTTGAAAACAGCTTTACATTCAATATTTTTTCAGAACCTCTTGCTCTTTGGATGATACTGAACGGTGTTATTTTCTTTATAGGTTCTCAGTATATAGAGTTATACCATAATGTTGATAATTTCTTTTTAGGTTCTATGCATGTAATGCCAAAGACATTAAAATGGATGAGAGATCAGGGAGTTCATTTCAACAATTCATTTGTCAGCACACCAATGTGTTGTCCTTCTCGTAGTTCTTTTTTAACTGGGATGTACACACATAATCATCATGTATATACAAACAATGAGAATTGCTCTTCGCCATATTGGCAGGCCAACCATGAGTCGAGGAGTTTCGCTACATATTTAAGCAATGCAGGTTATCGTACAGGTAAGTGTTGTCTATTTGTATCGTTTTTATACGACCGCGAAAATTTTAATTTTTTGGTCGTATATTGCTATCACATTGGCGTCGTCGTTGTCGTCGTCGTCCGAATACTTTTAGTTTTCGCACTCTAACTTTAGTAAAAGTAAATAGAAGTCAATGAAATTTTAACACAAGGTTTATGACCACAAAAGGAAGGTTGGGATTGATTTTGGGAGTTTTGGTCCCAACATTTTAGGAATTAGGGGCCAAAAAGGGCCCAAATAAGCATTTTCTTGGTTTTCGCACTATAACTTTAGTTTAAGTGAATAGAAATCTATGAAATTTTGACACAAGGTTTATGACCACAAAAGGAAGGTTGGGATTGATTTTGGGAGTTTTGGTTCCAATAGTTTCGGAATTAAGGGCCAAAAAAGAGCCCAAATAAGCATTATTCTTGGTTTTCGCACAATAACTTTAGTTTAAGTAAATAGAAATCAATGAAATTTTAACACAAGGTTTATGACCACAAAAGGAAGGTTTGGATTGATTTTTTGAGTTGAGGTCACAACAGTTTATGAATTAGGGGCCAAAAAGGGGCCCAAATAAGCATTATTTTTGGTTTTCGCACCATAACTTTAGTATAAGTAAATAGAAATCTATGAAATTTAAACACAAGGTTTATGACCATAAAAGGAAGGTTGGGTTTGATTTTGGGAGTTTTGGTCATAACAGTTTAGGAATAAGGGGCCCAAAGGGTCCAAAATTGAACTTTGTGTGATTTCAACAAAAATTGAATAATTGGGGTTCTTTGATATGCCGAATCTAACTATGTATGTAGATTCTTAATTTTTGGTCCCGTTTTCAAATTGGTCTACATTAAGGTCCAAAGGGTCTTAAATTAAACTTAGTTTGATTTAACAAAAATTGAATCCTTGGGGTTCTTTGATATGCTGAATTTAAAAATGTACTTAGATTTTTAATTATTAGCCTAGTTTTCAAGTTGGTCCAAATGGGGGTTCAAAATTAAACTTTGTTTGATTTCATCAAAAATTGAATAAATGGGTTCTTTGATATGCCAAATCTAACTGTGTATGTAGATTCTTAATTTTTGGTCCAGTTTTCAAATTGGTCTACATTAAGGTCCAAAGGGTCCAAAATTTTTGATTTTAACAAAAATTAAATTCTTGGGCTTATTTGATATGCTTTATCTAAATATGTACTTTGATTTTTGATTATGGGCCCAGTTTTCAAGTTGGTCCAAATCAGGATTCCACATCAAGTATTGTGCAATAGCAAGAAATTTTCAATTGCACAGTATTGCACAATAGCAAGAAATATCTAATTGCACAATATTATGCAATAGCAATTAATTTTCAATTGGAGTTATCTTTCTTTGTATAGAATAGTAGTTGATAATATATGTTGGAAATTTGCCAGACATCACTATGATGTCATTTTCTATTTTTATATGCCAATAACTTTATGTAAATAACTTCATTGGAAATTTGCCAATATAAAATGTTGCTGATGAAGCTTTTTTTCCTTATCTTATATAAAATGTTGCTGATGAAGTTTTTTTTATTGTTTTATACAATAAACAATGTATATTCACTTTTACTACCAACCAATCTTTACCATTCAGTGATAACAAGCACTTTATTTTACATTTTAATATTTTATGATGTATTTAAAAGAGTAGTTATTGTTGCAAACTCTGTTAGAAATTTGAATTGATATCAGTTTTGGAAAAAGGGAAACGGGGATGTGAAATAAAAAGGGGGGGGGGGGTTTAAATTTTTCTCATTTCAGATTTCATAAATAAAAAGAAAATTTCTTCAAACATTTTTTTGAGAGGATTAATATTCAACAGCATAGTGAATTGCTCAAAGGCAAAAAAGAACTTTTAAGTTCATTAGACCACATTCATTCTGTGTCAGAAACCTATGCTGTGTCAACTATTTAATTTTAGATTTAAAAAGTTTGGAGAAGAAATCTTTAATTGATTTGTAAAATCTTGACATTTGTTTTGTGTAAAAAAAAACCCATGTAATGTCAAAAATTTGATCACAATCCAAATTCAGAGCTGTATCACGCTTGAATGTTTTGTCCATACTTGCCCCAACTGTTCAGGGTTCGACCTCTGCGGTCGTATAAAGCTGCGCCCTGCGGAAAACCTTGTTTGAGATTACATGAACTGCATTGTGTAGATGTCATTATGTTAACTCAATTTGCAACAGTACCACTACATTTTACATTGTCCATACTAAAATACAACACATTTAAGTTTGGCTGAACCATACTATAAGTGATTTCTTGTAAACAGTAAGAGTAAAACTGACAAAGGTAAAATGATCAGCAGGCCAAACTTCATAGAATTACAAAACCCTATTTGGAGTTATTGCCCCTGAAATATCAATGTTTAAATTAGATTTTCAAAAACTGAATTTGTAAACAAGATGAAAAATGTATCCTCTTGTAAATTGAAGAAAAGTTGTCCCATTGGAATCATTCATTTATTATATCAAACTTTTTTTATTTTGTAGGTTACTTTGGTAAATATTTAAATGAATATAATGGCACATACATACCAGCTGGCTGGAGAGAATGGTTAGGACTTGTCAAAAATTCTCGCTTTTATAATTATACAGTTAATTTTAATGGACAGAAGATGAAACATGAAGATAACTATTATCAGGATTACTTTACTGATTTGATTGCTAATGACAGTGTGACATTCCTCAAAAGAAGCAAACAGTATTTTCCTAAAAGGTATTTGATTATCCTTCTCTTACTTCAACACAGAAAAGATAATGCTTTGTCACAAAAACTAGTTATCATCTGATGTGACCAAAAATTATTTAGTATGTCCAATCTATCAAGAATCACATAAGTGAACAATTGATCACATGACACAAATCAGAGCCTTCCATTAGAAAATAAGATTTTTGGTTTGTAGGAAAATATATTCAAATTCTTTTTTTATCCTCTAAATTTTCCTGATATTGAATTTAAATTGGGATATGTGTGATTTTAGGCACTAGATATCTTGAAAATACAGTATGAAAAACCATAGAAAAGATATATTCTTTGTTATCGGTGTAGGCAATAGGGAGTGCACATGTTTTTACATGATGATGTCCTAGATATTTACAATAGAAATGATTCATGCAGAAGAATGTAATATCTTTGAAACCAAACAATTATTGAGAATGATGATGATTCTCTTTTCAAAATATTGGAGCTTCATCAGATAATGCAGCAAAACTTAGTGTTATTTCTATGTTTTCTGAGAAAATAAAGAGGGTTCATTATGGACTTTCCGAATTGATTTTCCTCTGAGTTCAGTATTTTTGTGATTTTACTTTTCACTTTAAGCATGCTTTAGTGATTTCCTATATAATCAACCAAATTTTACCTGCAAAAGGGGGGCCGGGCCATATGACAAAACTCTGCTTGTTAGTTTCCTGTTACTACCTGTAACAGTGTCTAAATTAATTCCTAAATGCATTGACAAAGAAAAAAACGTTGATCAATCATTCAGAATTAGCTCTGGGTTATCTCGATAAAGCAGAACTGACTGCTGATTGGTCACCTTTTGTACAGGGCACCAATCAAAATCTAGGATTCATGAAGAGTTGTCAGTGTTTTCTGTACATAACAAAATCATTGGAAAACAGTAATCGTTCAACCAATATTACACCAGTTATGTGCTTGATATTGCTTCTTTTGGTTGCTCTTGCTTAACAGAGTACTAGGATGTCCTACTACAGATTACACTATTTGTTGAAAAATTATATAATCCATATTCAAAAGTCTGTAATTAGAAAATAGTTTATTGAAGCTTATTGAAGCCAAGGGTTATCTTTCTGCCAATGAGACCTGAATTTTTGCTCATGTATCTTGCTTTCGAATCTTTTATTCTTGCTTGAACTTTCATTGCTTCTTTGTCAGACTTCTTTTGTTTAGCTACACCCAAAGTAGTTTTAACATGTTTAACCCCGCTGCAGTTTTGCGCCTGTCCCAAGTCAGGAGCCTCTGAACTTTGTTAGTCTTGTATTATTTTAACTTTTAGTTTATTGTGTACAATTTGGAGTTTAGTATGATGTTCATTATCACTGAACCAGTATATATTTGTTTAAGGGCCAGCTGAAGGATGCCTATGGGTGCGAGAATTTTTCGTTGCATTGAAGACCTGTTGGTGACCTTCTGCTGTTGTCTGCCCTATGGTCGGGTTGTAGTTTCTTTGGCACATTCCCCATTTCCATTCTCAATTTTATTCTCTTAGAAGACGTGACACCAAAGCAAAACAAACTCATGGTTTAGCAGTGTTGAAAACCACATGTGAAATAAGATGAACATGAACCTTGACAAAAGCACCCATGAAAATTGTTATCTAAAACGCTGTACTCTTAATGAACTAGGAAGCAGATCACTAAGTTATAAAATAAATTTAAGCACAGTGTCAGTTACTTATTTCCATATCAATTTACAAGTTATAACAAAATGTTTCATAAAGAAATTCATCATATATATGTTTTCTGAAACAATAAAATTGAAAGTCCATCGGGTGCAGCTAATAACCAAACCAGAAGTATGACAGTAAATCTGATAGGTCCTGGACCTCGGACCACCACTAATTTGAAACACTGATTGGCTTTAGTTAACATGTATTAGTTTGTGATAAGGTCAGTTCAAGAGGAACCATTATTGGTAGGCCAATGTTAATTGGTATTCAGTTTTATAAGCATTAGAACATCTCATTTCCATAGAGATTATTTGGCCCTGCTACCTCAGTCATGGTCTATTCATGACTGAATTTTTTGCTTAGTTTACATGTATTAGTTTGTGATTAGATCAGTTTAAGGTACATTTTTATGCCCCACCTACGATAATAGAGGGGCATTATGTTTTCTGGTCTGTGCGTCCGTTCGTTCGTTCGTCCATCTGTGCGTCCGTCTGTGCGTCCGTTCGCTTCAGGTTAAAGTTTTTGGTCAAGGTAGTTTTTGATGAAGTTGAAGTCCAATCAACTTCAAACTTAGTACACATGTTCCCCATGATATGATCTTTCTAATTTTAATGCCAAATTATAGTTTTGACCCCAATTTCAGGGTCCACTGAACATAGAAAATAATAGTGCGAAATTCAGGATAAAGTTTATGGTCAAGGTAGTTTTTGATGAAGTTAAAGTTACATCAACTTGAAACTTAGTACACATGTTCCATATGATATGATATTTCTAATTTTTATTCCAAATTAAAATTTTTCACCCGATTTCATGGTCCACTGAACATAGAAAATGATAGTGCGAGTGGGGCATCCGTGTACTATGGACACATTCTTGTTTTTTTTTTAAATATGCTTTTGTAAATTGTTTAATATAGGGTACAATAAGAAGTACTTGTGAAGAAGAAAAAAATCACAAATATTGAGATATAATTATCTTGTTGAGATTTCAACAAAAAAATGATATATAGATCTAATATGCATTCAAAATTGTTCCTTACTGTCAGAATTATGGTATAAACTTAGTTTTTGTTAAAAGTTATAGATCTTAAGAAACATTTTCTTTTTGAAGATATTAATAAAAAAAATGATATGTAGGTATGATTTGTTTTTCAAAATTGTTCTCTGAATCAAAGATTGTTGGTTTCTCAGATAAGTTAATGTTATTGGATTTTAACATATCTTGTATTTTTTCAATAGAATTTCCTGAATTTTTTGCTGGTGTCAAAATTTAAAGATATTGACAAGCCATGAACATGAATTGCTTTGTATGCATCAGTTTGATGCTGGGCTCCTGATGATGTGTCAGTTACCTAGTTATAATGTGGTAATTAGTACCTTGAACTAAAAATATATGTTTTGAAAGATTTTAGATAAGATTTCTTAACCATGATAAATTGATGCTTGTTTCATGGGAAAATTTAACCCTCTTAAGATATCAGAATTACAAATAATCAAAGCTATGTGATCTAATTATAATGCTTAATTAAGTATTTTAAATGGAAAGCATATGTTGGAAAAGATTTTACAACACTTTTTCTTAGCCATGGTAAACTAAACCAACTATACCTGTGTCAAAATGGTAATTTATGATAGCATTTACACAATATTTTATGTAATAAGTATAAGTATAGTATGCAATAAGTATCTTAAATGCAAAACAAAACATTTGAAAAGAATTTAAAACATGTTTTCCTTGCCATGGTGTTTTGACTCACCTACCTTGGAAAATAGAACCCTTATAGGTCAAAATTTTGACCATTGACATTCTAAACTTTGAAACAATACTGTAATACATCTATCTCAAATGGAAAACATATTATGTTCAAAAAGATTTTATAATTTTCTTCTTTGGCATGATATTTTGAACTTGGAAAATTGAACTCTATTTCATATTGGGTCAACATTTGAATTTATAACAGTTTTAACACAATTTTTACGTTATTTAAGAATAGAATGCTTCTTTTTGTAAATTTATTGGGGTGTAAAAGTGTTGACCTAAGTGCATTTCGTATGAAGTGCAGAAGCCTTTTGTAGAGTTTTTGCCCAGACTCACCAACACACCCACACTTAAACACACATGTATGTTTTAGTTCAGCCTGCAACTTTTGTTGCAGAAAGCTTGACATAGGGATAGTGATCCGGCGGCGGTAGCTATGGCAGCGGCGGTGTTAGCTAACTTCTTAAAACCTTTATAATTTAGATGGTGGAAGACCTGGATGCTTCATACTTTGTATATGGATGCCTCATGTTACAAAGTTTCTGTCAGTCACATGTCCAATGTCCTTGACCTCATTTCATGGTTCAGTGACTACTTGAAAAAAAAGTTAAGATTTTTTGCAATGTTAAACTTTCTCTTATTATAAGTAATAGGATAACTGTATTTGGTACAAGGTCTGTATGCCAGTCAGACAGTTTTCACTTGACCTTGACCTCATTTCATGGATCAGTGAACAAGGTTAAGTTTTGGTGGTCAAGTCCATATATCTCGGATACTGTAAGCAATAGGTCTAGTATATTAGGTGTATGGAAGCACTGTAAGGTGTACATGTCCAGCTGACAGATGTCATCTGACCTTGACCTCATTTTAATGGTTCAGTGGTTATAGTTAAGTTTTGTGTTTTGGTCTGTTTTTCTTATACTGTATGCAATAGGTTTATATATTTGGTGTATAGAATAATTGTAAGGTGAACATGTATAGCTGGCAGGTGTCATCTGACCTTGGATCATGGATCAGTGGTCAAAGATAAATTTTTGAGTTTTGGTCTTTTTTTCTTATACTTTATGCAATAGGTCAACTATTTTTAGTGTATGGAAATATTTTATGATCTATATGTCAGTCGCCTTGATTTTATTTGACCTTGACCTCAATTTCACGGTTCATTGGTCAATATTTAGATTTTTTGGTTAATGTTAAGTTTATGTGACATTTGTAAAAAAAACTTTATATTTAGGACTATCAACATAATATCAATGATTAGTAAAGAAGGCGAGACATTTCAGCGTGTACACTCTTGTTTTATTCCTGTTTCATATTATAAATCGCCTACATTTTAGTATTTTAATATGTGCTCAAATCTGGATATGTTCTATATTTCAGACCAGTTTTAATGGTACTGAGTACTCCAGCGCCACATGGTCCTGAGGATGCAGCCCCGCAATATCAACATCTCTTTTATAATAATACATTTCATAGGTATGTGTTATACATATAACATCTCTTTTATCATAAGAGATTCTATAGGTAATTGTTGTTTTTCTGAAATTGTTTCAGCATTTCACAGGGGGTATAAATAAAGGCAACAGTAGTATACCACTGTTCAAAATTCATAAACGGAGAACTATGACACAACAGAAACACAATACTAAAATGTAATACACACAGAAACAAATTATAATATAACAATGGCCATTTTCCTGACTTGGTACAGGACATTTTAAGAAAAAAAATGGTGGGTTGAACCTGGTTTTGTGGCTAGCCAAACCTCATGCTTTTACGGCAATGTTAAATATAACATTAAAATGACAACATTACATAACAGGACTACAGTACAAATAAATGCAAGAATATTCAGGACCGAGAAATACACAAATAAACATTACAATAGGACATTTTGACAGTTATCAAAGGTACCAGGCTTATAATCTAATACACCATACATGCGTTTCGTCTACAGTGACGTTCAGATCAAAATAGTAAAGAAAGACAAAAAGTACAAAATCGAAGATCAAAGGTGACCCAAAATTCTAAAAAGTTGTGCCAAATACGGCTAAGGACATCTATAGTTATCTATAGTTTAATACTGTTTCTTTAATTATTCATTCCTTATTTTATTTGATTGATTTTGTATATACATTGTATATAAGATCATATTTATTTGCTCAGTGTATGTTTACTTGTGTTAATATGTCTTTTGATTGAGTTAAGGTGGCTCATGGGTACAAAAATTTTAGCAATATTTTAAACCTTTATTTTTTCATTACAAAATTTATTTATTACACTATCAGTTAATTCTTTATGTTATGGTACAAAATCAACCCATGGGATTCGGTTTGGTCCCAGATGACTTTTAAAATGTTTATATCATTGAAAAAGCTCCAAATTATCTCCCTTAGGTGCAAAAATGCCATTTTTTGGCATAAAATTGGAAATATTTTTTTAACTCATCGGTGACCTATATTTTTTATTATTGTTTTCAAATAAAACGGTGACCCCATTTTTTTATTTCATTTTTCTTTTAAGTATATGATTAAGTTGTACATAAACTAAATAATTGTAAAATTTAAATTGTACATAAACTAAATAATTGTAAAATTTAAGCGATTTCTGTAGTTAGGTTATTTTTTTATTTCGATATAACCTCTATTTCTACTATTAGCTCAACAGAAAAAAAGACATCAACAAAAATGTATGCTTCTTCCGAAGGCAGATTGTGAGCTTAAATGAACGGTGACCCCATTTTTTTATTTCATTTTTTTTTTAAGTATATGATTAAATTCATTTATAAAAAAATATAGCAAAATCCTGTATTAGAAAAGAAATTTTATTTATACCCAGGAGCCCCCTTAAGCCATTCCAATTGATATTTTATAGTGTGTCTTTCTATGTTGTGATGTTACACTATTGTTTCAGTTAAAGGTGATGGTTTGGTACTATTATAACGTTTAAACCCGCTGCAATTGTTTGCATTTGTCCTAAGTCATGAATCTGGTTTATTTTTATAAATCGTGACTTGGATGGAGAGTTGTCTCATTGGCACTCATACCACATCTTCTTATATCTATATAATACATGTTTCATAATAATACATTTAGTAAGTTTGTAATATACATAATGTAACAAATGATTTATCAATGTATTAAAATAATGCATTTCATAGGTTTATGCATTAGCATGTGTAATGAGACCCCAGCTTCCTGTATCCCATGTTGAATTAATGTCATTCTGTTCTGTTTTGTATAATAGATTTGAATCTCAGTATCTACTGTTGCCTCTAATTTATGATCAAACAATTTACTGAAACAAACTAAAGTTTTGTAATATATCAGATAAAAACACTGATAGGTGACCTATACACACAAGTAGAAGATTTTACAACAATCAGTAACTATTGCTATAAATGTGTCAAATTTGTATGAGGACTTTCAAATAAAAATAGGGAAAAAGTATGGAAATGTATTGTTCATACCAGTGCAAAAAATTGTTTATCAACAAACATCTGGTTTTCACAATCATGATGATATTAGATAACAGGGAAAACAAAAATGTTTGTCTGAATTTATGTTGTACAGCCAGTACTATAAATCAAAATAATTCAGACAATGCTAGTTAAGGTGGTACCTAACACTTTAACTAAAATTGATTTGGCTCGTTTAATTTTCTTAAAATTTTAACACAGTATTTACTTTGACCCTTTAACAAAAATATATAAAATTCAAAAATTTTGAACCAACTGTTTTATCAGAAAAATTACACTGGTTATATAGCAGTTTGACAAACGCTTATTTTGATCATTGAGAAGCTTAATATTCCCTTAACAACACAACGTAATTAAAACGTTTAGCTGATTTTACAGAGATCTTCCTGTAGTGTTAGGTACCACCTCAAGGAGATGTTGGACATCAACCCAACAACAACTAAACTGGAAATATCTCCCATCTTAAAGTCAAAATTAAGTCTTCAACATTAGCTTTTTGTATATACTTAAAGCTTAAAATTCCATGAGTTTTTTTTCAAATTTTATTTTTCAGGACACCAAGTTGGAATGTAGCCCAGCTCAAAATTCCATGAGTTTTTTTTCAAATTTTATTTTTCAGGACACCAAGTTGGAATGTAGCCCCAAATTATGATAAACAGTATTTATTAAAAGTAACAGGTAAAATGGAACCTATTGAACAGAGATTCACTGATGTTTTACAACAGAAAAGGCTCCAAACTTTACAGAGTGTTGACGATTTAGTAGATAAGGTATTAGTCTTCAGATACTTAATGTCTTTATTAAACAAATTTCAAAGTTGCCCAGAAAAAAGTAAAAAAATAATAAAAAGTGTTGTTCTGTTTAAATTGCATGTTAGGACCAACCAAGATGGATACTGTTACTATATTTAATATTTTAATTTAAATTCTGTTTGAAACCTTTGTTTCACACCATTATTAACTAAACATCCAAGTTAAACAAATTTACAAAATATATGCCACCAATTTAATTTGCACTTGCTTATTAGAACAAATAAATGCTTTATTACTCCTTTTCATATTCAAAACATTTAAATACATTATTCAGAAATTAATGCAAGGTTTTTATTATTGCGAAAAATGCAACAGAGTTGTAAAGTTGGAAAGTATGAATGGTTTAGAAATAGACTAATCGTCTTATTACTATATTTATACAGGTATGTAATGAGCTATGGATGTTAGGAGAACTTGACAATACTTATATTTTGTACACATCAGATCATGGATATCATTTGGGACAGTATGGGGTGATTAAAGGAAAGGCTTTACCATACGACTTTGACACTAGAGTACCATTGTACATGAGAGGTCCGGGAATATTACCAAGGTCAAAGTAAGTTTGTAATGCTGTGTAATTAATCAGAACAAACCAAAAATGTTAACTAATTTAGAGATAAGAGAGTAAAGAAGATCTTAAGATATATATATTAAAATTAGGTATTCACAACCTTGTTAAATTGCCCATAAAACACACATTTGAAGAAAAAAAAAATTGCATTAAGAAATTCTGTCTGGTAAACCAACCAAGACCTTACAAAAGATATTTTGCTAAAAGATACCCTAAAGGAATATGAGGAAATATCTTATAGGCCCAGACTGATATAATACTTTTAAGCTCACCTGTCCCAAAGATCTTCTCCTCTGAAACTAATTAATGAGCCAAATTAAACCTAACTTGGCCTATATATTCCTTAGGGTATTTAGTTTTAAAAATGTATCTGATGACCCCGCCAATCATCCAAGATGACCACCATGGCTGAAAATAGAACATGGGGGGTAAAATTCAGTTTTTGGGATATATCTCTGAAACTAAAGCATTTAGAGCAAATCTGATATTGGGTAATTATGTTCACCAGGTGAAGTTCTTTCTGCCCTGAAATTTTCATTGTTGGGTTGATGCCTAGAATTTGGTAATTTTAAAGAAATTTTTCAGTTTTTGGTTATTATCTTGAATATTATACTAGATAGAGATAAACTGTAAACAGCAAAATTGTACAGCAAGCTATACATGTTAGTAAGCATGATCAAAAGTGTCAATTGATCCCTTCAGGAGTAAATTTTTATGCCCCACCTACGATAGTAGAGGGGCATTATGTTTTCTGGTCTGTGCCTCCGTTCGTCTGTGCGTCCGTCTGTGCCTCCGTCTGTCCGTCCGCCTGTCCCACTTCGGTTAAAGTTTTTGGTCAAGGTAGTTTTTGATGAAGCTGAAGTCCAATCAACTTGAAACTTAGTACACATGTTCCTTATGATATGATCTTTCTTATTTTAAAACAAAATTAGACTTTTGACACCATTTTCATGGTCCACTGAACATAGAAATTAAAAGTGTCAGTTTCAGGTTAAAGTTTTTGGTCAAGGTAGTTTTTGATGAAGCTGAAGTCCAATCAACTTGAAACTTAGTACACATGATTCTTATGATATGATCTTTCATATTTTTAAACCAAATTAGACTTTTGACCCTATTTTCATGGTCCACTGAACATAGAAATTAAAAGTGTGAGTTTCAGGTTAAAGTTTTAGGTCAAGGTAGTTTTTGATGAAGTTAAAGTCCAATCAACTTGAAACTTAGTACACATGTTCCTTATTAGTTGATCTTTTTACTTTTAAGGCCAAATTAGATTTTTTACCCAATTTCACGGTCCATTGAACATGGAAAATGATAATGCGAGTGGGGCATCCGTGTACTTTGGACACATTCTTGTTTACAATGTTTTTTTAAATTTTTGTAATCTTTTACAAATATCTTCTCCTCTGAAACTACTGAGACAAATTAAACCAAACTCACAATCTATCAAAGATGTGTCTGATGATCCGCCTGCCAACCAACATGGGCGACATGACTAAAAATAGAACACAGGGTTAAAATTCAGTTTTGGTTTATATCTCTGAAACTAAAGCAAAGTATAATGGTTGCATTTTTCGTTTTTGTCCTTTAAAGTCAGTTTACAGTTTTTCGTAAATTTTTGTAATCTTTTACAAAAATCTTTTATGAAACAACTGAGCCAAATCATTATAGATAGAGAATGTTCAGTAAAGTTAGATCTACAAATAAGTGAGCATGACCAAAATTGCCAATTGACCCAATAAAAACAAAAAAACAGAGAATTTTGTCATGAATTCTATTTTTGTCTTTGATATTGAAGTGTGTCCTTTGTTTAATATGCACTGCGGCATATAGATCAAGGTGAGCGACACAGGCTCTTGAGAGCCTCTAGTTCCTGAAAGCTATGAGTAAAAAAACCTTAAGAAGTCAAATATGTCAATTTCAACATGCTCATACACCACATGTATATTTAGTTTTAAAAATGTATCCGATGACCCCGCCAATCATGCAAGATGGCCACCATGTCTAAAAATAGAACATGGGGGGTGGGGGGTAAAATGCAGTTTTTGGGATATATCTCTGAAACTAGAGCATTTAGAGCAAATCTGATATGGGAAAAAAATGCTGAATTTTCCCTTTCTGCTCTCTAACTTTAGTTAACATGAACCAAACGTTATGAAACTTATACACAATGCTTATTACAAATGTACCACAAAATACAGACCAAGTGTGAATTTTGGTGGCATCCTTTTTACTGTTCTAGAGGAATGCCCTTTACAATGTTGAAATTTTGTTTCCATTGTCTAACTTCAGTTTGCCTCAACCAAATATTATGAAACTTATACACAATACTTATTACCACAAAACTCTGATCAAGTACTTAATTGGGTAGCATCACTTTTATTATTTTTCAGTTATGTCATTATTCAGCTTGGTTTATATAATTGCTTGTTATGCTAACTGTTATTATTTATGATTTCAGAATATCTAACATGGTTTCAAATATAGATATAGCAGCAACAATTTTAGATATAGCTGGGTTAGAAATACCACATCATTTTGATGGAAAATCAATTCTGAGACTTATTAAAGCTTACAGGGATCCTCAGAAGTAAGATATATTTCAGAGATAAAAGATTCTACTTCCATTTTAACATTTGTCAGTACAATTTGCTTCCTATACATTTTTTTTTAGTTAATAGTGACATCTTAAAACAAATATATTTATGCCATAAATAATAATATGAGAAGATATGATATGATTGCCAATGAGACAACTGTCCACCAAATAAGGAGAAAGTAAACAACAATATTCACCATAGTGAACAAGACACATACTGTACAGGTATTTTTGAAAGATCCACGACTACCAAAAAGTAGAGCTTATTAAAAGGTACAACTATAAGCCTCATAAAAATCGCATGTTAATCACATTGATTGTTCTAATTATGGTCTCTAGCTTTTAATGATAAAGTGTTAAGAACACATCACTTTCATATATTTATTTGACTATATATACTTTATTAATAATTTCACACTATATACACCTTATCGCTATTTGTCCGCCATTAATGGAGATTACACAGGTTCCCGTACAATTTTGACGTCATGATACAAAATATCTGACGCCACAATGGAAAAGTGATTGTTGTATGACGTCAATAGTTCAAGCAGTACTCTGGTCAGCCGAGAATAGCGATAAGGTTAATTGAAACATTCATACAGATTCTGTTAATAATGGAAATTGATATGACTTAATTTATTTTTATAAAAGCTCATGAATACAATGTATATGTGACGTTTTATCATACATAGGTAAACCAATGAACAAAGCAATATTCTTTTTGTTAAACCTATTCCTATTTTCTATTCTAGTGTTGACAGTAAAGGATTTGTAAAGACGAGGAAGCCATGGGGTGATACAGTCCTGTTAGAAAGAGGGTAACATTTCTAGACAGTTCTCTATTGTTTGTTATTTTACAGCCGATTCCATTGAGTGTGTAGCCAAAGGTAATATCTTTGGTTAGCTTGCTTGCTAGCTGAACCCTGAAGTCATTGATAGGTAAGGTATACTACCCTCCTTTCGAAGTAGCCTAGTCCTTAAGACAGATAGATTGGTTATCTGTCAGACCAGTCATCTTTTAAAGGAAGGTAGTTTACCTGACCTAATAATGACTTCACAGTTCAGCTAGTAAGCAAGCTAACCAAAGATATTACCTTTGCCTACATACTCAAACGGCTGTAAGTTTTTGTAAATGCTAGGTGTTGTTGATGGATTGATGAAAAAACTTTTCTCCAAAAAAATTAAAATATTGGATTGCCAGTACAGAAATTACCTATCTTAGAGTGGTATTATCAGATACTTGTTAGGCACAATAAGAACTACTAGTTGTTTCTTCTTGTTATGATTCTAAACCCATCTTGCACATCAATCTCAACGTCATAAGTAGCGTGACGTTACAATACATACATAGCGGTACCGCGAACGTCTAATGAACACAGTCCTGAACATCCTGGGGGCCCGCGAATGATAATTTAAGTAATAAATAAAGAAAAATTCTTAAAATGAAATAACTATTGTCTCTCAAATGAAATAAAACTTTAACTATTTACACTTTAACAGTCTTTATGTTTTACGGAACGGTTGAATCCAACTTTTGATTTTCTCCTTGGCATCAGTTTTTGCTTTTCTAGTTGAAGTAATAGTATTGTCACTAGAATCACACGGACTATCTGTTGATAAGAGTTCAAGTGGATATAGCTTACTTATCGGTCTAGATGTCGTACCATTTTTAGTGCGTAAAATGGCAGACCTACAAAGTCCATCTCTCCCATAAACTAACTTAACGATAATCGCTATATTCCACACTGTCCTTGGGGTATCATCATGAATCTGTACAATGTCGCCCACTTTAATGATCTGGTTGTTATTTCCGGTGTTTCTATGTTGTTCCCTGAGTGAAGTGAGATATTCTCGTCGCCATCTGTTCCAGAAGTCGTGAATAATGTGTTTTTGAACACTAGATTGTCTATTTGCTGTATAATGTGTTAAGTTTTTTACGTTCTCCTGTTGTAATTATTTGTTCCTGAATACGGTAAAGTTTTAATCCGTCTTCCATAGAGAAGATGAGACGGTGTAAGCGGTTCATCATCGGTAAGGTCCGTTGATACGTGGGTTAACGGACGATCATTTAATATAGCCTCTATCTCGGTCACAATTGTCTCTAGCACTCTAAAAGTAACTAGTGCTCGTCCTAACACTTTCTTTATGCAATTCTTGGTCAAGCCGATCAATCGCTCCCACCAACCACCATACCATGGTGCACGCTTCGGAATAAATTTCCACTGAGTTCCATATATGTTGAGTTGTTCCTGAATAGTAGTAAATTTTGTAAGCATTTCAATTTCCTTCGCTGCTGCGGTATATGTTGTACAATTGTCAGACATCATGATTTTTGGTAACGATTTGCGGCTGGTGAATCTCCTAAACGCTAGAATGAATGTTTGTTCTGTAAGGTCTTCAACGATTTCCAAATGCACAGCTCTAGTGTTAGCGCAGGTGAATAGACAAATATATGCTTTACTAATACCGTTGCTTTTTGTTCTCACATTCAATGCTCCTGTGAAGTCGACACCGGTTACGGTAAACGGTGGTGAATCATTAAGTCTGTCGGACGGCAGTGGTGGTGGTTCGGGTGTAAGATAGGGTCTTCCTGTAATTTTACGGCAAGTAACGCAATTACGGAGTATTGATTTCACACATTGTCGAATCGACGGAATCCAGTAAGACTGGCGAATAAATGTCACTGTACTTTCTAATCCAGAGTAATATTCCTTGCGTGTGCATCCATAACAATTAATTTACAAAGTCTGTCTTTGTTCGGTATTAGTACTGGAAATTTAGCTGATTCATCGAAGTCGAAGCAGTCTGAATTTCATTGACACTAAGATTTCCTGTTAGTTTGTCATTATTTCTACAGTTGTTTATGAATCGGTACATGTATGCTGTTATACGCAAAAGTTTTTGGTATGAGCTGTAGCTTTCTATATCCATAATGTTACTTATTCCTTCATAAGATCTGATTTTCTGTTGCGGTTCACTAGTTGATTGTCCTTGCTCAATTGTAGTGCTAAGAATGTGTGATTCTTTATTCTTCCACTGTGGCCAGTTTGATTTGTCAGTGAGCCATTCGGGTCCTTTCATCCAAAGATCCAATTTTAAAAATTTCATTGCAGTTACTCCTCTCGATAGCATATCTGCCGGATTTGAATCTGTCGGACAGTACTTCCATTGGTATTCTTGAGTAATTTCGTTAATTTCCTTCACTCGATTACTAACGAAAACGGGTAATTGTTTCTCAGTAGTAAGCCAACACAAAGTTATCTGACTGTCACTCCATAATGTGACGCTAGTAACATCCAAGTACGATTTCAAATGCTTGACGAGTCTTGCGCCTATCAAAGCTGCACTGAGTTCTAACTTCTGGATTGTTAACTGTTTAAGAGGTGCTACTCGATTCTTTGACATGATAAGTACGGTTTCTTTTCCACTGACTAAATATGCGCATGCACCATAGGCTTTCAAGCTTGCATCCGTAAAAACATGTAATTCTACATTGTCTGATTTTTCTTTGAAATACGGTCTATTAATCTCCAAATGTGAACATTCATTAATATCTTGTAGTACACACTTCCATTCTGTTGTAATTTCAGATGTAAGAGGTTCATCCCAATTTAATCCTTTCTCCCACAAAGTCTGCATAAGAATCTTACTACGCACAGTAACTGGACCAATAAGTCCGAGTGGATCATAGATTTTCGATGATTGTCTTAAAATCTCTCGTTTTGTCAGACGTGTATCTTCAATATCGGTGTATTCCGGTTTGGCGAAAGTAAGTGTGTCGTTACAAGTGTTCCATCTCAATCCAAGCACTTTTATGAGTTCATCTTTGTCTAATACGTTGTGTGAATTTGCGCGGTCTCGCAAAAGTTGAGAATTTGAAGCCCATGAGCGCAAGTTAAATCCTGCTCTAGTGAATAAGTCTCTTGCTGTATCAAAATATTTCAGTAATGCACTCTCTGTAGGAAAACTCGACAGTATATTATCAACATACAAATCTTTCATTAAAGTGTCAGTATATTCACAACGGTTCTCTCTCAAGTGTTTTTGTAGAACGGAATTCAGTATGAATGGCGATGAAGTGGCTCCAAATAATACAGACTTAAATCGGTAAGTTGATAGTGGAGTTGATGGGTCTGTTGGTGTATCGAACCAAAGGAAACGTGTGACATCTCTATCCTGTGTCTCTAATCCAACGTTCAAGAACGCCTTCTCTATATCAGTAGTAACGGCAAATTGGTGTAAACGAAATCTTAAAAGAATGCCGACTAAGTCATTTAAATTGGGTGGAGTAGTCATCAAACAATCATTAAGACTAGGCGATTCTGGTGTTACTTTACAACTGCAGTCGTATACGACCCTAATTGGTGTTGTAGTTGAATCTTTTCTCACAGCATGATGCGGAATATAGTGTATTTTGCTAGTTTCATCGGTCTCATTAGTAGTATCCACTTTTTCTATGAAGCCCCTTTTCTCCTGCTCTGCCATTATTTCTCCATATTTTTCAAGTAGTTTGGGTTCTTTGCTAAGTCTTCTTACTACATTTTCTGTCCTTCGTTGTGCAATGGCTTTATTTGTCGGTAACGTAGGGTGATCCTCTTTCCATGGTAACGTTACAAAATATCTGATGTCATGGTAACGAATTTGTTTCTCTTCATAAGTCTTTTGAATATCTATCTGTTCTTCTAACTTTGTGGTGTCAATTTTCTCGGTAGCCAGTGACTCTATTTTCCAAAATTTCTCCAAGTCGTACTCATCGGTTTTTGTTGCGATCATCACGTTCATCATTGAAGCTCTCTTGTATCCATCTGTGTCAGAGTTGTGTGAATGTAGCGTTCCAGACAACAAGTATCCGATTTTTGATTGAACAGCTGTCGGTCCTTCGCCTCGGATAATATCATTCTGAACAATTGACCAGAAGTAATCAGCTCCAATTAGAATAGAAATTTCAAAGTTTTCATCTGCTGTTACTGGGTGAGCTAATTTGATTCCTGACAAATATGTAAGTTTTGCTGCTTGGCGTACATAGGTTCTCATCGGTGCTGCTATCTCTGAAACGATCAAGACTCGAATCGGCAGTTTACCATCTGTAGTTATGAGATATACCAATCCTGTTCTCAAATGGCGAATTTTAGTACTATTTGCATTGTCTCCAAATCTGGATAGGTTAACGCTTTCAGTTCCAGTAGGCTTGAGTTTCAATTTCTCGGCTAATTCCTCTGTGATAAATGACCGCTGTGCACCTTCATCAAACAATATTTTTGCATCAAGTATTTCATGTTCTGCACTTACTGGGTTAATTGCTGTCTTCAAAAGTACACGATCTGGCGATTGTGAGTGTAAAACAATGTCTGGTTCCTCCGCGTTGTGTTGAATTGTGCCTACGCTTATATCCCCTGTTGGTTTGTTGTCTTCATTTGTTTTAACATTGTCTTTGCAAATGCTGGTGTGATGACGTTTATGACACTTGTTGCAAGTTTTTGTAGATTTACATGCGGATAAGCTATGGTGTCCTAGACAGTTAAAGCATAAGCGGTCTTTTTTCACGATTGACATTCGGCCATTGTAATCAGATACTTTAGTGCAATTAACAGACGAGTGTGGCTCCTTACAGTACGCACAGTGTGGCTTGGGTTTAGTGTTACTTGCGTTTGTATTCTTGTTACCTCTATTTCGATTACTAGAATTTGTATTTGTCAGAAAGGCGGCGGTAGCTGTAGGGGGTTCTAACTGTTCTGACGTTTTTCCTGCATCCATAATATAAAGTTCATCGAAAATTCCACGGCGTAATTCATTCAGTTGTAAATCTGTAGATCTATATTGTCTGGCAAGATTTCTGCTGATTTCACCTGGTAGTTTGTTCATAATAATGGGCACTAAAAACGCTCCGTATGTGTCTTCACTTTGACCTAATGACTCCAAACCTCTAATGTGTATCTCAATTTCATCGTAGTAGTTTTTCATGCTAGATATCGTGTATTTAGGGGCTGGTATATCAACTAGTGCTTGCATATACTTCTGTCTTATTACATGCGATTGTCCATATCTTTCTTGCAGTAAAGAAATAGCTTTCTCATAATTTGCATGTGTAAGCGCAAACCCTGTGACGGTTTTCAATGCCTCATCATGGAGTAGTGACTTCAAATAATTAAATTTCTGAACATTTCCAAGAGTAGTGTTTTCGTGAACGGATGTCTCGTATGAATCCCAAAATGACTGCCACTGCATAATATTACCATCAAAGGTAGGAAGATTCAATTTGGGCAACTTGTTGTACTCATTTACTCTAGTGTTACTACGTGAAAACTGAGTTTCCGGTTCACGGAAGTTTGAATTACATGTATTCTGTTTAGTGTATCTCCCGGGTTGAGCATAACTTTGTTGATCATGAGCGGGTTGAGCATAACTTTGTTGATCATGAGCGGACTGGGCATAACTTTGTTGATCATGAGCGGGCTGAGCAGGGGCAGAATGAGAAGGGCCGCTATAACTAACGAAATCTTTTGCATTTGTATTGAGTGCGGATGTATTGACAAGAATGAGCTTTTTTATTTGCGTTATTTTTCCATCTAATGTGTAAGCATACTCATCTGAATCGACGATCTCGGCTTCTACTTCTCCTTCATCAAGATTTTCTAGAATGTCCTCATTTAATTTTTGTAGTGTCTCTTGTTTCTTCAACAGATTGTTCACAATTTTAGTTAACTCTTCAGTGTTCACGGGCTCATCTCCGTCGTCTCGGATGTCCTCAAATTTCTTCAAAAGTCGGGAAATAACACTTCTGTGTCCTGCACGTATCGAACGTAGTTTGGAACTCATCTTGGTCCTTCGGCACCAATATCTTAGAGTGGTATTCTCAGACTTGTTAGGCACAATAAGAACTACTAGTTGTTTCTACTTGTAATGATTCTAAACCCATCTTGCACATCAATCTCAACGTCATAAGTAGCGTGACGTTACAATACATACATAGCGGTACCGCGAACGTCTAATGAACACAGTCCTGAACATTACCTTTTACATGGATCATGCGTAATGAAGATAGCTAATTTTTTTTTTAACTATTTTATGTGTATACCTTGACAAAGGCTTTAAACTTAGAAAATCATAAATTAGTTAAATACTCTAATATTATCTCCCCTTGACCACTGACCCTTTCCTCATGCATTTGAACTATTATTATATGTTTCTTTAATCACTCTGTAATGTTTATGTCATGTTGTTATCAATGTTATGCTCTTAATGGGTCTTTTAATTTGGAAAATAAAAATATTGTAGTACCAGAATTTACCAAAGAAAATAAGGTTGCAGTGTGTAATATCTGAGATTTGAGCTTAAAAATACTGTAAAAAAAACAATTATGTTTATAGTATCATATGCTGAAAGATCTTTTTAAGTTTGAATTTATGTATTAATACATACATGTATTTGTATTTTCATCTATGATAAATGTATTTACAGCAAAATAACTGGGAAGAGATATAAAGATATGATGAGGGAACAGAAGAGAACATTTTTAGAAAATCCAGAAACCCGTTTACTATATGCCACACCTAAACAGAAACGAATATACAAAGAATGTGCTAAACCTGAAAACCAACCTCCATGTAAAGTAAATCAGGTGAAGAATATTGTGTGATCAAGTGGACAATATATGACAAGAACTCTATAAAAATTTGGTGTGTCTAAAGCAAGGGTCCAGAAACGGTCATATATGCCAGACATAACCGATTCGGAAACTCAAAAGTCCTAAATCATTATTGGGATTTAAGTCAAATTTTATTTTTCAACAGAAATAATTTCGGTCATTTCGTTGAGATTGAGTTTCAAATCGCCATTTTGAACATATTTTTGTTTTGCTATTGATTTTATGTAATTAAACTGCCACTCCAGTAAAGTGTTATAATCCTGAGGGCCCTCCTAATAACTGTATTAATGCCTTGGGGAGCTATTGGCCTATGATCGCTAATCTCTTTACCTGTGTTTTTAATTCACACCTGGCTATTAATCACAAGCTCCGAACTAATATTATAAGGAAATTAAAATTCCATACCAACTGTCTTCATTATTTAATTACTTTTCAGCTAAGACAATTGTCAATTATGATTTAAAATTAAATTAAAACTTGATTTAATTTACATAGAAAAAAAGATTTTTTTCACTTCTAACGCACGTGCTTTGTTTACTATGTAATATGCATGCCTGAAATTCTCTTCTGCAGATTTGACACTAAATCGTAAATTTAAAATGATTTTTTGCTACATAAAGCAAGTGCAACTATTTTCATTAATATACACTATTAAAGGTAAAAATATTAAAAAAGCTGATGTTTTCCTGTGAATTTGATAAACAAAACTATTCCTGGAAATGAGTCTAGAATTGTTCGTTTTAGTATCGTCACATTACATCCAGTTTGAATTGCGGCTTCAGAATCTAAAGAAACGTAAGCGATGACTGAGAAAATTACCATTTTGAGTCATTAAAATCATTTTATTCTTAAACTGTTGCCTTCCCTTAATTGCTCTTGATCGATTTTAGGAAAATGGTAGGATAAATCATGAAGTAAACGCGATGCAACAGTGAAACAAGTTTGTTGAACTACGAGTATGAGCATACTCATGCAGTAATGAGATTTTGACAATCTGTTTTTGAAAAGGGGCATCAACTTTTAAGTTATATGAAAATAGTCCAAAATTAGGTGAAAAAAATTCCAGATCTTTGGTCTAAAACACTGAATACCTTCATCAGGAACACTTAAATTGAAATATTTAAAAGCCAGTGTTGCATTTAAACCATGAGTATTATTTAATTGGTTTCTACTTCAAATATTACAGGGTATTTTGCCATCTTCAGTTTTTAGGACAGAAATCCTTAACAAGACTGTTTTTTTCAAAAAATAAGGTAAAACAAATGTTAATTGTCACTTTTAAAGGACATTTTTTGTGTTTGTATAAAGCAGTTTAATATTGTTATGGAGAGAAGAATAATCTTAAACTGAGCCCTAAAAAACAAAGGAGGTAGTAATAGTGTTGTTCCGATGATCGGAATAAGTCGGAAATCAGTTGGTTGAGCCTAGCGATGTCGATAATCGATTGGGGTTTTGTTCAATCGATTGTCGTTTAAGTTTCCGGACCTTTAGCTTATCAACTTCCGGTCCGTTTGCGGTTTGCATTTTATATGCGCAGTCAAACAAATAATAACAAAAAATATCAGTCGATGACAATAACAATGTCAAACATCCTATAATTAAAAGACATAACCAATTTCCTTCTTTATAAACGTGACAAAAGCATTGACTATAAATATATACAGATTGATGGAATGTTATTCAAAATTAATAACTTTGTATGAAATACTTTCTTTCAATACCGGCTTGTTACTTGAGAGCGTTCATAAAATCCTTCTGATTTTAGACAAAGTAATTTCTTTGCTTCATTAGAACGTGTTGCAAATTGCCTTTTATTAATGTTTCATCCATTTGTAGCATCAAAAACATCATATTCCTTTCCAAATTGCTTGTCAGACATCGTTTATTTTTGTAAATTTTCTGAAATTTGTCCGCTGTTGAAAAATATAAAAATCACATATCGGATACGGTTCAACTATGTAATAATTCTGCATTCTTGCAATTATAAGTTCAGACTCACGAATGACACAATTTACAGAAAAATAATGATCACAAAAGTGAATAAAAACATTCTACGCGAATTTACAGACATTGGCTTAAACCCCTTTGTTTACTGTATATATTTCAATGCAAATGCATTGTTTTATTTTTTTCTGTTAATTTTAAATTTCTTAAAGTTTAAAACTTTATATATCTTTTCTTAATTAGAAGCATTCAAATGTTTATACAGCTATGTTATTGAAATTGTAATGTGAGTTACACCATTGAAATTTAGAAAAGTTAAGTGTCACTGTTGGTAGTTAATGTTGTAATTATGGGATAAAATATGTTCAATCTGAATCTTGATTCTTATTAATTCATTGTTTTAATTGCTAAATAAAATATGAAAAGGAAACAAAAGATCAAATATGAATATATAAACTCTGCAATGATATGGAATATACAGATAAGACATGTACAATGAGACTAAATGCATGATTTCATTTCAAAAAAGTGCAAGGTATTATGATGCGATTATAACCGATAGTCGGTTGGTTGCTGTCAACCGATTGTAATAGATAATCGGTTGGTGATTTCAACCGATTATCCAACACTAGGTAGTAAAACAGTGTACACTAGGATAAATATGAAAAGAATTTTGCAGGCCTACATTCTTGGAGAATGAATTCAGCACAAACCATTTATACTTTGTGTGTGTTGAGTGGGTGTTGTTCTCAGGACAATCATTTGTTCAACATTAATAACAAGAATGATTTTTTTCCCAATTATATGCAGGAACTATTTTTGAAATCTCAATTTTGTATTTAAAGTCATAAGAAACCTCAAATTAAAAAAAATAATTCATATGTTTTTTTATAACTCAATGAATAGTTTTCATTGTAAAACTTATGTACATATACTTTTTTCTGAATCTTTAATTTGTTCATATTTAGAAGAAGTTTACTTTATTTTAATAGATGCATAGTGACCTCAGTGTGACCCATCTCGTAAAAATCTGGTGATCGCAATACGCATGGATGTCCCTAAAATAAACTATTATCTGATTGAACATGTTATACATGTGCTCAATATCCATGCTTTTTTGTTGATTGTTGACAAACAGGTGACAATAGTTAAACTTTAGCTTCAAAACACGAACTTAAATTACCTGCCATATTTTCACAACAACCATACCAATGGAGAAAAAAATTGACGATTATACGAAATTTATCCGATAAAAAAATGATAAAATCGTGCACAGAAGACTAAGTTTATGATGTTTGTATGCATTGGTTAAGAATTGGAATAACATTATTTTTCACCGGTCACTTGTTTCATATGACTTTGATAACAATTTATTACAAAAAATTCCAAAGCATACCCCCCAGAAGATCATGATGAATGCCTTTATAAAAGATATCATTAATTAAACATTATTGTATGTTTAAAGACTTACAAAATATAACATATACATACATGTTTTTGTTTGTTTCAATAATCAATTAAAGAATAGAAAATAAAGTTTCGCTCAGATATACAGATTATAGAAAAAGGATTGAGAAAAAGGTGACAACTCCACATCCCCCAACAAAAACACCCACGCCCATCCTTTTCATTTCTTGATCATATTCCAGAACAATTAGAAAAATAATTATAAGGTGCCTCCTCAGTCATCAGGTCCTGGTTCAGCTTCTGGGCTCTTACTTGAGGAGTAAGGTTGAACCATTGTTTATATCTCTCATTGTTTTGGACAGGTTATAGGTAATTTAAATATGTACTTCCTAGATCTCTACTTTTTTTTGTGCCTGAATTTTCTGACTCTTTACTTTGTTTGTCCTTTGTATTTCTTCAGTATGGGAAAATTCTATTTAAAATATATAAGTTAAAGCTATAAAAGCTTTGTTTGATAATATTGTAGTACCCTGATGTGTCCAAGTTTGAATTGCAAGTTAGTATGGAAGTGAAAGAAATTAATTTAATTCATAAATACTAAATATTTAAATCTGATGTTTCTATTGTCATCTGAAATGAATTTCCTTAATCAATGAGAGGTTAATAAATTTGTTTGTATAAAATATAAGATGGCATGTAAAATTTATTGTTTGTCAACATCTAATATTGATGCAGATAGATAAATAAAACAAGTCTCTGCTTTTACATACCACGAAACAAGATGCTTTTTTGAAATTGGAAAACATGTTGTTCAGCGACCAGCTAGTGACTTGGAAGGCTCTAATCTTAAATGAGTTGAACAGTTTTGTTGGTTCCAACTACTTCAACTTATTGAGGTTTGACTGTACTTTGAATATTAATGACAAATATACCTAAATGTCACATCTTTCTCCAGTACTATATAACAGGATGACTTTCTATTTAGTTAGCAAGTTGGCAGTGTTAAGCACTTTTCCAATCTATCTGATACCTACTTCCTATTTCCAATAATTTGAATTACAAGTTGGGGTATGCTAAACACAACAAACCCCAACTTATTCCTCCACACTATCTACAGAAAGTTCACTTTTTACCTTGATATCTTTAAAAAGAATCATATTGTATGAACATTTTAAGCAGTGATTAGGTCCTAGTTAAAGTCTCATATGTTTTATGTGTGACTTGACTGTAAGTGTTGCTCTCCAACTGTTGCAATTTGTTTTACCAAATAAAACCATTCAACTGGTGAGAAATTTACACCAACTGCTGTTGAAAACAAGTCAAGTCCTGAAAGTGCAAGGCTTTAAATAAAGCATACTTACAATCCTAAAAGACTTAAACTCAACTTTAATGACATTATGAATATGAATATCAGAATGTCTTTGCATAGGATGGTTGTAATTGCAGTGGCGTAGCTTGCCTTCTGTTTATACCGAGGCAGGGGGTCAGCCCCCCTGAAGCTATAGAGGTTTTTACAATTTGAACAAGAAACAATCGTTAAAAAGTGGCTTTTCAATCACGGTTATTTCATCATAATAATGTTAATTATATGCCTTACTATCTATACACAAAGCTATGAAAATAACAAAATACGTGAAGGTATCACATTATATACAACCAATGAAAAGTCAGTTTCCAGACTTGCTAGCAGTTACAGAAAGCAGAAACATATATATATATATTGACATACTGTTCCCAGCAGAAAGCCAGCTCAAATGCATAATGGCTCCCAATATGTTTCCAATCCGTAGAACACTCTAATATAGTTGGTTGTACCTAACACGTCATATCACAAGAAATCATGACCTTGCTCGGTGGATAGAAGAAACCTGTACAAAATGTTCAATACAGAAAAAAAAAAAACAAACGCAAATATTAAAGTTTATTTGTAATAAGTTTTGTGATGATCATTTATTTGGTTGTAGGTCACGAATCAACTAATTATAGATAATCACCACAAAATGACAGCTGGATTGAACAAACGAATTTCAGGATAAAGTAGGAGAAAAACATATGCTACATGTAAAGTGTAGCACGGCACTTGTTTTAGTGGTGTATTCCTTCGAAGGTCTTGAAATTACATATTGAATGATTTTTAACTTTTTTTTCCTCATGATGAACATGACAACCGGCAAATAACTAACATTTACTTTATTCTGAAGTCTTCATTATAAATGAACAGTATTTGGTTGATTTTTTTTTAAACTGACATATGTATTAACTAACAGACATATTTCTCTGGAATTAGTGATTCCTTTAAATATTTTAAATTCCCTGCTTGTGAAAACGTACTATGAATTTAAAATAGCGAGAATAAAACTTGAGAACCACAACTTATAAATTATTTTCTGTGCACTATAATATATAAATGCATATTTTGTTTTGTTTAGTACCAAAGTCAATGAACATAGTCGTAGGGGAACATGTCAACGGTTATAAATGAGGGTTTGAATGCTTAGAATGGGATTATCAAATATTTATTTTTTAATCATTATCGCCCATAATTTGATTTTCCTTTATTTTATAATTTAGCACCATTTTAAATCCATATTCTTTTAAATTTAAATTAATTTCAGGGCCGACTTTTGTGTTTTCTTAAAACCTCACCCAGGCCCTCATATACTAGAAATTATTCTGATACAAAATTAACTAATTTACCTAATTCAATGGTAAAGTGATTTGATCGGGTGACTCGTGAGTTGCATCCTCATCTATTCTACTCACTGTTTTCGCTTGCAATACGGTAGGACAAAATAAATCTGTTGTTGATTTCTTTTTAATCTGACAAACTTGAATTACAGAAAACTACCGTAAAGGGTATTTCCAAGTAGAGGAGGGAAAATTAATTCAAATGTTCCCATAAGTCTTGCATAATTCGTAAAGGGTATGAATCAATAACCATGCCAACAAGACATAACAAGTTACTACATTATTGTTAAGTAGCCAGTTTGCTGCAATAATCATTTAAAAAAAAAATACAGAGAAGGAAAATATTTTTTTTTCCGAGGCAACTGCCTCGGTTGCCTCAACGTAAGCTACGCCCCTGAATTGTCATTCAAAAGGTAATAGGTAATTATTTTTGAATTGGTAAAAAATGTCAAAATGTAAGTTTTGTAATTATTTCTTTAGAATGGGATTTTTCTATTCATGCTACATAACTCACTTTAGATTAATCTCTTAAATACATTGTGAAATATAATCATAGCTTAAATATGTTCTCTTGTAGCTATAAAGGGAGATAAGATCAATATTTCAAAAGATCATTATAACTTATGGAAACTTATAGGCGATGTATGTAATGTCACATATATTTTTTACTGAATTTATAACCTGTTTAAGTTCAAACTGATGTCCAATTGTAATGAATGTAAAGATTTGAAAAAAATAAGATTGTATGAAAGCTTAGTTGATATTTTTGTAGCAATTAAAAGATACGTACCTATCAGCTTTCAATTGAAAATCACAATAAAACTGTGTATAAAGATTCTGTAAATCATTTCATGTTTAAGGATAATGCAAGATCCTCATGGGGGGTCAATGTTGTTAAAAACCAGCCTCACCATTTTCATTTAATCAATACAGAAGTGTTAAAGTCTAATAGTGCTATGTATAACTTCTATAAGTATGGTTTTTTATATCACCTTGCACTTTCACCACTTGACAGTTAGTTTTAATTTCTATCAGTTTGGTTTGATAGTCAAATTACAATGATGAGAATTTTGATAAACTGCAAAAGGTGAAGAGCATCACTTACTGTCAAGTCACAGTATTATGTAAAACAAAATATCTGAATTAATTATAAAATATTATTTTTGCTCTTCAGAAGTATCAGTGTATAAAAGACCCAAAGAGAAAGCTTCCTCGTCTGATGAAGTGTCGTCCAGGGGATGAAACAAAAGATCTCATGCTGAACGACAATGGACCACCTTGTCATTGTAAAAAAAGGAGGAAAAGAAGGAGGATAGCTCGTCTACAAAGAAAATACCTACAAACACAGATGAAAACCAGTAAGTAAAATAGTGGCTGGAACAGGTCATATGTCTACTTGTTGTCTTATGATCTGACAGGGATTTTTGTTTTGTAGATTTTCATTGATTTATATAGATAAGGAATCCTTCACCCATACTATGTATGGTCCCTCGAAAAGTTAGTATTATTTATATGCCCCAGCCATAGCAGAGGGGGCATTAAGTTTTAACCTTGTTCACCTGTCTTTCCATATGTACATCCCAAAATTGGTTTCGGTTCTCTTACTTTAGTTTGTCTTACGAAATGTTATGAAAGTTTGAATTTGGGTGGCATCACTTTTACTGTTCTAGAGTTATGCCTCTTTCCAATTAAAACAATTACTGAATTTTTCATTTCTGTTTTCTTATTCTCTAACATTAGTTAGCCTCAACTAAACAGTTTGAATAATATACACAATGCTTATTACCATCATACACAGATCATTTTTATACGACCGCAAAATTTGAAAAATTTTTCGTCGTATATTGCTATCACGTTGGCGTCATCGTCTGCGTCGTCGTCGTCGTCGTCCGAATACTTTTAGTTTTCGCACTCTAACTTTAGTAAAAGTGAATGGAAATCTATGAAATTTTAACACAAGGTTTATGACCACAAAAGGAAGGTTGGTATTGATTTTGGGAGTTTTGGTCCCAACATTTTAGGAATTAGGGGCCAAAAAGGGTCCAAATAAGCATTTTCTTGGTTTTCGCACTATAACTTTAGTTTAAGTTAATAGAAATCTATGAAATTTTGACACAAGGTTTATGACCACAAAAGAACGGTTGGGATTGATTTTGGGAGTTTTGGTTTCAACAGTTTAGGAATTAGGGGCCAAAAAAGGGCCCAAATAAGCATTATTCTTGGTTTTCGCACAATAACTTTAGTTTAAGTAAATAGAAATCAATGAAATTTAAACACAATGTTAATGACTACAAAAGGAAGGTTGGTATTGATTTTGGGAGTTTAGGTCCCAACAGTTTAGGAATTAGGGGCCAAAAAGGGACCCAAATAAGCATTTTTCTAGGTTTTCGCACCCTAATGTTAGTATAAGTAAATAGAAATCTATGAAATTTAAACACAAGGTTTATGACCATAAAAGGAAGGTTGGTATTGATTTGGGGAGTTTTGGTCCCAACAGAATAAGGGGCCCAAAGGGTCCAAAATTAAACTTTGTTTGATTTCATCAAAATTGAATAATTGGGGTTCTTTGATATGCCGAATCTAACTGTCATGACTGTATGTAGATTCTTAACTTTTGGTCCCGTTTTCAAATTGGTCTACACTAAAGTCCAAAGGGTCCAAAATTAAACTTAGTCTGATTTTAACAAAAATTGAAATCTTGGGGTTCTTTGATATGCTGAATCCAAAAATGTACTTAGATTTTTTATTATGGGCCCAGTTTTCAAGTTGGTCCAAATCAGGATCTAAAATTATTATATTAAGTATTGTGCAATAGCAAGTCTTTTCAATTGCACAGTATTGCGCAATGGCAAGAAATATCTAATTGCACAATATTGTGAAATAGCAAATTTTTTTTTAATTAGAGTTATCTTTCTTTGTCCAGAATAGTAAGCAAGAAATATCTAATTGCAAAATATTGTGCCATAGCAAGATTTTTTTTAATTGGAGTTATCTTTCTTTGTCCAGAATCAACTTAAATCTTTGTTATATACAATATACAATGTATATTCACTTTTTACTACCAACTGATAAATCAAAATAATCTTTACCATTCAGTGATAACAAGCAGTTTTTTTACATCTTAATATTTTATGATGTATTTAAATGAGTAGTAATTGTTGCAAACTCCATTAGAAATTTTAATTGAGATTAGTTTTGGAATAAGGGAAAGGGGGATGTGATTAAAAAAATTGGGTTCAATTTTTCTCGTTTGAAATTTCATAAATAAAAAAGAAAATTTCTTCAAACATTTTTTTTGAGAGGATTAATATTCAACAGCATAGTGAATTGCTCTAAGAGAAAACAAAAATTTTAAGTTCATTAGAACACATTCATTCTGTGTCAGAAACCTATGCTGTGTCAACTATTTAATCACAATCCAAATTTAGAGCTGAATCCAGCTTGAATGTTAAATGTGTCCATACTTGCCCCAACTGTTCAGGGTTCAACCTCTGCGGTCGTATAAAGATACGCCCTGCGGAGCATCTGGTTTGTCTTGCCTTGACTGAGTTAAAAAGCCCTTATGAATTGAAAGCCAGTGTAAATAATTTCTCTGTATTTTTTTGTATATTTCAGGTAATTTAAGGTCGAGTATTAAGAGAAAGAAAAGATCATACATTAACTCTGTAGATGAAAATAGTGTTCCTCCAGGTACAGTATTTATTATGTTGTCACATCGTAGGTGTCATCATCATGCTATGTCAACTTTCAAACTTTTTCACAGTTTATATGTTAAAGTTTATTATTAGTTCAGTTTAATGGGAAATACTTATGATTACTTAGTGATATTTGATATGCAGTTGTTAAAGCTTTTGCACATATCATTTCCATGGACATTTTTTGGCACAGTTGTAGTCTTTTGAGTTTGTAACTTTTGCATAGTATACATTTTAAAGTTTGTGATTAGATAGGTCTATTGGGAACTCATTGATAACTCAATGATATTTTGTATGCAGTTGTATAAGCTTTGGCATATTTCTTTTCTATGGACTGGACTTTATTTGGCTTTGTCCCCTTAGTCATGATAGTCTATTAAATTTAAAACTTTGGAATTCTTTATACATGTTATAGTTTGTGATTAGGTCAGTTAAAAGGGAACATCTTATGATTAGTCAATGTTGCTTTCTGTGTCATTTGGTATCTTGTGAATAGTTGACTCATTGGTAATCATATCGCATCTTCTAATTTTTAGTTTTATACCTTTTCCTTAATAATTTGTTTTTGATGCCCAATCCATAGCTGAGGGGGGCGTTAAGTTTTATCCTTGTCCATCTGTACGAAGGTAAGTACGCTCAAAAGTTTGTTTCCGTTCTCTAACTTTAGTTTGCTGCAACAGAATGTAAGAAACTTATACCAAATGCTTATTACCACAAAACACAGATCAAATTTGAACTTTACAAATGAAAAATTAGTGAATTACTTTAGTTTGCCTCAACCAAATGTTATTTAACTTATACACAATGTCTATTACCACAAAATACAGACCAAATTTGAATTTTGGTGGTGTCACTTCAACTGGTTGAGACCACAATTATATTGTAGTGCATTTCTTTTAGAACATAAATGAAAATTAAAAAAATCCCACCTGGGCTTTCTCAATGAAATTTTTACAGTGTGTTGTAATACTTTTGGGACAAATTATATCAAAATTATAGAAAACTTCATCGGCTCTAACTTAAAATATGGACAATTTTATGTTTAGGGCGTCTTGAAATCTTTTGACAGCTTCCGAAGTGCTAATTTTTAACCTTTTTCAGCTGAACCAAATCACTACTTTCCTTTAAAATTCTGGACCCAAATTTTTTACAGTGTCATTTCACCCCCTACTTGCAATTTAAGGCATTAAAAATGGAGAAATAAATTTGGAAGGGTATAAAAATGGCAAGTAACCCAATGTCATCACTAGGGACTATATTCATGGACAACAAAAAAATCAAGGGAGGACAATTGTGGTCTCTGACCTAATAGGATAGAAAGAGTAGACCAATCTTAAAAACAATTGGTATTACCAAAGCTTAATAAATTATAACACTACTTACAAAGTTTCATAACAATAGGATATATATCATAGACAATATGTTAAATTCTATACTCATCTTAGTGTGTTAAATTTTGATGTTAAAATTGAAAATTTTTAACTATCAACATTTGGGGCTTTGAAAATTAAAATATTGCAAAAAATACTTTTTAAATGCCTAAATATATAATGTATCATGTACTAAAAGCAATAGAGTACTCATTTGATTTATCAGACTTAGCATAATTATTCAAAAGTCAAATTTATATGAGCCTGCGCCTACAAATTGAGGTTTTTCAATTTTATGTTTAGGGCATCTTGAAATCTTTTGACAGCTTCTGAAGTGCTAATTTTTAACCTTTTTCAGCTGGACCAAATCACTACTTTCCTTTAAAATTCTGGACCCAAATTTTTTTAGTGTAATTTCACCCCCTTACTTGCACTTTGAGGCTTAATGCATGGAGAAATAAATTTGGAAGGGGTATAAAAATTAATGACAGGTAAGGCCAATTAAAATTAATTGATAGATTTTCATCCCCGCCTGCCCCTCTGAAATCTTCCCGCCCTGATTTTTTTTATTTTTGAAAAAAATTCGATTTCCAGCTTTTGTTTATTTCCGTTACCGGTAACCGTCTATAATTTCGTTTCATGTAAAACTTCCTGTTTCAAATTTCGGTTTTCGTATTTCTTAGAGTATTCTTACTGAATGATTAAGTCGATATATTCTGCTGAAATAGGATGACAACAATCACATCATTTACCGAGAATATAGATTGATTACGAGAAGGGCGTGAAATATTCTAGTTACGAGTAATACGCTGTGTCCAAGAACTCAAATCGCCGTATGTCACAAATGACACAAATGTTTCTGAGTAAAACACCTTGGATTTATTTTATTTATGCAATGACTTTGTGTCAAGAAATTTGGACTGTGCATAAAACCCAAAAGCGTGAGAGTCATGGAACACATTTGACTGGAATAAAGAAATTGACACAAACATGAATCTTTTGGTTGGTGACCGTATATTGAGTTCAGAAAATCGACAAATATGTGCATTTTTAATTTATTAATTTATAGCAAGCTCATAGATTTAGATTTAGCCATGCCTTTCTTTTTTTGCAGAAAAAACAGCAAACATCCTCTGTCCCAATATCGATGATAGAGTCATTAAACAACTTTATGTTCTACATTGTAATTATGTTTGCATCTTGCATACATGTGTATTAAGGACCAACCCTATTATTTCAACACTTTTTAAATTTTCATTCTATTCTGTACTTATAGCTCTCCTGTTTCATACAAATGCATAAATTTGCTTCATTTTATTAGGACAACAAAACATTTCTTAGAAAGCAAATTATTTACATATGATGTACGTAGTCCAACTGAAGAGAGAATTTCTCCACATTTCTGCTGTCTACTATAAAATAGGTTTCCAAAGCGGCAATTACATGTAGAACAGTGGTTGCCAATCAGAGATATGTATTTACGAATTTGAAAAAGCGGCATCAGCATATGGAGTATATGTGTCTCAATTGATACGTAACTCTAGAGCTAGATCAAAGTACGTTGATTTTGTTGAACGAGGAATACTGCTTTCTCAAAAGTTGCTAAGACAGGGCTATGAATCAATCAAAAAAAGGTCATCACTCAAGCAATTTTATGGTCGCCATCATGAGCTGATTGGCCATTTTGACAAAAGTGTGTTAGAAATCATATCTCAGTGATATTCTTCCTCAGTCATAACAACCTTCCATCATAATGGAACTGAACAAAGAAATAACATGACGGGTGCCGTATACGGTGCAGGATATGCTTACCCTTCAGGAGCACTAGGATTTCACTCCTGATTTTTAGTGGAGTTCGTGTTGTTTCATACTTATTATTTGTAACTGTTGATGTAAATTTCTTTTGGTTTTGATTGTTATATATATAGATATATTGTCTTATACACAATACCTTATGGATGTATTTACATGATATAAGCCTATTATTACACTTACATATATGAATAACACTTGATAAGAAGGTTTCATATGAAATAAAATTTAAATAATAAAATCCTCCCACCCGCCCCATTTTTTTCAAAAATTTGGATGAAAATCTACTAATTAATTTTAGTTGGCCTAACCCACTGTCAACACTAGGGACTATATTTGTGGACAATTATCATCAAAGGAAGACAATTGTGGTCTCGAACCAACTGTTCTAGTTTGAGTCTATGATATTACAATGAAAGAAAGAGTAGGGAAATCAATTTCAATAGTGAAAACAATTAATTTAGGAGATAACTGTATTGTATTTTAAGCTCCGACGGCATCAATTGGGGATTTGATGGTCGCAAATTAAGTTTACTGGCGATGCTTAAGCAGAGACAGTAAACAGGTATTTGTGACCATCAAATCCCAAATTAATGCCGTCGGAGCTTAAAATACAATATTGTTATCTCCATTCTAATGAAACTGACAGAAAACAACGTTAAAACATGTATTTAAAATCTTTCATATGCTGTCTGCGCTTGCGCGTCATCCAATAGCATCAATTGATGCCATGTAAGAAAGTGACGTTATCCAATCAAAATGAACGTAACGTTGTTGCATTAGAATTATTTTTAGGCTATATTTTTTTTTTTTTTTTTTAGATATATCAAAAATTAAATACATAGTCATTGTTGTCATTAATATTTTGTTACTCGTAGTTTCACCAATAGACAGAAGATGTCGTGTGTTACAAAACAACACGGTTTCATGTGATCAGATTTTGTATCAGGATGCTGATGCCTGGAAAAACCACAAAGACCAACTTGATGATATGATCCAAGAATATCGAAAAATGTTAGAGGATTTGAGGGTAAAGTATTCATTATTTGAAAACTTTTCTGGTGTAGGCAATAAGCTTAGCTTTTTCCATCACTTGTTGTCCATTAGCTTTTGATATCACTTGTTGTCTGTAAGCTTTTGCCATCACTTGTTGTCCGTAAGCTTTTTTCCATCACTTGTTGTCCACAAGCTTTTGACATCACTTGTTGTCCATAACCTTTTTCAAAGATCTTGTTCTTCAAAACTACTGAACCAATTTGATTTAAACTTCACTTTAGGATCTTAAGGTATCAAACTTTGTATATCAGGTGAAAAGTCTGGTCCCAGATAATTTATCGTCAACTTGAAACTTAGAACACATATTATTGTGATGTGAAATTCTATAAATATATGCCAAATTAGGGTTTTGATCCATATGTTGCAGTTGAATAAAGATGTAAATGTGATTGTGGATGCTGACATAGTTTCCTAAGGACATATTGGCATTTACTTGTTTCTTTATCTTTCAGAAATACAGAAGGCATCTTAAAAAGGAAAAACCAAGAGAGACATTTTTATCCCAGTTTGATAAAAGTGATGAGTTTTTAGAAAGTGTTGGTTTGCCTGGCACATCACCAGCTTGTAAATGTGATACCAATCAGACAAATTTGTGAGTTTAATTGTTGCAACTTCATATATTTAGTTCGGCTTAGTATACAATATGTTTCCTAATCCGTTCATCTGTATGTCAGCAACATGCAGGACAACAACTCAAAAACTTTTAAACCAATATTATTGAAGCTGTCATAAAATGTTTATATCTATTGAAATAAGCTCCCTTTTGATTTTGATAAATTTTATATTTTATGTATATGTGTGATATTGGATTTTATTCAAGAAAAACAGAGGATTTACCAGTTTTCTGCTTATAACTCACAAATACTTTGAAGAATGTTTATACTTTGTTGAATTGTTTATATATATTGACATAAGTTCCCTTTCATTTTCTAAAATTTCTGATTTTACATTTTGGAGTATTAGGACTTCATTCATAAAAAAAGGGTGATTTTCCTGTTTTTGGACAAGCACTCAAATATGCTTTCAGCAAACTTTGGGTGTCTGGTTTATATTTATTGATAAGCTCCCTTTATTTTTTTTTTTTTTTTTTATAAATTTCTGAAATTACATAGAGGAATTATTTTACATTATTGTTGAACAGAGCACCAATGGCACAGTTCTTTATTTTTGAAACTTTGAAAAATCACTAAAGTCACCTTTGATAAATTTCATAAATGAATGACTTATATGGATAAGCATTTGAAATGATGCACTAATGATATCACTTTACTCCATTCAATTTTTAGTGGAAAACAAATTGTAAAATCTTCTTCACAGCAGGCAAGACTTTTCAGCATGTGCGCATTCATCAAAGTTTCATCAAATACATGCATGTGTAAACCTTCACATTCAACAAAGTTTCATCCAATACCTGCAAGTGTGAATGATAACATTCACCAAATACATTTGTACCTGCAAGTGCAGGCCCGTAGCCAGGAATTTCCAAGGGGGGGTTCGTTGGACTCATGAACTCGACTTTAACAGTCACAATTTGAACAAAACGTTGGCTTTAACAGTGCTTATTTGATTTCAAGGGGGGGTTCGTCCGAACCCCCCGAACCCCCCCTGGCTACGGGTATGAAGTGTGAACCATAACATTCATCAAATACCTGCAAGTGTGAACCATAACCTTCATCAAAGTTTCATCAAATTCCTTACAAGTGTGAACCATAACATTCATCAAATACCTGCAAGTGTGAACCATAACCTTCATCAAAGTTTCATCAAATTCCTTACAAGTGTGAACCATAACCTTCATCAAAGTTTCATCAAATTCCTTTCAAGTGTGAACCATAAAATTCATCAAAGTTTCAAAAGCAAATATACCATGCAGAGTCAAGAAAATTAACTTTTTATATATTTCATCAGTAGCTCTCAAAATTTATTTTAATTTTATAGTAATGCCCGAAAGGAAGCCATAAAAGAAGCAAGAAAAGAAAGAAGGAAAAGGAAAAGGAAAAACAAGAATAAGAAGAGAAAAAGAGATTGTAACCAAAATGACTTGAAATGTACAATACATAATAATAATCAGTGGAAAACCCCTCCTCTCTGGAATTGTAAGTTAACTTCCTGATGCAGATTGGTGGTTTTATTTGGGCACTCTAATATCTAAATTTTCATAATTTGTAGAAGGTTCGAGGTATAAATATAGTTTGTTAAAGACATATTTGAAATAATATGGGATTTGCCTATGCCAGAATGACAAACAATGATTTACTACTGTGAAAGTGTGCCCTATTTGATAAAAAAAGAAGAAGAAGCAAAGTGAATTTTAAAGGTTGAAGTACATTTGAAAAATTCCAAAACAAAAATCTTAGATAAATAAGATGTCTGCTGGTGTTATAATCCACACATGGTTAAGTATAAAGAAATGAAAAAAAATACAAATATAAGCAGCCAGCTAATGTCAGAAAAAATAACTTTTATGAATGGTATTTATTTTTTGTGAATTATTGTGATATTGAGTGTAACATTACAATTGCATGGTGATGTGGTCTCGTCCAAAATATATAAATAAAAGGATATATGAGGTCAATGAGACATCAAATCAATGATACAAAACACCCAAACTCATCTACAGGAGTATTATCTAAGCATTATTTCAAATGTTTTTTTGGGGGAAAGGTAAACTCTACCAGAGTTCACAAAGTGTCAACTTTCATTATACTGTGGATTCATTTATTTTCGTGGGTATCAATTTTCGTGGATAGAGAAAAAAAGACGTTTCGTGGTATACGTAAATTCGTGGATTGCTGATTACAACACCAAAAAATTAGATACGTAATTCGTGGATTTCCTTTTGATTTAAGAGATCAAATAACCTCCTGGGTTTGATCAATCATAAAACAAAACAAAAAAGAAGGAATTCATTGAATTGTCAAAATCCTCGCTTGGTCATTCTAGGTTAAAGTGCTCATTGATAACTTCGATTACAATAATGGACAGAGACAACTAATTAATTGTTTGTTTTACAATTTATAAATTCTTGTCTGAATTCTATAAGGCATTCAAAACTTTATGATTTAAAGCTCATTTCCCTAATCACGATATAATAAACAGTGATATAAGTATAAGGTGTGAAAATAAATGTTCCTGTCATAAACAATATTACCTACGGGCAATATCTCCGTACTTAATCCTATTGATTTTTAATCACGGGTAAACCAAACTATGACACGGTAATTAACAACTTGCAGTTTTAATCAATTTTAAAAAGAAAATTATCACTGATATTCGATATATTTATTATAGATTTAATCAAATACTTGTATCTTCTTTCAATAAAAAAAAACGTGTTATGTTACAATGTTTATCGCTAGTCAACACCATACTAGAATTGCCTAACATAACCGGAAATAAACATCCGACTCCATGCACATTTCTCGGGATTATTCTTCGTTGAATTCTTAAATTCGTGGTTCGCTGTGACCCACGAAACCCACGAAATTTGGTATACCACGAATAAAAATGAATCCACAGTAAGATGCACTTGGAAATAACAAAAACTCGGGAGACCTTTGATTTTATTGCTATTTTCATTTTAAGTGTGTATGAAAAATATTAAGCAATGATCTTATAAACCTGGGCTTACAAAGAAATGAAAATGGTCCTTAGCATTGACTAAGCACTACTCTTTTATATATTCAAAATGTAGTATTCAACTTTTTTTAAAGCAGAAATGCTGGAGTTATCAATATGCCACTTATTATTAAATTGTTAAGGTTTCTAATCAATATTGCCCATCCTTGCCCAATAACAGCAATTATGTTTTTAATGGAAGGAATATCATTTGTAAAAGTTTAAAAAAGATATTGACTTATAAATTCAGTTTTGAGAAATTTAATGGCATTGCATGGTTAAACATCATTTGCAGTCTTTGAGAGTGTTGCACAAAAGCATAGCTGCTAGCTTCATATTACTGCTGTTAATTTGATGTTTAGTGGTGACTAATGGAGTAATATTTAATATGTTGAGTGTATGCCTAGAACAGTTCTCATGAGCAAAGAAAAGATAAGATTAAGATAAGTTGTGTGCTAAGATCAAAATCTGAATCCATGCAAATTTAGAGTCTGGAGAAATACATGACTGTAAAAGGCAATTATTGATTCAAATGAGATAATTTCGTTTCTTCTGAAATCCTTCTTTAATTTCCATATACTAATGAGTAATTGGAGACCCTGTATAAAGATTTTGCACTGATTGAATATGCATGCCTGCATGCCAACACACTGATTTCGTATTTGAGGAGCTTAAGATATGTTAAAAATAGTACATTCTCATAATATGGGAATCCTCATCTTTTGAAGCATTTTCAAACCTGTTTGCTTATGAAATTTGTTTTGCTTTAAGCATTTTTTTCATGACAGTATAATGCATGCATAGATTTGTTTTTAATTAAGAATTTGTTTTCTTTTAGAAAATTGTGTTCTAAATACAAGTCCTTACTGCTTTGCAGATTTAGTATATTGCAGCATGTGTTGTCACTACTATTTTATTTTTTATGATAGCAAGTTATTGGAATCTCCAATCTGGAGAAAAATTGAGACGTAGGGATCATCCTGCCTGCAAGAGAGATAATATGGATTGTTCTATAATGGACAACTCTCATTGGAAAACACAACCTTACTGGACTAGTAAGTCAAGATTTAGAATAATAAAGGAAACATATGAATAAAGTTGTCAAGGGAGAATTGCATGCACTCACTAGCTTTCCCATATTAAATAAATGAAATGCCAAAAATTAGTCAAATCCTGTGCTTGCTTTTAAATACCATAAGCTATTTTCATTGTGGCAATGTCCATGTGATGTACATCTTATATATGCTTTTATTGCTTGTTTTCAATTTGGATATGTCACATCTAGTCATATATTGTCACAATCGTTTTCAATTTGGATATGTCACATCTAGTCATATATTGTCACAATCGTTTTCAAAATATTTAATCTGTCACCTTTACAACAAACTGGATTCCTCCTATTCATCTCCAACTCCTCTTTGTTGCCATGTTATTACCACTGTTAATTCAGAAATTATTGCAAGGTTTTTATTATTGCAAAAAATGCGCTGTAAATGCAATAACTTAAACTCGCATTTTGATACATATTATATGAATTAAACAGGATTTTCTCAAAATCATAAAAATGAAAACCTCATTTAAGTCTAAAATGACAAAATGGAAATAATAAAGGAACGTAATAATTTCTGAATTTACAGTATACTAAACGGTCTAGTAATCTTTATATTTCAGACGGACCTTTCTGTTTTTGCTCAAACTCAAACAACAATACATACTGGTGTTTACGGACAATTAATAGTACGCATGACTTGTTGTACTGTGAATTCATCAATAATTTTATAAGTTATTATGACCTCACAGAAGATCCCTTTCAGGTAAGGTCTAAAAATGATTAAACAAAGATTGTTTTAGTAAAAAAGATTATACCAATTAAAGATATTAATTTCAACTTTATATCTATTGATGGAAAAAACAGAAAACCAGATCTAACATTAGAATACCAGGATAAATGTGTATGTTTTGATATTGTAGTTTACAACTGAAGCTCAAAATTATAGTAAAATGATTAGATTTAATACTAAATTCTACGATAAAGGACAAGCTCCTTTAAATTTTTTTATTTTTTCTATACTGAGAAAAGTCTTGTCTATGCTGAGACTAATATTATAGAATTTTAAACAAATGTAAGCTAATCTGGCAGCATAAAATATTTGAAATTTGCTAAATATCAGAAAGAAGTGAAGCTGGATACACAACAACAACAACAACAATATTTTACGTTAAGAGGGTAAAACAGTTAGTTAAATAACATATCTACCCTGAGACTCTCATCATAGAGTAGCATATACAAAATGGGTAGAAAAACAAAACTTCAAAAATATACAATACATATATGTATCATTATACTGCATTATTTTAATTGGCTAACAGCAATCTTGTGTCATTCTGAAATTAACCAACATCCATGATAACATGAGCTTCCACAAATAAGTGCACAGGTAAAAGAAAAATTGATGAATCTAGAAAAAAAAATGTTATTAAAAGAACTGAATGCATCTTTTAGTAATTTTATAGGGTTGTAAAAGCTTTGACCCTGCATACAATTTTAGAATAAATTAGTGATTCATACAAAATGTACTTCAGTCAACACTTTTACACCCAAATGAATTTACAATAACACCTATAGTGGTTAATCGATAAGAACTGTTTCTCTTTAAAATTCCAGTTAAAAAATGCAATACATGATGTTAATTATGGAGTGTTACAACAACTACATGAACAACTTAATGAAATTAGAAAATGTGATGGATACAAAGAGTGCTCGAAAGCTTCACAATCAAGTGAGTAGCAATTGTAAAGACCATCTACTTTTTTCCTTGAGAATCTTATTTTTCAGGATAGAGTTCAAAATGTATAACTTTTAAAATTCCTCTATGGTAGAAATTTTTGTGTTTTGCGTGTAATTCAAGATAATCTCATTACTTTTATATATATATATATAAATTGAACTTCAAAGTTGTTTTTTTTTATAAAGGCATAAAATTTAAAAACCGAATGCAGACTTGTTTTAATCTTTTTGGCAAACAAAAATATGATATATACTACAAATTGTGTACAATAAATGCATTTAAACTAAAGTCTTCTTCGGTTTTAACATTATATTGTTTCCCAAAATGGGTGTTTTCAAGTGCACATATGAATCTGTGAAGCTCTTATATCACTTAAAATCAATACTGATATGGTAAAAATAATCAGCAGGTCAAGGTTCCATCAATGAAATTTTCTGAAATATCAAACTATTTAGTATGGAGTTATTGCCCCTGACATGACAATTTTTAGCAATTTCACAGTTTTGGCTTAGATCTCGATAAAACTAACTAAACTGACAATTAAAAAATTATCAACAAGTCAAATTCCATATAGATATCCTATGCAATTTTCTGCTAATCCCTTTTGCAGTTATTGCCCCTTAAAATGTCATATTTTGCTGATTCAAAGTTTTTTATAAAAAAGAAGATGTGGTATGATCGCCAATGAGACAACTCTCCACAAGAGATCAAAATGACACAGAAATTAACAACTATAGGTCACTGTACAGCCTTCAAAAATGAGCAAAGCCCATGCTGCATAGTCAGCTATAAAAGGCCCCGAAATGACAATGTAAAACAATTCAAACGAGAAAACTAATGGTCTTATTTATTTTAAAAAATGAATGTAAAACAAATATGTAACACATAAACAAACGACAACCACTGAATTACAGGCTCCAGACTTGGGACAGACACAAACATACATAATGTGGCGGGGTTAAACATATTAGCGGGATCCCAACCCTTCCCCTAACCTGGTACAGTGGTATAACAGTACAACATAAGAACAAACTACTGTACTTGTACTTTTTTTCGCGGGTACTTATTTTCGCAAATTGGGTTTTTCAACATGTTTGCGGGTATTTATTTTCGCGATTTTATAATTATTGCCTTTCAGTTGAAAGGGTTGATTTAGATTCGCATGTATTTATTTTCGCGATGATAAACCAACAGCGAAATTCGTGAAAATAAATACACCGCGAAAATAAGTACAATTACAGTATAAAAATCAGTTGAAAAAGGCTTAACTCATCAGATGTTAATAATTAATTGTCCATTAGTGTTGAAAGTGATCAATCACTATAATATTTATTGTTCTAACAATGTAATTATTGTCTAAAGTCTATGATTTTGCTATTTAAATTCAAAAATTTTAATAAATAAGTTTAGACTGTTAACTGTAAAATGAATTATTAAGACAAGATCACAAAATCATCTTTCAAATAAGCAAACATACTGATTTCAATGAAAATGAAATAAATGTGCATATTTTATATCTTGTTAGCAATCTCTTTTGTACAATATTTGATTGGTTTGTTTTTTTATTTCAGCCAAAGAACCTAAAAATACCAGACTATTGAGGAATGATTATGACTACAGTTACCTAGATAATACTTGATAGTGGATTTATTTATATATATGGAATAATCATGAACAAACTTTGAGTGTCTCATAATGTTGTAGACTATCCAACTTATTTCTTCTCAAGGTTAAAAAAACAAAACAGTTCAGGTTTTAAAAAACATGCAGACTGGGCCCTGATTCAAATATGATTACAGACATAGTTTATGTATAAAATAAGAGTTTTGATTTCTGTACCACTAATGTCTAACTTGTTGTTGTATTACACAGTACAGATTAACAATTAAAATTTTGTCATGGTTAGAAGTAGAATACAAGTTTTGCCTATTATCTTGAAACTAGAGATAGAAGATATTTAAAGGGGTATGTTCAGAATGTTGAAAATATCTTCTGTATATTTCTGCTAGGTCAGCACATCCATTTCTTACAAAATGTATATCAAGCATGGACAATTGTAAAAATTTTAAAAAGAAAGTGAAGAAATAAGAAAAAAAAAAAAAGTTTAAAAATAATTTACGGATGTGTGCAATTTATGTACTGATCATTACAGCATCTTGTTTGGAAGCAGGTTCAAAACCATTTTTTCAATTATTCAGTATGGATTCAAAACTGTATTTGTGGACACAATAAAGCAATCCAGAAAACATCTACAAAATCAACACAAAATGGAAACTTTTACTGGTTCTGAATAAATGTAAGTGCAAAAACTGTCAAAATAGGTGCAATTTGATCTAACTTATAGATTTTTTATCATATTTTGTACATACCGGTAATGTTCAAACAAATAATGGCCTTCTTAATAAAATTAAAATTTATTTTAGTAATTTGATTTTGGAAATACCTTAGTATATCGACAGCATCTTCCCTTACAGGTTGTCATAAAGTATAAGTTCCTATGCACAGTGGAAGAAATATTCTGTACATTATTTACAATGGAACAAATATTACAGAATGTGTTCCTCATGGAATAAATTGTATAGAATATTTATATCAACAAAACAGAAAGTATGGCATTGTTTATAACAAAGCTTCCATGGAAACTTCTTTAGGGGTTTATCCCAAACAAATATATGTTGATAACGTAGGTAACCTCTGTCTAGTATAAGTTGTAGATTTATTCTTAAATGGAGTAATGTCATTTTACACTATTTTGTTTTTTATTCATAAACATTATAGTAATGTGGGATAGGAATTAACAAGCTTGCCAAGTATTTACCTAATATACTGTGATACTAGTAAAGTAATTTTGTACACATTGTCATTTTATTGTCATTTTATTGTCAAAATTTGTAATCATGTTAAAAATATGTCATCATTTAAAGGGGCATTAGCTATGATCAAGACATCAATTCAAAAATGATGTTTTTTTTTTTTGCTCTAAACATTTCTGAAAAAGCAGACAGTTTGGTTCACTTTGTCAAAATAATCTCCTAAAATAAGGCCAAAATAAAAAATAAGTTTGTTTTCCCTCCCCCACCTAGGTTAGAAATAAGCCCCTGACAAAACTTTTTTTCCACAAAAAAAATTTTAAATTATTTTTATTCCAAATAATTTGTTTTCATTTTTGAAAAGTGCTTGAAAGGATTGATAATCTAAATAAATACACTAAAATTTAACACAAACAAATGATAAGTGGCCTTGAATGGACAAGTTAAACCACTCATGTGACCATGCTATGACATTCAGTTAAAAAAAAAAAAGAATAATCTGCCTTCCTGGACTGTTTACAAAGGGGAGGGGAAACAGACATTCTTTTAAATGTGGCCTAATTGCAGTTGTATTATTGTAAGTCAATAAATCAACCTCATTTGAATCCATATTCATGGAATTTTTAATTTAAGGAAATGACCCAAAAATTGAAATGAGCATTTTCAGTTATTAAAAAGAAATGAATATCAACATTAAAAAGTGAAGCTGAGCCACTTAGAATTAGTAAATAGTAAATACACTTTTGCACATGCTTGTTTTGTATTAAAATTTATCTTTACATTGGTTCATAGACCGCTGCCTTTCTTTCAAGGTCATCTAGATGGTTTCAGGTCTAAAATACACACAAAATTATACATTACTGGCAGTCTTTATATTGTTTATTGTGTTTTTTTTTTTAAATTTTTTGTATTTCTGATATGTGTTTTAGCATATGAGAATTTGAGTTGTATATGTGTTTTAGCATATGAGAATTTGAGTTGAATCCTGGAACGAGAATTTGACAGCTAATGCCTCTTTAACATCTTTCTTAACTTGTTTTTATTGTGTAAATGTTTTTGTAGAAGTTTTAGCAAAATTAAATTTTTATATTGTTAAAATACATATTAGTTTTCTTTGCAATAAAAATACTTGTGATTTAGCTCATACAATGATAAATCCTACATTGTGCTACCCTAAACCCCTTTCTAGATACCTTCTATTTCTGGTGGGGTTCATGTTTCTCAATCTTCAGTATTCTCTTTATAGTTTTTGTTGAGCCTGTGACTTCTGCAGCATCATTGAAGCTCAACACAGGGATATTGATCAGGTCAGCATTTGCTAACTTCATAAAAGTTTTTTTAGAAGGTAAAAGACCTGGATGCTTCATACTTTGTATATAGATGCGTAATGTTATGAAGTTATTGTGCCCTTCACCTCATTTTCATGGTTCATTGACTACTTGCAAACAAAGATTTATTAATGTAATTTTTTTTTTATTATATGTAATATATGATAAGTATTTTTAATATAAAAATATATAACTTGAAATTATTTTTAATTATGGAATTTGCTTAAATTCTTGTTATTTAAATTCTTAATAAATTCCATGTTTATTTTGTACTATAATGTTCTGTGCTGCACACAACACTTTCTATTACAAAGAAAATAGTATATTTTCACTAGAATGTACTGTGCCGCGCACAACACTATCTAACCAAAATACATTGTATGGAAAGTGTTATGAACCGCTCAAAACATCATAAAAACAAATAAACATGGAATTTATTAAAAAATTTAAACACAAGAAGTTATGCAAATTCTATAATTAGAAATAATTCCAAGTTCAAATAATAGCCTGTTCTATGTGCATACCTTGCAAGGTCTTCATGTTTGTCAGCCATTTTTCATCTAAACTTGACCCCATTTTATGAATCAGTGAACAATGTTAAGTTTTCATGGTCAAGTCCATATCTCAGATACTATAAAGGTCAACCATATTTGGTGTATGGAATGATTATAAGGTGTGCATGTCCAATTTGCAGGTCACATCTGACCTTTACCTAATTTTCAGGGTTCAGTGGTCTTAAGTTAAGTTTTTATGTTTTGGTCTTTTTTCTTTATGCAATAGGTCAACTGTATTTCGTGTATGGAAATATTTATCTGACCTTAACCTCATTTTCTTGGATCATGTCACCCAATAATACCTTTCCATAGATTTACCTGATAGTTAGTCCATTTAAACTTTTGGCAGTTCTATTGCTCTCTGTTTAGTTTATTCACTGAGACCTTTAAATTTCTTCCAAGAGAAATCTATCACTCATTGATTAATATTATCTGCTAAATTGATGGAAATAACATGTTTACTATGAATAAATAAACTGTTATCACAGAGATATGTCTCACCTTTTTGTAATTTTGATTATGCAAATGTTGAAATCCAAATAGCAATACTCTAATATTTTACACAAGTTATGCAAATATTCAAAGTCAATGAACCATGACTGAGTTATATGGCTAAACAATCTCCATGTAAATGAAATGTGCCGATGCTAATACAACTGTATACCAAAAAAGTCAATGAACCATAAAGTGGGGGTGGGGGCTATATAATCTCCATGGAAACCATACTTGCAAATGCCAATAAATTTGCATACCAAATATAATTGACTTTACATAAGCATGCAGTTCATCTTAAACTCATCTAATCACCAACTAGTACATTAAAACTAAGATGAGTTAAAGTCAATAGACCATGACTTAGGGGGTTGAGCCAAATTATCTTCATGGAAACGAAATATGCCAATGCTTGTACAACTGCATACCAAATATTACTAATCTACCACTTGTGGTTCCCCATAAACTGACCGTATCACAAACTAATACATATAAAATAAGCAAAAGTTTCGAAGTCAATAGACCAAGACTGAGGGGGCAGGGCCAAAAAATCTCCATGGAAATGAGATGTGCCAATGCTTATACAACTGCATACCAAATATGATTGACCTACCACTTGCTGTTCGACATAAACTAGACCTAATCACAAACTAATACATTGTTGCTGCTGCTGCTGACGGCAGAAACAGCATACCTATGTCTCACTTTTTGACTGTGTCAAGGCGAGTTAAAAACTGCATTGTTGGAGAGTGTGCTAAATGTTTGATATGCCCATAGACCAAGGTGAGCAAAATCGACTTTTTAGAGCCTCTTGTTATGTTTATAAGAGGCATTAATCAGGAACAGTAAAAGAGACTTGACACATTGAGTTAAAGTTTTATAACATTTGGTTAAGGCAATATAAAAAGTTAGAAACAGAAAACAAAAAAAACTGTTATTAAAGATATGTCTCACTTTTCTGTATTTTCGATAATGCAAATGTTGAAATTATAATAGCAATACTTTAACATGCAAGTTTTGCAAATATACAAATGTCAAGGAACAATTATTGAAGATACATGGCTAATCAATCTCCATGGAAATGATATGTACCAATGCTAATACAACTGCATACCAAATAACATTGACTTATAATATAGTAGTTCCCATTAAACAAACCTAAACGCAAACTTATACATGTAAACTAAGCAAAATTTCAAAGTCATTAAACCATAACAGAAGCGTTAGTAATGAGATAGTAATGAGATGTGCCAATGATAATAAAAATGCATACTAAATATCATTGACCAACTACTAGTGGTTTTCCATAAAATGACCTAATCAGAAACTAATACTTGAAAACTAATAAAAAATTTAAAGTCAAAAGACATGACTGAGGGGGCGGGGCCAATTAATCTCAACGGAAATGATATATGCCAATGCTTATACAATTGCATACAAATTATCATTTACTCACCACTAGTGGTTCCCTATTAACTGACCTAATCAAAAACTAATACATGAAAACTAGGCAAAAATTTCAAAGTCAATAGACCATGATTGAGGAGCAGGCAAGGCCAAAAAATCTCTATGGTAATAAGATGTGCCAATGCTAATACAACTGCATATCAAAATAAAATATCTTTGACTTACCACTAGTGGTTTACCATAAACAAGACCTAATCACAAACTAATACATTGTTGATGCTGACACTGACGCTGGAAACAGCATACCTTTGTCTCGCTTTTTGACTCCTTCAAGTGAGACATAAAAAACAGTGTTTATTATGTTTAATAAGTGTCATAACTCAAGAACAGTTAAAGTGATGTCAATCAATTTCATTGATTGATTGATTGATTGTTGGTTGCTTTACGCTGCATTAGCACAACAAGTCTATACCACGGCGAGAAATAATTCGAATATATTTTTACAATTTAAAGCATATTCTTAATTCAGACAAAAGGTCCTTCAATAAACTAAAATTCTAGATCAACCAATTTCAAATTTGATCTGTGTTTTGAGATAATAAGCATTGTGCATTAGTTTCATAGCATTTAGTGAAGGCAAACTAAATTCAGAGAACAGAAAGGAAAATATCAGCAATTTTCATGTTTATAAACAGGCATATCTTATGAACTGTAAAAGTGGCTCCTCACAATTTTGAACTTGATCTGTGTTTTGTGGTAATAAAACTTTGTTTATAAGTTTTATAACATTTGGTTGGTTGCAAAATTTGTTCTTACATATTTTATTCATATCAATACTTGATAATGCATTAAAACTAAATAACAGTTTGAATAGCTATTTTATGAAGTAATGTAATAGTGTGAAGCCAACTCCTCTCAGAACATTTTCGAAGATAGCTTTCATACTAGGTAGGATTGCTTGCCATCATGTGACCAAGTTATTATACAGTCATTTTGACATGACCTATTTTTATAATGACAATTAAGTTCCTAAATTAAATATAGGGGATATTTCTCTACAGCATAGCAATCGTCTTCATTTTAATATACAAAGATATACAGCTATATTTATATACTTCAAGACATTAAATACTTTGTCAGACACAACCTTGTATATTTGAATATGGGGATGTAAATTAAAATAAAATCAAACTTAGTGAACCTGACCTGCAGAGTTATTCCAACGTTATTTGTGACATAGCCTATTTTGTAGAGGTATAATTAATTAAAAAGTTGAAAACTTGATATGACCCATGTGCTCTGCAGGGCACAGCTTTATACAAACGCAGAGGTCCAACCCTGAACAGTTTGGGCAAGTATGGATCCAGGATAAACCAGATGCTCCACAGGGGGCAGCTTTATATGACCGCAGAGTTCGAACCCTGAACAGTTGGGGCAAGTATGGACACTACATTCAAGCTTGATACAGCTCTGAATTTGGATTGTGATTAAATAGTTGACACAACATAGGTTTCTGACACAGAATGAATGTGGTCTAAGAACTTAAATTTAAAAACTTAAAAATTTTAAATTGGACATTTACCCATTATGGTCCAATATCCAAAATCTAAATACATGGTTAGATTCAGCATGTCAAGAACCCCAAGAATTCAATTTTTGATGAAATCAAATAAAGTTCAATTTTAGACCCTTTAGACCTCAATGTGGACCAATTTGATAACCAGGCCCAAATATCAACAAGAGGCTGTCACAACGACAGCAAACCGGATTTATTAATATTTATTTGTGTCCTGGCAATATCACAAGAACCATTACTGATGAATGGTGAAAGTGAAAATCGTCAATATCAAATTTGACCTCCATTTTGTCATCAGTATCAACATCTTAAAATTTGAAAAGCTTAGATTGAATGGTTCATGAGTAAATGCAACAACATGAATGGAAACGCCATTTCACAATCTTTCAAGAACCATAACTCCTGAACAGTAAAAGTCAAAATCGTCATAATTGAACTTGACTTTTAATTTGCCATCAGTAACAACATATAAAAATTTCAAAAGCTTTGGTTGAATGGTTCATGAGAAAATGCACGGACACGACTGGAAACACCATTTTTCAATCTTTCAAGAACCATAACTCCTGAACGGTAAAAGTCAAAATCGTCATTATTGAACTTGACCTCCATTTTGTCATCAGTAACAACATATTAAAATTTGGGAAGCTTAGGTAGAACAGTTCATGCGTAAATGCACGGACACGACTGGAAACTCCATTTTTCAATCTTTCAAGAACCATAACTCCTGATCAGTAAAAGTCAAAATCGCCATTATTGAATTTGACCTCCATTTTGTCATCAGTAACAACATATTAAAATTTGGGAAGCTTAGGTAGAACAGTTCATGCGTAAATGCATGGACACGACTGTAAACTCCATTTTTCAATCTTTCAAGAACCATAACTCCTGAACGGTAAAAGTCAAAATCGTCATTATTGAACTTGACCTCCATTTTGTCATCAGTAACAACATATTAAAATTTTAAAAGCTTTGGTTGAACAGTTCATGCGTAAATGCACGGACACGACTGGAAACTCCATTTTTCAATCTTTCAAGAACCATAACTCCTGAACAGTAAAAGTCAAAATCGCCATTATTGAATTTGACCTCCATTTTGTCATCAGTAACAACATATTAAAATTTGGGAAGCTTAGGTAGAACAGTTCATGCGTAAATGCATGGACACGACTGTAAACTCCATTTTTCAATCTTTCAAGAACCATAACTCCTGAACGGTAAAAGTCAAAATCGCCATTATTGAACTTGACCTTCATTTAGTTGTCAGTAACAACATATTAAAATTTTAAAAGCTTTGGTTGAACGGTTCATGAGTTAATGCACGGACAACATTTGATTCCCGCCCGCCCGCCCGACCGCCCGACCGACCGCCCGCCCGCCGTACATCCCCAAATCAATAACCGACATTTTTGTCACAAAAATCCGGTTAAAAATCTAAATGCATGGTTAGATTCAGCATATATCAAAGAACCCCATATATTCAATTTTTGTTGAAATCAAACAAACTTTAATTTTGGACCCTGATTTGGACCAACTTGAAAACGGGCTATAATCAAAAATCTAAATACATGTTTATATTCAGCATATCAAAGAACCCCAAGGATTCAATTTTTGTTGATATCAGACAAAGTTTAATTTTGGACCACGATTGGGACCAACTTGAAAACTGGCCCCATAAGCAAAAATCTTAATGCATGTTTAGATTCAGCATACCAAAGAACCCCAAGGATTCAATTTTTGTTGAAATCAAATAAAGTTTAATTTTGTACCCTTTTGGCCCCTAATTCCTGTACTAAGTTATGGTGTGAAAACCAAGAAAAATGCTTATTTGGGCCCCTTTTTGACCCCCAATTCCTAAACTGCTGGGACCAAAACTCCCAAAATCAATCCCAACCTTCTTTTTTTGTCGAGCCTGCAACTTTTGTTGCAGAAAGCTCGACATAGGGATAGTGATCCGGCGGCGGCGGCGGTGTTAGCTAACTTCTTAAAAGCTTTATATTTTAGAAGGTGGAAGACCTGGATGCTTCATACTTTGTATATAGATGCCTCATGTTACGAAGTTTCCGTCAGTCACATGTCCAATGTCCTTGACCTCATTTTCATGGGTCAGTGACCACTTGAAAAAAAAGTTCAAATTTTTTGTAATGTTGAATTCTCTCTTATTATAAGTAATAGGATAACTATATTTGATATGTGCATACCTTGCAAGGTCCTCATGTCTGTCAGACAGTTTTCACTTGACCTCGACCTCATTTCATGGATCAGTAAACAAGGTTAAGTTTTGGTGGTCAAGTCCATATCTCAGATACTATAAGCAATAGGGCTAGTATATTCAGTGTATGGAAGGACTGTAAGGTGTACATCTCCAACTGGTAGGTGTCATCTGACCTTGACCTCATTTTCATGGTTCAGTGGTTATAGTTAAATTTTTGCGTTTTGGTCTGTTTTTCTCATACTATATGCAATAGGTCTACTATATTTGTTGTATGGAACGATTGTAAGGTGTACATGTCTATCGGGCAGATGTCATGTGACCTTGACCTCATTTTCATGGTTCAGTGGTCAAAGTTAAATTTTTGTGTTTTGGTCTGTTTTTCTCATACTATATGCAATAGGTCTACTATATTTGTTGTATGGAACGATTGTAAGGTGTACATGTCTATCGGGCAGATGTCATGTGACCTTGACCTCATTTTCATGGTTCAGTGGTCAAAGTTAAATTTTTGTGTTTTGGTCTGTTTTTCTCATAGTATTTACTATATGCAATAGGTCTACTATATTTGTTGTATTGAACGATTGTAAGGTGTACATGTCTAACGGGCAGATGTCATGTGACCTTGACCTCATTTTCATGGTTCAGTGGTTTGAGTTTTGGTCTTTTTATCTAATACCATATGCCATAGGTCAACTGTATTTGGTGTATGGAAATATTTTATGATCTTTATGTTAGTCGCACAGGTTTTATTTGACCGTGACCTCATTTTCACGGTTCATTGCACAGTGTTAAGGTTTTGTGTTTTGGTCTATTTTTCTTAAACTATAAGTAATCGGTCAACTATATATGTTGTATAGAAGCATTGTTAGCTGTACATGTCTGCCTGGCATGGTTCATCTGACCTTGACCTCATTTTCAAGGTTCATTGGTCTATGTTTAGTTATCTTGGTTAATGTTAAGTTTATGTGACAATTGTTATAAAGCTTAGCTTTATACTTAGGACTATCAACATAATATCAATGATTAGTATAGAAGGCGAGACATTTCAGCGTGTGCACTCTTGTTGTTCATAAACCTTGTGTTTAAATTTCATAGATTTCTATTTACTTAAACTTAAGTTATGGTGTGAAAACCAAGAAAAATGCTTATTTGGGCCCCTTTTTGGTCCCCAATTCCTAAATTGCTGGGACCAAAACTCCCAAAATCAATGCCAACCTTCCTTTTGTGGTCATAAACCTTGTCTTTATATTTCATAGATTTCTATTTTCTTGAACTAAAGTTATAGTGCAATAAAGGGCTGCGCTTTAGCGCATGATACGCCCGTTGTTTGAAAGACGACGGGCGTATAAAAATGGCAAAAAAGACTATAATGACAATGAGGAGCAGCAAGAAGATAACAGGGAAAGTGAAGGTGGTGAAAGTGACTCCACTGAAAGTTATGATCTAAATGAGGAAGTAGGTGATGAAAGTAAGGATTTCATTGACGACGGGCGTATAAAAATGGCAAAAAAGACTACAATGACAATGAGGAGCAGCAAGAAGATAACAGGGAAAGTGAAGATGGTGAAAGTGACTGTACTGAAAGTTATGATCTAACTGAGGAAGTAGGTGATGAAAGTAAGGATTTCATTGATGATGAAGATAAAGATTTCATTGATGATGAGGAGGCCTCTTCTGAGAATGAAAATGAGGATTTTTCTGATGATGAGGACAGTGATTACAGTGAAGAAGACACTGATGATTAAACCTAGTTCAGCTTTTCAATATTTAGCATAAAAAACAAATATCATTAACATTGGCATATAACATAGAAGTCTTCAATGCAATATAAGGAAAGTGATATATGATTATGTGTTTTAGTAATTCTATGGCTGATTTCCAAATTTTATAGTAGTTTGAAAGAAGGTAATTTTCTTGGGGTATATTGCTCATAGTTAGATTCTGTTGAACACAGTAAGGAATCCATACTAAATTATACAAAGATGTATGCAAAAGTTGTTCAAATGGTGCTTAATATGGTGGATAATGATTATTACCTTTTTATTGTTTAGAATATTCACAAGATGATCATATTGATAAATGTTTAGGAGACTTGATTTCCTTATTTTTTTCATAAAATGACACCCTTTAACATTTAAGGAATATTTAGTCACATGTTAGGATTTTCATGTTGTCACTTGTTCACTTATTATGTGCTATTGTAGACTAGTTATGTTTTATAACATTTTTTATTGCGCTCCCTTCCACCGAAACCGAACTCTATAAAAAAGCTGCAATGCTAAGGTATCATTTGTGATTTCAATTGCAACCAATTTTAAAAAGAGTAAAACATCCTATATGCAAAAACAGTATTTGATTTTTATCCATAGCTTAGATAGTAAAAATGTTATCATAAAATGATGTATGCCTCAGGGAACAGTTAGTATCTCAGGGACTGCTAATGTGCTTTCATCCTTGCAACCATTCAATAATAGTACAAACGTATGACATTCATGGAACCTATTTTTTACAAGAAATTTAATGTTTTAAATTGAACTAAAGATTTTACAAATTTTATGTTTTCATCAGATTTTATTAAGTATTATTTGTTACATCAATAGATATAAACAATTCACCAAAGTTTCATGGACATTGGTGAAAGCCTTTTTGAGTTATTGTCCGAAGTGTTAAAAATCCCCCTTTTTTTATGAATAAAACCCCATAAATCCAAAACTTAAAATCTGAAATTTATAAAAATTGAAAGGGAGCTTACATCAATAGATATAAACAATTCACCAAAGTTTCATGGACATTGGTGAAAGCCTTTTTGAGTTATTGTCCAAAGTGTTAAAAATCCCCCTTTTTTTATAAATAAAGCCCCATTAATCCAAAACTTAAAATCTGAAATTTATAAAAATTGAAAGGGAGCTTACATCAATAGATATAAACAATTCACCAAAGTTTCATGGACATTGGTGAAAGCCTTTTTGAGTTATTGTCCGAATTGTTGAAAATCCTCCCTTTTTTATGAATAAAGCCCCATAAATCCAAAACTTAAAATCTGAAATTAAAAAAAAACGAAAGGTAGCTTACGTCAATAGATATTAACAATTCACTTAAGTTTCATGGAAATTGGTGAAAGTGTTTTTGAGTTATTGTCCGAAGTGTGGACGACGAACGGACAGACAGACGGACAACGGTATACCATAATACGTCCCGTCTAAAAGACCAATGTGTCTTCGGATGAAGACGACTCCAACATCATACCAATATACGGTCGCAAATTTTTTTTGTGGTTGTATAAAAATTCAAGCTTGATACAGCTCTGAATTTTAATTGTAGTCAAATTTTTTTACATTATATGGGTTTCTGACACAAAACAAATGTCAAGATCTTACAAATCTATTGTACAATATTGTGCAATTAAAGATTTCTTCTTCAAACTTTTCAAAAATTTGAAGAAAAAAAATGAAAATGGAAATATGTGATATAATTTCAGAGAAATTCATACACTTAAACACAAGTTATTGTTTGAAAACTACAAAAATGCTTATTTTGGGCCCCCTTTTTGACCCCTTAATTCCAAAACTATTGAGACCATAACCCCCAAAATCAATCTCAACCTTTCGTTAGTGGTATTGAACCTTCTGGTAAAAATTTATTAAGATCTATTCACTAAAACTAAAGTTATTGTCCGGAAACTAAATCTGTCTTCGGACGACAACGCAGACAACGACGACGACATGATAGCATAATATGACGCAAACATTTTTTTGTGGTTGTATAAAAACCCTTAGTATTTGGCAAAGACATATTGGGTTGACTAAATTATATAATTCTGAATGACTTCTTGTATTAATGGCTATACCGTATCCAATAAAGAAACAGCAAGGTATAACACTCTTACATGTAACAGGCAACAACTAGAGGCTCTAAAGAGCCTGTGTCGCTCACCTTGGTCTATGTGAATATTAAACAATGGACACAGATGGATTCATGACAAAATTGTGTTTTGGTGATGGTGATGTGTTTGTAGATCTTACTTTACTAAACATTCTTGCTGCTTACAATTATCTCTATCTATAACAGTACTTTCTGTGGAAAATGTTATTGAAAATCTTCAAATTTTAAGAAAATTGTTAAAAATTGACTATGAAGGGCAATAACTCCTTAGTGGGTCAATTGACTATTTTGGTCATACTGACTTTTTTTAGTTCTTACTTTGCTGTACATTATTGCTGTTTACAGTTTATCTCTATCTATAATAATATTCAAGATAATAACAAAAAAACAGCAAAATGTCCTCAAAATTACCAATTCAGGGGCAGCAACCTAACAACCGATTATCCGATTCATCTGAAAATTCCAGGGCAGATAGATCATGACCTGATCAACAATTTTACCTCCTCTCAGATTTGCTCTAAATGCTTTGGTTTTGGGGTTATAAGCCAAAAACTGCATTTTACCCCCATGTTCTATTTTTAGCCATGGTGGCCATCTTGGTTTGTTGGCTGAGTTACCGGACACATTTTTTTAACTAGATACCCCAATGATGATTATGGCTAAGTTTGGTTAAATTTGGCCCAGTAGTTTCAGAGGAGAAGATTTTTCTAAAAGATTACTAAGATTTACGAAAAATGGTTAAAAATTGACTATAAAGGGCAATAACTCCTAAAGTGGTCAACTGACCATTTTGGTCATGTTGTCTTATTTGTAGATCTTACTTTGCTGAACATTATTGCTGTTTACAGTTTATCTCTATCTATAATAATATTCAAGATAATAACCAAAAACAGCAAAATTTCTTTAAAATTACCATTTCAGGGGCAGCAACCCAACAACGGAATGTCCGATTCATCTGAAAATTTCAGGGCAGATAGATCTTGACCTGATGAACAATTTTACCCCATGTCAGATTTGCTCTAAATGCTTTGGTTTTTGAGTTATAAGCCAAAAACTGCATTTTACCCCTATGTTCTATTTTTAGCCATGGCGGCCATCTTGGTTGGTTGGGCGGGGCATCGGACACATTTTTTTAACTAGATACCCCAATGATGATTATGGCCAAGTTTGGTTAAATTTGGCCCAGTAGTTTCAGAGGAGAAGATTTTTCTAAAAGATTACTAAGATTTACGAAAAAAATGGTTAAAAATTGACTATAAAGGGCAATAACTCCTAAAGTAGTCAACTGACCATTTTGGTCATGTTGACTTATTTGTAGATCTTACTTTGCTTAACATTATTGCTGTTTACAGTTTATCTCTATCTATAATAATATTCAAGATAATAACCAAAAACAGCAAAATTTCCTTAAAACTACCATTTCAGGGGCAGCAACCCAACAACGAAATATCCGATTCATCTGAAAATTTCAGGGCAGATAGATCTTGACCTGATGAACAATAATACCCCATGTCAGATTTGCTCTAAATGCTTTGGTTTTTGAGTTATAAGCCAAAAACTGCATTTTACCCCTATGTTCTATTTTTAGCCATGGCGGCCATCTTGGTTGGTTGGCCGGGTCACTGGACACATTTTTTAAAATAGATACCCCAATGATGATTGTGGCCAAGTTTGGTTAAATTTGGCCCAGTAGTTTCAGAGGAGAAGATTTTTGTAAAAGTTAACGCAGGACGACGACGACGGACGCCGGACGCCAAGTGATGAGAAAAGCTCACTTGGCCTTTCGGCCAGGTGAGCTAAAAACAAGTATAATACAAAATATTTATTAATTCTCAGCTGACAACCAGATTTTCCTTCCTTTTTGAAAGCAGGCACCATAATGTAAATCTGAAGAGTTTCATAAATAGGATGATATAGACAATGCTGAAATATCCATCAAGTACTGAAATCTAACTATTTACACAATTTGTAGAAAATGGCATTTTCAAGTTTTCCTCATAATCATCATTGTATTAATTTCCCATATAACTGTTCTCATTTGGTCAATAATATCTTTCAGCTGCTTATTCTTCATCTTCAATTGCTGGAATACAAATCAAGATACAAATTAGTCATCACAAATTGATAAAATAATAAAATCTTCAAAATATTTCAACACTCATAACTCTTCCAAAAGTCAATTGATAACAATTTCTTGTTGATATTATGTCCTTATTATATACAAAGATTCAGGTTATACTGTTGTGTGGTTTCAGAGGAGTTGCAATGACCAACAGTATATTTAAGCTGAAATTTTAAGCTCAAAGGGGCATAACTCATAGAAACGTCATCTGATAATAATTTGTTGTGGATATGCACATCTACATATCATGTCCTTATTATCTACAAAGTATCAGGAAATTCTGTGGGGTGGTTTCAGGAGCTGGATGACAAATTTTTGTATTAGTATATAAAGGCACTAACTCCAGGTTCAAATTGGCATGACTCCTAGAAAAAATTGAATCATAATTTTCTGTTGATACACACTTCTACATTGTATGTCATTTCATCACACACTTCTACATTGTATGTCATTTCATCATCATGTCTTTATTATCTACAAAGATTCAGGAAATTATGTTGTGTGGTTTCAGAGTAGTTGCTATAACAAACTGTTGAATCAGCATATCTATAAAATAAACTGTTATCACGGAGAAATGTCTCGTCTTTTTGTAATTTTGATTCTGCAAATGTTGAAATCAAAATTACAATACTTTAACATCTTACACAAGTTCAGTGATCTGGAAGGTTTTTTTCACTATGGGCCCAGGGCCCCGCAAAAATAAATTCAATGGGCCATTTTAAAAAATAATGGGCCATGTTGTCAAATAAGTGGGCCATTTTAACTGACTTCTGTAAAAAAAAATTATCAGTATATTTTGGCAAAGAGATGTTGATACTTACCTTTATGATTTTAAATAAAATCATTGATATTGTTCCTGTGATTTTATAATTTCTATTTCAATGAATATACAATAACTTCTTCCAACCCCAACAATATTTAAGTCAACCTTTATTTACAATGTTTAAACTGGTACTGTTGCCTTGTTCATGTTCATGTTTTTTTCTTGTACATTAAATTTGGGTCTTCGTCGATACCATACTTATTCTAGAGGTTCCGTATCAGAGGACATTTCAGGCATTTCCTCTGCACTTCTTGTATTATTATAACTTCATCACGGTGACAAGAATAACAGTATAGAGTACCATTAATTCATAGAACATAACAACAAATCGCTGAAGTCATGTTTACAAAATGTGAAAACGAGCCAAAGACCAAAAAATGACAAGGACAGTTAGGCGTCTTTTATGGAGACAAAAACTATATTCCTAAAAAGTCTTGGGGTTCTTCAATCGAAATAATAGCAAGCTAAACTAAAAGAGATTATTATTAGAGTTAAATCTCGTCTGTACTAGCCAAATTTCACAAATTTAAAGTTGTTTATAAACAAATATATCATGAATGATGGTTAATTACGTTTTTCGGGTTATCAGTTAGACCGAAAGGTTCTATTATTACAATAGGAAAACACCGAGACGTTAAATCGTGTGGTTCTATTATGATAGGGAAACACCCGAGACGTCCCAAAAATATATAGGTGCTTCTTTTATTGGAGGAACATTACACAGTTGTGAACCCACATATTGTGGCACGGAACACGATCGGAAATTTATTTGACGATATCTAAACATTTCGAAACGAAGTGAAAAATATCGTGCGCCACGTGGGGCGCTTACATTTGTCACTGTATGCGCCATTCTTTGTCAATATGCGCTATAGGCGCAGGGCGCACGTCCTTCCCGATCACTGCAAGTTATGCAAATATTCAAAGTCAATGAACCATGACTGAGTTACATGGCTAAACAATCTCCATATGAATGAGATGTGCCAATGCTAATACAACTGCATACCAAATATCATTGACTTATTATAAGTCGTTCCCAAACCTAAATACAAACATTAACTTATAAACTATGTAAAAGTTTCAGTCAATGAACCATGAAGAGGGGTGGGGCTATATAATCTCCATGGAGATGATACTTGCAAATGCCAATAAATTTGTATACCAAATATCATTGACTTAACATTAGAAGTTCATCTTAAACTCATCTAATCACAAACTAATAATATATGATAACTTAGCAAAATTTTCAAAGTCAATAGACCATGACTCAGGGGTGGAGCCAAATTATCTCCATGAAAATGAGATATGCCAATGCTTATACAACTGCATACTTTAATATCATTGACCTACCACTTGTGGTTCCCTATAAACTGACCTAATCACAAACTAGTACATGTAAAATAAGCAAAAGTTTCAAAGTCAACAGACCATGACTGAGGGGGGCAGGGCCAAATAATCTCCATGGAAATGAAATTTGCCAATGCTAATACAACTCCATACCAAATATCATTGACCTTCCACTTGTGGTTCACCATAAACTAGACCTTATCACAAACTTATTTATTGTTGACGCCGCCGCCGCCATATGTCCAACAACAGCATAGTATGTCTCACATTTTGACTCTGTCAAGGCGAGACAAAAATAAGGAGATCTTGTATGATTGTCAATGAGACAATTATCCAACAAAGTTTAAGTGAAGAGGATGACAGCAATTATGGGCAACCTTACAGCCTTTAACAATTAGAGAAAACCCATATCATATGGACATTTACTCTTAAAAATCAATCTAGATACCTTACATTCTTAACCTTTAACCTTTTTCTTATTGTAGAATTATAAGAAATCTGAGAAACTGACCTTACCTACAAAAATTCAATGTTGACCAAGAACTATGAAGTCAAGGTCAGATAAACACTGCCAGATAACATGAGAACCTTACAATCTGACATTCCATACAACAATTTATTAAACAAAATAGCTCCACTGCTTATAGTATCTAAATAACAGACATAAATAATAGGAACCCTGCTAAACAGACCTGAAAAGTTTACAACCATTTGATCCACCAAATTTTGTTGAGCTAATGCTTATGATATCTGAGATACAGTCTCTACTACAACAAGAGTGCACACGCTGAAATGTCTCGCCTTCTATACTAATCATTGATATTATGTTGATAGTCCAAGAATAAAGCTAAGCTTTAATACAACTGTCACATAAACTTAACAATAACCAAGTCCAAGATAACTAAACAAAGACCAATGAACCTTGAAAATGAGGTCAAGGTCAGATGAACCATGCCAGGCAGACATGTACAGCTAACAATGCTTCTATACAACATATATAGTTGACCTATTACTTATAGTTTAAGAAAAATAGACCAAAACACAACAAGAGTGCACACGCTGAAATGTCTCGCCTTCTGTACTAATCATTGATATTATGTTGATAGTCCTAAGTATAAAGCTAAGCTTTATAACAACTGTCACATAAACTTAACATTAACCAAGATAACTAACTAAAGACCAATGAACCTTGAAAAAGAGGTCCAGGTCAGATGAACCATGCCAGGCAGACAGGTACAGCTAACAATGCTTCTATACAACATATATAGTTGACACATTACTTATAGTTTAAGAAAAATAGACCAAAACACAAAAACTTAACACTGTGCTATGAACCGTGAAAATGAGGTCACAGTTAAATAAAACCTGCTCGACTGACATAAAGATCATAAAATATTTCCATACACCAAATATAGTTGACCTATGGCATATAGCATTAGATAAAAAGACCAAAACTCAAAAACTTAACTTTGACCACTGAACCATGAAAATGAGGTCAAGGTCACATGACATCTGCCCGCTAGACATGTACACTTAACAATCATTCCATACAACAAATATAGTAGACCTATTGAATATGGTATGAGAAAAACAGACCAAAACTCAAAAATTTAACTATAACCACTGAACCATGAAAATGAGGTCAAGGTCAGATGACACCTGCCATCAGATGACATGTACACCTTACTGTCCTTCCATACACCGAATATACAAGCCCTATTGCTTATAGTATCTGAGATACGGACTTGACCACCAAAACTTAACCTTGTTCACTGATCCATGAAATGAGGTCGAGGTCAAGTGAAAACTGTCTGACAGACATGAGGACCTTGCAAGGTACGCACATATCAAATATAGTTATCCTATTACTTATAATAAGAGAGAATTCAACATTACAAAAAATCTGAACTTTTTTTCAAGTGGTCACTGAACCATGAAAATGAGGTCAAGGACATTGGACATGTGACTGACGGAAACTTCGTAACATGAGGCATCTATATACAAAGTATGAAGCATTCAGGTCTTCCACCTTCTAAAATATAAAGCTTTTAAGAAGTTAGCTAACACCGCCGCCGCCGCCGGATCACTATCCCTATGTCGAGCTTTCTGCAACAAAAGTTGCAGGCTCGACAAAAACTTAACACTGTGCAATGAACCTGTGAAAATGAGGTCACGGTCAAATAAAACCTGCGCGACTGACATAAAGATCATAAAATATTTCCATACACCAAATATAGATGACCTATGGCATATAGTATTAGATAAAAAGACCAAAACTCAAAAACTTAACTTCGACCACTGAACCATGAAAATGAGGTCAAGGTCACATGACATCTGCCCGCTAGATAGGTACACCTTACAATCATTCCATACAACAAATATAGTAGACCTATAGCATATAGTATGAGAAAAACAGACCAAAACACAAAAATTTTACTATAACCACTGAACCATGAAAATGAGGTCAAGGTCAGATGACACCTGCCAGTTGGACATGTACACCTTACAGTCCTTCCATACACTGAATATACTAGCCCTATTGCTTGTAGTATCTGAGATATGGACTTGACCACCAAAACTTAACCTTGTTCACTGATCCATGAAATGAGGTCGAGGTCAAGTGAAAACTGTCTGACAGACATGAGGACCTTTCAAGGTATGCACATATCAAATATAGTTATCCTATTACTTATAATAAGACAGAATTCAATATTACAAAAAATCTGAACTTTTTTTTCAAGTGGTCACTGAACCATGAAAATGAGGTCAAGGACATTGGACATGTGACTGACGGAAACTTTGTAACATGAGGCATCTATATACAAAGTATGAAGCATCAAGGTCTTCCACCTTCTAAAATATAAAGCTTTTAAGAAGTTAGCTAACACCGCCGCTGCCGCCGCCGTAGCCACCGGATCACTATCCCTATGTCGAGCTTTCTGCAACAAAAGTTGCAGGCTCGACAAAAACTAAACCTCAATCACTTTGCCATAAAATTTCTGGGGATTCATTTTTATTTGTGGAATACCAATTTTTGTTGATTTCATGGTTACAGGTGTACCAGAAATTTAGTACCAATTATCTATAGACTTGTATGTATACCCAAGTTAAACCGCAAAGTCAAATATCCACAAAAATACAAACTTTCCTCAAACTAGAGGCTCTCAAGAACCTGTGTCGCTCACCTTCGTCTATGTGCATATTAAACAATGGACACAGATAAATTCATGACAAAATTGTGTTTTGGTGATCATGATGTGTTTGTAGATCTTACTTTACTGGACATTCTTCTTGCTACAATTATCTCTATCTATAATGAACTTGGCCCAGTAATTACAGTGGAAAAAAAAAAAAAAAATTTAATGAAAATTGTTTAAAAATGACTATAAAGGGCAATAACTCCTTAAGGGGTAAACTGACAATTTTGGTCATGTTGACTTATTTGTAGTTCTTACTTTGCTGAACATTATTGCTGTTTACAGTTTATCTCTATCTATTATAATATTCAAGATAATAACCAAAAACTGCAAAATTTCCTTATAATAATTTCAGGGGCAGCAACCCAACAACGGGTCGTCCGATTTGTCTGATCTTGACCTAATAGATTATTTTACCCCTTGTCAGATTTGCTCTAAATGCTATTGTTTTAGAGTTATAAGCCAAAATCTACAGTTTACCCCTATGTTCTATTTTTAGCCATGGCGGCCATCTTGATTCGTTGGCAGGGTCACGCCACACATTTTTAAACTAGATACCCCAATGATGATTGTGGCAAAGTTTGGATTAATTTGGCCCAGAAGTTTCAGAGGAGAAGATTTTTGTAAAAGATTACTAAGATTTACGAAAAATGGTTAAAAATTGACTATAAAGAGCAATATTTTTATCTATAATAATATTCAAGATATTAACCAAAAATAGCAAATTTTCCTTAAATTTATCAATTCAGGGGCAGCAACCCAACAACGAGTTGTCCGATTCATCTGCAAATTTCAGGACAGATAGATCTTGACCTGATAAACAATTTTACCCCCATATCAGATTTGCTCTAAATGCTTTGGTTTTTGAGTTATAAGCCAAAAACTGAATTTTTCCCCTATGTTCTATTTTTAGCCATGGCGGCCATCTTGGTTGGTTGGCCGGGTCACCGGACACATTTTTTAAACTAGATACCCAAATGATGATTGTGGCCAAGTTTGGTTTAATTTGGCCCAGTAGTTTCAGAGGAGAAGATTTTTGTAAAAGTTAACGACGACGCCGGACGCCAAGTGATGAGAAAAGCTCACTTGGCCTTTTAGGCCAGGTGAGCTAAAAAGGAAAATTTACACCCACAAAATTATTGAATCCACACAGTAGGTCCTGATCAGGTGATCCCTGTCCAACTTACATGTAGAACTTGCATAGAACTCATATATCAAATTTTTATCTTATTGCCAATCAAATGTCCCCAGATATAAGCCCAGATCAAAGTAGAACACAATGGATGCTATTTCTTGAATTCTTTTACCACATGCAAGACAAACCTGATAAATCTATGTGTGTGCTCTTTTGACAAACAGATGTATTTTAATTTCATTTAATCTTGATTTAACCTATCTGACTGTTTCATAGGCTTGAACAACAAGAACAGAATGTTGTGAATTGGTTTTTAAAAAGAGTAATGGAATGTTAAATGTATGAACAATACATATTGATACAGATCTATACACTACAATACTGTTCTTTTAATGATATTTATTACCTCCACTTGGTCTCTATTCTCTTCTGAATAGAATCTTGATCTGTAGAAGGCTTGTTCTGAATTGGGTGATAGTCTGTCTTCAAATGGTTCACCAGTTATTGGCACTAATGACTGAAGTATAAATGTACAAAGAAATATAGTTTACATCACCCTGATGGTTGACTAGGATACAGAAATATGCTTATCCCGGGATTTCTTCAATTCACCTAAAATGGGTGTATATTTGGCTGAGCATGATGTATAAATATGCAGCCATGTATGTTTAAAAATGGAGACACTTAAATATAAATATGATGTTCCATGGTGGAGGCTTCAAACACTAGCAAATAAGTGCCAGGAAAAATTTCTTCCCCTATCAAACATATCCTTATTTTTCAGTGGCTGTTTAAATTTTCTGCCTTCCATTCCTGGCAATTTTCCTTGAACCTTTCTCATGTATTACTTGTAAACTTGTACTAGTCTTGAATATGATAAATCAATTATCTCTGGTTGTAAAATAAGCAACAATCATCAATTAATTCTGGAAATTGTGCATTCTGCAAACAACAAAAAAGCTGAGGGTTCAATAGATAACATTGAAAAAAAGCTTATACATGTTCCCATTTTATATTCTTGCTAATAACAGAATTATTATTTAAACAGAAATAGTCTATAAAAGACCAATAAAAGTCTTGCCTACATGTATATAGGATTCAATTTCTGCAGAAAATTGTTTTTTTTTTAAATATAACAAGATAAGTTATATAAACCAGAAATGTTTACCTCTCTTCCCAAAGGAATCTTTTTTTAATTAAGAAAATAGCCCTTAAATTATGAATTCTGGGTATGCCACTGTTACACTGAAGTTGACATTTAATATAATTTAATTCATATTCAACTAACAAGTTTTAAAAATACACAGTGTGTATAAATATTTGCATACCAAATATTGAGAAATGTGTTTTACCCAGCCATAGTACATGAAGTAAGTGTGACTAATTTCAACTTATACTGAATGTTATACTACACAACTTATTTTTCTCAGGACTTAAAGACCAAGTTCATTACACAATAATGGAGATATACCTCTTCAGGTGGTTCATCAGGACCTGTTATTTCATTGGCCTTATCATACATTAACCGAAGCTTCATAAAGTTTTGCTGCAGCTGTTGAATTCCTTCCTCAAGTTTGCCTCTCTTCTCCTGGTGCATCTGTGCATTCATAGTAACTCCATTGGGAAGCTATCAAATAAAGTAAAAACAGAAATATTAACACTTTGATAGTAAGGCCATTGGGAAGCTATCAAATAAAGTAACAACAGTAATATTTACACTTTGATAGTAACGCCATTGGGAAGCTATCAAATTAAGGAACAACAGAAATATTAACACTTTGATAGTAAGGCCATTGGGAAGCTATCAAATAAAGTAATAACAGTAATATTTACACTTTGATAGTAACGCCATTGGGAAGCTATCAAATAAAGTAATAACAGTAATATTTTGGATTTTATACTATCAAAGTGTAAACATTACATAATATTTACACTTTGATAGTAACAACATTGGGAAGCTATCAAATAAAGTAATAACAGAAATATTAACACTTTAATAGTTGTTCCATTGGGAAGCTATCAAATAAAGTAATAACAGTATTATTTACACTTTGATAGTAACGCCATTGGGAAGCTATCAAATAAAGTAATAACAGTAATATTCACACATTAATAGTTGCCACATCAGAAAGCTACAATACTACAGTAACACTCATTTTAAATACAAGGGGTGTTAGAAAATTTAGATGATTAGATGAAGAAGTGGACAGAACAGACACCTCTACTTACATGGGGCATACATATTCAAGGTTTTTTTTTACAAAAAAATCTAAATACTAAAATTGATCTCAAGTAAGACTTAAATATTCATGACTAACGAATGGTATTACTCGTAATTTTTTACCGATTAGATGCAGGACCCTACAGTCTTGAGTTGAAGACTATTGACCTTAGAGTAATGAGGTATTTTGATGTATAGAGTTACAACTTACTGGTAAAGACTTTAATTGAAGAAGTTTAAATATTTCTCCAGCTTTCTGTACAACATCTTGAACACATTCTTGACCTTTCTTACAGAGATTGATTGCATTAATTTCTCTGGTAGGGGAGACAATCTGTTGTGGTGGCTGATGAGTAGATGTCTGCTGTGTCATTCCAGATGAACTAAATGGTGGTACTGATGTTTGAGATATCATAGAAGGGTATTGACCACTAGGTGGAGCTGCCATCTACAAAATTAAAATTTTTTTTACATACCCCTTACATACATGTAAAATAAAACAAAACAAAACTAGAGGCTCTAAAGAGCCTGTGTCGCTCACCTTGGTCTATGTGAATATTAAACAAAGGAAGCAGATGGATTCATGACAAAATTGTGTTTTGGTGATGGTGATGTGTTTGTACATCTTACTTTACTAAACAGTCTTGCTGCTTACAATTATCTCTATCTAGAAATGAACTTGGCCCAGTAGTTTCAGGGGAAAATGTTTTACCCCGTCAGATTTGCTCTAAATGCTTTGGTTTTTTGAGTTATAAGCCAAAAACTGCATTTTACCCCTATGTTCTATTTTTAGCCGTGGCGGCCATCTTGATTTGATGACCGGGTCACCGGACATATTTTTTAAACTAGATACCCCAAAGATAATTGTGGCCAAGTTTTGATTAATTTGGCCCAGTAGTTTCAGAGGAGAAGATTTTTGTAAAAGATAACTAAGATTTACGAAAAATGGTTAAAAATTGACTATAAAGAGCAATAACTCCTAAAGGGTTCAACTGACATTTTGGTCATGTTGACTTATTTGTAAATCTTACTTTGCTGAACATTAATGGCAGTTTACAGTTTATCTCTATCTATCACTAGAGGCTCTCAAGAGCCTGTGTCGCTGACCTTGGTCTATGTGCATATTAAACAATGGACACAGATAAATTCATGACAAAATTGTGTTTTGGTGATCATGATGTTTGTAGATCTTACTTTACTGGACATTCTTCTTGCTACAGTTATCTCTATCTATAATGAACTTGGCCCAGTAATTACAGTGGAAAATATATTCTACAAATTTACAAAAATTTATGAAAATTGTTAAAAAATGACTATAAAGGGCAATAACTCCTTAAGGGGTAACTTGATAATTTTAGTCATGTTGACTTATTTGTATCTTACTTTGCTGAACATTATTGCTGGTTACAGTTTATCTCTATATATTATAATATTCAAGATAATAACCAAAAACTGCAAAATTTCCTTAAAATTACTAATTCTGGGGCAGCAACCCAACAACAGGGTGTCTGTTTTGTCTGAAAATTTGAGGGCAGATAGAAATTGACCTGATAAACAATTTGTTCCTGTCAGATTTGCTCTAAATACTTTGGTTTCAGAGATATAAGCCAAAATCTACATTTGACCCCTATGTTCTATTTTTAGCCATGGTGGCCATCTTGGTTGGTTGGCCGGGTCACCGGACACATTTTTAAACTATATACCCCAATGATGATTGTGGCCAAGTTTGGTTTGATTTGGCCCAGTAGTTTCAGAGGAGAAGATTTTTGTAAAAGTTAACGATGACGGACGACGACGCCGGACGCCAAGTGATGAGAAAAGCAGGTGAGCTAATAATATTCAAGATAATAACCAACCAGATGCTCCGCAGGGCGCAGCTTTATACGACCGCAGAGGTTGAACCCTGAACTGTTGGGGCAAGTATGGACACAACATTCAAGCTGGATTCAGCTCTAAATTTGGATTGTGATTAAATAGTTGGCACTGCATAGGTTTCTGACACAGAATGAATGTGGTCAAATGAACTTAAAATATTTTTTTTGCCTTTGAGCAATTCACTATGCTGTTGAATATTAATCCTCTCAAAAAAATGTTTGAAGAAATTTTCTTTTTATTTATGAAATCTGAAATGAGAAAAATTTAACACCCCCTCCCCCCTTTTTATTTCACTTCCCTCTTTCCCTTTTCCCAAAAATGATTCTCAATTCAAATTTCTAATGGAGTTTGCAACAATAACTACTCATTTAAATACATCATCAAATATTAAAATGTAAATAAAGTGCTTGTTATCACTGAATGGTAAAGATTGTTTTAATTTATCAGTTGGTAGTAAAAGTGAATATACATTGTATATTGTATAAAACAATGATTTAAGTTGATTCAACTACTATTCTGGACAAAGAAAGATAACTCCGATTGAAAATTTCTTGCTATTGCACAATATTGTGCAATTAGATATTTCTTGCTATTGCGCAATACTGTGCAATTGAAAATATTTGCTATTGCACAAACTGTGCAATTGAAGATTTCTTGCTATTGCGCAATACTGTGCAATTGAAAATTTCTTGCTATTGCACAATACTGTGCAATTGAAGATTTCTTGCTATTGCTGAATACTGTGCAATTGAAAATTTCTTGCTATTGCACAATACTTAATATAATAACTTTGGATCCTGATTTGAACCAACTTGAAAACTGGGCCCATAATCAAAAATCTAAGTATATGTTTAGATTCAGCATATCAAAGAAGCCCAAGAATTCAATTTTTGTTAAAATCAAACTTAGTTTAATTTTGGACCCTTTGGACTTTAATTTAGACCAATTTGAAAACAGGACCAAAAATTAAGAATCTACATACACAGTTAGACTTGGCATATCAAAGAACCCCAATTATTCATTTTTTGATGAAATCAAACAAATTTTAATTTTGGACCCCGATTTGGACCAACTTGAAAACCGGGCCAATAATCAAAAATCTAAGTACATTTTAAGATTCAGCATTTCAAAGAACCCAAAGGATTCAATTTTTGTTAAAATCAAACTAAGTTAAATTTTGGACCCTTTGGACCTTAATGTAGACAAATTTGAAAACAGGACAAAAAATTAAGAATCTACATACACAGTTAGATTTGGCATATCAAAGAACCCCAATTATTCAATTTTTTATGAAATCAAACAAAGTTCAATTTTGGACCCTTTGGGCCCCTTTTTCCTAAACTGTTGGGACCAAAACTCCCAAAATCAAACCCAACCTTCCTTTTATGGTCATAAGCCTTGTGTTTAAATTTCATAGATTTCTATTTACTTATACTAAAGTTATGGTGCGAAAACCAAGAATAATGCTTATTTGGGCCCCTTTTTGGCCCCTAATTCCTAAACTGTTGGGACCTCAACTCCCAAAATCAATCCCAACCTTCCTTTTGTGGTCATAAACCTTGTGTTTAAATTTCATTGATTTCTATTTACTTATACTAAAGTTATTATGTGCGAAAACCAAGAATAATGTTTATTTGGGCCCTTTTTTGGCCCCTAATTCCTAAACTGTTGGAACCAAAACTCCCAAAATCAATCCCAACCTTCCTTTTGTGGTCATAAACCTTGTGTCAAAATTTCATAGATTTCTATTAACTTAAACTAAAGTTATAGTGTGAAAACCAAGAAAATGCTTATTTGGGCCCTTTTTGGCCCCTAATTCCTAAACTGTTGGGACCAAAACTCCCAAAATCAATCCCAACCTTCCTTTTGTGGTCATAAACCTTGTGTTAAAATTTCATAGATTTCTATTCACTTTTACTAAAGTTACGAGTGCGAAAACTAAAAGTATTCGGACGACGACAACGACGACGCCAATGTGATACCAATATACGACCAAAAAATTTTCTATTTTTGCGGTCGTATAAAAACAGCAAAATTTCCTTAAATTATCAATTCAGGGGCAGCAACCCAAAAACGAGTTGTCCGATTTATCTGAAAATTTCAGGACAGATAGATTTTGACCTGATAAACAATTTTATCAATGCCAGATTTGCCCTTATATAAATGCTTTGGTTTTTAAGTTATAAGCCAAAAACTGCATTTTACCCGTATGTTCTATTTTTAGCCATGGCGGCCATTTTGGTTGGTTGGCCGGGTCACCGGACACATTTTTTAAACTAGATACCCAAATGATGATTGTGGCCAAGTTTGGTTTAATTAGGCCCAGTAGTTTCAGAGGAGAAGATTTTTGTAAAAGATAACTAAGATTTACGAAAAATGGTTAAAAATTGACTATAAAGGGCAATATCTCTATCTATAATATTAATAATATTCAAGATGATAACCAAAAATAGCAAAATTTCCTTAAATTTATCAATTCAGGGGCAGCAACTCAACAACGAGTTGTCCGATTCATCTGCAAATTTCAGGACAGATAGATCTTGACCTGATAAACAATTTTACCCCATGTTAGATTTGCTCTAAATGCTTTGGTTTTTGAGTTATAAGCCAAAAAACTGCATTTTACCCCTATGTTCTATTTTTAGCCATGGCAGCCATCTTGATTGGTTGGCCGGGTCACCGGACACATTTTTTAAACTAGATACCCCAATGATGATTGTGGCCAAGTTTGGTTTAATTAGGCCCAGTAGTTTTAGAGGAGAAGATTTTTGTAAAAGATAACTAAGATTTACGAAATAATGGTTAAAAATTGATTATAAAGGGCAATAACTCCTAAAGGGGTCAACTGACCATTTCGGTCACGTTGACTTATTTGTAAATCTTACTTTGCTTAACATTATTGCAGTTTACAGTTTACAGTTTATCTCTATCTATAATAATATTCAAGATAATAACCAAAAACAGCAAAATTTCCTTAAATTTATCAATTCAGGGGCAGCAACCCAACACAAAAAAGTTGTCTGATTCATCTGAAAATTTCAGGACAGATAGATTTTGACCTGATAAACAATTTTACCAATGTCAGATTTACTCTTAATGCTTTGGTTTTTGAGTTACAAGCCAAAAACTGCATTTTACCCCTATGTTCTATTTTTTGCCATGGCGGCCATCTTGGTTGGTTGGCCGGGTCACCGGACACATTTTTACCCGATACTAGATACCCGAATTATTATGTGGCCAAGTTTGGTTTAATTTGGCCCAGTAGTTTCAGAGGAGAAGATTTTTGTAAAAGTTAACGACGACAGATGACGACGGACGCAAAGTGATGGGAAAAGCTCACTTCGCCCTTCGGGCCAGGTGAGCTAAAAACATTATTATCAATCGTATGAAATTAAAATAATCTTTACATACCCATTTCATGTACAAAAATAAAGAAGACATTATTATCTGATAATATATCAATCATATGAAGAAGACAACTATGTTTGTGGAAAACTTTGATTAGAATTGATTATTTCAACTTGAAAAGTGTAAACTTTTTATCTTGCAAAAAAATATTTGTCACAGTGGGCACGGCATAGAAGTCAGGATTCCATTACAATGCATATCAGATCTAACTTAAGATACACTAAATAATCATAATTACTCTGTTTTTAATTACAAATATATAAGAAGACATGGTATGAGTGCCAATGAGACAACTCTCCATCCAAGTCACAATGTGTAAGAAGCAAACAATCATATGTCAAAGTACAGCCTTCAACACAGAGCCTTGGCTTACAACTGACAGAAAGCTATAAAGGGCCTCAAGAATACTAGGTTACCACTGAACAACAGGCTCCTTAGAAAAGGTGAATAGAAATGCAGCCAGTTTAAAAGTTTTAATTGTCTAATCTTCACCCATATATGAAACAGTAGTGTTACAACATAAAAAGACTCACTATAAAATATAAATTAAAATTGCTTAACTCAATAAAAAAAAACCAGCATATTAAAAATAGTTTTTTTCTTAAATATCCTGAGTGTAAAAAGAAACACAACATAATATATCCTAAGCCCCTTTAATTTCCTTTTTGAATAACAATACAGCATTTATATTTACATGTTATTATAACAGTTAAGTCAGGTCTGTCACAAGATTTTTTGGTTCATTCTCATTTATCCAACTTTTTAAAATTATAGGTAGGGGCGTATGACATTTGCGCCGATTTTGAAAATTTTCATTCTTGCATTTGCGCCGATTTCATTTTTTCATTTGCGCCGATTTTATATTTGCTCCTAATTAGATTTACAGGTAAGTTAAAACTTGTACATGTACTGTGCTATACCATTGGTAAAATCTGGTTATAATTGTTTTTCATCCATGTTTAAGTTAATTTTGATTCATATTGTTCTGGAACTTCGTTGTAACTTGATGGTCATATTGCACATTGAAACGGATCGAGAAGTAAATTCTTTAATCATCGAGGGTCATACATATCGGAAGGTCAGTGTTCTCAAACATAACTACATATCTTACTAATGTACCATAAAATCGTGTAAAGCCAGAGTTACCATGGATTCTATTGTCAAAACACAGATCGAGCATAACCATGTGGTAAATGTCCGAAAGACAGATGCTAAAGAACTATGGATACGGTCAACAAGGAAAAAAGTCTAGAGATGTATCTTGTAGGCCTTCTTCCACCTCCCAGTGGTGAGCAGGGGACAACAGTTATATACATGTTGTGATTGACAATTCATTACATTTGTACAAGTGGCAAATGGAAGAGGTCTATAATGATAAATGAAAAATAACATGACTTGGATGGAGAGTTCTCTCATTGACACTCACATCTTCTTATATCTATTCACCTGTAATTTACCTGTAATAAAATCGGCGCAAATGAAAACAAAAATCAGCGCAAATGAAAGAAAAAATCGGCGCAAATGAAATGCAGATCGGCGCAAATGCAAACGCCGATAGGTAGTACAGGTACAAAAAAGTTGGATAAATGAGATCAAAGGTAATCAAGAACAAAGGGTTTTTCAATCACTGATTTTTTCAGTTCAAGTTTTAATCACATTGGGTCAAATTGAAACCTCGAAACCTTTAATCAAAATATTTTCACACTGGACCAAATGCAAAGAAAAATTGATTCAATCTGCATACTATTTCTTAACCTTTCCTATACGGGTTCATTATGATTGAAATTTCTCCTTTTTTGTTTATTTTTTGTTTGTCAAACTTGTGTGGAAGTTGTAATGTTAAAATAAAAATTTGAAAAAGCTGTGATAAATCTACTTATGTAACGGTTTATTTCTTCCTCTGTGATATTTTATCCTGAAGATAATTTGTCCCGGTAATTTTTTTCCAGGCATGGTATTTCACAGGTTGATTTTTTCCAGAGGAGTGAAAATCTATCTGTGTTATGCAGATAGTTTGTACCGGTCTATATTTGCCGTACTATATTTCACAGAACCGTGTGAAATAGAGTCCCATTAACTACTATGTAAGTTACTCACAATCAATATATACCTGACTATAATTATAAAATACTTCACAAAGGTAGACCAAATTTGCATAATTTATCAAAGGGAGGTAATTATGAGCAATTTATATTTTAAAGATATTAATATAATATATTTCTGAATCTATTTTGTAGTGAAATTTTTCCTTCAATCTTATTTTTTATATATTCATTTATATAAAAAGATGACTTACAACTTGATTTTATAAGACAGATAACATTTCACAGGTAAAAACTATCCAGCTGTTAAACATGCTTTTGTTCCAATATATTATTATGCTATGATTTATCTGATTTCCATATAATCAACAACTACATCTCTGTCTCCAGACAAAACTATTTATATAGTTAAAAATATCATCATAATCAAATGCTTCTATTACTGTTAACAGTAGTAATGCAACTATATTTCTACCTTACTTTTAAATGTATATTTGTACTGAGATCTGAAAACAACTCACTTTTACATCATCGGTATTTCACTAACCTTATTTAATCATGATATTATTTCATCGGTATTTCACTAACCTTATTTAATCATGATATTATTTTCACAATTACGATCTTTGAAATTACTTCTGGTTTTCTTCCCTATGTTTCATGATAATTTTCTTTTTTAAAAGGATGATATTGACTTGAATATTTAAGGAAATTTTTTCAAGGATAATTTGTGAAATTATTTCTCATTATAATACATTTTTTTTTGTAACAATTTCGCTTTATTTCAAATACACTATTATTATTTCATAGTATTTTGAAGGATAAGTTTTTTTCTAATAACTATTCAATAAGTTAACTACCCAGATAGAATTTCACGGCAAAGGAAAAAATATCCCAGGGAAATATTTTCCTCCGGATAAAAAAATAACAACAACTACTGTGACATTTTTTCCTCCGGATCAAATTTCACCTGGATATAATTTTGCTTTACACTTACAGCTTTGTTGTTGTGAGTCTGTGTGTGTGTGTGTGTCCGTCTTATTTGTTTTAAAAAAATATTATGTTACAAATTAAGCTGTTTCGAATTGTTTCACATTGATATGGGGACAAAGTCCCCTATTACAGTAGAAAAATCAATAAAAAAAAAAAGAAAAATCTGGAAATTTTCTTTGTACTAATCATGCTAATGAACTCAAAATTGTTCAAACTTTTTTTTGTCCTTTTTTTTAATTTACGTATTTGCGAAGAACACATAAATGTACTTCTTTCTTCCGGTCTCGTTGTCGTGAGACTTTGAGTAGTCTAGTAAAATATAGGAACTCAAGGAACACAAAACTAATATTTCAATTTTAATAATTCTTTGTCTTTGATATGAATTGAAGTTACCTGATGCATTGCGTTTCTTTGCTTACATTGAACATGGCGTCATAACTTAAATAACGTCACAAGTAAAATCCCTATCCAAAATCAGAAACGTTATTACGGTATTTCCGTTTCTTTTTTTTTTAACAAATATTCAAGTTACAAAAAAATAATTCATACAGACTTCGTTGTCCACATTCACAGGTAATGCCTGCCTCATATTATTTTTTAAGGTTTTCATCGCTGGCTAAAGTTTTTCTCATTGTTGTGAAGGCTATACAATGTTTTTTTTGAGAAACAGGGTTGACAGAGAGATTTTTGTCTTTTTGTGATTCAAATTAACTTCCTGTCCTGTTTTAAATTAATTTGACCCTCTGTGGCCCTAAACAACTTAAGATGTAGGAATATATATTTGTTATTGTATTCGACTAAATAAGGGTGATGGCATTACTTTTAGTTTTAAATTCATTGCATAAAGCATAAAAGATTTATTTAAAGTCGGATATACATATAAGCTCTGTAGAGCTTTTATCCAACATACATATAAGACAAGCACAATACATAAAACACATAAAACATAAAGCAAATCATGCTAAATAAATAATGTTATCAAGCACAGCAAATAATAAGCACAATTAAAGCATATAAGCAAACATAAAATGCAGATAAACTAACATTCATGCAATAGCTATTATAAAGCACTTAAACATGTTAAAGTAATTCAAGCATTAAGAACACAAATAAAAAAAATAGAAAATAAAAAAATATGCCTAATAATTTAAAAGCCAGAGTATACAAGATAAATAAATAAACTGATCTACAGCTCATTGAGATCTGCAGGAGGAACATTGACACGAACTGCCCTCTAAATTACCAACCAAACTTTTAAACTGACAAAATGGCATTTCTTCCCTCATCTTATTTGGCAGTTCGTTCCAGAGTTTGGTTCCTGCATATCTAAATGAGTGTAGCCCATGGGTTAGTTGTCCTTACCCTGGGAACATCTGCTATGTTGTTATTTCTAAAAGAGTAATTACATGTTTTAATTTCAATAAGTTCAAGTTGATATAACGGACATTGTTTATTAATAATTTTATATACCTCTATTGCTATCATTCTAATTCTTCTGATTTCTAAGCTTGGTAATTTTGATTTAATTAACAGTTGTTGATAGGTGCTACAATAGTCTTCATATATAAGCTGGTTAACATAATTTATATGGCAAATAATACAGACGAATCTGGGTCATGTAAAATAAACACAACCCAGAGTGGAAGTGCAACTGACTTAAGTGAACAAACAAATATTAAACAAATATCAACATTGATTGACAGTAATAATAACAAAGATTTAGCATCTCATAACGACAGGACAGTTTCCAAAGACAAATCAGGTCAGGTGCATGAAACAAACATTTTCAACCCGACCAGATGTTTAGTAGGATGGAGGCCAGTTTCACATTGGCGCTTGACAAAATTTGTACACAGCAATCTGATTTATTCAATTCGAAATTTCAATTGATGGAGCATTATTACAATCAATCTATAGAAACAAACAACAACAATTTAAAAATGTTGCAAGATACTATCACTACCATACTTAAACCTACAAGTGATAATGACAAACTCGCTGCTCGTATAGTCTCTCTTGAAAAAGAAAATATCATCTTAAAGTCATCTGTTAATGAATTTAAAAACACATCTGCCATTAATATTGAATGTTGGAAATCTAAAATTGAAACTCAAAAGTCCCAAATGGAGCTACAAAAAAATTCTCAGGACACGAGAATTAAAGACCTACAAAGTGACATTTCTGATCTACAAACTAAGTTAAACAATAAGATCAGTAAAATTGAAGAGATGGCTTCAGCTTATAATTCAGTATCTGAAAATTTGAAACATAAAGAAGATGAAGTACTTAGTTTAAAATTACATTTGAGTCAAGACAATACAAACGATTTTCAGGAAGTGAAACTAAAACATCCTAAAACAAGAAATACAAAACATGTTGTTCTAATTGGTACATCCAACATTAAGGGGATTGACCCAAATAAACTTTCGTCCAAATACTCTGCAGAAAAACATGAGGCATTCACATTAGAGCAAACTGATCATGTTATACAGGAGCTAGAAGTTACACCGGATATTTTAGTTTTGCATTCTTTATCAAATGCTGTTCGATCTACCCCAAATGAAAAGAGCATTGAATATCTACATACAATTATTGATAGTGCTAAAGAGAAATTTAATGATACCAAAATAGTAATTTCTCTCCCAACTCCAAGAGCCGACGAGGAGTCCTTAAATAATAAGGCACAAATTTTGAGTTTAATGGCAAAGGAAGATCTCAGGAATGAACCAAATGTAGAGATATGCGACAACAGTAATATGGCATTTAAAGGCAGTGCTCTCCAAAAATATTTGGATCCTAAGGACAATTATCATCTTTCGTTAAATGGCACTAAAATGTTGGCATCTAACATTAGAGACACAACAGACCGGATTCTTGGCCTCCCCCCGAGAACTCCCATGAAGCGCAACGTTAACCAATACAATTATACACCGCCTAGAGTCCAACGTGACAATACAAATGATTTTGTGCCAGATGATGATTCACAACAGTATATGTACAACAGAGGCCGAGGCCAGAGATATAGAGTCGGAAGAGGGAACAATCATCAGTTTCGAGGCAATCGTGGTTATCACCGCAGGGGATATTAACATTTAAAGGCAAAGCAACTTTTTTGCGTTAATTTCTGCCAAATATATACAAACATTTATATTAATATTGTATTGTATTATTAATTTGAATTTAGTTTTGAACTTAACATATCTGTTTGGGAATTTTTAATTTTTTTTGTGTGTTTATATTTCATATAACATCTTGTGAATTACACAAGGTTGATTTTATTTTTTTCGCCCAAATTACTTGAATATTTTAGTACACATTTTAACAACACTATTTCTTAACATTAAATTGAAGTAATGAATAAGCACAAGAATATTCTATTATCTAATTTATCTTTTTGTGTTTGGAATGTTGGGGGCTTAATTTCTAAATCCTACAATAAATTACATGACCCCTCATTTCTAAAACAGATCATTCATTATGATATTATACTATTGACAGAAACACATTTGGGATATAACACCCCTATTAGTGTTGAGGGATACAATTTTTTCCCAGTTTGTAGAGTACAGTCCTCTAATTCAAGATTTTATGGGGGCCTTGGTATACTAATAAAGAATATTATCCGTCCAGGCATAAACATTTTGCAAAATACCAGTAAAGATTATCAGTGGATTAAACTGAATAAGAACTTTTTTAATCTAACAAATGATATATATCTGTGTCTAGCCTATATAATTCCAAGTATGTCAAGTTATTTACATCAGTCTGATGATGATGTATTAGATAGTATTGAAAGGGATATGACATGCACTTATAAACAGTTAGGAGATATTATATTATGTGGTGATTTGAATGCTCGGTCAGGATCAGAGCCAGACTTTATACAAAATGATGTTTATGATACTCATTTACCTATATATAATGATTATGATTGTGATACTATTCAAGATATAAGACACAGTTATGATAGTAAGGTTGATGTTAGAGGTAGACAGTTATTAGATTTATGTATATCTACAAAAATGAGAATTTTAAATGGAAGAGTATTGGGAGATTTGTATGGTAAATTTACATGCCATAAACCCACAGGATCTAGTGTTGTAGATTATGTTATTGTTTCAGAGGCACTTTTACCTAAAATTTTCTTTCAAAATATCAGATTTCATCCCAAATTTTTCAGATTGTCATTGTAAGTTGTCTTTTGGAATTTTAGCAACTTATTCTTCACATTTATCTATTAATAAATTTAAAATGAATGCATTTCCAGGTGGTTATAAGTGGACAAAATCATCAACAAGTCAATTTCAAGATGCACTTTGCCACCCTGTTTGCAAATCTCTTTTAAATAATTTCATGAATCATGAATATGACAATGAAGGTTCAGAGAGAGCAGTTCCTGATTTTTTAAACATAATAAATGTTGCTGCTACAAAGGCAAATATTTTTCGCCATAAATCATCTAAAAAAAGAAAACCTAATTGTAAATGGTTTGATTCTGATTTAGGTGTAAAGAGGAAAATTCTAGTATCTAAAGGAGAATTATTGTCAAAATTTCCGTATGATCCTATTGTCAGAGGTTCATATTATAAATGCTACAGAGAGTATAATAAATGGCGTAAATATAAAATGCGCACATTTAAACAGTCCATCCTGAATAGCCTTGACAATTTAAAAGATTCTGATCCAAAACAATACTGGAAACTTATTAATTCTTTAAAGGAGTCTACAGATGATAGTAAAGGAAAGTCAGTAGAACCAGAAGTCTGGTTTAATCATTTTTCAGATTTGAATAAATCTCCTTCAATTAGTGAGACAAGAATTAAAGAAATTAACTCTAAAATAGAAAATATGGAAAAAAATAAAACTTTTTGTGAATTAGATTATAGATTCTCTACTAAAGAAATATTTGAATCAATATCTAAACTCAAAAGTGGTAAAGCCTCTGGTCTGGATGGTATACCTAACGAGATGCTAAAGGCAGGAAGTTTAGTTCTAAATCCTTTAATTCAGAAACTGTTTAATCATGTTTTTTCATCTGGTATTTATCCAATGCAATGGTCATCAGTCTATTTATCTGCTGTTTATAAGTCTGGTGATCCAAGTAAACCAGATAATTATCGTGGCATTGCCATTAACTCTTGTGTTGGTAAATTGTTTAACTCTGTTTTGAATAACAGACTAGATAAATTTTTGGTAAAAGAATCAGTGATTAATCCATGTCAAATTGGATTTTCAAAAAAATGTAGACCATCTGATCATGTTTTTGTTTTAAAAACCATTATCGATAAATATATAAGTAAAAAGGGGGGTAAATTATTTGCCTGTTTTGTAGATTTTAAACAGGCTTTTGATAAAGTAATCCATGAGGGTATCAGATATAAGCTTTTAACAAACAATATTACTGGAAAGTTTTATTCTATCATTAAAGATATGTATAATAAAAGTGACCTCTGTGTTAAAATTGATAATGAAATGACTCCATGTTTTAAATCATTTATAGGGGTTAGACAAGGTGATGTTTTAAGCCCAAATATTTTTAAAATATTTATCAATGATCTACCTGACAAGTTTTTATCTTGTCCTGATCCAGTAAATATTAATAACCGTAGAGTAGATTGTCTTATGTATGCTGATGATGTAGTAATTTTTTCAGAAACACAGGAAGGCTTGCAAAAGAGAATTAATATGTTACATGAATATTGTTTAGAATGGTGTTTTGATGTAAATTTAAAAAAGACAAAAAGTATAATTTTTAACAAGCCAGGAAAATTTTTAAAATGCAGTTTACATTTTGGAGGTAAAGAGATTGAAAGTGCAAAATTATATAGATATCTTGGAATCACATTTACTTCTAGTGGTATATTTAAGCAGTGTAAAGATGAATTATACAACAAATCTTTAAAAGCTTGTTTTAAGCTACAGAGATGCTTGTCATCATCTAACCCTAGTATTGCCACTTTTTTACATCTTTATGATCATACAATTAAACCCATACTATTATATGGCAGTGAAATATGGGGAGTGTTTAGAACGGATTCAGCTGCTTGTAAAAAAGATAATGATTATATATTAGAAAAAGTCTTTGGTCAGGATTCTTCTGAAAAAGCTCATACCAAATTTATGAAATATATTCTTGGTGTAAACAGAAAGTCAAGTAATATTGCTGTAATGTCAGAGCTTGGTAGATTTCCTATGTATTTTACTATAATTTTATCAATGTTAAAATATTGTCATAGACTGGAACATTTGAAAGAAGGATTACTATTTGATGCATTTATATGTTGTAAACAGTTACATAGCTCTAATGTAAATACATGGTATTCTAGTATAGATTATATTCAGAGAGAGATTGAATTACCAAATTTTGACCAATCAATTGGTTCTTTATGTCAGTATGTTAAAAATAAACTATGTAAAAGTTATTTCACATTTTGGAATAAACTTAAGTATCAAACAATTAGCTCCCAAAAAGGGAAGCTTGGTACTTATTTTTCTATAAAAAATTGTTTTAAAAAAGAAAAATATTTAGAATTGCAGGACTTCAAAAAAAGACAGTCAATTTGTAAATTAAGAATAAGTGCTCACTCTTTAAAAATTGAGACAGACAGATATTCAAAAAAGCATATAGAAAGATCTCAGCGTCTTTGTTCTAATTGCTCACTTGGTAAAGTTGAAGATGAGCTTCATTTCTTATTAGAATGCCCTCTTTATGATATTCAAAGGGATGATTTTTTTAAAGACATTTCTAACAATTGTTGTAATTTTATAAATTTAAATAAATCTTCTAAATTTTTATGGCTCTTGACCCAAGAAAATGTTACTCTTATGGAAAAACTGGGCTGTTATATTTGTGACTGTTTTGAATTAAGGAGATCAGGTATGAACACTGACACTAAGTCAAGTAAATAATTTGCGAATAAATACATATATATACATGTATAATGTAATTTTATTATTGTCATTATTCTTTTATTCACAATATATACAATGTATGTGGTTTTTAGCTTGATTCTGACCAATGCTTATATTCCAAATATATATGTATATGCCTCTATTGTTGTTGTTACCAATTATGTAAATCAATTGTATCTGATTTTATGCCCTTTTAATATGGGCCCTGTAATTTGGGAAATAAAAATATTCTATTCTATTCTATTCTATATAAATCTTAGGGCATGAATATTCTTCATCCTAATCGATTATGGAAGAGGCTTGAAAATCATTTCCTCTAGGATGTACCATGATAAGTACATTTTGTAAATGCTTTGTATTGTAAAGTTTGAGATCTTTTGGGGTTACTTACTACCTTCATGCTTAGCCTAGGACCTCATTTGTCAAAATGAAACCGAAAGAAAGTCCTAACTTTTGAATGACGGGTCCCGTGTTCCTTTTTGTGATAAACTTTCAGTGCTACAATAAGTATTCACCAGAATCATTATTTCTTTATGTTGGAACAATTTAGTTGTAAATTATTTAGTGGATACTGTTGATTTTTTTCTGTATATCTATTTGACGATATCCATAATTACAAAGATGTATGGATCGGAAATGAAAGTGTTATTTTAGATCAACCGACACCATGCGCAAAGCCAAAATGGTGAACTATGTAAGTTCAAATCCTGAAGTGCCCTGCAATTTTGTAATGGTTATCTAAAGAAGCATTCAAACATATTTTTGTGCAATTTTTCCCTCAACAATCGGATTTATTGAACAAATTTTTATGTCAAAAAAGAAAAATACTTCGTAAATAGTGTAAAGAGACAACATATTTTCACAAGCGCTTGGGGCATTTCACCATTTTGAAAATTTGTGTTTCTTGTTCTTCGGCTTGTAACATATTTTTGTAAGTATATCTTTCTTTTATTGTAACATTTTATTTCTAATACCCCAGAAAAATTACTACCAGCAGCTTACATAATAAATGTATTGAACTTCAATAATTATATTTTAAGATGCTGTAATCCAGTTTCATCATTCATGTCATTAGAACCTCTGTTTAAACAGTTTGATGGATAACAGACTATCATACATTGTCATACCTTAAATATAATTTGATGCATACATTTTAATGCCTTAAAATAAAAACCCTGTATACATGGTATATTTAACTGAAAAATTGAGAGAAAAAAAAATGCAGAAAAAAAACGGGAAGGTCTAAAAACAGGACAGATAAAACCAGGACAGTTATTTTCGATACGTTTTTATCTGTAACTTTTGTTTTACTCAACATATTGATAAAATTTAAATTGCATAATAAAGATCATGGTATTTACTTACATTATTTGCAAAAAATATAAAAATAAATAATTTCTAAGTTAAAAAAAATCTGCCAGGACAGTTTAATTTTATCAAAAAAATGGTTGAAATTGCCGAGAAAAGTTTACTTATAATTGAAATATTTTTCCCAAAACAACTGTCTGGCATAATATTTTTGTACGATTATAAAGATTATGAAATATTCATTCTAAAAATCTATAATTTAATATTTTTTTCAGCTTTTAAAGGTAAAAAAATATGCCAGGACAGTAGCCTTTCACGTTGGAAATTTTGTTGAAATTATTTCAAAATACAAAAACAAAGTTAAATATCTTCTTCAAAATAAATGTCTGGTAAACAAATGTTAGTTCATTGGAAAGTTTAGAATATAAGCTTTATGAAAATATAAAATTATATGAACTTTTATGTCATTAACACCAAAAAAATCTGCCAGGACAGTAGCCTACTCCGCTAAATTTTAAGAAACAAATGGCTGAAATTGTCGAGAAGAGTTTACCTATATTTGTTATATTTTCTTCAGTACAACTGTCTGGCATAATATTTGTGTACGATTATAAAGATTATGAAATATTCATTCTAAAAACCTATGATTTAATATTTTTTTCGTCTTTTAAAGGTAAAAAAATCTGACAGGACAGAACCTTTTACGTTAGAAATTTTGTTGAAATATGTTCAAAATCAAAATATAAAGTTTAATATGTTCTTCAAAATAAATTTGTGGTAAACACATGTTAGTTCATTTAAAAGTTTAGAACATAAGCTTTGAAAAAATATAAAATGATATGGGCATTTATTTCATTAACTACAAAAAAATCTGCCAGGACAGTAGCCTACTCCGTTTGAATTATCAGCTGGACATTAGCCTAATATGCTACATGTTTTATAAATGGCAGAAATAAACATTGTTTTTACTCATAAATAAAATAGTATATTTATTAACTTATCTGGCTTTTTTAAGTGATAATTAGGACAAAATCATTAAAAATAAAACTACAAATTAAAAACAAATTTTGCCAGGACAGTACTATTACATAGGAAGAAGTGAAAAATTCTCAAAGATTTTTTTAATTCTATTCAAAGTTTTCAGTTTGAAATTTATCCGTGATAGAGTCATTAAAGTGAATATTTCTAGATAACATAATTATATTGGTGTGGTTATTAAAACACTATTTGTTGATTTAATTCGATTTCTATTCATTGTATCAAAGGCAGAAGATATATATCGGAATTATGTTTTGACAGTAATAAAAACTTCAAAGTCACTGATTGGTGTCAAATACTCAAAAGGTGTTTATTCACTAATAAGTAATGTGTTTCAGAGCACAGGAAAGTGTCACTTTTTTATCCTCTTACATAAAACTGAAGAGTTTCCAAATGTTGCATTTTTTAACTACTTTTTGCAATTTACACCTTTACATGTTTTCTAATGAATCAAATTTGCCATGCACAGTCACAATTTAGTACATTCCACAACACTAGTTAACCTTTTTCAAAAAAAAAAAAATCACGAGATAATCTATACTAGTTCTAGTTGTTCTACATGTACCCAACCTGAAAAAACTTGTAAAAACAAAATTATAGAGCATTTGCAATTGCGAATATCCCACAATCTATTGCATTAAATTTTATCTTTAAATATAAAATCAATTAGTTTTCCTAAAATTAAAGCTAAATATCTTCATTACCACACACTCACTTTACGGTTGACATGACAGAGTATACAAATACACAGATTCGATGACAGATCGTTAAGTTTAGCAAGTGCCAACTAAATATTTAGCTATAGGACGACTCATGGGACACTTTTTATGAAATTCATCTATTACCGAATGATTATTTTTATCTTTTCCCAAAATTTAATGCTAAAACTTAACAACGAATTATAACAACAAAACGTAATAATCTATTCAACTTTCGATTTTGATTTGAAACAAATTTGTCCACAAGTTGAGACATAATAAGTAACTGTTCTGGCAAATTTTTTTATTCACTTTTTTTTTTTTTAATTTTATGATTGGGTGTAGCTTTTACTTAATGGTAGTATCAAAATTGTACTTTAGACAATCGCAAAAAAGAAACTATTCCAATATTATATTTAAAAAAAAAATAATTGCGTTGTTAATTTCTGCAATTAATTCAGAAATTTAACGGAGTAGGCTACTGTCCTGGCAATTTTTTTTGGCGTTAAGGAAATAAATGTCCATATTATTTTATATTTTCAAAAAGCTTATATTTCAAACTTTTAAATGAACTAAAATTTGTTTACCGGACTTTTATTTTAAAGAAGATATTAAACTTTATATTTTGATTTTGAACATATTTCAACAAAATTTCTAACGTAAAAGGTTCTGTCCTGGCAGATTTTTTTACCTTTAAAAGACGAAAAAAATATTAAATCATAGGTTTTTAGAATGAATATTTCATAATCTTTATAATCGTACAAAAATATTATGCCAGACAGTTGTTTTGGGAAAAATATTTCAATTATAAGTAAACTTTTCTCGGCAATTTCAGCCATTTTTTTGATAAAATTAAACTGTCCTGGCAGATTTTTTTTAACTTAGCTATTATTTATTTTTATATTTTTTGCAAATAATATAAGTAAATACCATGATCTTTATTATGCAATTTAAATTTTATCAATATGTTGAGTAAAACAAAAGTTACAGATAAAAACGTATCGAAAATAACTGTCCTGGTTTTATCTGTCCTGTTAATAGACCTTCCCAAAAAAAACAATATTGTTTGCATGAGGAGGATTCATCTTACAAAAAATTACAAGTTACAAAAGCCAAATCAGATCTGTATGAGAAATATTTTATTTATAATAGTTTGCTTCAAATGGTCTGTGTTGATTGATTATCAATGTAACTTTACTGTAATTTGTCAGTAATGCCAAGGAGGTTAAATGAGAAGGAGAGAGGACGAAAGACGATATTAAAAAAAAAATGTCACCGACTTTTCTGTAAGTGGGTGTTAATTAGTTAAGATCGACTCTGTCACAGAAGGAGATTTTGTCCTAATTACATACCTGAGTAATACCAGCGTCACACATCAGCGTATAGCTCCGACGTACGCCAGGCGTGTTAAAAAATCATGTACGCTGCCAATACACTAGTAATTGTGGATGCATTCAACCTGTCAATCATATCTGTAACGTGTGCAGAACGATCTTTAAGCGTGTCTCAATCTTATCTGTAGTGCGTTAAATGCGCTTGTAGCATATGTATAACGTGCTTGTAGCGTACAGGTATACGCTACAAAGATGCCAACCATTACGATTTTTCCATAGTTTTTCTGATTTTTCGATCAAAACTACGCTTTTACGGTCCAAGTCGAATAGTTACGGATTCCCTGTCATCGCTGTTCAATATTGTAAAACACAGATTTTTATCATTGCTTTTCCAGCCTGGTCCGGTATTTAGAAAACGCCAATGTAATGCTTCCGGTTTCTCGGGTGTTATCGACCTTTCACTTGGTAACTAACTGACTTCCGAAGAGGCAAACTTGCATTTTATGAAGAAGCTTTCCCCTTTTCTCTACTTCTGCTTGACAAAATAAATATGTATGAGTCGAGGCTGTCTGAACAACTAATGAATGGAATACATACTACAGATAACATGTTTAATGAAACATGTTATTGCACATCACTTTGCAACCATTAGTCAGTATTTTTTGGTAAATGCACGTTTTTTGAATGATTACTGAAAAGTTTTCAAAATTACTGAAAATAATTGTTACTGAATATGTCAAAAGGGGGTTGGCATCTATGACGCTAGACACACGCTTAAGCTGGATAAAAAATTTTTTGCTGCATAAAAATTTCCAGGAGTCGTAGCGTTCACCAAGCGTATACGTTTGTAGGGGGAGCTCAGACATAAATAAGTCTGAATCTGCTTTTGACTAATAGAGGTCTAGATTTGTAAGTTTTAGGATTTGTCATCCTTTAATGCAAGACAAAATACGACTTTAATAAGTCAAATATTGTTAAGCAAGAAATAATAGGTTGCAGATTTCGACTCCTACAAGTCGATAAGTTATCAAAATTGGTTAACTTCAACACCCATGCATATTTATAAAAAGGTCATGCATCTAAATCAAATAATGACCACATTGAAGGACAATGCTTTGCCTTCTAAAGAAAAATATGAATGAGAGTCTAAAGAATCGGAGATAATGTTAATTAACCTTACAATGCAACCACCTGGAACCACACTAATTTAATGAGGTAAAACATCTGTGTTTAGTAAGGATGTTCAATTAGATAATTAAAAATAGATAGCTCAAGTACTTGTGAACTCTCAGACAGGTTTTTGCTGTCATAGGTGGTGTACTTAGGCTACCAAGTAAAATTAAGTTTTTTCATCAACATAAATAGACCTTAACAAGTCTGTCATTTTCTGACTTAGATAAGTTTAAAATTGAAAATGCATTTTTATAATACATGTAAATACATGTTTTGACTTTTCAAAGTCAAAAACAGAAATCGAAGTCTTAGTTCTGACTGATATACAATAATTGGATTGCTAAAAAGATTTTTTGTGATATTTTTATACGACCGCAAAAATTTTAATTTTTTGGTCGTATATTGCTATCACGTTGGCGTCGTCGTCGTCGTCGTCGTCCGAATACTTTTAGTTTTCGCACTCTAACTTTAGTAAAAGTGAATAGAAATCAATGAAATTTTAACACAAGGTTTATGACCACAAAAGGAAGGTTGGGATTGATTTTGGGAGTTTTGGTCCCAACATTTTAGGAATTAGGGGCCAAAAAGGGCCCAAATAAGCATTTTCTTGGTTTTCGCACTATAACTTTAGTTTAAGTGAATAGAAATCTATGAAATTTTGACACAAGGTTTATGACCACAAAAGGAAGGTTGGGATTGATTTTGGGAGTTTTGGTTCCAACAGTTTAGGAATTAAGGGCCAAAAAAGGGCCCAAATAAGCATTATTCTTGGTTTTCGCACAATAACTTTAGTATAAGTAAATAGAAATCAATGAAATTTTAACACAAGGTTTATGACCACAAAAGGAAGGTTGGGATTGATTTTTGGAGTTGAAGTCACAACAGTTTATGAATTAGGGGCCAAAAAGGGGCCCAAATAAGCATTATTTTTGGTTTTTGCACCATAACTTTAATATAAGTAAATAGAAATCTATGAAATTTAAACACAAGGTTTATGACCATAAAAGGAAGGTTGGGTTTGATTTTGGGAGTTTTGGTCCTAACAGTTTAGGAATAAGGGGCCCAAAGGGTCCAAAATTGAACTTTGTGTGATTTCATCAAAAATTGAATAATTGGGGTTCTTTGATATGCCGAATCTAACTATGTATGTAGATTCTTAATTTTTGGTCCCGTTTTCAAATTGGTCTACATTAAGGTCCAAAGGGTCCAAAATTAAACTTAGTTTGATTTTAACAAAAATTGAATCCTTGGGGTTCTTTGATATGCTGAATTTAAAAATGTACTTAGATTTTTAATTATTGGCCTAGTTTTCAAGTTGGTCCAAATGGGGGTCCAAAATTAAACTTTGTTTGATTTCATCAAAAATTGAATAAATGGGTTCTTTGATATGCCAAATCTAACTGTGTATGTAGATTCTTAATTTTTGGTCCAGTTTTCAAATTGGTCTACATTAAGGTCCAAAGGGTCCAAAATTAAACTAAGTTTGATTTTAACAAAAATTAAATTCTTGGGCTTATTTGATATGCTTTATCTAAATATGTACTTTGATTTTTGATTATGGGCCCAGTTTTCAAGTTGGTCCAAATCAGGATTCCATATCAAGTATTGTGCAATAGCAAGAAATTTTCAATTGCACAGTATTGCACAATAGCAAGAAATATCTAATTGCACAATATTGTGCAATAGCAATTAATTTTCAATTGGAGTTATCTTTCTTTGTATAGAATAGTAGTTGATAATATATGTTGGAAATTTGCCAGACATGACTATGATGTCATTTTCTATTTTTATTTGCCAATAACTTTATGTAAATAACTTCATTGGAAATTTGCCAATATAAAATGTTGCTGATGAAGCTTTTTTTCCTTATCTTATCTAAAATGTTTTTAGATAATGTATGTTGGACATTTGCCAGACATGACTATGATGTCATTTTCTATTTTTATTTGCCAATAACTTTATGTAAATAACTTCATTGGAAATTTGCCAATATAAAATGTTGCTGATGAAGTTTTTTTTATTGTTTTATACAATAAACAATGTATATTCACTTTTACTACCAACCAATCTTTACCATTCAGTGATAACAAGCACTTTATTTTACATTTTAATATTTTATGATGTATTTAAAAGAGTAGTTATTGTTGCAAACTCCATTAGAAATTTGAATTGATATCAGTTTTGGAAAAAGGGAAACGGGGATGTGAAAAAAAGGGGGGGGGGTTAAATTTTTCTCATTTCAGATTTCATAAATAAAAAGAAAATTTCTTCAAACATTTTTTTGAGAGGATTAATATTCAACAGCATAGTGAATTGCTCAAAGGCAAAAAAAAACTTTTAAGTTCATTAGACCACATTCATTCTGTGTCAGAAACCTATGCTGTGTCAACTATTTAATTTTAGATTTAAAAAGTTTGAAGAAATCTTTAATTGATTTGTAAAATCTTGACATTTGTTTTGTGTAAAAAAAACCCATGTTATGTCAAAAATTTGATCACAATCCAAATTCAGAGCTGTATCACGCTTGAATGTTTTGTCCATACTTGCCCCAACTGTTCAGGGTTCGACCTCTGCGGTCGTATAAAGCTGCGCCCTGCGGAGCACCTGGTTTATTTAGTAATTAAAAATTAAAATTTTATGTTAAAAGAAAACTTATTACCAATAATGAAACGAATATCAGTCTCATTGCCGTCATTGTTAATATCAACCGAAAGTCACTTTTATGTTGTTCCCGATAAATTTCTCTATGTTTCAATTGCAAATATTCCTTCCGGTTGTTATCCGTCACCATAACTAAAGTACTTTGCATATTCGTATATTTTTATGCCCCACCTACGATAGTAGAGGGGCATTATGTTTTCTGGTCTGTGCCTCCGTTCGTCCGTCCGTCTGTTCCTCCGTCCGTCCGTCCGCTTCAGGTTAAAGTTTTTGGTCAAGGTAGTTTTTGAAGAAGTTGAAGTCCAATCAACTTGAAACTTAGTACACTTGTTCCCCATGATATGATCTTTCTTATTTTAATGCCAAATTATAGTTTTGACCCCAATTTCATGGTCCACTGAACATAGAAAATGATAGTGCGAAGTTCAGGTTAAAGTTTTTGGTCAAGGTAGTTTTTGATGAAGTTAAAGTTACATCAACTTGAAACTTAGTACACATGTTCCCTATGATATGATCTTTCTAATTTTAATTCCAAATTAAAGTTTTGACCCCAATTTCACAGTCAACTGAACATAGAAAATGATAGTGCGAGTGGGGCATTCGTGTACTATGGACACATTCTTGTTTATGATTATTACATGCCAATTCTCATAAACAGAAATTGAAAGGTGAAGCGAAAATCTTTGTTTAAAGCAATGTAGTGTTGAATAAAAATCACACAATAACTTTCCTTTAAACCCTCATAACTTTGTCCTTTCTTTATTTGTTTTCACCGTAGACAGACGTTTGATTTTGAAATCATCAAATCTTTTTCCATATCATTATGTTGATCATAAACACCTATAAACTGCATTGTTACCAAAAATACACCCCAACTTTAATGACAATCATGTGACATATATGCGATTTATCTAATAGACCGAACTGCTCGCTGCTCGCGGTAACAGCTCGGTACATCTGAGGGCCGTGTCAAGTGGGTGATAAACATGTCGGTTTCTTTATAATTTTATCATTTTTCTCTGATCGAACTGCTATCCTGTGGATGCTAATTTTGTATCAAGCAGAGTGTTCACTCTCCTTCTCATATAACCTCCTTGGTAATACATTTTAAATTACTAATAAATATAAAAAAGAGCATACAGGACTTATTTTAGTATATATAAGAAGATATTTTATTTCCAATTTATATGTATAAACCATGCATTGCCATGTAGACTGAGCCAAAAAAGTTTTGCAACAACATATAGTTTTAATAGTAACAAAATGGAATTTAATGACATGGCAGAAGCAACATGCATGTTTATCACTCATTCACTAGGAATTTCTTTGTATGGAGCGCAGTAGGGTCAAAATGCGGAAATGAGTATAGTGTTATTCAAAATTGATTTCTCGTCCATGCTCCTTGTGCATCAATAACGGATTGGCAAGCACTCCAGTACCAGCTCTTAGTCTATGCACTACATGTGTGTCCTGAATAAACTTGTCACATGATGATGTTAAGTGAAGGTAGCGCTCCTCCCTTGATGTCAGTTTTTTGGGTCTACCAAATCTTGTCCTGTCCTGTGCAGTTGCAATTCGTTGATATCTGCTTGTTAGTCTTTAAACTGTTAAGTGATGCACATTCAATCGAGATGCAATGTGGGCAACACTCATTCCAGCATCAACCATTCCAAGAGCTTTCTGATTTTCATGGAGAACTGGTTGATGCCACATCCATTTTTTTCCAATTTTCATGTGTTTTTATTATCAATGAGGGGGGGTCGGAGGGGTCCTGATCCCGAAATCCCTGGCTAAAAAACATGAAATCCTAATGTCCCGAAATTTAAAAAAAATTCAATCCCGACATCACGAAATTCCAAAAAAGAAATCCTGGATCCTGAAAGGGTCAATACCCAAATCCCGAGCTTAAAGCACCAATGGTGTGTCTCTGAACGTTAGTGAAAAATAAATTTCAAGTTTCGTTTAAAAGTACATGTACAGAGGTATAACATCAATTACATGTACATGTCCAAAGCTTAAATGATGCGCAATCAATCACCTGAAAAAAAATACGACTGTTTAAAATTACAGGTAGACCTAAGGATTATATCAATGATGTTTAAAAAAAAATTTCAGAAACAACAAAAAACAAAAACTTGAAAAAAAAAGTGTTGCTAAACTTTTTTGGCTCAGTATGTCATGTTTGTATATGCTTTCATTGGTTGATAAGATTAAAATTACAGGACACTTGTTTCATATGACCTAAAGATTTAAGTCTTCACCATGCTCACTGTAATAGTGAATTATATTTTAATCAAAATTTCACAAGATGAAGTACATGTAGTGCCTTCTGCATGTTCTGAACCATGTGATATAATTTCTGCCTTTCAACCTCCCGAGTCCTCCTCAGATTTTACTAGAATGAGAGTATGCATACATTTTTTAGAATTGATAATAAATAAAGAGAGTGTTTGAGGAATATATATTTATATTTTGTAGATAATGAGTACATTGTATAAGGTTAGACTGCATTAAAAGATATGGAGAAGAAAAAGACTAAATTGAGTAAAAGTTTTAAAACATCAACTCCACAAAATAAAAAGGTTCCAGCATTGAGTTGCAGTCCCAGCAGTAATGTTGATAAAACTTCCTTTATTAAATCATTACACCTGATAACAAGTGATGGATCTACAGATGATGACAAGATAAATTCCAGTAACATTTCCTGTGATAGTGATAATGATTTGACATCTCCAAACTCTGAAAGTAATATAGCAATAGAAGAATATTATTGGAAGAATCCATGGAATAATACACCAGTTCATGCACATGGATTGACAGATGGAAACAGTTCTAAATCCAGAATAAGCAGTAAAACCTTAAACATTAAGTTGAAAGAAAAAAAACTAACCAAAATGTCGTCTGAAATTGTATATAGTCATGATAAAAGATCAGCAAATTCTGTTTCTAAGAAAAGAAAAATGAATAAATCTGAATCAGAAAAAAATACAGTATTAGAAAACAAAAAGCATTCAAAGCAAAAGCTTGATGAGCATAATTTACATTCAAAACTGCAAAGAAGGTCAGATATAGTAAGTCAGGATAAGAAGTCGTTGCCAAAGAGAGAGAAAAAGATTTCCCAAAAACTAAAAGATTTTTTTGATGAACCTAAAAGTGAATTTACCTCAGATTCTGCCTCAGATGTTGATATTGTAACAGTTTCTAAAGAAGGTGTAAAGTTTTCTAGTGAAAAGAAAAAGGGAAAAAAGAATTGTTTGAGGAAGGAAGGGAATACTCCTTCACCTTCGGAAAAGAATTCTTTGAGAAACAAAGGGATTACTCCTTCATCGTCAGAAAAGAAACGTAAAACATTATATTCTTTTAAAGAAAAATTTTCTGAGGAAGTAGATCCAAACAATATGTCTAGCAGTGTTAGTAATACATTAGATGAAATTGGAGATGCTTTGTTAAACATCGCAGAAAGTATTGAAAAAAAAATAACACCCGGTAAAAGAGCAAAGAGTATTAAGAATTTAAATTCAAAAAACACATCCATCGCTAAATCTTTTCTTGAATCTGAAGAACAAAACTCAGAATATGTAACATGTAATAAACAAATGTCTGATAATCTTAATGATAAACTGAACGAACATTCTCCAGAATCAAAAAAAGATGTTTGTCTGATAGGAAAAGGTAGTAACTCTGGTAGTAAATCAAAGAAGAAACGACTGTCAGAAATTTTACCTGTGCCTCGTAGAGGTAAAGCCAAAAGAAAAATATTAGATGAAAGTGAAAAAGAGATTATGGATTTTGAAAATGAAAGTGACACAACCTCTGAAGTTTCTTTTAAAATGGCTAGAGTTGAAGCTGATGAAAGGGAGGTAATTACACCTACTTTAGAAAACTTTCCAAAAGAGACAAATATAAGCCATGCATATAAAGACAGAGATTCAGAATTACTTAAAATTGGCAAAAAAACTGGAAATAAAAACAGCACTGATTTGATAGAAATGAGGTCACAAATGATGAGTAATATGGAGTCTTCTTCGAAACCTAACATTGAAACTGAAGGTAACAGTACCTCAGTACAAGGGAGATCACTGCGAAATAGAAGAAGCAATGTTGTTTTGAATGACTTTGTCCAACCTAAAAGGAGAATTTATAATAAAAAAACTGCCAAGAAGTCTGTGATTTCTGAAGATAAAATTAAGGTAGGTTGAAGATTTCAGATTATACATGTAATGTTATGATTATAGTGAATTCAGATTAATTGTTGTTTGCTTTAAGATGGTTTGTATTTATACATAATTCAAAGACGTTACAAACAAACAAACCAATGTTTTATTGGCCAATTACAGTGTCCAAATAAAATGAGCAGAATAATTACAATATAATTTTTCAACATAATATAAAAGTAAATTACAAATAACATGAATAGGTTAAACAAATTACATACCCATGATTAAATTTGATTTAATTGATTAACATTAGATATCAAAGTAATTGAAATAAGAAATTTTACAGAGTGTTTGAAGAATAAATTTCATGACCCCAGCAATTAAAGGTCAATGTATGAACTTCCCATTATATACATAATTGAAGACAAGTAAAAGTAAACTCAATTTGCAACAGTAAAATCTACCTTTTACGAAGGCTAAGCTAAATATACAATACAGTTATCTTGTAAGTTTCTTGTACAGTTGTTAAAACATGCTTTAATACTGGATTATTGGTAAACAGAATGTATCATGTGTATAGGACAAAATTGAGAATCAATAAAAGTATTGATATTGTAGCAAGCAAACATTAAATTGCTGTAAGCAAACAAAGAAAAACTTACTTCTTCCAATGATGCTGAATAAGTGTGAGCACTGTATGCTTTATGCATGGTAAGAATCTTGTTTTTGATCATGATATGAGGTTGCACTTACAAACAGATATTACTAAACATGCAAAAAGGTTGCATTAATTTATTTTCAGCATGATGCATGTTATTTTCACTTATATGTTTTTATAGGATACAGAAATTCATACTTGTCTGAGGTGTCAACTTATATGCAGTAGTATTGGTCATTTGAAACATCATCTAATGTCCTTCCATAACGCTTTAGTAAGTATATTTAAATCCCTAACAGTAACAGTTGAAATTCTCTCATCAAACATTGATGATACATCATGTACATATAAACATGATAACTTAATGTTGTTGGGTTTTTTTTAGGAATTTTTTATTTGATCTTATTAACTGATAATTTCCTTTCTCAGCACAGTAGAGTGATATGAACAAATATTGTTGGAAACTAAGGGCCCATGTGCCTGTTGTCAATGAAATTAACAACATCGTCATAGGTCAAAAAAACAAACTATCATTGGTCATCTCACATTACTAGCTCAAAGAAAAAAATCAATCTTGTTGAGATATCCAAAGATAATCTATATATACCTATTTGTATGTTAGCCTCAATATATTGAGATCATCAGCAAAAAGAGATAAAACATGATCAAAGAAGATCTTTGGTGATTCCTTTCATTAAAAATGTTCTGAATTACAACCTAATGTCTGTTTTAAAATACTGTATCCTACACAATAAAACCATTCAACTTTAGTTGTCAACATGTTGTTATACATGTATCATTTAGTTCTTTATTTTGGTTAACTGTGGATTCTTGGATTTTTTATTTCCTCGTTCTGCCAATCTCTGCATACAAAGCCTAGAGAAAATTTGCAATTCGTTTAACATTTGAATTCGTGGTTCACCTCCGCACATGAAACCTACAAAAATTGGTATCCAAAGATTAATAATGAATCTACAGTAATTTTGTTTAAATTTATATTTTTTCAGTGGGATAAATCTTGTCCTAAAGGACTAACAGATGAAAAGTCATTATCCATCATTGTAAAAAAAATTGGTAAACTCTGTTGTCCAAAGTGTGGAAAAGAATTGAAACATATGCATTATTACAGAAAACATGTGCAGTGGTGTGGAAGAGAGGTAGATATGACTAATGTTTGTATATAGCATTTATACTCTATAATAAGGTTTCAATAGTACAATTAGAAGAGAAGAAGGTTGATGCAAGAGAGATTAGTAAGTAAAAGGTTGGATAATTAAGGCACATTTGTTTAGAAATTTGAATAAAGGATTGAGGCAGTATAAGTTTATATACAAAAGACTGTCTAAAGGTATTCTCAGTATTAGTGAAGTTGACTTTTTAAGGAACCCGGTAATGTCTGTTTTCTCACAGTTAAGCCTACATTGTCAGTGATCGAGAAGGATGTGCCCCCTGCGCCTATAGCGCATATCGACCAGAAATGGCGCATAGAGTGACCAATGTAAGGGGCAACGTGGCTCACAATATTTTTCACTTCATTTCTAATCGTTTAGATTATAGATATCGTCAAATGGATTTCCGATCATCCTATATTGTGTTCCGTGCCGCCATTTGTGTGTACACAACTGTGTAATGTTTCTCCAATGATAGGAGCACCTATATATTTTTTGGACATCTCTGGTGTTTTCTATGGTAATAATAGAACCATGCGGTATAACTGATTACCCAAAAAACGTAATTAATCATCATTCATGATCTATTTTTTATAAACAACTTTAAATTTGAAATTTGGCTACTACAGACGAGATTTTTTCTCTAATCATAATCTTATAAGTTAGCTTAGCTTACTATTATTTCGATTGAAAACCCGAAAGCCTTTTCATGAATATAGTTTTTGTCTCCATAAAAGGCTTGTCATTTTTGGGTCTTTGGCTCATTTTGACATTTTGTAAACATGCCTTCAGCGAATTATTGTTTTGTTCTATCAATTAATGATACTCTCTACTGTTATTTTTGTCATCGTGATGAAGTAATAATAATACAAGAAGTGCAGAGGAAATGCCAGAAACGTCCTCTAAATGCAACTGAAAGCGTCTGGAATAAGTATGGTATCGACGAAGATCCAAATTTAATGTAAAAAAACAAGAACATGAACAAGGCAACAGTACCAGTTTTAACATTGTAAACAAAGGTTATCTTAAATGTTCAGTGGCGGATCCAGCCATTTTAAAAAGGGGGGTTCCCAACCCAGAGTAAAGGGGGGTTCCAACTATATGCTCCCATTCAAATGCATTGATCGGCCAAAAAAAGGGGGGGTTCCAACCCCCGGAACCCCCCTGGATCCGCCACTGAATGTTGTCCGGTTTGGAAGAAGTTATGGTATATTCATTAAAATTGAAATCAATAAAATCACAGGAATAATATCATGAATATCCAAAATATTAATTAGAATCATAAAGTATTTAGTAACACCACATCTTAGCTGAAATATACACTCTTTTTTTTTTACTGTAGTCAATTCAAATGGCCTCTCATTTGACAACATGGCCCATCATTTTTTAAAATGGCCCATTGAATTTATTTTTGGGGGGCCTTGGGCCCATTGTGAAAAAATCCTTCCAGATCACTGATTGTCCATCTCAACGCAAGGAGGTAACAGTTTAGAACTCATACATTTGAATAACTTATCTCTGCAGACATTATCATGATTATATCCATCACAATTATCTTTCTTAAAATAAGTTTTAGATGTACACTAATTATAGATAGATCCCACATGTGACAGGTCTCATCAGGAGAATATGGTGTGGATGGCAGCTTTTGGAAAATTTCTATTTACAGTCTTAACATTGGGAAATTAATAGAAACTTGTCCATTTTGTTTTTAGCTCACCTGGCCCGAAGGGCCAAGTGAGCTTTTCCCATCACTTTGCGTCCGTCGGCGTCCGGCGTCCGTCGTCGTCGTCCGTCGTTGTTAACTTTTACAAAAATCTTCTCCTCTGAAACTACAGAGCCAAATTAATCCAAACTTGGCCACAATCATCTTTGGGGTATCTAGTTTAAAAAATGTGTGGCGTGACCCGGCCAACTAACCAAGATGGCCGCCATGGCTAAAAATAGAACATAGGGGTAAAATGCAGTTTTTGGCTTGTAACTCAAAAACCAAAGCATTTAGAGCAAATCTGACGGGGTAAAATTTATCAGGTCAAGATCTATCGGCCCTGAAATTTTCAAAAGAATCGAACAACCCGTTGTTGGGTTGCTGCCCCTGAATTGATAATTTTAAGGAAATTTTGCTGTTTTTAGCTCACCTGGCCCAAAGGGCCAAGTGAGCTTTTCCCATCACTTGGCGTCCGTCGTCCGTCGTCCGTCGTCGTCTGGCGTCGTTAACTTTTACAAAAATCTTCTCCTCTGAAACTACTGGGCCAAATTACACCAAACTTGGCCAAAATCATCATTGGGGTATCTAGTTTAAAAAATGTGTCCGGTGACCTGGCAGTGATATTGTTTGCCTCAAATAACAGCCGAAATTCGGCCTTTTCCCCTAGAGAAAATTCCCAATTGCTAAAAAAAATGGCTTAAAATTCCTCCCAAAAAGGTCTACATTTTCCCTAAACAGTGATGGCATTGGTAGTAATGTTTGTAAATATCGTATTCATGTTATTATTTTGATATTATAAAGCACTTTTGAGATCCGGTTTTCTGATCAGAATCATCATGGTGTTTGTAACACATGTGGTTTTCAATGCATTAAGTACCATCATTGCTTCTGTTTCTTTCCCCTCTCCTAAAACTACCTTCCAGGTTGAAAATGTCTGACAACCAAAATGTACATGAAAAAACAGTGCAAAAAAATCAGCAAAGGTCAGTAAAAAATCGGAGATGTGTTTAGAATAATATTTCCCAATTTCAACAAAAATGTGCATTTTTCCCAATAAAAAACGGTAGAGGTAGTTTTGAAAAAAGACAACAATATCACTGCCCGGCCAACCATCCAAGATGGCCACCATGGCTAAAAATAGAACATAGGGGTAAAATGCAGTTTTTGGCTTATAACTCAAAAACCAAAGCATTTAGAGCAAATCTGACAAGGGGTAAACTTGTGTAACAGGTCAAGATCTATCTGCCCTGAAATTTTCAGATAAATCGGATAACCTGTTGTTGGGTTGCTGCCCCTGAATTAGTAATTTTAAGGAAATTTTGCTGTTTTTGGTTATTATCTTGAATATTATTATAGATAGAGATAAACTGTAAACAGCAATAATGTTCAGCAAAGTAATATTTACAAATAAGTCAACACGACCGAAATGGTCAGTTGACCCCTTTAGGAGTTATTGCCCTTTATAGTCAATTTTTAACCATTTTTCGTAAATCTTAGTAATCTTTTACAAAAATCTTCTCCTCTGAAACTACTTGGCCAAATCAATCCAAACTTGGCCACAACCATCTTTGGGGTATGTAGTTTGAAAAATGTGTCCAGTGACCCAGCCATCCAATCAAGATGGCCATCATGGCTAAAAATAGAACCTTGGGTAAAATGCAGTTTTTGGCTTATAACTCAAAAACCAAAGCATTTAGAGTAAATCTGACATGAGGTAAATTTGTTTATCAGGTCAAGATCTACCTGCCCTGAAATTTTCAGATGAATTGGACAACCCGGTTTTGGGTTGCTGCCCCAAAATAAGTAATTTAAATGAAATTTTGCTGTTTTTGGTTATTATCTTGAATATTATTATAGATAGAGATAAACTGTAAACAGCAATAATGTTCAGCAAAAAAAGATTTACAAATAAGTCAACATACCGAAATGGTCAGTTGACCCCTTTAGGAGTTATTGCCCTTAATAGTCAATTTTTAACCATTTTTCGTAAATCTTAGTAATCTTTTACATCATCTCCTCTGAAACTACTTGGCCAAATTACACCAAACTTGGCCAAAATCATCATTGGGGTATCTTGTTTAAAAAATGTGTCTGGTGACCCGGCCAACCATCCAAGATGGCCGCCATGGCTAAAAATAGAACATAGGGGTAAAATGCAGTTTTGGGCTTATAACTCAAAAACCAAAGCATTTAGAGCAAATCTGACAAGGGGTAAAATTGTGTAACAGGTCAAGATCTATCTGCCTTGAAATTTTCAGATAAATCGGATAACCTGTTGTTGGGTTGCTGCCCCTGAATTAGTAATTTTAAGGAAATTTTGCTGTTTTTGGTTATTATCTTGAATATTGTTATAGATAGAGATAACTTGTAAACAGCAATAATGTTCAGCTAAATAAGATCTAGAAATAAGTCAACATGACCAAAATCGTCAGTTGACCCCTTAAGGAGTTTTTGCCCATTTTATTCAATTTTTAACAATTTTCACTAATTTGGTAAATTTTTGTAAATTTTTACAAAATATTTTTCACTGTATCTAAAGGTCCAAGTTTATTATAGATAGAGAAAATTCTAAGTACCAAGAATGTTCAGTAAAGTAAGATCTACAAACACATCACTATCAGCAAAACACAATTTTGTCATGAATCCATCTGTGTCCTTTGTTTAATATGAACATAGACCAAGGTGAGCGACACAGGCTCTTTAGAGCCTCTAGTTTGTTATTATCTTGAATATTATTATAGATAGAGACAAACTGTAAACAGCAATAATGTTCAGCAAAGTAAGATTTACAAATAAGTCAACGTGACCGAAATGGTCAGTTGACCACTTTAGGAGTTATTGCCCTTTATAGTCAATTTTTAACCATTTTTCGTAAATCTTAGTTATCTTTTACAAAAATCTTCTCCTCTGAAACTACTGGACCAAATTTAACCAAACTTGGCCATAATCATCATTGGGGTATCTAGTTTTAAAAATGTGTCCGGTGACCCGGCCAACCAACCAAGATGGCTACCATGGCTAAAAATAGAACATAGGGGTAAAATGCAGTTTTTGGCTTATAACTCAAAAACCAAAGCATTGAGATCAAATCTGACTGTGTAAAATTGTTTATCAGGTCAAGATCTATCTGCCCTGAAATTTTCAGATGAATCGGACATTCCATTGTTGGGTTACTGCCCCTGAAATGGTAATTTTAAGGAATTTTTGCTGTTTTTGGTTATTATCTTGAATATTATTATAGATAGAGATAAACTGTAAACAGCAATAATGTTCAGCAAAGTAAGATCTACAAATAAGTCAACATGACCAAAATGGTCAGTTGACCACTTTAGGAGTTATTGCCCTTTATAGTCAATTTTGAACCATTTTTCGTAAATCTTAGTAATCTTTTAGAAAAATCTTCTCCTCTGAAACTACTGGGCCAAATTTAAACAAACTTAGCCATAATTGGGGTATCTAGTTAAAAAAATGTGTCCGGTAACTTGGCCAACAAACCAAGATGGCCGCCATGGCTAAAAATAGAACATGAGGGTAAATTGCAGTTTTTGGCTTATAACTCAAAAACCAAAGCATTAAGAGCAAATCTGACAGGAAGTAAAATTGTTGATCAGGTCACGATCTATCTGCCCTGGAATTTTCAGATGAATCGAATAATTGGTTGTTAGGTTGCTGCCCCTGAATTGGTAATTTTGAGGAAATTTTGCTGTTTTTTTTTGTTATCTTGAATATTATTATAGATAGAGATAAACTGTTAACAGCAATAAAGTACAGCAAAGTAAGAACTAAAAATAAGTCACTATGACCAAAATAGTCAATTGACCCCCTAAGGAGTTATTGCCCTTCATAGTCAATTTTTAACAATTTTCTTAAAATTTGAAGATTTTCAATAACATTTTCCACAGAAAGTACTGTTATAGATAGAGATAATTGAAAGCAGCAAGAATGTTTAGTAAAGTAAGATCTACAAACACATCACCATCACCAAAACACAATTTTGTCATGAATCCATCTGTGTCCATTGTTTAATATGCACATAGACCAAGGTGAGCGACACAGGCTCTTTAGAGCCTCTAGTTTTACTTCTTAGGATTCTGTCTTCTTGATATTTGTTTTTGTTTATCTACAGAAGATGCCTTGCTGTTGAATCTATTACTCAATTATTATGTAGGGTTTTTTACTTTGATTAGTTTTATGAATGGTCTATGATTGTAGCAGGCATTTTGTTTTCTGATCATTTGCTCTGTGTCTGTTCATATGTTCTGTATTTGGTTAAAGTTTGGATTGAAAATATTTGAAATTAAATTTATTAATTGTTTTGAGCTTGAGCTTAGTTGCAATGTCATTTTCCTTTGAAAAAGGCAGTAAAGACATGTTATTTTGTCAATTCTTTGTATGGCCATCATACCAATGTAGATGGATTTCTTATACTAATCTATTCACAACATTCACATAGCAATAAAATTATAATATGATAAGTCGATTATGTTTTGTAAACTGTCATATAAATGTTATATAAATTAGTGAAACTTTTTTGGTTTTTAAAAATGCAAGATATTTATATGAAATGCATGTTATGTTTTGTAGCATGAGAAGTACTTCTGTGATCTCTGTGAAAAGTTTATCATGATAATGTGGCAACATGAGCATGAGTTGATGCATGTAAGGAAAGACAAGATGGAGGAAATAGATAAGGAGAATGCATCAATTCTGGCAGAAAAGGAAGTTGTTACCGATTCCAATGATAGGAAAAGATTGGCTGCTAAAAAGTAAGACTTTACCAGCAGATATCTTAGTTGTGTATTGCTTTGATAAAGCGTGACTAAGGCATGCTGTTTCCAGCAAGAATTTATTGGTTTTAGTTTTTATGGAACCATTAATGGTAGGTCTGTGATATTTGGAGTGCAATTGAATTAGCATTTGAAATCTCATTCATATGGGGATCTACCCCCTTCCCTCAGTCATGGTTGACTTTATGCTAAGTAAGTCATGTGCTACATTATATATACACTTGAAAATTGTATTTACTATCAAATGTTCACTGCTAGAATGAAAACTTTTAATACAAGCCTATACTTTTGGACACAAATAGTAAAACCTTCTTCTTTTGCCATTCAAAAACTCCTATCAAATGTACACTGCTAGCTAGGTAGAATAAAAACTTTTAATACAAGACTTAATTTTTAGCCACAAATAATAAAACCTTGTTCTTCAGCCATTCAAAAACTTACTGTGTAGTATGGCAATTGAGCAAAACAATATTTTTCTGCTAAACATGTGTTTGATGAAATGCAGAAAAAGATTCTATAGTTAATAATACCTTTTAACAGTAATCAGTTAAAATAAACTCAAAAGCAGTTTTCAGAATTGATTTAAGTGTTTATTATGAAGAATAGTAGTATAAATAATTGTTTAAAATTGCAAGGAATTTATGAAACAGTTCTCTTGTTTAAAATTGTTGTTTATTGTACAGAGCTGAGAAGTTATTGATAGCTATCAATAAAAGTTATGAAGGAGCTGTGGATTTAACATCAGACGACAAAGATCCAGATGCTGAAGTTTTATCTGAATCATCAGATGAAGATGTTATAATTAGTGGAAGTTATATTGACGAAGAGGAATTGGAAGAAATTAAAGTAGCAAATGACTGTATGTAAAATATTATAAGACTTGTGGTAAATGTTCCTTATAGTGTCTTAGTATAAATATTTTGTTCTTTATTCCAGTCTGGTAACAAACATGGCTCTCATTGCCAAAAATAGAACATCAGGGTAAAATGCAGTTATTGTTTTATATCTGGAAAACCCTTAAGAATAAAAAAAGTCTGACAAGGACAAAAATATTCATTTAAGTTGATTAATAGTTCCTAATGAATTCAGATTTACAATACATGGCGGCGTAGCAGCTGGTACGGCAGGTACGGCAAGTGCTGTACCTAAAATTTTTATAATTTATTTTAAAAAACACGGTTTTTGCACGGGAATAATGAAAACAAGATTTATTGATACTGGTTCAATAGAAATTGGAGATGTGGTAGACACGTAGACAATTAATTAGACAAGTTGAACTCTAAATCCAGGTCTCACAATGTGTAAAAAGTAAACAATTATCATAGGTTAAACTGAGAACGGCCTTGGGCACGGAGCCTAGGCTAACACGAATCAGTAAGCTAAGAAAAAGGGAACCGAAAATGAAAAATTATTTAAATGCCCCAAATTGTGCAAGCAAGGGCTGTATAGCCATTCAAGGTCGTTAAAAACTTCCATCTGCGTTCTGTAAAACAATTCAAAAAGGGAATTATAAAAAGGTTTGTATTTCAAAGTTTGTTTCATGACGTAAAATTGGTTTAATTCTCAATCAAACCTGTTCAAATTTGCAAAAGTTCTGTGAGGCACTTCGTTCAGTGTATATTATTTTCAGTAATATCAGAGTTTCACCCTCTACAAATTTACAATCTACTGTGCGATGTCGAATAAAAGGCTGAAAGTAAACATTCCATGACGCTAAAATCTAAAACCAAGCGTTATGAATATACGCTGTGGATGTCACGATTAGTACAACAATCACATACAAGTAGTCAAATTGCACTGTGACCCTTACCCCTGATCCTTAGAATGGTACATAAAGCTAGACCAGCCCTAGTCTCTGTGGCTCATTTCAATTCTATTTATCATGTTTATTATTTTTTGTTTGGTTATTTCAAAAATTAAAAAAAATAATATTATCGAATCTTTTTTTTTTTTATTATTATTATTTTTTTATGTAGATAATGCAACCTTAGCCTTCTTATTTTAGCTGAACTTTATATGAATGCATTTTTTTTTTATACTAATCACCATGTCTTTAAAAATAAATGTCCCCGTCAGAATCACCTGAAAATGTACTATTTTAGTTTTATTTATACATTGTCACAAAAATGTTAGTATTCACCTCAAAAGCTGACAAAACCTTTAACAATTTATAATGGAATAATACTAATAATACTTTCAATCAGTTTAATTGAGGTCTGGAGCTGGCATGTCAGTAACTGCTAGTAGTCCTTTGTTAATTTATTTTATTATTGTCATTTTGTTAAGTTTCTTTTGTTACCTATTCTGACATCAGACTTAGACTTCTCTTAAACTGAGTTTTACTGTGCGTAGTGTTGTGTGTTTGTTTTTTTCTACATTGACTAGAGGTATAGGGTGAGGGTTGAGATCTAAAAAATATGTTTAACAAACCATTGGTTGACTTTGGCTGTCGTCTGCTCTTTGGTCTGGTTGTTGTCTCTTTAAAACATTCCCAGTTTCCATTCTCAATTTCATATGCACTCTATTATTTCTTTCTGTGATTTTGGAATATCCACAACATTCATTCATTTATTAAAATAAGAAACAACAGATTTTTTTCATCATATTTTTTCCGTCTACACCTTTTTTTATATATATATAAAATGAGAGTCACAGATATTTATGAGATTCTGGCCCTGATTTTTGACCAATTTTTTGCTATTAGAAAAAAAATTTCCCACATTATTATTTATCATCAATGTATCAAATAGTTATCAAAAGTACCAGGATTATAATTTAGTACGCCAGACGCGTGTTTAGTCTACATAAGACTCATCAGTGACGCTCTTATCAAAATATTTATAAAGCCAAACAAGTACAAAGTTGAAGAGCATTGAAGATCCAAAATTCCAAAAAGTTGTGCCAAATACGGCTAAGGTAATCTATGCCTAGGATAAGAAAATCCTTAGTTTTACGAAAAATTCAAAGTTTTGTAAACAGGAAATTCATAAAAATGACCACATTATTGATATTCATGTTAATACCGGTGTTAACTACTGGGCTGGTGATACCCTCGGGGACGAAACGTCCACCAGCAGTGGCATCGACCTAGTGGTGTAAATAGTCCAAAAGTACCAGGATTATAATTTAGTACGCCAGACACGCTTTTCGTCTACATAAGACTCATCAGTGACGCTCTTATCAAAATATTTATAAAGCCAAACAAGTACAAAGTTGAAGAGCATTGAGGATTCAAAATTCCAAAAAGTTGTGCCAAATATGGCTTAGGTAATCTATGCCTGGGATAAGAAAATCCTTAGTTGATATTCAAAAACATGTGTATTTTTTAACGCTTAAATGCCCTTTTACTTTTGTATCTCCATAACAAATTATTGAACTTGACTATGACAGAATCATTGACGATTTTCTCGACGAAATCAGAGGAATATGCTTCTGGTGAGGTTGAACCCTATGGCTTTGATGCAAAATTTGTACAGAAGTGATCACCAGAAAACTCTCAATAAATGTTAATATGAAATTCGCAATGCATTCCTCGGTTACTAGTTATGACCTATTTCAGTAACTCAATTTACAAATCCCACATCATATATTGGTATATAGTTTAGATCCATCTAATCAATTTAGAATAGAAATTCAATTGGGGGAGAATACGGCATCCCAAATTTTTAACCCGTCCACATTAACTAATAATTTATACATGCCCCACGTCAGGAACTGTTTAATTAGTTCATTTTATACCTATTTTATTTTATTGTTACTTAAAAAAATGATGTTTTCATGAGTAAAATTTAAGTTTCAGGAGAGGCTCAGAATGCATGATTTTGCACCATTTATACTAAAATTTCCCCAACCCCTGTCAAATATCCGCCTCGTTGAGGCAGTTTGGGTCGCTGTGCGACCCATAAAACTTCCTGCCGTTCCAATATAAAATTAAGTGCTACATCTCTGATACAGGGTTGCCTTTCTTTTAAAACAGACATTTGAAATTCTTTTAATATCATAGTATTAATGAATGGGTGTTTTTATAATGGTCCTGTTATATGTCCAAGGTCTGTAATAATGGTCAAGGAAGTCAGTAATGGCCCGAGGCAACGCCGAGGGCTATAACAGACATCCGAGGCCAGTATTACTGACCGAGGACATATAACAAGGCCATTATAAAAACACCCATTTCTTAAAACATTTATTAACCAACTAAACAAAGGTGTATGTGTTGCTGCCAACTTGATGTACTCTCTACTCTTTTAATAAAAGTTTAGTTTGAAAAAAATAAGTTGTACTTCACCATCAAAAAGCTTTTAATATACCAAAGATCCAGAATATTAAGTTGACAGAAGTTACATGCGTTATGTGTTGAAAAACAGGATGAACAGTGATCCCTTAATTTGAAAATCAGCGGTTGTGTTAAATTTTCTATATTTGATATTAACACTGTTTTTCTGTAATGGCTCTGTTTTTCTGTAATGGCCCTGTTTTTTCTGTAATGGCCCTGTTTTTCTGTAATGGCCCTGTTTTGCTGTATTAATGCCCAGTTTGTCTGTATTAAGCCCAGTTAGGGTTTATAATAAACAGTCATTTTTGGCAATAATGTACTTAGTTGGTTAGTATTACTGATTTATTGTCTTACTGATGTAAGTTAGCATGAATAATTGTGATTTGCCTTTTGTAGGTGTCAAAACATTGACATGCTTGGAGATTAGAAATAAAATGTAAATAAATGAAAAGTTTTAGTTATTACATCTAAATTCAAGCTAGTCTTTGTTGATAAAAATATTTGACAATGAAGTAAATTGTCTGAACTTGGTCAATATATTCAGTCAGTTGTCAAAACTAATACAGTGATAAGCAATCTTTAGCAAAGTGTTTTAAAATGTAAGTTGTTGTCTTAAAAAATGTATGACATGAAAAAAAATTAACTGAAATCTCTACAAATTCTGCTAATTCTCAGAATATTTAAATTTACGTGTATCTATGAAATAAAAAAAAAACTTATATACTGAAATCTAGTAACTTAAGAATATTTTTAGCCCTTTTCCTAGTATAAAACCTGTAGTAATTTTTATGTATATATACTAATAATAGTTATTGACTTTGTGAAAAAGTACATTTGTAGTACCAGGTTTTAATCAACAGTTGATTGATTTGTCAATCTTATTTATTTATAGCCAAACATATGTATACTGGCAGTCATTTTGCTAACACGTTTAACAAGAATTTAGAACATTGTAAAGAAATGGATGATTGCAACAATGTACAGTTTCCACAGTTTTGTCCCAGGGTACCAGAATGGAATCCATTAGCAGAAGAGTGAGTTATAATAATAAGTAACATATGTCTGTATGTCTCTGCTTTCTAAAGGGGGTTGTGTATTGAAATGTAGTACGTCATGTCATGTTCTCTTCATCCTACCTTTCATTTTTCCATTTGTTTGTTCTTTTGGTTCTGCATTATTAGTGCCTCGACAGTATTATAGACATACTGCCCTTGGGTGAAGGTGTTAGTGCAGATGAACACACAAGGGGGAAAATTATCATCCTAGACGAAGACCAGTGGTCTAGTTTATATAAATAATGAAAATTTAATAGTTGCATACATTTTAACCTTACTTTTGATGCATTATTGCATTTCTTTTTGTTGATCAGATATCTTGTTTAGTTTTTCCCTCAATATCATTGGCTTGCATTTTTTTTTTGAAAATTGTTCAAATGAATGAAATTTTACATCAATTGCAAAAGCTGGACAGAACAATGAATAGAAAAGTTGACAAAAACTGATGTTGTCTTTAATTATTTTTCAGTGATATTAAACCTTATCTTCCATCAGCCAATGTAAGTCCAGAGTTTCTAATAAAAAGTAGTAAAAAGACCAACGTGAGACAAGATCTACAACAGATAAAGGTGTTTGAAGCTTTAAATCTAAAAGGTAGGAACTACTGGGTATAATCCTGATTTAAACTAACTATAGTTGTTGCTTTCTGATAACATCCTTTCACCAATGACCAGCCACTCAATAAGGACATAAAGGTTAACGTTAAGACTTAGATCATTACTATCCGATTGGTTGTTAACCAGATTTCCAAAGGAAAATATTAGTTATTAGTTTGTTGATGTACGGCAGTCAGGCGGTAGGGTAGCTGTCAATCAGTGTCCTATCAATAACTTGAAAACGCTTCCATAAAATATTTTCAAATTTTGAAATGTTGTTTTCTGTGACTAAATGTAGGTCAAGTTGGATTTTCATGATTTAATTCCCCATCATTGTTGAGTTGTAGACCTTTAAGTAGGGAAAAATGATACTAAGATTGATTTAGCCTTTCCATTTCTGAACCCAACAAAATTAATTCAGTTATTTTTATGCCCCATTTATGGGCATTATGTTTTCTTGTCTGTGTGTCCGTTCGTCTGCCCGTTTGTCCGTCTGTTCGTTCGTTCGTCTGTCCCGCTTTAGGGAAAAGTTTTTGGTCAAGGTAGTTTTTGATGAAGTTGAAGTCCAATCAACTTGAAACTTAGTAAACATGTTCACTATGATACATTTTTATATGCCTGCTTGCAGGACGTATTACACAGGCAACTTTATTCACATCAATTTCAAGTGAATTTGAATTCATGTGAATCTCACCTCAAACATGCTTATACATGAAACTCATGTAAAATCAGTTTATGTGAGTTTCACATAAATCTCATGTAAAACTCACATTTTGTTCACGTGAACTTCACATAAATTTTTATGCCCCACCTACGATAGTAGAGGGGCATTATGTTTTCTGGTCTGTGCGTCCGTTCGTTCGTCCGTCCGTCTGTCCCGCCTCAGGTTAAAGTTTTTGGTCAAGGTAGTTTTTGATGAAGTTGAAGTCCAATCGACTTCAAACTTGGTACACATGTTCCTTGTGATATGATCTTTCTAATTTTAATGCCAAATTAGAGATTTTACTCCAATTTCACGGTCCAATGAACATAGAAAATGATAGTGCGAGTGGGGCATTCGTGTACTGAGGACACATTCTTGTTAAAATTAAGTAATTCAAACAACATCTTAATTTTCAAATTTAATTACAATCATAAAAAATACCAATATTTTTTTTTTGGAAAAGTTCACGTGAAATTCATGTGAAATATTTCACATGAGAATCGGGTGAATCTCAATTTTCATGTGAGTTTCATGTATAAGCTCATTTGAGGTGAATCTCACGTGAGGTTTTTCATGTGAATTTCATGTGAGATTTATGTGAAATTCACGTGGGAACATTTTGCCTGTGTATGGTTTTAAGTCTGTTGAACTGCATAGTATGAACCTTTCAGTACTGTCCATATAAGTATATATATAGAAAAGAAGTTTTAGTTTGATTGCAAATAAGAAGAATATCCACCAGATCAAAATTATGTGGATGTAAGTGAAAATAGTTCATTGTATATATAACCTTCAACAATGAGCAAAACTTATACCATATAGTCATCAAGAAAGTAGCCTCTACATGATAGAATGTGAAACAATTCAAACCAGAAAAACAAATAGTTAAATGACCATAACTGAAGAACACATTTTATTCTTCTTATGATATTTGTATGATAACCTAAGTATAGTATGTATTAGAAACACATCATTGGTTTAAACCTCTCTTGTCACTTGGTTAGAATTTTTGCTTAAGCTGTTAGCAAAATCCAATAAACTGAACTGAAAAATATGGAAATGCCTTTTGATATTGTTGTCTCTTTCTAAAACCTTTTTTGTTGGCTTATTCTTAGCAAAATGTATAAAAGTCAGTTTTGAATTGATTAAATACAACTACTCCAGTAGACTTTATGTAATTAAATGATTTTGTGTAATTCTAGTGAAGTGAAAAACATCATGAACATGGAAGTCTGAATACATATTTTGTTGCATTGTAGATTATGGGTTAATATTTACTGGAGGGCCTGTCTGGGGATTAGCCTGGTGCCCATATCCACATAATGTTAGACAGCAGTACCAGTACCTGGCAGTCTCCTGTCACCCTGACATGGATACAATACACCAGGTAACAGATACCAATGAGGGACCTGGACTGATTCAGATCTGGAATACAGGCAAACTGAATCATGCAGTGTAAGTACAAATATAATTTTCCTTCATTATACATGTCTAATATATGGTACTATAGGGTTATTGCATAAATATTGGGGAATATTGTCCCGAGTAGAATTTTATATTGCGAGTGCAATATATGATCTACGAGGGACAATATTCCCCAATATTCATGCAATAACCCTTTTATTGTATAGCAATATAATATTTGAAATTAAAAATTGGTTTAAACTAAGATTTTGTCGTTGATGACGTCATGAATTTTGAAGATTTATTGCACTAGTGCAATATTGGAATTTATTGCACGCTAACTTTTGGTTACTTTCTGTGGGAAATATTCTATTGCTTTGCAATAAATTATATATTCTACACTTTTCAAACTGGAAAATTAAATATTCAACTCGTGACCGAACAACACTGATAGTTAACTCATGCGCTGCGCACATTGGTGAATTAATGTGTTGTTTGGTCACTCGTTGAATATTTTTCTCTATTTGAATTCTTGGATTAGTTATTCTATAAATATTAATTCAGATTTAATTAAAAACATCTGAACATAATTTATCTAATTAAATTTAATTGATGTACAGGTACATAATACATGTATGTTTATCAAAGTTTCAGTTTGTTTTTTGTTTATTTTTCATAGGGAATGTATGCCCACACCTAAGTTAGAGTTCTGTATTGCTCATGACTATGGTGTTGTGAGAAAAATGTCTTGGTGTCCACATAGATGTTGGCAGAAGAAAGATACCATTCTAGTAAGACTATGAATATCATTTGAGTTTACAAATGCTTCCACAAATTTCAAACATTATTACTATATCATAAGGTTTTTTTTTGCATAATGAGAATGCTTTTTTAGATGACATAATATTGCTCAAGTAAAGTTTATTGTCTTCTAATGAAATAATTAGTGTGTCCTTGTCTTGTCTATACACAATTGTTGTGTATTAATTTTATTTCGGGATGCTACTTTAGATGTAAAATTTACAAATACCTTACTATCTTATCCTTTCCTTGACTTTAATCCACCAAAATGTGTTTTATTATGAAATGACAACCACTAACGATATGTTCCTGGCTTTTGGTAAGGGACAGAAAGATGTGGCAGGATAACACAAGTTTTTATGAGAACTTAACCTTGTTATTTCAATTTTGCTGAAGAAATATGGCTCTTGTACCTAAACACTTTAAAAAAAAAAAACGTTTTCAATGCATTTTTTGTAAGAGAAATGGGTTTTGTAATGAAGTGGTAAGGGTTTGTCATAAAGATTGAGTTCAATTCTGGTTATTCAATGTATCTATTAATTATCACAGAATTATGCCCCTTTTATCTTAATAATGTTATAATGCATGACCATCTTCAGATATTGCTAGGTTTAGTAGGTGACATTATATCCATTTTTTATATATTTCCTTCTGACAAAAATATCAGTGGCTCTTTATCTTATGTAGATATTCAAGTGTGTCTAAAGGAATAAAATTCCAAAATCTTTTTTTTTAATTAAAGTCTTCATTTTGTTGGTTTTTCTTTTGAAAATATGTCAGAATACAAAGTACAAAGATGTGGCAAAACTTTTCCTACTTTTATATTTTCAGGAAGAGAACAGATTACAACAGATAGGATTGTTAGCAATAGCTTGTGGGGATGGATCCATCAGAATTTTCAGGTAAATACATAAAAAGAGAACTGTAAACATATTTTATTAATGAATATGTAATGTATAACGGCCAAAAATAATAAATAGGTATAAAAAAGTATTTCAAAAATGGGATATACATTGTAATTGTAAAATTTTGTTGAAAAGGGTTTGACCCATCAGATTGATACAAAGCAAAGAAACAACTTCCTAAAATCGACTAATGACACAAAATACCAATTTAGAATTATTATAGTTACTGAAAGCATTTTTATTTTACAAAGATACAATCACAGATCTGCCATCTATATTATAGTCAAGTTGGGATTTACAGATACAAGAACAATTCTCATAGGAGTAAAATTGTGTATAGATATCTGATGAATTTTCCCTTTCCAGTGTATCAAATCCAGAACAGCTGAATAACAGTTCATCACCAACATTTTATAGACCTACACCAGAAGTCACTTTAGTGGGACATAAAATCAGACGTAGTAAGTACAAATGTTCATAATAGAGTTATCTCCCATAAGACACACACATTGACATGCTCACTGTTCACATTTTACTGTATACAACAACAACGATACAAAGTTTGACATAGTAACTTGGACCGTTTATAATCTACCAGACACAACAACAACAGAGTTATCCCCCATTAGACACAAAGTTTGGCAAAGTAACTTGGACTGTTCACAATCTACCATACACAGCACCAATAGAGTTATCTCCCTTTAGATTCAAAGTTTGACATAGTAATTGGGACTGTTAACAATCTACCATACACAACATCAATAGTTATCTCCCATTAGACACAAAGATTGACTTAGTAACTTGGACTGTTCAAAATCTACCATACACAACAACAATAGAGTTATCTCCCATTAGACACAAAGTTTGGCGTAGTAACTTGGACTGTTCACAATCTACCATACACAACACCAATAGAGTTATCTCCCATTAGACTCAAAGTTTGACCTAGTAACTTGGACTGTTCACAATCTACCATACACAACACCAATAGAGTTATCTCCCATTAGACAAAGTTTGGCATAGTAAGTGGGACTGTTCACAATCTACCATACACAACGCCAATAGGGTTATCTTCCATTAGACACAAAGTTTGGCATAGTAACTTGGACTGTTCAAAATCTACCATACACAACACCAATAGGGTTATCTCCCATTAGACCCAAAGTTTGACATAGTAACTTGGACTGTTCACAATCTACCATACACAACACCAATAGAGTTATCTCCCATTAGACACAAAGTTTGGCATAGTAAGTGGGACTGTTCACAATCTACCTTACACAACAACAATAGAGTTATCTTCCATTAGACACAAAGTTTGGCATAGTAAGTGGGACTGTTCACAATCTACCATACACAACACCAATAGGGTTATCTCTCATTAGACCCAAAGTTTGACATAGTTAGTAGGACTGATGACAATCTACCATACACAACACCAATAGAGTTATCTCCCATTAGACACAAAGTTTGACATAGTAGGTTACAAGAGCGCAATTATTTGTTTGCATTTTACCGGCAGGTTTTTTACCCCAAGATGGTACTCAGAATAGAATCCTATACGGCTTCTGATTGGTTGATACAGGATTGGAATTATATTTAATCGAAAGCTTATCCAATTAGGTTTAAAAATTGCCGAAAATCATATTCACATTTTACGAAGTATAGAAAATATCTTCAATTTCTGCACGTCGGAGCCATTAAAAATATGCCTTTTTCATTAAGCGAAAAAAGTAGAGGATTTTTTTCAACTGCATTTTAAGTCAATTTGAGCCGCATGACCCTGTATTTTTTTTTGGTTGTAATGCAACACTGGCATTTGTACTAACAGGAACTGCCACCCGTTTTTCCCTAGTTTGTGTAGTCTTCGAGAAAAAAAATACGGAACACTAGTGGTACCCTATGGAAAATGCATTACGAATAATTGCGCTCTTGTAACCTATAGAGAAATGACACTTTTTTTTATTAAGGCTTTGAAAAATATCAAAAATTGTGATTTTGCTCGGAAAAAATGTGAAATTGTGAGAAACGGGGTCAAATGGACTTTTCATCAACGGGAATTCATGCTATAGTCTGTTTCTTATTTGTATTTATTTCTATATCTGAATCTAGGGTGGGCTCGAATGTCGACAAAGTATGAAGAGAATGCAACGTTTTTGTGATATCTACTGTTTCTATCGGAAAAAGCATGTAATTATCTTGAATTTGAAGGTAAATTCTGGTTTTTAACCTTAACGGCCGTGTCTCAGTTGCTGTTCTAGCAAAAAGCTAATTTCGTGAAAATTGGCCAAAAGGGTCCCTAAGCAAATACCAACGATTTAGTTAAATTGCAAAGTAGAAAAATTGATCTTGGCATTGAATATCGTAGTCCAAGAATAGTTTCTCTTGCCAAAGTAGAAATAGTATCATATTTTCAACATTTGGAAAAACTAGTCTGTTTCAAAAACGTGTTTTTTCAAGAAATGGTTTCATATATAGCCATTCTTCAAAATTCGATGTAGCTTTTCCATATCAAAACGGGTTTGTCGACAATATGATCAGTGCTGGATGACCTTCGAAAAATTAGGCCAATAAATTACCATTATCTTCATGTCTCTTTGACCAGTACCGTATTTGGTGAAAAAATCAGTTCCAATTTTAGGCCTGATCGGCGGGCAAAAACTAATTCTCCAAATTCAGAGAGTGATCAGATAATGTTTTCAAGATGTGATATCATCTAGATAGACGCCAGCGCGACTTTTGGCGCGAGCGCTTAATTTTCGGAAATTTTTTTCCCTACCGTATAGGTTACAAGAGCGCAATTATTTGTTTGCATTTTACCGGCAGGTTTTTTACCCCAAGATGGTACTCAGAATAGAATCCTATACGGCTTCTGATTGGTTGATACAGGATTGGAATTATATTTAATCGAAAGCTTATCCAATTAGGTTTAAAAATTGCCGAAAATCATATTCACATTTTACGAAGTATAGAAAATATCTTCAATTTCTGCATGTCGGAGCCATTAAAAATATGCCTTTTTCATTAAGCGAAAAAAGTAGAGGATTTTTTTCAACTGCATTTTAAGTCAATTTGAGCCGCATGACCCTGTATTTTTTTTTGGTTGTAATGCAACACTGGCATTTGTACTAACAGGAACTGCCACCCGTTTTTCCCTAGTTTGTGTAGTCTTCGAGAAAAAAAAATACGGAACACTAGTGGTACCCTATGGAAAATGCATTACGAATAATTGCGCTCTTGTAACCAGTAAGTAGGACTGATCACAATCTACCATACACAACAACAATCAGGTTATCTCCCATTAGACACAAAGTTTGGCATAGTAAGTAGGACTGATCACAATCTACCATACACAACACCAATAGAGTTATCTCCCATTAGACACAAAATATTTATAAAGTCAAAAATTGTAGCATTATCACTTATGTGTACAAATCTTGCCAGATTTTTATGAATTTATAACATCAATGTTACCGACAAATTGAAAATTGATGTTGATCAATTAATTTTAAAAGAGTAATGCCCCTTGGAAATATTGATAATTGCACCAATAGCGCACTCATGTGTACATTTTTTGCCAGAATTTAGTGAAACTTAAATGTTTATATCAGCAATGTCTTTGACTCTTTCAAAAATAAGTGCTGATGAAATATTTATTATTAGTTATGCTCCTTGGAAAAAATAATTAAAATGGAAATTGCATTGCATTTGGTCTGAAACCGTCATTTCTCTAAGTTATTTATGAATTGTTATAAAGAACAAAAAGAGTGTTTTGTTTTGTAACTGCACTTGGATAGATAAAATATGTATTACACAGGGGACATTGGAGCTCTGTTCTTTTATTAGTTCATAATTAACATTAGAGTTCACTTATAATTCCTTCCTTAAAGTATTAATGCTGATTTTTAAAAATTATTTAATGACTGTTAATGAAAACTTAGTTTAAAAACATTTTCCAAATCTTTGTTTGAATTATCTTTTGTTTTTACATTTTGTTTTATTTTCAGGTAAAACTCCCTCTTGCATTTCCCTATCATGGTCAGTAAAGGAGAGTCATATGCTTGGAGGATATGGGGATGGTATATACCATTATCTATAAGATTTTTATATTAGGTTTTACTCTTGAACAACCTTCTGTCAGTTCATCTGTTTCTCCCATTTTAGTTTCCAGACTCCTAACTTAAGTTTTCTTCATCCAAATTTTATGAAACTCATACACAATATTAAGAACCAAAACTTACAGAAAGAGTATGAATTTAGGCAGGTAGTCTTACCATTCTAGAGTAAAGAAAATAAAACAAGACAAAAACACAGGAAAGAATAAAAACTCCTACAATATGATTAAAATACACATCACAAAGGTTGATTTAAATAGCAACAAAACAATCAAACTAAATTCCACATCACATAGGTTGATTAAAATAGCAACAAAACAATCAAACTAAATTCCACATCACATAGGTTGATTAAAATAGCAACAAAACAATCAAACTAAATTCCACATCACATAGGTTGATTAAAATAGCAACAAAACAATCAAACTAAATTCCACATCACATAGGTTGATTAAAATAGCAACAAAACAATCAAACTAAATTCCACATCACATAGGTTGATTAAACTTAAAATATATATTTTATTCTTTTTTATTTATTTCCATACTTTTTTTAAACAACATTCATTTCAGATTTTTATTTTTTGCTCAAGTATATATGCTTTTAAATGCATAAACATGTTTTAACTTTTTCGATGATAATTTTATGAATTTTACCGTGAAACTATATAAATATGTACATAACATGTGTTAAGTGTCTCATAAGTCAAATTTATGACTGGGTATTGATTGTTTTATTGAATACTGTGATTTTTAAATATTTGTCAATCAATATGTGATACTATATTAAATAAATATTTATTATTATTATTAACAAATCTGAAAATCTGAAATTAAATCATTTATTCTGATATATTGGCCAATTTTAGTTAAAATCTCTGCAAGTTAACACCATTTGAATAACTGGAATAATTTGAATTTCATATTTCTGACTTGATAAAGGTCCTGATTTTGCTAGAATGTTTTGATGATATTATTGTAGGTTCTGTAAGAATTTGGAATCTTGATACAGACTCAGCACTTTTGAGAGTTCCTACACCAGACCAAGGACTACTTTTATTACCATTCAGAACTTTTCTACCACATTCTAAAACTGTGACAGACCTTAGTTGGTCTCCACACAGTACAAACTATTTCCTGACAGCCAGTATTGACAGAACAGTAAAGTTATGGTGTCTAGACAATTTAGTAACCCCACAGATAACTGCCAAGTCCAGTGCTCTTACTGCAGCAATCTGGCCATCGGTTGTACAAAGTGTGGTGTATGCTGAGGATGATGTTTATGCGTGAGTATTTACTGAATACTACATAAGTAACTAACTCCAAAAGGATTTATTTCAAATCGGAGAAACTGACAATGCTAACCTGGTGCAGGGTTGGATCTGGGGAGTAGAGTAGCCTCACATCTAGCATGTCTAAAGACAGTTACTTATTTTATAGTTATATTTTAGGAATTATTGACTTTCTGTTAAATTATTTATTTGGACTTGTTAAGTATGCAAGCGCATACCAAACAGTGGCAGGATAGTCACCCTAATGACGGTGGTCACTTAGTGGTAGAAGAAGTAGAAGTAGTCATAATCTCATAGTAAGCCATTTTATACAGGTTTTACTGTATATTAAGTCACCTTCTTGTTGGTAATAAGAGTTGTAGTACTTGTTTTATATCTAACATTACTGATTACTAACTAACTGACTCTAGATTTTTTATGCAAATTGTTGTGTTATGCATGGATATTCTTGTTGGCAAAACAATCTAAAAAACAGATAAATGTTTTCATTTCTTGAATAACAGATTTTTGTTTAAATATTTTAGTACATTTTGGAGAATACATATATTACATTTTCAGTCAGCAGACTTGTCAGATGCGTATTCATAGTTACGGTGACCTTAGAGATAAAAATCGAGCTGTCAATGCTCCTCTGCAGAGATTTTTATCAGGAATATGGGTAAGTTCTGGACTAGTAAGGTATCAGTGATAGTCCATCAGCTGGTAGGGCAAAATTTCAATTCTGTGTTACACCCCAGGGTACCGCAATTTTTGTGTATAAATTTAAAGAGTAATATCTGAAGAATATTTTAAGAGGTGTTAGACTTCTGAAAAAGTGTCCAAAAGGGGTTAACAGGGGACGTATTTAAGGGTATATCAAAAATTTTGTTTTGCACATATTTACAGAAAAATGTAAAAAATAACCAAGTATTCAGTACTATTCTTTTTATTAAATGGAACACATCATATCTAATTAAAACGCAGGCTAATTTTTAACTATTTTTTAAATCGTAGAGGACCAAGAAAAAAGGGGGAGGGTAATTTCAAAAAGTCATGATTTTGAATGAAAAGAAGCATACATACTAATTTTCTTGATAAAATGGTATATATTTTTTTACAGAAACATAGAATCCACTACAAACCCAAACATAAGCAACCAGAAATGCACGATTCTGTCATGTATTTATACATCACATTCATGAAATAACTCTCATAGTAAAACACACAAAAATGTCAGGGTTTCTAGATCTTTATTTTTTAAAATTGTTTTCAACAACCGAATCACCACATTTTAAGGTCACTCAGAAGGTCAATCCATAGAATCATCATCAGTTTGGTGACCTGCATCTACCGAATTATTATTATCATCATTTACATCATCTTCGTCGTCATCGTTAGCAATATCAATGATTTGGTAATCCTTATATCTACAAGCTTTCCAGCATTAACATACAGCTATCTGTTCAACACAGTGTTGAACACATGAACATCTTTTGTTGGCACAACAAGCTTTACATGAACAGCACATCAGAATTATCAAAGCATCTAACGCTGGTGGTTGGTCTAACCAATTGATACTGATCAAAGCGTTCTAAACGATCCAACCATAGCTGTTTGGCAACAGACCAGTGTTGTGTTTAAAAGCAGATTTCCAAATCTTCGTCTGAAAGTTAGCTTGTTTAATGTATCTTAACATTGCATCTTTTGCATTTCAAAACGTTCTGATCTTTATTCATCTATATTTTTAATTTCGTAGCCATATATAGAACACGAAAACCTCTCGAGTGTTTTGACAACTCTTCGCCAACCTCTTCAAAGGTTTCACCAAGATGGAATCGACCATCTGAAAACTCCACATAACGTGTCAAAAAGACGAATGCTTTGCTTTTTTCCTTACAAGACAAAACACTTACTGAATCTGTTCTCAATATTTTGTTGTTCTTATCAGCCATTATCTGCTTGCCTTTTATTTCCTTTTTTAAAAATGTAAGCAATGATTTTCTTTTGAGTGTTTTGAAGATATCGGTTGACTTTTGAATGAGCTGTTCCGTAATAAAAATTTCTGTAGCAAATTTTCCCTTTTCGTACGCGTTTAGAAGGTCGCACATTAATTCCGAAGAAGCAACAGAACCCGAGAACAAGCAATATAACTGCTCAGATGTTTGGATTTGACCAGCTTTGCAGTGTCTGACACAATTTCAAAACATCAGTTTCGTCTCGCTTCATTCGAGTTTTTCTGAGTTCTTTTTGAGCGGATGTTTCAAGGTTAACCATCCCTACCAAATGTCGACATTTTAAGGATATTGAAGCTCTTTCATGTGCATTTAGCAACCAATGTTTATCAGAATCTTTATTTAAACTGAAACCAACAAAGCCATTTTTTTGGTATCTCTAAGAAACCTAAGAAAGTAAAAAGTATTACCAAATCCCACAACTGACTATTTGACGTTCGTTCAAAGCGATGTTTGTCGATTGAATGACTTAACAATCTTAAGTCAATCACTACATAGCTAAAACACAAAATGTTATCAAGCACACCTTTATTGAGTTCAATAGGGAGCACCTTTTCTGAACACAAAAAAATCACCTTAATTTGTATTTTGTTCATAAATATTTCGTTACACATTCAGTTTATAAAATAATTTGTTTCACAAAAACATCATAAATCGACAATTAAATGTGTGTTTTCAGTTGCAAATTGATAATGCTTATGTGTGAATACATTGTACATGTTGTATACTGAATCAAAGACGGTAATTTGGTGATTTCCGGTAGTTCACGAGTATTTGCACGTACATATATTTTATGAAATAATTCATATTTTAGACGATATATAAATACTGCAAATGATTTAAACATTGCATAATGATTAATTCTCAAGTTTAATTAACTAAAACGGGTAATTGTATAACGAATTTTTTATGAAAGGAAAAAATATGCCTTAATTTGAACCAAAAAAATCGGATTATTTTTAATGTAAAAAAACATTTTTTTTAAAACAAAAAATCTTCCGAGTTACAATTAATATGATAGTTTTGTATCTGTTTTAGTTGTTTAAACCTATACTTTATTTTTTTTTAATTGCTTTATGTTAAAAATCTTATTTAAAAATTACTTAGTCGTGATTGCTAAATGAGGGGACTATTGACAGGGACGTTTTTAAACCTCTTTTGGACACTTTTTTTTTAGTCTAACACCTTGTATTTTATCAATAAGATAATGAAGTTGAATTCTATCAAAAAAAATCGCGGTACCCTGGGATGTAACACAAACTCCTTAACTAGCGCGCTTTTGAGAACTAGCTGATGGACTATGAAGTATGTCAAAACCTACTGTGATCAGCGATAGTAATTATTTAATCCCTTTATAGGTAGCTGAAATCACTTTTGAAATGAAATGTTTATGGAGTGTCTGTTTTTTAGTTTATTAAACTTGTGTTAACTTTTTTGTTGTAAATATCTAAATTTGTACAATGAAAGGTCTTCACAACTTATCATAATGCCTAAAACTTAGAATGTTAATCATGATGATACATACTAACAGTATCCATGCCATAAACTGACCATTTTTTAAGGATCTGATGGATGGTTTTAATATAGTAACCAAAACTGTACACCCCAAAAGTCGAATAAAAGAGTTTGAAGAAAATTCACATAATTGCTAACTTTATAGGCATTAAAAGGTAAGTAATTTTCGATAACAATGTATTGTTTCTAACTTAAACTGTAAAAGTAATTTAGAATCAGGGGATTTTACCAGATTAGGGTAACTCTTTAACATTTAGTGGATCAACTTGGTTTGTAATTGCCCATTATTTTATTCATAATTATTGTTCGACTATTTCTTAAATTTTTTATACGACCGCAAATTTTGAAAAAATTTTCGTCGTATATTGCTATCACGTTGGCGTCGGCGTCGTCGTCGTCGTCGTCGTCGTCCGGCGTCCGAATACTTTTAGTTTTCGCACTCTAACTTTAGTAAAAATGAATAGAAATCTATGAAATTTTAACACAAGGTTTATGACCATAAAAGGAAGGTTGGTATTGATTTTGGGAGTTTTGGTCCCAACATTTTAGGAATTAGGGGCCAAAAAGGGCCCAAATAAGCATTTTCTTGGTTTTCGCACCATAACTTTAGTTTAAGTTAATAGAAATCTATGAAATTTTGACACAAGGTTTATGACCACAAAAGAAAGATTGGGATTGATTTTGGGAGTTTTGGTTTCAATAGTTTAGGAATAAGGGGCCAATAAAGGGCCCAAATAAGCATTTTTCTTGGTTTT